>NC_065886.2:34117500-34742500 GCF_932274485.2 Patella vulgata | reverse complement strand
CAGAACTTCGGATGGTTTTGATTTTCAACAGATTTAAATACGATTGGCAGTTAACGATTTAGTTTTAAAAAATAGAAATAGAGACTTTGTGTATTATCGAAACTATCTGCGGGGTTGTAAAAGGAACCAGCCATTCAGATCTGTATAGTGAAACAGGTTTCGTTACCCTTCGTGAGAGACGCAGGCGACATAAGCTAATTTTGATGTACAAAATTTTAAATAATTTAACCCCAGACTATCTCTCTGCTCTTATTCCATCTAGATCTATTTCCTATAATCTTCGTAATAACAACATCCCTGAATTCTATTGCCGAACTTCTCTCTTCTATAACTCTTTCTTTCCCTCTGAAGTCAGACTCTGGAATTCTCTACCTGATACGGTTAAACAGTTACCCTCCCTTAGTTCTTTCAAAACATATCTCTCTAAATCTGATACGTTACCTCCAAACTATTTTGATCATGGCTCTAGAAAACATCAAATAATTCATTCCAAACTCCGCCTTAATATGAGCGATTTAAACGGTCACAAATTCCTCAGACATGTTCATCAAAATCCTACTTGTAATTGTGGACATCAATTTGAAGACAGCTATGATTACCTACTAGTTTGCCCCTTGTATTTGGATGAACGACGGATAACAATTGAGACTCTCCCAACACAGCAGAGAAACATAAAAATACTACTTTCTGGATCCTCCAAACTTACCAATGCTACCAACTACTCCATATTTTCAATAGTTCATAATTTCATATAAATTACAAAATTATTTTAATTTTTAATAGGTTTAATATTATTTCTATGTATGTATGTGTGCGTATATATGTATGTATCTGTATATATATATTAAAGTAGATAAAGTACAAGTACTTCTTTGTTTACGGTGGATATATGAATATGTGTCTGTGTATATAGATATACATAAATGTATGTGTGCGTGTGTATGTATATATAATTATTATTGTTATTATTTAATACCAATATTTTTTTTAGCTAACTGATTGATTGAATATAGTTATATTTATGTATTATATTGTAAATAGTGTACATATTTCCTTTGTTTTATTACTTTATATGTTAAAATTTTGGGGAGAGGGATTATATAGGCTTTGCCTGCTTCCTAATCCTAATATTCAATAAAATATTGTTTAAAAAACAAAAAAAAGAAACTGTAGCAATGAAAATCGACATTACATTGTTCTTCTAACGACGTTTGCAACATATCCCCTTTTCATTATCTGTGTTTTAACTATTATAGCGGGAACTATTACCTCTTTATCTAAATCTTACATAAAGCAACTTTAACCTTACAAACCAATAACCTGAAAATCGGTACGGTAAACTTATAAACGACTAACCCGTGTATATTTGATCTTACCTTGAATCAGAGCAGTATATAATAGTACAAAAAATAAAACAATTTTCCCTTGCATTATGTTCTATGTCCACTGTTAATTTGTTGCATACTATAGCTACGCCATTCATCTGTTGTAAAACATGTGATACTACTGAACATATAAGTATCCGGGTCTTCTAAATTGATGAGTACAGTTTAAAGGGCGAGTTCGAGATATTATAAGAAATAATTACGGGAGTCCAATATGGTATTTTACACCAACATCCTGAATTCGTATATCTCTAAACATAATAACTCAATACACTTTTAAATAATACCCACACCAAGATGCTGGTGGATTAACTTGACCATCATTTATATTATTATGATCTCTTAATAGGTTATCGGGATTTAAAGAACTAGCTGTGGTTATCTCTATTTTCTCCATAAAACATTTGGATCAATCAAAGACTTTATTCAACGGATGTGAGTTATCAGATGCCAGAATGCCTTCTCTAACAACTCCTGCTAAAATCCCGCATTTATACCATAGAGACATTGGAGTTGTTAAAAATAATAATGGTAATGGGGTTTAATTTATTTAATGTTAATACGGGATTTCGGCGTACTTGTCATTGGCTGTATAAGCTGAAAGTAGAAGATTGAGATGACTTGTATGAAGCAGGTTTAGCAAAATAGTTTAACATCCTACTGTTCTTAAAGATTATTAAGCTTGGACATAATTGCGTAATAACATATAATATTGGTTACGGTATTTTCACACCTGCAAGCTAAAAACAACACAGGGGTTTATAAGTTACATGTTAAACTTTATGAACCAAGAGTAGAATATTTCTGACTTTCTTAATCGGTTGTATGTGGAGTACTCTCTTTCATAATACAAGAACACAATGCTTATTTGAAGCGGAGAAATAAATGACAGATTTGTTATTTTAAATGATAATATTGCAAATGGTATTCATTAGAACAATATATAATTGCAAGTAACATAAAGTTATTTAAAAATATTTGCAATAAGAATATTTTATTTAAGTGGGTAAAATTGTAAAAAATGGTAAAAATATTTTGATCGTAAATTGTTCAAATAACTTTGAATTTAAAATGACAAAAGGGCGAAGTCGGGATGGTATCAGGTTTAGATAGAAGAAAATTTAAAAATAAAATATTCGTATTCACCTTGGACAAAATAGTGAATAGAAAAGTTATTTGTTAAGGCCATATTTACATAATAAATTGCAGTGTATACTGTAAGTATTGTCAACAACAAGGAAGATAGGCCAGCATAAGTAGACGCTGTTTACCTATGGTGTTACCAGAAATTTTCAAGGATCATTTCTACTATTGTTATTAATATTTACATTTCCTTCTAGAATGATCCTTATGAAAACGGACTCGAAAATCTCGTCAGTGTGACGAACATTACCGAACTTGTTTTATTTGATCTTCCATTCAAGTGTTTATTTAGATGTACATGTAAGAAAGGTAGACCGTTGTCTTTCTCTGTCTCAATATAGTACGTTTACTTCCGGGATGCTGTTTATTAGGGACATTGGTTCATCATTTTTTTTCAAGTACTACAAACGTAATATCTAATTTGTTTAATTGTTTGTACTTGTTAAGCATGAATTGATTGAATTAAAGAACGTGGCTTGAAAGAGAAAATTAACTAATTAATGTGTGTGTAGCTATGATTATTGTATTTTAAATGCGATAATGGATAGTTAACATTACTAGTGGGGTAGTACACATTGATAGATGTTTGATTTCTACTAATAACTCGTAAATATCTGGTTGTGAATTGTTGTTTTTTGTGAGAACCCTTGGATTAATGTGACAGGAACGTGAATATTGACTCATGTATCAATTCCATATTATATTTTGATCCCCAGTTGTATCTAGGAAATTTTTCCGGCGTGGTTTCCCCTTGTCAGTGATGCAGGGCGGAGGGCCAGACAAGGACAGCTGTCTAGTCGTTCGGATGGGACGAAAAACCGAGGTCCCGTGTACATATTGGCGTGCACGTAAAAGATCCCTTGGCATTTGGAATTCGATATAAGAGTAGGCCGGAGCGCCGCTGCCCGGGCAAAATTTCCCTCATAGCACACTGTATGGCGTATGCTCGTCTTCATTAGCCCAGTTTAGGAACAGAACAGTTGGGCGTTTATAAACTCCATTTCATTTCATTTCGTATCTAGGAAATGTTGTAACAAATTATTTATCTAAAATTCACTGCTTCTAGACAGAAACAAAGCACAAAAACACTTGAAAGGGATTTTGTATTGATTTATTCTGAACATGAAACAGAATAATATCTCATTTTTGCTCCTAGTCTATACATTTTATATCGAATGATTTGTCCAATTCCCCAGAGTTGTATTGTACAGAGACAACAGCTCCAAAAGCCCCATCCCCACTCCACGACTGTATAGTGTTTCCCCAATCACCATAATGATAGTTGCTCTGACGCATGAGCGAGCGCAGCACTTACACAGTTGACGACAGCAGTCTCTCCCCCCCCCCCCGACACAGAATAATGATAGTAACTCTGTCCCGATGTCATAAGAATAGTAGCATTTACACACTCTACAGCAATAGTAGTGTCTCCCCCAAACATGATAATGGTATTAACCCCGTCCAGATTCTACTGCGACATAATGGTAATGAAATGAAATAGAGTTTAACGTCCTACTCTTCTGCTACGAACTCGGCTAATGACGACGGGCATATGCCATACAGTGTGCCATAAGGGGAAATTTCGCCCGGACAGTGGCACTACCGCCTACTCTTATATCGAATTCCAATTGTCAAGGTTTTTCGTCCCATCCGAACGACTAGACAGCTGTCCTTGTCAGGCCCTCCATCGTGCATCACTGACAAGGGGGGACCAGAACAAAATGATAGTAGTTGTCCTGTTCCATATTACGTCAAAATAGTGTAAAATTGGAACATATAGGATACACATAATGCTTTTAATGTATTTACTTCCATACTTTAGTACATGGCTAAGTTATTACCATGCCGTATAATTTCCAGTTATAAATAATTGTCACTTGCCCAATTGTGTTTCCGTAGTTTACTCTGACAACACAAACAGATAAACATCAAGATAATGAAGGTGCTCAGATGGGAATAAAAGAATGACTATTTTAAATAAGTCAAATATTTTTGTCAATTGACGAAAGATCTTTATCCGAGAAGGGTCCAATCAAGATAGTTGTTACGAAATATTCCATACTTTACAAAAGTGTGTCAGGTGCTACCAGTAGAAACAAATTTAAACTGCAAATAGGCATATTTGAATATACCTTTTTTTAGGACTTCGAATTTTATCTAATGGTTTGTATTGTTCGTACTTGGTTTTATTTTATTTGTAGCAATGGTTCTTAACTCTTTCTACTATAGCTTGTTAGGCTGACATGCAATTGGTGTCAAGCCGTTTCGGTTAACAGCTGATGCATGTAAAAGATTCCATGATCTATCGCGCATGTTAGTCTCATGATGCTCCGTTAATTACCTCTCCAATCCTAGACTCGGCATTTTACTTTTATTCTGACATATAATAACTCTCCTTGGTTGATAACCGGACAGGTACGATAGATCATGCCAAGTCAAAACCAAATTGACACTTATTCTGTGTAGAATTGAATTATAAGTTCGTGTTACAGACGGTGTATTTACATTCACCCACTTTATATTTTTCAGGCTATAAGATAGTCGAAATCTACCACTTCCGGTTTCGGAGTTATGACCCCCGAGCGAAGCTGGGTATCTGTCTGTCTGTCTGTTCGGGGGTTGGCGGCTACACTAGGTCTGCCCCGAGTCTGAAATTTGGGGTATAGGGGTAGCTCGGACCGGGGAGTAACATGGGCCAGGTGGCGTTAGTCTACCACTTCCGGTTTCGGAGTTATGACCAACGAGTGAAGCCGGTCTGTTTGGGGTTCGTGGCTACACTAGGTCTGCCCCGAGTCTGAAATTGGGGGTATAGGGGTAGCTCGGCCAGGGGAGTAACATAGGCCAGGTGGCGTTAGTCTACCACTTCCGGTTTCGGGTATCCTGCTAGTAGTTTTATATTTTTCAGGCTATAGATAGTCGAAGTAGTATTTATTACATCATGATACCAATAATACCAAAGAAAGAAACGAACATTACATTCTCAATATAAAGTCATCCACATCTCAATCTAATTAAAACAAAGATCCTATTTCGTTTCGTTTTTTATAGTTCAAAATTTCGTTTTACTTGTCTTTACTAGACTAGGATCTGGAGAGTTGTTATTTAACTCGTGTTCTGCTTGAAGTGAGGGATTGACCAATGAAACGGTCTCTTACGGCGTGCTTTAGGCGTATGGTGCGCGGCACTGTATGTAATCCACTAGAAACACCAATGCTGATTGGTTAATCAAATGTCTGAAGTCATAGGGTCAAAAGCCGGTTGTATGACCTCTGACGCGACCTATTGCTACAACCGGTCAGATCTTCATGTAGTGTAGGCCATCGAAAATATAAAATATAGATCTGTATTTTAATCAGATTGTCAAAATCTTTTATAAATCTGAAAATAAGACCCTAATTGTTGACAAACATGTTGAAGCTACATTAAGTAAAATTGAATAAAATAATTAAAATGGAGGGTGGGAGATGAATACAAATGTACTGTGTCCAGACTTTATTACCTTCTGTAAACCGATCGTATCTTTTATATAGCGACTTTTCCAGAAAGTACAGTCAATTACATTTTCTCTTTTATTTCTGGATTTAATGTTTATTTTGACAATTTTCTATTTATTTAACACGTGACACAATTGCATGGAATACAAGTTACTTGAAGGATTTATTTCTGGCAACGTTTCGACGAGGGTTCTCCCGTCTTTATCAAGCAAAGAATGACAAACCATAGTACTATATATATATATGGAACAAAGACAACCATTAATAACAATCAGAGATAATCAATTCGAAACCACCAAATGGGTGGGAAGTCATAAGGATTGGTAGCAATGAGCTATATTCGAAGAAAGCATAATAATAAAGACAGTTAGATTGTGCGACGAGTATGCTTACACAGGGGGAACCCACTAAAGGACCATAAACAATGTAGAGAAGCCATAATATTGTGAAAATAACATAAGATTATTCGGTATTAAGTCAACGAAGCATTTGAAAAAAAATAATAAAAATTAATGCAAATGGATGTATATAAACCTTTCCTATTTATTTCATAGTGGTTTCGTTTTGTGTGTAGTGCGGTCCTCCTACACCTACTATTACAACTGTTTTCAGTATAAACACTATAAAATCGTTCGTTCGTTCCCGCGACGTAAAACTTTAGGAACAAACGAACGAATGATTTTATAGTGTTTATACTGAAAACAGTTGTAATAGTAGGTGCAGGGGGACCGCACTACACACAAAACAAAACCGACTAGACAAACCTACGGACAAGACAAACTATAGACATTGCAAAAATTAAACAAAGAATGTTTTTTTTTGCGGAAACCATCTATATATTGTATAGTGTTCATGCTGAAAACAGCTGTAAATGTTTCTTGCCGACACATCTAGAGACTTTTACTGAAAACAGCTGTACATATGGACACCATCTATTTATTTTATAGTGTTTATACTGAAAACAGCTGTTAAAATTTATTTGGACACCATATTATTTATGTTATAGTGGTTTTCTCATACTGAAATCAGCTGTAAATGTTTATTTATATCATAGTGTTTATACTGAAAACAGCTGTAGATGAAGGGCAATAATTGTCGTTTAGTTCTTATAGTAACCCCTCTTTAACCACACTGTGGTATTATGGCTGTTGAGACTGCCGGGGCTGAAATATATAAAAATTACAGTGATAAACAGTTTATTTTACTGCGACGTTAAATAAAGCTATTTCACGCACACTTGTTAATTGTCTATTTATGGTAAACAATTATTGTTACAGGACCAAAATATTTAACTCCGTATTATCCATAATATTCGAAATGGTCTAATGTGTGCACTTTAGGTCATAAAGTCTGTCATTGAGTCCGGTGGCGTAGATTCGATCCCAACCTTGTGCGTGACTAGAAGTAAGACCGGCTGTCCAACCTAGCGGATTTTCTCCGGACCCTATGGTTTCCCCCCATTGAACCATATGTGTTGTGTTGACGTTAAATCCTATAGATTATCAGATGCAAGTTTACTATATAACACCTGCTTTACCTAAATCGTCTGTAGGGTTTAGGTTTTAACTGACAGTTATATGTACATATATCTACTATATATGGCTGTACGACAAAATAACCCTGCCGGTTAATCGACTATATGACTGTACGACCAATTCTCCTGCAGGTAAATCTACCATATGACTGTACGACCAATTCCCCTGTAGCTAAATCTACTATATGACGTTACATCAATTCACTAGCAAGGAATTCTTCTATATAGCTGTACAATCAATTCCCCTGCCAGTAAATCCACTGATGGCTGTACGACCAATTTTTCTGCAGCTAAATCTAGTCTATGGCTGTACGACCCATTCCCCTGCAGCTAAATCTACTATATGGTTGTACGATCAATTTACTAGCAGGTAAATTTTATATATGGTTGTACGACCAATTCACCAGCAGGTAAATCTTCTATATGGCTGTACGACCAATTCACCAGCAGGTAATATATAATGGTACGACCAATTCACCAGAAGGTAAATCTTCTATATGGCTGTACGACCAATTCACCAGCAGGTAATATATGACTCTACGACCAATTCACCTGCAAGTAACTCTACTATGTCCGTAAGATCAACTCACCTGTATATGAATCTACATCTAATTTAATTTTATCGACAGATTTACACCCACCACAGTATCCATCCCCTCTAGCTTCAAATCTATAAGTTGACTGTTCTATAATATCACAGGCAGCTGGATCACTGCCCGAACTCCAGGTCTTCCATCTATTCTGTAATGTACATAACATGAAATGATTGGGAATGGCTTACGTAAAGTAAGAATAGAGTTAAGATTCTGTGATGTTTTATATCAATTACTAATGTTGTAACTTGCATGAGATGCACACATCAAATAATTAATTTGATAAATTTTATTTTTCATCCAAATTAGACAGATCATTCAGTGACTGTAATATATGCAGAGCGTACTTGACATCTTGATGGATGTTAACGATGTTCTACAATCGAGGTTTTCCCTGTTTATTGTACAATGATGAGTCCCGAGACATTCCAACATTACATGAGTGGTGCATAATAACCAACATGGCAGATGAGTGGAGAATACGAACATGGCAGAGGGGTGGTGAATGCAACGTAACATGACAAAAGGTGTTGAACATAGCGTAACACGACAGAAGAGTGGTGAATATAAACTAACATGACAGACGAGTGGTGAATACTAACATGACAGATGAGTGGTGAATACTAACATGACAGATGAGTGGTGAATACAAACAGACATGACAAGGGGATACTAACATGACAGCATGGTGGTGTAAACAAACATGACATAAGGGTATTTAATACTAACTAACATGGCAGACGGGTGATGAATACTAACCAACATGACATGATAGGCGGTGGCTAATACTAACTAGCATGACAGAAGGGTGACGAATATAATTTAACATGACATACCAGAGATGAATACGAACTAACATGACATAAGGGTGCTGAATACTGATTGACATGACAGGCGAGTGTTTAATACTAACTAACATGGCAGAGTGGCCAATACTAACACGACAGAAAGGGGGTGAATGCAAACGAACATGACAGACTAGTTGTGGATATTAAAGAGTAAATACTAACCATCGGACTTATTTTAAATCCCGTCTGTCCGAGGTCTACCAAAACATAGCCTCGTCTTGGGCACGTTACGTAATCGTAAATTCCAGAACAGGCTACAGCATCACCAAACGGTTGTTTCTCGCCGCTGATTTGTGTAGAATATAGGCCTCCATCAGCTAGCACTTCCCCTGTCTGATGAAAACAACACACATTCAATTGAATTTAAATATTCAACTGAACACAACTGTTCTATGGAAACAATTACTATATTGTAATCCAGTGTGCCGCGAAATTTTGGTACACTAAGAAAATGCGAAAAAAACACATGATTCTAATTGAGTATTCATCGGAGTTCATGGCTGTGTTTTTATTTATTTAGTTTGACTCATTCTGTGAGTCTATGACTAGTCTGTGTCTACGGTTGTATGCCGTCTGACTTATCATCACTTTCTTTTGCAAAATTCAAATTTTTTCACATATGTTTAGCCAGGTGTGCCGCTATTTTTTTCATGTGTCTCAAAGTGTGCCGTTGGCCAAAAAATGTTGAGAACCACAATTGTAATCGAAGCTACGTTTCTACAATGATTATCTATTTTCTATTCATTTTCATTGTACAAACGCAGATAATTGTTTTCCATAGAACTGTTGTGTTTATTTTAAAGTTTCCAATAACTAAATGTTGTTTCTAAACATGATTTAAATATATGGTATCAAAATATTGATGAACGAATTCAGAATCACTTGTAGTACTGGTAAAGCAAGTAGTCAATGTAATAAATTGGACTGTCCTGTCCTCACTCGTTTAATGATGAACGGGTAGCAGTGAATGAATGGTTTCTAAAATCTATCCCCGTATTGTCCCTATGGTAGAATGGGGACATGTATTGAACCAAATATCATTCATATTAGAAATATAGAGTTCTGTTTAAATATAGATGAAATGAAATGTGGTTTAACGTCCTACTCTTCTGCACCGACTGGGCTAATGAAGAGGGAAATACGCCATGCATGGTGCTATGAGGGAAATTGTGCCCGGATAGTGGCGCTAAGGCCTACATCTATTTTGGAATCCATCTATTAAGGGGTCTTTTACGTGCACGCCAATGTGTACACGAGACCTAGGGTTTTCGTCCCATCCAAAAATATAGACACGGTCCTTGTAAGCCCCCACCATGCACCACTGACAAGGGAAAACAACAACAGAAGCGAATGCGAGACCCTTAGTTAGCGAGCACGCTTCTCAGTCACTGAGCCACCGCAGCGCTGTTTAAATAGATACCGAAATTGTGTAACGAAAAAGTTATTTACCGATATTTCAAATTTGATTTTATGAAACGTTGTCTCGCCTGGACTCATTGGAATGTGTACTGTTTCATTAACTTCGCAATCGCCTGCGTCCCCTTCATATTTACCACTAGGAAACCGAACAACATTCAAGTGATGTAAGGTGATAAATTCCCGGGGATTGTCTGTTAATAATTTATCACAATATATCTTGACTCTGTTATAATTATATATAGCAGGATATAACCAATATTCACCATCAACATACGATGAGTTACATCTTTTTAAAGCTTCACATGATGACACGTAATCTACAATATAACCACTATTATATATCTGCACAAGTAAGATTTAACGTATCAAAACGATAGTTTCATATTTTCTAAGAAAGTCATGCTATGGTGGCTGATTGGTATCATATGGTGGCTGATTGGTATCATTTCGTAATGTCGTGATGTCGCCTTTCATAACGCGACAACCCGACAACCCGACATCACGACATTTCTACCCGACAACACGACATTTCTACCCGACAACCCGACATCACGACATTTCTACCCGACAACACGACATTTCTACCCGACAACACGACAACCCGACATTGTCGGGTAAAAATGTCGTGATGTCGGGTAAAAATGTCGTGTTGTCGTGATGTCGGGTTGTCGTGATGTCGGGTTGTCGCGTTATATCTTGACCATGTTGTACATCTCTATATTCGTTTAAAAAACAACTTAAAACACATTTATTTAATCAGGCTTTTAACTGACTCTGTATACAATCGTTAACATGTTCATAATCTTGTTGTTTCTTTATGATTTTCCTAAGGCTAAGCAGAGATAAGCAATTTGATTGGTCTATGTTTTGGGACACAATAACCTTGATTCTAGCTAATTCTGAGTTTGATCATGGGAGAGAGAGAGAGAGAGAGAGAGAAAGAGAGAGAGAGGGGGGGGGGAGATAATTGAGGTTTAACGTCCACTCGACACAAACTAGGTCATTTCGGGACTAACATATGGTTCAATTTTATTTCAATAATTCGCTTGCGCGTAGGGGTCTTCAGCAGAGGGAGGAAACCGGAGGACCCGGAGAAAACCCACGAGGTTAGACAGACGACCCTACTCTTTGTCATGTACAAGCTTGGGCTGGAAACCACACCACTTGACTCAATGACAGACACACAGACAAGGGCGACTTCATAATATGTTCACATTATGAAATGAAATGGGATTTAACCTCCTACTGTTCTGCTCCGACTGAGCTAATGAAGACGGTTCACATTATGAATGTGGACGTATACAAATGGATACGAATGCAACTCAAACTGCACTGTGAGTGTTCATCTACTTCCACTTGATCAATCATTTTCTTAATTGCCAGTTTTTTGTTATGAATATCATCGTGGCCGCTTATAACATTGATCATGAAAGTCGACAACCCGACAACCCGACATCACGACAACCCGACACCACGACATTTTCACCCGACATCCCGACATTTTTACACGACATCACGACATTTTTAGTGTCGTAATGTCGGGTAAAAATGTCGTGATGTCGGGTAGAAATGCCGTGTTGTCTGGTTGTCGTGTTGTCGGGTAGAAATGTCGTGATGTCAGGTTGTCGGGTTGTCGCGTTATGAAAGGCGACATCACGACATTACCAATCAGCCACCATATCATGCCATAATTATTTCTATATGTTGCTTAATAGTTGTCAAATCACTATTATACAATCATGGGAATCATTCTGGCGCCTATTCATATAAATATTTGAAATAGTATGTTCCATTTGCCCACGATACTTGCAAATTGTATCATTTTCCACTGGAAAACTTAAGTCTACATAATGGAAGTGGAGTAATTGTTTCGATTTTCCTGGTCTATGATGCAGGTAGGAGGGACTGAAAAGGAAGAGTGGCTAGTTGGAGCGAAAAACCGCTGTTTCTTGTACACATGTTTGAACGTGCTTAAAAAAACACTTGACAGTTGGGATTCGAAAAAGGTAGACTGTAGTGCCGCTGTCCGGGCAAAATGTCCCTCATACCGCAGAAAACTTGACAAGAGTTGGCCGTAGCGCCACTGTCCGGGCAAAATGTCCCTCATACCACATTATATGGTTTGCCATTATATGGTGGACGTTAAATTCGATTTCATTTATCAAGATAAGTAGGCTATTTGGATATATTTTGACATGCGTAAACCTTATGTATTGGCTCTCACAAAAAATCCCACGACAGTGACCATAGAGCGGAAATCCAGGGCCCTTATTCACGAAAACTTAAACTAAGATACAATCGAAATTTTAAGAAATACTGCAATTCGATTGGCTGACCGGTAAAATCAATTTGCATATATCCAATTTGCATATTGGTCAGCCAATCGAATTGCAGTATTTCTTAAAATTTCGATTGTATCTTAGTTTAAGTTTTCGTGAATAAGGGCCCAGGACTCTGGATTAAAGGCAATGGGTGTTCTCATTGGGAGTAGCACAGACAGGGATGGGTGGAGAGAATGGACCTGTGAGTACGGTAGGCTCGAGTTGGGGACGGGGGCTGTAAAAAGTTTATAGTCTCACGTAGGTAGGGAGACCTTTTTAGTCTTAATTAATTGGTGTTTAAAGCATTGGAAATATGGCCTACTACACAATCTAGAAAATAAGGATATACCCTTGAAGGCATTAATTACAGTTACTTTTTCAAAACATCATCTCGCGCCCGGGTGAAGAGAGCCACCTTTAACATGGGGACCCACACGGGCCAGGCTCAGGAGCCTCTCAGCCCCAGTCCGTCCCTCAGAGCACATAAATATTTCTTTGACTACGATTCATGTAAATCTACCGTGAACACCTTCTGTTCCATTAGCAAGGGAAATGATGAGAGTCAGTAAAAAAAGGGACAGAAACATTTATCGAACCAAAACTAATGAATTTGAGGTTATCTTTTAAAGGTATAAATAAACTTGAAGAACTTACCTTCACCAATCCAGTAGTGAAATCCGTCATCGTAAACCAGATCTTGTGTAGAGTAAATATTATATGATATAGGTATACAAATCCTGGCATCACGATGATAGAAGAACGATGTACCATTTGTTTGTTTTGTTTTAAAACCACAATCTAGTTCATCGGTGATAAAAGTTTCCAGTGATTGGTCACGCAGAACATAGTGAAAGAGAAATAGATAAAAACGATATATTTTAACATTCATCTTTTTCTGTGGTATTAATATTAGTGCATAGCGACGTTATAAGCTCTCTGACGGAACCAAACCACCAACGTATAATGAAATCACTTACATTGACATACTCTGTCTCGTGTACCTGATAAACACAAATAAGTCCATGAAATACATTCTTTTGTATATATCTCACTAAACCTTAGACATTGTAACAAGGCGTGGAATCTTTACAATATAAATATATTTACAATATTAATGTATTTTGTGATAACTATTTCTTATTAAAATACAACATTCTTTTGTATATATTTCACTTAGATATTGTCATAAAAGTATTGATTCTTTACAATATAACATACAGTCATCACAGTATTTTCTGACACATATTTCGTGTTAATATACATATACGTCCACGTTAAAGCCCATTTCATTTCATTTAACGAATACATCCAGGAAATACAAGTATTTCAGTTATGATATAAAGTACAACACAATAGTATGAAGTTTGTTAATGCATCTAAACACCACTGTTAGCAGGTGTTCTAAGCATAATGAATTGCAACTGGATCTCAGAAACTGGCGTCTACCATGTTAAGTGTACCCTCTGGGTCCAAGGAACTCAGCAGATCCATCAGTACTAATGTACAATATACATCAGTATTAGGTGTACCCAGCTGGAGCAGGTACGTTCCATGTATCATTCACAGGAACAATGATCGAACTACTTAAAAGGGTAAGCCATTTCACCATCCATAATTAATCGTCATATATTATCTGTATTTTATTATACACTTATGAAACGATGCGTATACGAAGCATGTTCTGCATGATAAACAACAGTTTATTTATTATTAATACAATAATAGATTTATTCTTTGATGGAGACGGTTGTCTACAAAGTAGATAACAGATATTTGATAATTTTAGTACAAAATGTGTAAATGGTTACCTAAAATAGTACGCAAAGGCGTAAAATGAGTAAAAAATACCATTCTGCCCCGATCAGTAACGTTACTATGTCATTTGTAAAGAACTTTCGCGCTATCGATGCTATGCGATGTGGCGTATTACGTAGAATGCATTAGTAAAAAGCACCATTCTGCCTGGAACAGTTTACGTTACTATGTCCTTTGTAAAGTATACGCGCTATCGATGCCATGCGATGTGACGTAACACGTATAATGCATGTGACCTTTAGTCATTATGGAAGGAGGCTTTCTCATTACTTCTGTAAAACAGATTGGTAGTGTATAAGGAACAATAATACCATTAGTATTTAAAGCACGTGAATTTTTACCAGGTAGTGATGCCAAAATAGAAGACATAGATACCAACCATATCCATGTCCTGACAACAACCATATCTCACCAGGCCCTGAACAAACAAAAAATGATATATGAAAACAACCGATGAACAGAAGCGAGTTATCTCCCCGAATTTGTAATAGTAGTAATTAGAAAGGGTATTTATTAGTTGTTTTTTTTTAAATATTCCGTTGTTTCGTTTATTAATAAAAGCTGCGAATGATTTTGTAAAATACATTTTAGATTTTTACATATAATTCTTTATTTAAATTTTGTAAATATTTATTTTAGATTTCCACATTGTTATCATTATTGTAACTTTGTAACTGAATTTTAAGGAATACGTTCTAGATTTTTATATCGTTTCGTAATATACTTTTGGGTTTGTATATGCAACATTTTGTAAATGTGTATTTTAAGTTTTTACATATTAATCATTATTGTAACTGAATTTTCAAGAATACGTTCTAGATTTTTATATCGTTTTGTGAATATACTTTTTCCATTTTTACATGTTGCTCTTTCAACATCATTTTGTTTTAGAGTTTTACATTGTAATCTTTTGTTACTGAATTCTGTAGAAATGCGTTCAATATTTTTAGCAAAAAACCCTATATCTTAACAGCTCGTTTTCTAAATGTAAGTACACATTCCTGTGTTTTAGAATTTTACATATTAATATTTATTGTAACTTAATACGTTCTAGATTTTTCGTATACAAAACCTTTTCTTCACAGATTGTTTTGTAAATATATTGTTTAGATACTTACACATTGTTAGATATAGTCAAATAGTCAAAATGTGTAACGTGTAAAGATGTGTTTTAGTTTTGTACACATTAATTATCAACCCTCGATCACTTGGCGTCCTTAATTTAAGACTTATTGCGAGAGAGAGAGAGAGAGAGAGAGAGAGATGGGTTTAACGTCCACTCGACACAAACTAGGTCATTTCGGGACTAACATATGGTTTAATTTTATTTCAATAATTCGCTTGCGCATAGGGGTCTTTAGCAGTGGGGGGAAACCGGAGGATCCGGAGAAAACCCACGAAGTTGGACAGGCGACCCTACTCCTTGTCACGTACAACCGGGGATTCGAAACCACGCCAGTCGACTCAATGACAAACTTTATGATACAGCGCGCGCACGCTAACCATTCAGCCATCCAACCCCCCGACTTATTGCGAAGGTGCCTTGTTTCTCATTTTAAACTCTATTTTAACTCTTTATATTATAATCTTTCATTTCTCTGGGAGAAACATCCACTAAATACGTATCCGTTGTGACTTACACCTTATACACAAAAGTTGTATTTTATGAATTTGGAACCAGTATTAGGTCGAGTCCATTATATTGCTACAAATTTTGTAAATATACACTTTCGAATTTTACACAGTAATCTTTATTGTAACTTTGTAGCTAAATTTTGTAAAAAATACGTTCTAGATTTTTCATAAGAAACCGTTTATGTTAACAGATCTATTAGTAAATGGTTTTTTTTTAGATAATCACACATTGTTATGTATAGGTAAATGGTGTAAAGATGCGTTTTAGATTCCTACACAAGTGTTATGTTCTTGTAAATATATACGTTCTACATTTTAATCTTTATTGTCACTACTAAACTGTTCAACTGTAAGACAATAAAGGCTATCATTTGTATCATTGGTGGAATTGGACCTTAGGTACCTTGCAAATAAATTCGATCCTTAATGTCAGAATGTCTGGTAAACCAAATATGGTCCCCATCGTCCCTTTATCTGCTATATAATAGGTGACCTATCAAGAACCTTTGAGGGCCAGCATTTAAAAGAGCTGCCTAGGCTACTAGTAAGTAGATCATTATGCAGCCTCACTAAAGATAGACTGGCCTTTTAAAATTTATGTTCTCTGGGTAGGCATCAGCGAGTAAGGCCCTTCCAAGTTTTGTTCTACTCTGTATGCATAGTAAAGATGTTATCCTGTTTCACAGATTAGCAGGTACTAAGTCGCAAACACCATTGATGGGGTTTGATTGTAAAATCAATTGGACAATACTTCTACAAGTATTGATCAGTATGTATGATGTTAACTTATTTTTCTTTTTTGAGGACCCGTGACATTTGTTGTCTCCCTTTATTCTGTCATGTTTTTTTCACCGTGCTGGAAAATGACATGTTATGTTGGTCGGACGTTTGGTTTGTTTTAGTTGGTTTTCAAATCGTGAGTCATTAAAGGATGGTTATATATATCATTACGGTTATCGTCCAAACCAATCTGATTAAAATACAGATCTATATTTCGTTTCGTTTTGTTATACTTTCGATGGCCTACACTACAAGAGGATCTGACAAGTTGTACTTGAATATCGTGTCAGGGGTTGACCTTATGACGTCAGACATTGATTTATCAATCAGCGTTGACGTTTCTAATGGTTTACCAACTGTTCCGTGCATGGCACGCCAAGAAGTCGCCGTAACAGACTGTTTCATTGGCTTATCCCTCACTTCAACCAAAAGGCCGGTAATATAACAACTCCTCCAGATCCTAGTGTAGTGAAGACAAGTAAAACGAAATTTTGAACTATAAAAAAAAAAATCGAAATAAAAGAGGATTTGTGTTTTAATCAGATTGCGTTCAAACGAAATGAAATGAAATGGGATTAAATGTTCTACTTTTTTGCATTACTGGGAATATACGTCATACAGTGTGCTATGGGGGAAATTTTGACTTGACAGTGGCATTGCGTTCTACTGTTAAGGGATAGTTGACATGAATGCGAATATATACATGGGACCTCAGTGTTTCTTCCTACCCGTGTGACGTGACGCTGTCATTGCACCACTAACAAGGCGAAGCCACATCGGAAAATCTGACCTTTGTATAACGATTTGATCTTTATAAGTCAACATAACGTTGAAATGGTCTGTTAATTTGTGATAAAAAATAAGAGAAATTGTCTAATTGTGAGATCTTTGGTTCTCACATTTCATGTATTGAAACGCCTTTGTGATTTGTCAAGCCCAAACTTCACCTGTAAAGGACTCGCAAGCGGGGCCGTTCGGGTATGACTCAAAGCCGAGCTTAACCTGTGTACACACATCCGTGCACGTAAAAGAACCATGGATATTAGAATGGAAATATGGAATAGAAAGCGCCACTGTCCGGGTATACGCTCTCCTATTAATATGGAAATGATCAAAGTATTGTCTTGGCGTATATATTCAAAATTGAAATTACTCATAATAGATTTGAGAAATGTTAGATTGCACAATGAATGGTGTTTTTTAAAATGCATCTTTAAAAATTGTTATGTGCGATTGGAAAATGATATATTTGTGCGATTTGATAATGAACGTTAAGTTTCTACCATGCCAAAATGATCTAGCTATTACTAAAAATTTCATTGACATTATTGGTGAAGGCAGCTGTCTACTGTTACATGATACATAAATGAAATTGGTATATAAACAGAAAATTAGATCCGCTTATTAACAGATTACATAAATAATTTTTCCTGCTTTGTTTCTAATGTAAATAAAATGAAATGGGTTTTAGAGTCCCACTGTTCTTCCCCGACTGGGCTAATGAAGGCGGGCATACGCCATAGTGTGCTATGAACTTGTGTACGGACAGCTGCGCTACGACCTACTCTTATAGGGATATTTTACGTGAAAGCCAATGTGTACACGGCTCCTCATCCCATCCGAACGAATATCCGTTGCTCTTGTCAAGCCCCCTGACCTGCACCACTGACAAGGAGGAACCACGCCGAAAAATACCGATGAACTTTATTGCCCAACACAGGGATCAAATGTGGGACCTCCAGGTACCCGAACTTATTGACCCCCAGCTGGTTTTGATACTATATGCTAATGTTATTGACCTATAAGGAATTGTCCGCTGTGTTGTAATTATTGACCTAATCACTTAATCAATCTCACATGTATTGACAATGTAGATATGACCTGTATACATTTATACCAGTCAGCGAAATTAATAAGAAAACTTGAAAACTTCATTATGTCTATATTTTATGAGACCCAGTTCCTTATAAGACGTTCGTGTCAATTTCACCCATTGCTGAAATGTATATAAACATAAGTTTGCTGACACTTAAACGAGAAGACGGAGCGGAGCGAATAGGAGCAGATGAGAGCGGAGATGGGCGCATGGACTCACCCGGGTTCAGCTGCTGCCGTGGCAGAAAGGCGAAATGGTTGTCTATTAATGTGCCGTGTTAATGTTATTGTTTATATTCCTGGTGTATTTTAGTTCCTGTTTGAATTATGTTCGTATTCTATTTATGTTTCTGTTTTACTGACAAGGTGGAACCAAACCGAAAATTTTCCCGATAAACTCTCTCGCTCAACAATGGGATCGAACTCGGGGCCCCCAGGTTACCGAGCCAACATCTTACTCACTGATAGTACAGTCCAAGAAATGAATAAATAATTATAGAATGTATTTCGTCATATCCATTATGATGATTTACTGCTGTTTGTCGCCTGCATTCCGATGATACGATAAACAATAGAACTTTATGCTATATTATTAAAAACTGCAACCGTTGGGCGATCAAACATAATTATAGTCTAATTAAACAGTCGTTTATACATAAACAGTTAATGAACAGATGTGCAAAAGAGAATTGTTACTGTTTTATATTCAATAAGGATTTTTTTTGTAATTAGAGAAACTACTGAAATGCCACCTAAGCGAGTTCATTGGTGGTTTTGTTCGGCTTATCGTAGAATAAGTTAACGGAGCAATAGTATCCAACATATAATACGCAATATGTACACGAGGTTGTGTGCTTTATGTAGGAATGGTTTCAAGCGCCAATTGTAAGAAGACAATGCGATAGTATTTAAAAGTGGATTATTTACAAACGACAAAAAACTATGTCAATTGAACGAAGCAGGCGCAAACGACTGCAGTTCAGTTTGGACTGTTCGCGTATTTCATTGCACATAATGATAAGAAATATTACAATACTGGTTATATATACATATTATACGCATATAAAATTACTCTGTGCCTTTAGATATTTTAATTTTTTAAAATAATAGAGCTACCCTCCCTTTAACGCACTTACCGATTAGTTGAACGGAAATTTATAGCACCATCAGTTAATATTCCGGAGTACCTGTAAATTGACTGAGGTGTTTGTTGATCATCTGGCAATAGCTAGGTATTTCCAAGTTGTTTTGGCTTTTGGTGTCTCGGTAAGAATACTTGTGTGTATTTTTACAGGGGCCACGGTGGCTCAGAGAGTAAACTGATGGGTCACAAAAACAGGAGGTCAGGGGTTCTATTCGAACGAAAACCTAGGGCTCGATCAATTCAAGATATGGAATTGGCAAGGTTGTGCCTTTTGCAATTGCGCATCGGCGTCGGTATTTAATTTGACGTCCCACATCCAAGATGGCCGTGGTGACGTCATACTCGGTTCCTGTCGCATAGTACGTTCTTGCTTGTTAAATCCAGGTCGTGAAGTTCGTATATAAATACCATAATGGATCCCAGCAACGGATTATCTTTAAGCTCTAAACTTCAAGAGATAACGATACTAATTTTAACCCAATAACATCATGGTATAGATAAAGAATCGCACTTGTTCAACTAATATATAATGCTGCTACATAAATTTCTACATTTCAATGAATATAAATTTATAATTTTGTAACTTTTGAAATAAAGAAGTATTGCTTAAGCCGTGCAGTGAACACACTTGAATTTAAGTGAATGTATGAAGGTATGGAGGAATGAAAAAAAGGAATATTTGACAAATTACAACATTTATATTCAATAAAAATATCTATATAATTCAAAAATTTACATACTTGTAATTTGTAACAATGTATCTATATTTCCAGAACCCATCTTTATATTTATGTAAATATTATTGATAAAATTAGTAACAAATAATACAAGCGCATATTACTTTTAATTTATACCCATTCTTACATTGGAATAAATGACTTCTTTTAGAAAATACCATTTTAATATTTGAACTTTGAAATCTACTCGCCATCATTTATCCAAGTGTTTACTGGCTTAGATCGTACGGTTTGAGGGGTGCCTCGAGTGATATATGTACTTCAATATTAGCTTGCAAAAATACTATTCAATCCAAGAAGTGCATTGCGCATTATATTAAAGATGATATAAATGTAAGAGCTAAATCTGCCATTTGCATATCTTTCTTTTGGCCACAAATGGCTCAAATGTCTTATAAATTATTAATTAGACATTTATTCACATAACAAACCCATAATCGACTCTCTAGGCAATTGGATGTTTGCGATTTAATAATTTAACTTACAACTGGCTAATTTAGACTTTGTTTATTATCGTAACAACGGTCGCAATGACAATCGAGACGAGACTACCGTTCACTATTTTCTCTTTTAAAATTATTTTGTCGTTTGTGACAATGGGATATATGTTTTTCTTTGTAAATTACAAATGGCGCGCGAAAACATAAGAGTCGTATATTGATTTTAAAATATGCATTGTGTCTTAAATGGTGGATATTGACATCCCACATTTTTACAGTAAGATAACAACATCAATATTCATTAAAATTGACCAATATTGAATTTTATGGATAATAGAGATTAGCTCCTTTTCTTTAGAGCGACGGTCCCTTTATGAAACAAGCTTGATAAAATAGGCAGATATGTAAATTGGTGGTATTCTGGTCGCGCTACCATGAGTACATTATTACAAATTAATGAACTGGATGTTTACATCAAAGCGGCTGATAAAATCGACATTATTGTCGATTTAACATTATTGTGACTTAATCGACCCGAAAATTATCTGGCCCGACTACCACAATTTATGGGGATAAAAATAATATATATTGGACGATTGTTTACACGATAACATGCTTATATTCGTTGTATGGCAACATTTGTTCCTTCTTTTTAAATAAATAAAATGACAGTAATGGGTTTTCTAGCCGGTCTACCATAGCGGTCAATGATGTGGTTTGCCAGCGTGTAATAACGTAATTGTCTGAGGAATTACTTTGTCAACGCAGATGAGTTGAGCAAATACATCAAGGCTGGATGATGAAGATGCTGGAGAGAAAGCTCGTCCACGGGTTAGCCTAGCTTTCTGATTTCTGAAGAAGGCTCTCTCGTGTTCGACGTACCCAGCGGCATCCCGATCTTGGAACTGGAAGCGAGCACGATTTACAACGCATGTAGGGTTAGGCCCCATTGGCACGCTAGATCCAAATTCTCCATATGGACTGGCCCCAGGTGGACTGACCCAAGGTGTACTCAGCTGAAAAAATTACGCCAATCAACACCACCAACCGTTTATGAACGACATCCAGCTTCTCGGATGTACATGCCAGTGAAGAGATAAACCAGGTACACGCGATAAATAGTCAGTTAGCAGCAATAGGCATAGCCATAAAATTTAGCAATAGTACAAAATGTGGCAACCGTGAATGCCTATGCACCCCAGAGGCCCCAATAACAACAAGGGGCTCCTTCCAAGTAGGATGCCGATCAACTCCCAATCTGTTTTTGTGGTGATTGCACACAGCGCGGGGCTTATCGAAGAAATATTGTCGGGAGACTATATGAGAACGACCTCAGTGCGCTGCATGAAGGGAGCCCAATATATGGAGGAAGACCTGCCACGCCTGGACGCCACTTTCTGCTCTCTAGGCATAGTACACCAAGAGATAAAACAAGCAAGGATTGAGTTTTAGCTATCTATGTTAGCGATAACATAGTATGGATCACTAGTCAGTGATGATCTTATGATATAATTCAACATACAAGTTTAATCACCCAGGGACCCAATTGGGTGACCTTCGATGCAGTATTACGTGGTTGTAAGACCGACGACATCATCGACATCAAGATCAATGTGCACTCTGCCAACACCACTATGAGACCGAAGACGAGTTTATACCAAAGACATCTTGGTGGACGCCAGCGTCAATGCAACGAAGATAAGCACCAACCATGCTCGAAGACAAAATATATTGCCAGAGATAAATCCAACGAAGCACGAAACAGACACCGGATGCGTTGCATTCTAAAACGCAAATATGTCATCTGGACGCAATTGAATACAATGAACGGAAAAACCAGAAACTACTAAATACCAACATTAGAACAGGGGACGAATTCATTACCACGTTCATTGGAATAATCTTTCTCCGTGTCTAACATGGAGACCTCACGTCGTAAACAGCTGCACCAAGTAGTAGTAGCAGTAATAGAATATCTTCCACTAAAAGACTAGTCACTGCTGCAGGCGTGCTATGGGGGTACGGGAAAGGGGCAAGAATAGCAAATTTGCTATATTCAGGTCTTAAGTGACATTAAAGATAATGGTGTTAAAGATGATGTTAAAATAGATGCATTACCTTCTATACCTAAATTCCATAAAACCCGGTTAAGTTCAGATACATAATATCCTCCAGCAACTGCCAAACAAAACCTTTGGCCAAAGCAATAGCCAGAGGACTTAAATTATGCCAAACCCAACATGCCATTTGGCGCAGAACACTTCGCAGTTACACTGCCATTAATTTTTTTTTTCATATTGATAAAAACAAACCCATCGTAAAAACTTCAGATAAAACCAATCAAAAACCTAATGCTAAATCAATAAAAACGTTTGACCTTTCTGCTTTATATACTATGCTTCAACATTCAGAACTTAAAGACAATTTGGATTGATTTTGGAAAAAGATTTAAATGGAGCTTTCAGAAAAGTCAAAAACTTAATTGCCATTTCTTCAGACGACGCCAAATGGATTATAAAACGTCGGAATGCCGATACTGTACTGTGGTTTTTGACAATGAAAAGTTCCAAAACATTATACATTTTTTTTATTGACAATGCGATATTGGAGGTTAGGGATCAATCAGATAATACAGCAAACAATTGGGTGTACCAATGGTAACTGACCCCACCCTGTATATCCAAATGTACATTAATAAAAATATGAAATCTGCTTTCAGAATCATAAAAGGACAACTGATTATAAAGAAAGTAGCCAAAACTCTAAACTACATGTATACCTTCCGATACATTGATTGCAAAACACATATAAATGATAACGGAACTTTCAATAAATATAAAAGTGAAATATATCCACCAGAACTAATATTAAATAAGGAAAATTCGGGCACTATACTGCACATGTTCTTGAATTATAATTGACAGTAAATTTAATGTCGTTTTTTTTTATTCGACAAAACGGACAAATTTGGCTTAGATGTGCTAAAATACCCGTCAATTTATACTGTAGTAACATTCCAGATATCACGCTATTTATAATGTTTTCTATTCACAGGCATTACGATGTTTAACAATATGTAACGATAAAGAGCTATTTCTTTCTAGAATAAAATCTCTTTATTTTAAGTGCACTGCCAAAGGCGGAACACAATAACGTATTTTAAAAGAATTTTCGAAACTTCCATTTCTTCAACATACCAAGTTTGACATTTCTTATAAGTATATAACTAATTACATATTGGGTAAAGATCTAATTAAATAATTATAGTTAAATTTTCTGCAGTTTCCTAATCTGGATTATCGCCCTCATTTTATGCTTTTATATAAATACACTTTTATAGTTCGATTTCTTCAACATAGCTATAGTTTGCATTTCTTATAGGTGTATTACTTATTATATTTTGTGCAATTACATAGCTGAATAATTCCGATTAGTTCCTAAGTTGGTAGTTTTTTTTTTAACGTTTTGGCGTTGTCTTATCTGGATTATCGCCCTTTTATTGTTGGTTTTTATTGCATTTACCTCTTGGCGTCATTTCTCAAACTACCGTCTTTTACGTCACGTCATTCAGTAGGCGATTGTCACACATTCTCCATTTGCTTCTTTGTATTCAGTAGGGCCTATTGTTTTCCTCTGTTTTTGTGATAAATTGGACATATACCCGAACTTTGTAGTCAATATACCTAATTTCCTTGAACGCTTTTAATGTTTCTCACTATAACATAGATCATTTAGTTTTAGGCTACTTGGCTCTTTTTTACATACATTTCACTGATATGATTGCAAGTATAGGTATTTTTTCCTTCTATATGCTTACAATAATATTTTATGTGGCATATAACAGATCATGACTCGGACTAGTATAATACAATGTTTTTGCAATATATTCCTCTTTATTGTTAGTTTTAATTTATGAGTGAAGTCTGTATCACTACAGGTCCGGGATTGTACACCGCAGAGGACGCTTACGGCTAGCCTCGAATCATTCACTTAATATGTACGTTTGTTAGAGATTTCTGCGTATTGTGTCTTGTCCGTAGATTTGTCTTGTGTAATTGTGTGTGGTGCAGGGGGCACTTACTATAAGATGTGAGTTCTTACATCAAGGCTTGAAAGTCGACTATAAACATATTATATAGCATACTGTTTCTTGTGTTTTGGTCTGGTCAGGCTACTGTAGAGTGCACTACTGCAATTTCAGACTATTTGAGCGAAAGTTTATAGCGTTCTTGTGTTCTGGTCGGACTATCGTAGAGTACACTAGTGCAATTACAGTTCGTTCTATCAACTGTGTCGCTATTTAGCGACACAGTTGATAGAACGACGATTATAAATAAATTATTGTCAAAATTAACAAATTGTTTACCGAACGTTGGTGTTTATACGGTTGATGAAACGAAAGATATGTAAATAAGTTGTTCTGGTAGGGCTACCGTAGAGTACGCTGACGTAACTACAGTTAAGAGGATGCTCATAGAGGTACCGTCCAGTACATGCTATGAACACCTATCACTCAGTTAATATTCCAAATTACCTGTAAAATGTCGGAGGTGTTAGGTATCGGTGATTACCTGACAATAGCTGGGTATTTCCTACTTGTTTTAGCTGTTGGGCTCTGGGTAAGAATATCTGTATTTATTTTTACATTTAAACGTCATTTGTTGAAGACATTTAAAATGCATACATAAATTTAAGCTGAAGATATATGTTTTACTATAGTCGTGCGCGAAGAGAACTGATTAGAGTTTAATAAATTAAAACATGTATATATTTAAACAATATAAATTAAAACATGTATATATTTAAACATGCATTATGCAAGAGCTAAATCTGCCTATTGCAGGTCTTTTTTTAGGCCTGAAATGTTTTCTAAAGTATTAATTAGACATTAATTAACTGATCCAGGCCTTAATCAACTCTCGATGGCATCAGATTTCTCCGATATTAAATAGATTAGAATGGTTCAGCGATACTTTGATTTAAATCTGCCTATTGCAGGTCTTTCTTTAGGCCTGAAATGTTTTCTAAAGTATTAATTAGACATTAATTAACTGATCCAGGCCTTAATCAACTCTCGATGGCATCAGATTTCTCCGATATTAAATAGATTAGAATGGTTCAGCGATACTTTGATTTAATTTAATCAAATATGGAGGACCGAGACTTAGCTTCGATCAACCAGTACGGTGGTTGAAATTATTGCACACGTCTGTCAAACCTTCAAAGGCTATAATCTTCGCTTGCAATAGAGTAATTTGAATGAAATTTTCAAATTATTCATTTTACATCATCTACTTTCGAACTATTATAGCAAGAATGGCTAGTTCTTTATCTAAATCTTACATAATGTATCTTTAAACAATATGAATTAAAATTGGGTTATACGTACTCCTACGGTTCTGCATCGACTGGGCTAATGAAGACGACCATTCGCCATACAGTATGCTATTGGAGAATTTTTGCGTGTACATAAAGGAACCATAGCCAGTTGAATTCGAAATAAGAATACGTCACAGCGCCACTTAAAGGGCAAAATTCTACCCATAGCACACAGCATAGCGTATGCAAGTCATCTTTAGGCCAGTGGGTACAGAAAAGCAGGACGTAAAAAAAATCCATCTCATTTCTCTGTTTCTCGCTCGCTTTAAATTGGTCGACTTTTTAATGAACTACCGAAGTATATCCCATATAATCTAATTAACCGTGTTGTAAACTTCTGAGGTTTTTTAAAAATAGTTTGAAGCGTTCTCGCACCAGGTTGTGTGTAAGGTTATCTAACCCATAAGCCAAAATAATTAACATGTAACTCTAGACGTTAACAGATTACGAAGCTAATATTAGCGCTTAGCGCAAGGCCATCATAACATGGTACAAGTTCAACAAAATATTCCCTGGAGTTTTTATAAGTCATAGAAGAACACTAACTTACAAAAAACTCATTTCCACTGTTGTTTATGATACTTCCTGTCAATCATGGAAACCAATTTCCCGCTCTTTAGACATTTGTTTATTTGAGATTGGAGAAGACATTTTCCTATCTTGTTTGCCTGTGACTTCAAAAGACATTTGCCTATCTTTAGTCCTTGGATTGTCTTTAAGTTGAGAATACATTTCCTTTTCTTTAGTCCTTTGTTTATCTATTACTTGGGATCGCATTTCCCTTTTTTTAGTCCTTTGTTTATCGTTTTTTTGAAGGCCAATTTCCCTGTCGTTAGTTATGTCCGTCTGTGACCTGGGGCCACATTTCTCTATCTTTAGTCCTTTGTCTTGTGAGTTGAAAAGACATTTACCTTTCTTTATCCCTTTGTTTCTCTATGACTTGGGACCACATTCCCCTTTCTTTCACGATTTGTCTGTCTGTTACTTGGGATCACATTTCGCTTTCTTTAGACATTGGTTTGTCAGTGACTTGAGAAGACATTTCCTTTTCTTTAGTCCTTTGTTTATCTGTAGTCATTTATTTGTCTTTGAGTTGAGACCACATTTCCCTTTCTTTCGTCATTTGTTTGTCTTTGAGTTGAGACCACATTTCCCTTTCTTTCGTCATTTGTTTGTCTATTGAGTTTAGACCACATTTCTCTTTCTTTAGTCATTTGTTTATCTGTGATTTAAAGATCAATTGTCCTTTCGATAGTTCTTTTTTGTCTGTGATTTTAAGAGAACATTTATGAACGTTCAAAATAAAATATAAATGACTAGGCAACATAAACCATTGTATAAGGTAATGTAAGGTAACAAAGTGACTACCACGTTTCAAAATCTTTAATATTCACCATCGTGTATTTAATATGTGCTCATACTTTTACTCTACTGGGTGCTAAATACACACATAAACTGAATAATACGACATAAATTGACATGATAAGTTTATTGGTAAACTGTTAATCACAATAATAGCCTAGTTTGCCTTCCGTGTATTTGTGTTTATAAATTAATTCATGTTTGTGTCAACCAATATTACATATGTGATGGGACTGGTTAAACACATTCCAAATTTAAAATTTTAACACAGGGATCATTGCTGTGTTAGATGCGTAACAAAGATTTGCAGAAACCGGAAGTGACGCAAGCAAAAGGAAAATACGAGTAATCCTTATATATAACTGACTGCATGTAAGAGCGATAACAGACGAAAAGTTGTAACATTAAACTCTGAAAAAATATCTGTTCGAAACGAGATTAGAGAAAGCGAGAAAAATTGATTTACAACGTGGTACAAAGGATGTAATTATTCGGCTCGGTTGTTTTAGTAGTAATATGTTTGTAATTATCTATCGTTTTTATCTTTACAGTCGTCATGCCGACCACATCGAGACAGTGCAGCTGGATACTTTTTGGCGGGAAAAAACATGCACTGGATACCCGTAAGTAACATTTACTAGATTGGGAACCTTGAAACTGACAAAAATGGTTCTAGTGGCACATATTAATGTAATATGAATGTATGTAAAGTGATTTATATCCAATTTTCTAAAAGAATATTGTAATTTCTAATCAGTTATGTTCGATGAAATACGTGAACAGTTCAAATTGAACGGCAGACATTTACACTTGCTTAGTGGATTCTACACGTTTTTAAATTATTATTTTGTCGTTTGTGAAACGGCCTTTACTAATTACTTTCACATTGTGTTGTAGGATATATTTTTATTTGTTCATTACAAAATGGCACCCGAAACCATAGGGGACATGACTTGTGTACTGATTATAAAATGTTAATTGTGTCTTAAATATTGGATATTAGGAACCTATAGTTTCACAGCAATATAACAACATCAATATTGATTGAAATTGACCAATAATATATTGAATTCTAATTCGTGTCTTTAATTTCGAATATTATGGAAAATAATGAGTTAGAGATTTAGCTCCTTTAACCAGATATTTATAATTGTAAATTATTGATATTAAAGTAGCAATATTGTTATTTATATTTAAACAAACCATGCCCAGATAAAATTAAATTATCTGGCAACCAAATTATTTTTTTCCAGTGCGCGATATAGCCGCTAGATAAACAACTAGGCCATCCTGCACGGGGCTGTTTCACGAAATTTTAACTATGATAAAATCCAAATTTTAGTAATTTGATCGGATAATATTAGGTTGATTTTAGTGCTTAGCCAATCAAAATTGAAGTATCTACTAAAATTTGGATTTTATCTTTAGTTAAGATTTCGAGAAAGTTATGTGATCAAGTTTTGTTTCATTTGGATCCTCCTCATAAAAATTCCCCTACTAAACTCTCTTTGTCGTGTTGTTCATAACTCAAGCATAATATTCAATATGTAATAGTCATGAAAAAAAATATGAATACGACACCCCCTGATAAACATTGTATTGGTGTGATGTTTTAGTTTAACCCCGTAAAATATGCCAAAACAGTGTTTAATACAGAAGACTGAAACTTTAAAACATTTTTTTGGGGGGGTGGCCACACTCTCCCTATCGCGCTACAACGTGCCTCCGGCGTCACAGATTGTCAACATTTTATATTATTTCATTTGCGTACCCCCCCCCCCCCAATATATATTTCACGGCTACGCCTCTGAATGTCATGGAAAGAAGTGCACTCTTATCTATAAAGAATATATATTCGTGTAGGCACAATGGTTTAAAAATTACCAATTTGCGTGTAGTGTTCTTTGGTACTGGAAGGAAGCCGGCGGCCCCTGAGAACACCTACGAGGTTGGACAAGCATGCCGGGAATCGGAATAATAATAATAATAATAATAATATCTTTATTTTCAAAGGTGAAAAATTAGGCTTAAAGCCTGGTTACAATTTTGCCCTTTATAACAAAGAAATGAAAAAGACAGTAACAGAACAAGACACTTAACAAATACTCTCACACAAAACATTCAAATATACTGATAACCTAATATAGTTTAACTTCAAAACTAAAAGTAATATGATAGATAATATGTAGTATGTATTAAATATAGGCTACAGGTTAAGAAGAAGAACTAACATGCCTAGTGATATTTTTCTTAAATAAATGAAGATTTTTAATATTTTTAAGTGAATATGAGAGAGAATTCCAAAGCACTGTGCCTCGATATTGTAAACTACATTTAAATATTTCATTATTAGGTCTACAGATAGGAAGTTTATTATTGAGAGATGAATGGTGTTATAATGAAAAATATTATATAAATATGATGGGCAAAGTTTATGGATAATTTTATAAACAAAAATATATTTGTTAATTAAAAGTCTTTGATAAATATTTTGAAGATTTAAAGATGAAGATAAAAATTGATAATTAGATAAGAAGGAGGTCTATTGTAAATATAAATTCAAGGATAATTTTTGAAGTCTCTCAAGTTTAGATATAGATGTAATTGAACAAGAGTCCCAAATAGTGGAGCAATAATTAATATGAGATTGCATATGAGAAAAATAGAACAATTTAAGTACTTCAGTAGGAAGCAACTGTTTTAATTTGCGTAATTGAAAATTTTTCTGTCGAAGAAGCTTAGATAAATGATCAACATGAGGAGACCAAGTGAAATTTTCATCAAAAAGTTTAAATGTAGAGACATTTTCTAAAGGTGAATTATTTATGTGAATTTGAAATTTTGTTGAAATTAATTTACGCCGTGAAGAAGGTGTAATACTCATTGTTTTAGTTTTGGTTTCATTAATTACCATGTCATTTGTGGAACACCAATTTTGAATAATAGAAGTTTCATTTTGCAGTGTAGTAATAAATGAAGTAACATCAGAAGATGAGGAATAGACAGTAGTATCATCAGCAGCAAATAAATCACTATTAACATGTAAATGTAAAGGTAGATCATTAATAAATAAATTAAATAACAAAGAACCAAGGATTGAACCTTGGGGAACACCTTGAGTTATCATAGCAGGGGCAGAATAAGTTTGTCCAATACTGGTACATTGTTGTCTATTATATAAATAGGAAGTTAAGAATTTAATCAGGGTATAAGATAAATTATATAATTTCAGTTTTTGAAGTAGAAGATTATGATTTACTAAATCAAAGGCTTTGCGGAAATCAATAAATACCATACCTGTATACAGATTATTATTAATAGCATGATAAATGTTATCAGAAATATTAGTTAATGCCGTTTGACAAGAGCAACTGGATCTAAATCCTGATTGATTTGAATAAAGCAAATTATATTTCTCAAGGAAAGAATTAATGGATTGAGAAATATGTTTTTCTAATGGTTTAGATAATGTAGGTAAAATAGATATTGGCCTATAATTACTAGGATCATTTTTAGCACCAGATTTGTAGAATGGTAAAACTTTAGCATGTTTGAGAGAAGAAGGAAATATATTTTTTATCAATACACAAATTATAAATATAGGTTAATGAATCAGATAAAAAATAGGCGGCATGTTTGATGAAAAAAGGACCAAGTCCATCTAATCCTACAGATTTAGTTGGATCAAGAGAAGAGAGCAGTTTATATACATGTGTACTTGATTTAAAGTCATATATGGAACATGACAAAATGTCTTATTATCAATATGCTAAGATACAAAGTTAGAAATTAAGTTAGAATTGTTATTACTTAGTTGAGTAGTAGAATTCGGAATACTTGACTAAATGACAGACCTTGCGATCTAACATGCACGCGTTAAACCTTTCGGCCACCCAACTCCCAGCGACATTAACGGATAGAAGTATTCCGCTGAATACAAACGCTAGTGAATGTTAAAAAATATTAGTACAGCTATTAACAGTTAGAAATATGTCTTGAATTCGACCGCATACGAACGCTGGTGTTAAAAAAGTGTTAGTTATCATGCTCTGAAAAAATAAATGGGAATTAAAAAAACTGGGTCTATACATGGTATAATAAATCATATATATATTTGCATTTTTTCACACAAGCAGTTACATGCACGGTATGCATATTATTATAAGCATTGGCGGTTAAAAATAACGCTGGTGAAATGTCAGTAATGTGCTGTCTAGGTTTTTTGTCGTTCATAAGAAAAAAGTATTAGATATTGTGTATGAACATATGTTTAAATCATGCATATTAGCATCACTAGATTACTAGTATATAATGGGAAAAACAGTCTTTAAATGAGGAAATTAGACATGACATTAAATGGAGTTTAACGTCCAACTGTTCTGCAACGACTGAGCTAATGAAAACAGACATCCGGTGTGCTATGAGGGAAATCGTTCCTGTACAGCGATACTATGGCCTACTCTTATTTCGAATTCAAAATATCATGGGTTCTTTTACGTGCAGGGCAATTTGTATACGGGAACTCAGAAAAGTCCGGAATGAAACACGAGACCACCGGGTTAGCGGACCAAGGTCTTACTCACCGAGTAAATTAGAAGGATTATAATATTCTCTTTCATTCTGCCCCCCTATTTATGCAGGTCCAAGGCCACAGTGATAAAATTCAAGCCCCGAGATCACAAAAGCGTTCCCAGGCTTAAGTTATGAATTTACTAAAACTTATTCGCCTTGTTTTAACTAAAATAAAGCCCTTTGTTGTTTTAATGTGTCAAGTACATCAATAAGAAACTAAAGTTTTGTGTTTCTGTATCAAATATATTTCTCATAAATAGTGACTGAAAGTCGAGTAAATTCCTAACTTAAATCTGAGATTGCTTTGTGAACTCGGGGCCGGGTTTGCTTTGGGCTAAATTTTGCCCGGACAGCGGATTTTATGTCTACACTTCTTCGAATTCTAATCTCCAAGAGGTTTGTTTTACGTGAACGCCAATGTACACACAGGACCTCGTTTTTCCGTTCCGTCCTAACGACTAGACACTGTTCCGTGCCAAACCCTCCGCTTTACTTCTCTGGCAAAAGAAATCCCGCGATTTCGACCCACTGCTGGATCGAACCCAGGACGTGCTGGTTAGTGAACCATTCCCGAGTAAAGTCTAGCTCACAACCCACCGTACGTGTTATTACGTGTAGTCTACGGGAGAAATTTTTAGTAAACCAGTGCGTGAGACTTATGCATAACCTGCATGCCACCGTATTACCTATATAACACATTACTCGCGTAACATGTTACATGTATATTACATTATCTGTATAACATTAAACATTGCCTGTATAACATATTACATGGGTAACACATTACCTGCATAACACATTGCCGGTATAACACATTGCCTGTATAACACACCACCTGTGTAAAACATTACCTGTATAACACATTGCTTGTATACTTGTATAAGGGCACAACAAACCAGATCGTTTACATATGGTTCATAATTTAAAAGTATGTAATTTTAAAAGGAAAAAAATCTTGTTAATATGTAATGAGGCTCATCTTTCATTGAGAATTGTCTGGCATGTACAAAGAATATATCACATTCTTTATTACTAGTAAAAATACAAATGGCGGTTTGAAATCAATATAAACCAGCGAACGCTTACAGTGACCATAATATCTTAAATAAGATTTGACCGATTTCAATAACGTCTGGACAAAACATATTCTAATAAAATACTTTTGATAGTGTCTTATGGTTTTTATTGATAACACAGTAATTCGGGCCTGATGGGGCTTTAAATTCACAATAAGGTACAGTTCTTAAAGATGCATTAAGTAAGATTTAGACAAAGAGCTGCCAGTTCTCGCTATAATAGTTCCAAAATAGATAATTGAAATGGAATATGTTGAAAATTACTTCATTTATGGATGTTTGAAAAACAATGTAGTCTTGATTATCATTGCTATCGTTCTCGATAATCAACTATGTCTCTATTATCCATTTTTTTCAGGGGGGTTGGATGGCTGGATGGTTAGCGTGCGCGCGCTGTATCATAAAGTCTGTCATTGAGTCGACTGGCGTGGTTTCGAATATCGGTTGTACGTGGCAAGGAGTAGGGTCGACTGTCCAACCTCGTGGGTTTTCTCCGGGTCCTCCGGTTTCCTCCCACTGCTAAAGACCCCTACGCGCAAGCGAATTATGTAAATAAAATTAAACCATATGTTAGTCCCGAAATGACCTAGTTTGTGTCGAGTGGACGTTAAACCCCATTTCTCTCTCTCTCTCTCTCCATTTTTTAATTCAATTATTAACTTACATTCGTGTTTAAATCCGTTGAAAATCGCTGCCATCCGGTCATCTAAATAGTTGCTTATGGGCTTGACATATGAATAAATGTCTAATTAATGATTTATATAACATTTGAGGCTCTAACGAAAGATTTGCATTAGGTATCTTTAGCTCTTACATAATGCATCCTGAGCTCTCACATAATGCAGCTTTAGCTATTTCATAATGCTCTTACATAATGCATCCTTAGCTCTCACATAATGCAGCTTTAGCTATTTCATAATGCTCTTACATAATGCATCCTTAGCTCTCACATAATGCAGCTTTAGCTATTTCATAATGCTCTTACATAATGCATCTTTAGCTCTTACATAATGCAGCTTTAGCTATTTCATAATGCTCTTACATAATGCATCTTTAGCTCTTACATAATGCAGCTTTAGCTATTTCATAATGCTCTTACATTATTATAATGCTCTTACATAATGCATCTTTAGCTCTTACATAATGCATCTTTAGCTCTTACATAATGCATCTTTACTTATTATAATTACAGGTCGGTTGTTCTATATTTGCCAGTAATGTCGGAGCTCCAATGTTTATTGGTTTAGCAGGTGCTGCCGCAGCATCCGGATTCGCGGTCACCATTTTTGAATGGCATGTAAGTATAACCCCGAGGACAATCAGTCATAAAACTATTGACGAATTATGTCTATTCAGTATGTCTGTGAATCTATGAGTTAGTATTGGGCGTATCTGGTGCCTAATACTAATAAACATGCGTTTGTAATGTGCTATAGACTCCACACAACCGAAATGTTCACACACGACAGTTTATATTAATATCAATTTATATCACTTCTGTTAAAATAATGATATTCTATTGAAGGATGTGATAATTATATATATAATATTTAATAAAGTAATGATATTCTACTGAAGGTTATGTGCTAATTACATTTATCACCCAATAATACATTCTACAGTAGATATTGTTTGTGTGATAAATTTCATAATCTACTGCGATATCTCCTTAGGATTTTACATGAATTTGATTGGTCAGTTGAAAAGGAACTACATTTTTTTTTTATTTTCAAAGAACAGTTCATTTTTTTTTTATTAAAAGTAACTTCTTTTTTTATTATTAAAAATGAACTATTTTTTATTTAATTGACCTTGATGGAAACACTGGGTCAATATGAAGGACTTTACAATGGTTGAATTTCTGTGCATGTAAGAAAGCATTGGGTGATAGATAAAATCTCCCACCCAATTTTTCTTGATATCAAAAAAGGCTCGTAGGAGATTCTCTATATAATATATATCTATAGAGTAATAATATTCTATTGAAGAGTGTGATAATTGTATGTATGATATTTAATAAAGTAACGAAATTCTATTAAAGGGTGTGTGGTAATTATATAATTGATATCTAATAAAGTAATGATATCCTATTGTAGGGTGTGTGATAATTATATATAATTATGATATTTTATTGTAGGATGTGTGATAATTATATATATGATATTTAATAAAGTAATGGTATTCTGTTGTAGGGTGTGTGATAATTATATATATAATGTTCGATAAAGTATGATATTCTATTAAAGGATGTGTGATGATAATATATATGATGTTTAATAAAGTGATTATATTCTATTGAAGGGTGATGATAATCATAATATATGATATTTATTAAAGTAATGATATTCTATTGAAGGGTGTGTTTCTGCTGATTTCTCTAGGCTGGTTATTTGTTCCCGTTTATGTTTCCAGTGGGGTGAGTCTTATCTATAAGTCGCTTATGGTCCCGTCATGAATCCCCTGTCATGTTTTGTTATTTACACGGTGGGTTCGTTTTGCCAAATAATTCGCCACTTTCGGTGCTGTATTTAAATCTTGCATCATGCATCTTTAATCTAACCTATTGTGACAGGTGTCGTGTACTAAGCAGTAGAGTGGTTCTCTTTCCAGAACAACTGATACCACTTCCAATTTATTGAAGCAAATTGTATTATAATTGCCGTTTTTTTTATTTACAGGCCTATACTATGCCAGAATTTCTGAAGAAACGTTTTGGTGGACGACGATTGCGGATCTATTTATCTGCATTGGCTTTAGTATTATATGTCCTCACTAAAATATCTGTAAGTAATTATTAATTCAATGTCGTCCTGTACGTAAAAGAGCCGGGGTTTTTTATTAACAATATTTTATTTCATTTGAAATCGCATTGGGGAAGAAGGTTAAGCCTATGTTGACCCCTCTCCAGAAAAGAAAGTTTATTGTAATTCAATAACGAGTAGGATGAAGACCACTTTTCGGGCAAATTGATTCTCGTAGCACACTATATAGCGTGTGCCCGTCTTCATTAGCCCGACTGGTGCAGAAACGTAGGATATTAATTCCCATTTAATATAAAATCTGGATTGCCGAGAGAAAAATTGGCTAAAAATATTCATATTCATCCGCGGCGTAGTTCTCCCTGATAGTGGTACAGGGCTGGAGGCATGGCAAGCGACAATGAAAAACCGAGGTTCCTTGTATACATTGGCGTGCACGTTCGTAAAATAACCCTTGACAGTTGAAATTCTAAATAAGGGTGGGTCAGAGCGCCACTGTAGACCTAGACAAAATACACTCACAGCACTCTGAGTGGTGTATGCCCGCCTTCATATGCGCAATCGGTGCAAAAATAAAAGTAGGACGTTAAACCCCATTTCATTTCGTTATATTGCCCAAACAATGTTGGTAAAATAAGTGATGGTTAAAAAAAAATAGGAATATTATTAATGTTGTAAGGGAAGTAACTCCTGATGTACATATATTTTATTTATGATAGATGGAACTGTATGCTGGTGCTATATTCATGCAACAATTAATGGGTTGGAATATATATCTGTGTATTGTACTCATATTGGTAGTGACAGCTCTATATACCATAACAGGTAGATGTTGGTTTGATGTATACACGGGGAAATAACTTAGTAGGTTGGCTGGAGTAAGGCTACTAATTATTTGGACACTGACATCATATGTTAATTTTATGTCATATCTAGGGTTATAACTTTTTAAAACTCATTTTGTGGAGTTTTATTTTTCCCAGCACATAATCAAAATCCCGAAGAGGTTACTACGCGTTCTCTAATAATACCGCTAATTTAAAAATATCGAAACTGTTATTTTTTATATGGAATTTCCAAAATGTAGGTCTGTCTTCCCCCATGTCCTTCCTCTTCATAATCGATAATATTAACAAAAAACTCAGAGAAAATCTCAATTTAATTCCTTTTATCCAAAATTGTCTTGGAATAAAGATGCGACAGAACAAACACTGATAACATGGCTCAGAATGAAGTAATGTGAATGAAATTTTCAATATTTTCACTTTACATTATTGATTTTTGAGTTATTATAGCAAGCATGGTTAGCCCTTTATCTAAATCTTACATAATGTATCTTTAAGTTATGAACAAACTATGTGACATTTTGTATTTGTTCCAGGTGGATTGACAGCTGTGATGTACACGGATACACTACAAACTGTTATATTAATGATAGGAGCTACAGTTCTAATGATTATTGGTGAGTTGGTATTAGTTAAGATGTATTAATTTAGATGTTCAGACTATAGATAAGCTCGTATTAATTTAGATGGTAAGAATAACTATAGGTAAGTTTATATTTCGATGTTCAGAATGACCGTAGGTAAGACTTGTATTGTTTTAGATGTTCAAAATGACCGTAGATAAGCTTGTGTTTCGAGGTTGGGAAAGACGGTAGGTAAAGTTTGAATTGATTAAGATGTTCAGAATGACCGTAGATAAGCTTGTATTTGCAGGTTCGGAATGACTGTAAGGAAGTAGAGTTGTATTGATTAAGATGTTCAGTTATATTAAGTCCCTTGATCCTATCATTATGAAATAATCAAGTAAGATGTTCAATTGACATTGAATCCGTTATTTTATTATTTAGGTTTAATAGAGGTCGATGGAATGACTGGTTTAATGGACAGATATATGACGGCAGCAGCAAATAGTACAATAGAGAATCAAACTTTCTACAGATGTGGTTTACCACGCAACGATTCGTTTCATATATTTAGAGATATAGAGACTGGTGATATACCGTGGACGGGTTCGGTGTTTGGTATAACTATTATTGGAATGTGGGTTTGGTGCACGGATCAGGTAAAATAAACATGATTATTATTGTAATAATGTGAGACGCGTGTTTATTGCAATAAATTGTAGCATGTAATATAATGCACATTGTGTGATATAATGCTTCAATGCCAACACATAAAGTAATAATGGAATGTAATTAGGTCAACTAATAATTCAGTGTAAATAAGTAAGTAATAATGGAATATAAGTAATAGTGGAATATAAGTAACAGGTAAGTAGAATAATATAATGAAAATCATATTACAATAATGAACACGAGACATGAAATATAAGATGATCTGGTCCTCAAACACCCTAAGATATTGTCCAAATATCTAATTACTAACAGTAAATAACAGTCTAGATATTAAATACACAAACATCGGTTGGAAAACATATTCAAATTATTCAAATTATACATGAAGGATGTTTGACAATCCAATAATAATAATAATAGCCAGTTTTTATATTGCGCACAATCCCATCAAAGTTAACGTTCCACAATAGGCGTGTCTACAATTTGTAATGTATTTATTCTAGATTATGGTACAGAGATGTTTATCAGCAAAGGATTTTACTCATGCCAAGTCTGGTAGTTTATTTGCAGCCTTTTTAAAGATAACACCCTTCTTCTTGTGGATTATACCGGGGATGATCAGCAGGATTCTTTATCCAGGTTGGTCATAATAATTTGAAATTTTTAAATCTGCCTAAATCGGTCATAAATAAATAAACGGTACAACATACCCGAACAACAAAACGCAGACACACGTGAGAATAGATGGTAGACTTAAAGGTGCATTATGTAAGATTTAGAGAAAGAAATGAAATGAAATGAAATGGGTTTTAACGTCTTACTGTTCTGCTCCTAACCTGGGCTAATGAAGACGGGCACACGCCATACAGTGTGCTATGAGGGAAATTTTGCCCGGGCAGCGGCGCTACGGCCTACTCTTATATCGAATTCCAACTGCCAAGGGATCTTTTACGTGCATTCCAATGTATACACGGGACCTCGGTTTTTCGTCTCATCCGAAAGATTAGACAGCTGTCCTTGTCAGACCCTCAGTTCTGCACCACTGACAAGGGGAAACCACGTCGGAAAATCCAGATGAACTTTCTCGGCCAATGCACGGACTTAAAGGTGCATTATGTAAGATTTAGAGAAAGAGCTTCCAGTTCTCACTATTATAGTTCCCAAATAGATAATTAAAAAGGAATACATTGACAAGTTAAGTAAAATTACTTACTTCTGGGTGAAGTTATGACTGTTAAAAGAATAGCGTAGTCTCGATTTTCATTACTACCGTTGTTTTGCCAATAAAAAAAGCCTCGATTGTGCATTTTTACTTCAAATTATTAAATGGTGATCGTGTTTCAATTCGTTTAAAATCACAACTATCCGGTGGTCTAGAGAGTTGATTACGAGCTTGTCATGTGCATAAAAATGTCTAATTAATAATTTAATTAACATTTGAGGACAAGAAGGAGATTTTTCTCTTATATACTATTAAAAAAAAGTAGGGGATATTTGATTTTTAAGTGTTATTAAAGTCACCTAATGAAACTGACGAAGAAACAAATGACAAAATGAAATGAAGTTCACATTCATCGATTTATTCCAAATGATCGTTAGACTAAGTAAGGCACAGACTGACCATTATAAGGGTAAAATGATACCCGGGGTCAAACAGCAAAGTTACCACAGCATCACAACCAAGTCAGTAACGGGTAAATTCTCCTCTGCTTGCCAAACAAGCATTGATCCGACGTGGCATACTCCTAATGAGACGTCTAAGGTCATTTTGGTCCAGATTGTCCCATTCCTGTTGCAACGCAGCAGCAAGTTCTTGGACATTGGCAGGACGTTGTTGACGTCGACGTAACCTCTGTCCAAGCATGTCCCAGACATGCTCGATGGGGGAGAGGTCGGGACTCAGTGCTGGCCAAGGTAATGGGGTGATGTTCTGTTGTTGGAGGTAACCTGTAACGATCCTGGCCCTGTGACATCTTGCGTTGTCATCCTGGAAGATGAAACGGCGGCCATGACGTCGTGCGAACGGCACAACATGGACTGCCAAGATGTTGTCCCGGTAGTACTGGCCTGTAACACGCCCTGCAACAACATGTAAAGCCGTTCGTCCAGCAACAGTGATGCCTCCCCACACCATAACAGAACCACCCCCAAATCGATCATGTCTGATGACGTTAACGTCTTGGAAGCGCTCGTTTCGACGACGCCACACCCTCCTACGTCTGTCCAAAAAATCAACAGTGAACCTTGACTCATCTGAAAACATCACATTGCTCCAGCGTCAATTATCCCAGTGCTGACGATCCCTACACCAACGACGTCTTGCCTGAATGTGATGATCTCTCAAACAAGGGATCACGCGAGGACGTCGGGCGCGAAGGTGACCCCTATGCAGTCGATTCCGAATCGTCTGGCCACTCACTCTCACACCAGTGTCTGTTTGAAGACGAGCGCTGGTCTGATTTGCTGTGATGACACGATTTCTCAAGGCCAAGGTACGGATAAATCGATCCTGGGCTTGAGTTGTCGCCCTTGGTCGACCTGAGCGTGGTCTGTCCTGTACAGATTGTGTATCACGGTATCTGGACCATAGCCTGCTTATGACAGACTGAGAAACATTCATCGTCCGCGCCACAACCGCCTGTGTTGTGCCGATCTGTAGCATGCCAAGGGCACGTAACCTTTCATTTTGGGTAAGCCGACCCTTTAAAAATTTGTTTTCTGGTCACTAAAACAATTAAACTGATGTTTCCACCCTGGAATTCAATGCCACAATGACTGTAACATTCAAAGTCAGAGTCGTGCAAATCTTGGGTTGGACCCCCATGATGATCCCAAGCATCACCTGCATTCCATGCGGTAGCTATTGGTGCGTTTGGGCGTCACATGTAACTGGAAATGTTTCTTCTGTTAGGTTCTATAGTGACTTTTTTCGTAGTCATTTGCATATTTTAGTATTATGCCCCCAAAATCAAATATCCCCTACTTTTTTTGAATAGTATATAATTCATCTTTAATAACCAGAACTCTTAAGACTACAAGTCGTCCCTGACAATCGTGCATTATTCGTACTAAATATATCTTAGAATGTATTCATGGTGTTAATTAATTATTTGAGTGAGAAGTAACGGTAGACATCCTTTCGCGCTGGATTCAGTCTTAAGGGAGCATCATAATGTTATAAAAAAATGTTATAGACTAAGGAATGTTATGGATTTAACATTGATGTCACTGGGGAGAAGAGTGCTAGTCTGAACCCTAAACTAAACTGAAGAGTTGCACCCCCTACACACCATCTTTACATCCCGCGTGATTTTATCATGTAAATGAGGTAGGTTGTACCTCACACATACAATGCTATAGACCACGAAATGTTAATGATTTAACATTGATGACACTGGTAAGGGATTTTATTAGTTAGAAGCCTAAACTAAAGTAAAAAGTTGTTTCCCTTACATACATCTTGTGTATTTTAATCCTGTAGATGAAGTAGCTTGTGCCTCACCAGAAGAATGTAAAGCTGTTTGTGGTAATCCAGCTGGATGTAGTAATATAGCATATCCTTTGTTAGTGATTCGTCTCCTACCTGAAGGTTAGTATCAGTTGGCCATTGTAAATCTTCGTTTTGACACAACAACAATGGGGATTACTTTTCTATATTGAGACGGGTCAATGCCATATAGTGTGCTATGGGACAAATTGTACCAGGCAAAGGAGGTTTTGCCCACGCGTCTTCAAATACCCACGGTCTAACAAAAACATAAAATATTGACATAGTCAGACAACAGAAGACACTATATACTCAACTCATTTGCGATAAACTACAAGATTATACTTAGTACAACCTACCCATTATTAAGGTTTGAGATTTGATAGCAAGCACAATAATATAAACAATTCCCCCTTTTCAACTGAGGTGGATAAGCTGTAAATTTTAATAGATTTGTTGATATCCATAGGGCTACGTGGACTGATGTTAGCCGCTCTAATGGCAGCCTTGATGAGTTCTTTGACTTCAATCTTCAACAGCGCCAGTAGTATGTTTACGATGGATATATGGCGGCGATTTAGAAATAAAGCCTCCGAAAACGAACTGATGGTAGTTGGTCGTGTAGCAGCGGGAACATGCGTGGGTTGTAGTATACTGTGGCTGCCGATACTAGAGAGTACTCAGGGAGGGCAACTCTGGATGTATCTTCAAGTCATCACATCCTGCATAGCACCACCATGGACAGTTTTGTTTGTTCTGGCTATATTTTGGAAACGTACAACCGAACAGGTAAATAACTAATTATACGGGGCATTTGGCTGTCTTACTAATCCACTAGACTCGACAACCTACACTTTGCGCGTTATTCGCGGTTATCTAGTCTAATCAATTTACTATCATTTCTATCTAATCACAATAACACCAATATTTCGTTCCTTTATATATTTTGGTCTTTACTGCACTTTATCTTGATCTAAAAACATTGGTTTATAGAGCTTCGTCAGTAATGCCTAGGTTGCGAATCGTCGACTGCAGACCAGCCGATCAATCAATTATAGTGGGTAACATGGGCGAGGCAGATAATGCTTAATGATACTACTGCACTATTGGGGTTGTATTTGCGCTTTAGGTCATAAAGTCTGTCATTGAGGCAAGTGGCGTAGGTTCGAGTCCCCGCTCGTACATTATAAGAGAAACGTGCTTTTTCCGGGTCCTCCCGTTTCAAGCCACTGAAAGTGGACTCTTTATCTTTGATTACCCCTTTATTCCATCCAGTATTTATATTTGTGGTAGTATGTCCTAGAGGGACAGACAGGCATGAGTCATTGGCAACCACCTTGGCCTTGGGTCCATTCACTTGATTTGATATTTGTTGTTTGTTTCTTTCAATATGTATGTAGTTTTTCTTGTCCGCAGATTTGTCTTATCGGTTTTGTTTTGCGTTTCTCCAGCACTTACTATCCGTGAACAGGCATTATAGTGTTATTCTCAAGTGACCGGGTGTTAAACATATATATATATTTGGGGTTTTTTTCAGGGTGCTTTCTGGGGATTAATGGCTGGACTAGTGGTTGGTATGATACGTTTAGTTTTAGAAATCTATTTTACGGTGCCGTTTTGTGGTAGTGGTGATGCCGATACCAGACCTTTGATTCTCAGTAAAGTTCATTTTTCACATTTTGCCATCATCATAGCTGGTGTTTGTGGGATAGTTACAGTATTAGTTAGTTTATTAACTGAAGCAAGACCCGACGAAAAGGTAGGGTTATATTAGTGACTGGTTAGGGTTGACTAGCATTTATTAACTGAAGCAAGACCCAGCGAAAAGGTAGGGTTATATTAGTGACTGCTTAGGGTTGACTGGTATTTATTAACTGATTCTCGACCCAACGAAAAGGTAGGGTTTTGTCATTCTCCACACAAGTCTCGCTCTCTAGCATTCGATTGTGCCATCGGCTCGCGCACTACACCGGTTGACCCAGAAGTCATTGGTCACGTGATTAACTTTATGCTGAACTAGGTATGTCAGAAAAGTTCTTGGCGTTATAAACACTTAACAAGTTTTAGTCAATTTTAGGCGGAAATGCCATCAATTACTAACCCTACGAAAAAAAAAGTCTTAAAAACAGTCTTAATTTTCATGTTTCATTTGTAAGTGCATTGGGTAAACAGATCCATGTGTATATAATTTTAAAATTAGCACAATGACATGCGTAGTTTATATTTACGACCCTTTAACCCCGTAAATATTTGTAAATACTTTATCATTTAACGATAAGTATGACCCCATTTCTATTTTATTATAGCAATAGAAATAAACATATTATCATTTATCTGGTTTCCATTGGATTGTTTATCATTGTCTATCAATACCAAGAATCTTGGTGGCATAGTCAAATGAGCCGTTAGCAGAGGTTGGTGTGGATTGTTTGGGAGATTAGGGTTGTATTAGTAACATGTTCATAGTCATATTCAGTATATTAACTAAATCAACACCCAACGATGGGGTTGGGCTATATTAGTTGCCGTCATGTTTATTATATTATATGTAACTGAAGCAAGACAAACAATTATGGTACGGATTTTAGTAGCCAGTATCACATATTCTGCTTAATATATTAGCCAAAGCAAGACATACATTCACAATAGCAAACATTTGTAATGAAGCTATTCGTTGAACAAGACTAAACATATCCCACGGGCAGAGACTACTGGTGCAGACTGGAATAACCAGACGCCAAAGACTGCCATTCAATTTGGACTCTTCGCGTATTTCGCCGAACATAACTGATTAGAAATTACAGTAAAACAGAAATGGTTAAATGTATATCAGTTTATGTACTTTCATATTACATTATCATATGCGTTGCGACCCATTTGTGTCCATTTCTAGTTGCCAAAGAATAGAGATTTAGCTCCTTTAAATTCGTCTCCCTCTTTGGTTTTAGCTAAGACGTGTCACGTGGTGGACAAGGCATGACTCCTTGGAGCCAGATATATCTGATTCAGAAGACGAAGAGGATGAGAACGAGGACATGACGAAAGGTAACAATGGCGCTGAATTACCAAGTAAAATGTCCCCTGTAAGTTTAAACCAGGACGGTCACCATCAACAAGCACGTCTAAACGAAAAAGGAATAGAGACAATCATAAGTAAGTATATGGGCCCTATTGGTGTTAGGGATATTGGATTGCCATGTGCGCTTCCGGTGCGTTTTGTGGGATTCTGTTAATGTTAATATTTATTCATAGCCCTTTGTTGACTGAAAGTCAATACTTTCCGGAAATTATATTGTTAAACTGTGAGACAACTGATAGAAATTTAATACACTGTATAGTAAAGTTATTGACCAATTCAGTGAAACTCCAGGTTTGGATTTATTTTCTATTTTTTCTATCAATACGTATTAGGATTATGTATTCACCAAATGTATTCTGATAAATGGATGCATTATAAAATGTGTTGAGACAATCAACAATCCTCTCCCAATGCTCGTTGTTCAAATTTCAACCTAAACCATCATCATAAAATGACTGATTAACTTTTTAATTATTTATGTACAGTTGCGAAGAAATCTTATCAGGAAGTTTTAAAGAATTGGTTGTGTGGAACGCAGGTGAACAGGAAACCAAAGTTATCAGCCGAAGAACGCGCCATTATCAGACAGAAGATGACGTCATTATCAGAAAATCCACGAAAAAAGAAACTATTAAATGGTTTAGGGTTAATACTGATGTTATTCACGACCTTTATGTTTGGGGTTTATATGTAAATATATTATTTGTAGGGTATATAAACGTATTCTACTGTTAAACTATTGGTTTTAATTTTAAATCTTAAAAGTGTTCTAACTCAGGGAGTTTGCAATAAACAGTAAATTATTAACATTGTGAGAGATACAAATTGACAATTTGATCATTTTGAAGGAAAAGATATAAGAAAGTAAATTTTTGAAAAAGATTCCAATCCAATATTTTTAATATTCTTGATGTGAGTTGTTTGAAAATCTTTATATCTTTTTACAAAATTAACAAAGAATCTTAGAGTCTAGAACAAAAGGTCGATCGACCCCAGCTTCAACCATGTTTTAAAAAGAACACCAGACTTTTAAGTGTCACCATTTTTGCCTTCAGTATTTTATTTTGTTTCTGTATTATAAAAATGTTGCTAGAATAAAGGTATGAGAAAAAGAATTGTGCTGATACATGAACTTATAGTTATAACACCATATAGGACGTATAGGAGGCAGACCACCATCTCGGTACACATTGTAGTTCGTCTATTCATCTCTCTCTCTCTCTCTCTCTCTCATCCCTTTCATGGCCATTTTTGCTGATTTGTTGGTCTAGAATGGAAGAAGAAAGAACTTTTGAATTATCATTGGTAAATATTCATGATTTAGAGGTGGAAGGGTAACATAGGTTAGAGGTTGGTTACGGTGATATGTACGGCAGAAAGGGGCGTGTTTTTAGTATGCTACTTAAAGTTTGTATCTCAAAATTTCACTGGTAAATTATCATTGGTAAATATTCATGATTTAGAGGTGGAAGGGTAACATAGGCTAGGGGTTGGTTACGGTGATATGTACGGCAGAAAGGGGCGTGTTTTAAGTATGCTACATAAGTTTGTATCTCAAAATTTCACTGGTCAAACTCATCCAAATTCTAGACCAAAGCCATGGCCAGTCAGTCTGTAGTGAAAAGCGTTCAGCCCAGCGAAGGTTTTGGGAAAAGTTGGAATGGTGGTCTGCCTCCTATACGGATACACCTTGTTTTATCTCCCTTTAAATGTACTGCGGTATTCTGATTGACGATAATGTAAATGAGTCTTCAATGGATGGTGTTTTTCAGCAGTCCCTTAACACCAGTCTCTTTAGCAATATAAAGATGCGCGAATAAGTTCCAAAGTCAAATGTGACTCTTCTTATTCTACTTTCTATCGTATTCCATAGATTGTCACCTGCAGCACAAATTGGTTCCATCCCAGTTGTAAAATAATTACAACAGTTTATAGAATTATATGAGCTTTATATGACTACAATAATACAAAACAATATATGAAAGCAGATAATTGTAACTATGTAATATCATTGTAAGCTATATACACAAGCTAAAATGTTGGGACAGTAAATTAAATCTTAAATAATATATCGCAAGTTGGCCTAAAGCGCCATCTGACGATCCTCTGCAGGGTTGGGTCTGTACGGAGATCCATTGACGTCATAACGTCAACAGGAAAATCGGTCATTTTGTGACATCATGTGACAGCTCGCAGGAAGTGGATAATTGATCATACCGCCACATATCGGCATGTATTGCGGCCACTGATGATGAGAAATAATTGTAGCCTAATTAAAGGAGACATCGTTTGTTATCTCTCTTTAATTACAACGAGGCATGCTAGTTGGCAGTACTATAGCAGATAAAATATTAGCAAAAGTTGGGAACGTAACTGATTAAATGTATAATATTAGTCTCGAACACCCAGAACCTCAACGCACGGAGAATCTTGGTCAGTTGTACATATTTGACAAAATTGTACTCAATAATCATAAACATAAAAAAATGATTCCGCATGGACAATGGAACATTTTAGCTAAAGCCAAGATGAGTTGCGCCCCTTCCCGAAATAAATCCCATAAATTCATGCATTATTATAAACTACCAATTCGGATTAATTAAAACCACATATTATTATATGATCCTTGAAAAGAAAATTTTGCAATAAAAAAATAGAAATGTTGGATGTTGAAAAGGCAATGCAAATAGGTTTTTTGAAATGGCAATTCTTACATTAATTTCGTTGGCGTCGACAGCTTCTTTTAGTACTAGTTACCCCCCTTATTACGCTCTCTGACTGAAAAAAGTAGATTTTGAACATGGTAACGTAAAAGACCGGATAATCTAACTAATATTATATCTAATAAAATACACACAAAAGGAGGGCGAGTAATTGTTGATCATAAAAGAATGGAAAATAGCAGAAGCCTAGTAAATGGAAACACCTTTTTTAATCTCCCTTTAATTACACTGCGGCATGACGGCTGCTGATAACGGCGGCGCTAAAATAAAAACAAAAACATTCTACATTAATGCATATCGATACTTAATCTTATAGTCAAAAATATATAATAGGTTACCAGAATATGGCTAATCAAATAACTTGTGGGAGGTTTGGCAGTGCATAGAACTTACCAATTACACTGAGATTTTAAAATGATAAAATAGTATTGTTGATTACTTGATCATAACTCAATTTGGATCTGTACTTCTCGCGCGAAGATAAATAAAACGTATTGCTTTGGCAGTGGTTATACTAAATTATTACGAGATACTTCAACAGAAAGAGACAGGGGGGGGGGGGGGGGTAGCGTCCACTCGATACAAACAAGGTCATTTTCTGGACATAGGCCTATGCATTAATTTTATTTCAATAATTCGCTTATGCGTAGGGGTCTTTAGTAGTGGGAAAACCGGAGGACCCGTGGAAAACCCAAGACTTCGGTCCTTCTTGTATTTGCGGCTTGTTGCCTTTGCCCTCCGATGAAGCATGCCACGAGAAATGGTCCTAATGTCGCGCCGTTGAGGCTTCGCTCGACTATGAGTTAACAGGGCGAAGGCAAGTAGACATAAATTGAACAATACGAATACGTGACGCGACTTCTTGGCTACGCACTGATTATGTCTTGCCTTCGCCCTTTTGACTCAGTGAAGTGAAGTCGCGACGGACTGAGGGGCCATTTGAGGCGGCTTCTTGACTTCGTCTTCTCAGTTGTTAAAGTGAAGGCAAGAGGATGCGCGGAGATGTTATCGGCGTCCTTGGGGGACCCCTTACTGCATCATATACTCACTTGTTGGCAAGTCGAGATCTACTTTTATTCTCAATCTTGGCATGCAACCACCACAGTATCCATCCCCTCTAGCTTCAAATCTATACGTTGAATGTTCTAATATATCACAATCTTCGAAATACGTTGCCCGGGAACTGTTCTTCCAGGTAGTCTTTAATATATAACAAGACATATATCACCGTATTGTACAGTTCTTACTATTACGATTGTCATCTAACATAAATCTATACTAAAAAATATCCTGGACGATAACACATGGTAAATGTGGAGAAAGTACACCCTATGTAACACTATCAGTGTATAACAGAATATCAGTTTGGTGTATGAAAGTCATTCCCACCAGGAACAGGAATATAAAACAAGAGCAGGAACTGGCACATGACGTAACAATTACATGGGTTCATGAACAGTGCACTGCATACTAAAGGGAAAATCAACCTTAGGTCCACTCGTTTAAGGCAACTACCAAAATAGCGACTCAAGCCGGGAATATTAATCAACACGACAAAAGAGAGAGATAGAAAACATGGGGCATAACGTACACTCGACACAAACTAGGTCAATTCGGGACAAACATATGGTTTAATTTTATTTCAATCAATACAGTAGGGGGAAACCGGGGTACCCTGAGAAAACCCACGAGATTAGACAGGCGAACATACTCCGTGTAACTACAACGGGTGAATCGAAACCACACCACTTCACTTACTCAATTATAGACTTTATGATGCAACGCGCACCAGGTTCTCCGGTTTCCTCCCACTGCTAAAGGCCACTACGCGCAAGCGAATTATTGAAATAAAGTTAAACCATATGTTAGTCCCGAAATGATCTAGTTTGTATCAAGTGGACGTTAAACTCACTCTCTCTCTCTCTCTCTCTCTCTCTCTCATCCAAAATGACTTAATTATAGGAACTGTTGGTTTCCAACAAGAGGGAATTGGGTTTTACATGTTCACTAAATCTAGAAGATTGCTAATCATCATTAAATATAGAGTCTGAATAAATTAAATGAAATCGGGTTTAGCGTCCCGCAGTTCTGCTCCGACTGAACTAATGAAGATGGGGATACGCCAAAGAGTGTGCTATGAGGGAAATTGTACCCAGACAGTGGCGCTACGGCCTACTATTATATCGATTTACAATTGTCAATGGATCTTTTAGGTGCACGTCAATGTGTACACAGGGCCTCGGCTTTCCGTCCTGCATCACTGACAAGGGGGGGGGGGCACATCGGAAAATTCCGAAGAACTTTATTGTCCAACACAGGGATCGAACACGGAACCCTTAGGTTAGTGAGCCAACGTCTTACCCACTGAGTCACCGTGGCTACTAAAATATGGAGTCGTATATACCACACGTTACCGTATAACTGACTAGCCCATTAAGGAAATCTTTGTATTACGATATAGCGCACAGGTAATTTCGATTGTCAAGTACCATTCTTACGATAATAAACACAGTCTCGATTATCCAGTTTTACACTAATTTATAAAATGGTGATGGTGTTTTAATCCATTCAATATCTCGGCCATCAGATGGTTTAGAGAGTTGTTTATGGACTTATAAATATTAAAAAGTAGATACAAACCAAGGGACTTAATTTAAATCCTGTCTGTCTAAAGTCTACCAGAACATAGCCTCTTCTTGGACAAGTGACGTAATCATGAATTCCAGAACATGCTATAGCCTCACCAAATCGTTTCACTTCTCCACTGATTTGTGTCGTATATTGGGTGCCAGTATCGATAATTTCTCCTGTCTGGCGAAAATAAAAATACAAATTATGAGGAGCTGAACTAATTCAGTACACAGACAGTACGGATAATGCAAGTCGTGGGTGCAGAACGGAAGGCATGACAAGGAAAAATGTCTAGGCATTCGAAATGCACTAAAATAGACCCTTGATAGTTGGAATTCTATGATGAATGGATGGAAATCCCGATGTATGTTCAACATGTTCTTCAGACGAGGACTGGCTGAAAAGGATAGATCAGTTGGGTTGAAAATAAATATTGCCACCAACAAGTAAAATCATTGAATGAATCATAGACTGCAGTAAAGAAGGGGGCTGCGGAATTTAAACGTGGGAGGGGGAGTCTTGAAGATGACCCACGTCCTGGAAGGCCATCAACAGCAACCATTTAAGAAAACATTACCCGGGTGCATAAGATGTTTATATTTTGTCTGATCCACCATAGGGTTGTATATTTTTATATTGGTCCATGTCCAAACCACAGGGCCTGAACCACGCCAAATTTCTGCGGTTGTCTACAGGCTGAAATTCTATCACACCCACTTTATTTTAAAAAGTCGCTTGCGCATAGGGGTCTGACAGCGTCTAGTCGTTTGGATGAAACAAACATCCGAGCCCCGTGGACACGTAGCGTTGCTGTTCATGAGCCCAATCGGCACGGAACAGTAAGACGTTAAATCCCATTTCAAATTTATAATAATAAGATTTATTGATGCCGTGTACAAGGCAGGGTATACTTTTCACATTTATAATAACCGGACAAGTATTTACCGATAAATCTAGTCTCACTTTATGATATTCCGCTTCTCCTGGATTCATTGGAGTTGATACTGTTTCGTTGACGTCGCAACCGGTCCCTTCATATTTACCACTAGGAAACCTGACAACATTCAGGTGAGGTAAGGTGATAAAGTCTTTGGGATTGATGATGCCTGATAAATAATGACAATATATCTTGACTCTGCTATAATTAAATATAGGGGGATATAACCAATATTCACCATCAACATAAGATGAATTACACCTCTTTATATCTGCACATGACGATACTGTAATATAAAAAAATATCCATGATATAATACCATTATATATCGTTACATAAAATCCATCATATTATTATATCTTCATGTGTTGACATAACTATAATATAAAACATTACATATCTTCACATGAAGATATAACTATACTATAAAACCGTTATATATCTCCACAGGGAGATATAACGATAATACAAAATTATTAATATATCTCCACATGGTGATATAACTATAATATAAAACCGTTATATATCTCCACATGGTGATATAACTATTATATAAAACCATTATATCTCCACATGATAACTATAATCTAAAACCGTTACATATCCCCACATGATGATATAACTATAATATAAAACCGTTAAAGGGACAATAACACTCTTGCTGGCTTGACAGCTCCAGAAAATAAAAAATAGCCTTATTCTAAGTACTAGATTATAGTGTGCTACCTGTTGTGTAAATTATCCATTAAATCCTATTTTACTTGTCCAAAGGGTTCGAAAATATTTTTAAATCTAAGTCACATTTGAAAAGTTTTACGCCAGGCTTTTCAAATCATTTAGTTGAATTTTTCCATTTTTTTTTAAATTAGGTGTGTTAAGATGAAATTTGTATCATCAATTAATTGGAATATTGTAAAAAAAAGTACAATTTGTTGACCAGAATAAAGATTAGGACATATTATTCAACAAGAGTGGTATTGAGCCTTTAAAGATACATTAGTTAAGAGATTAATAAAAAGTCCGGCAGTCTTGCTATAATAATTCAAAAAAAAGATGAGAAAAAAAAGAAATTATTGAAAATTTCAGTCAAATTACTTTATTCTGAACGGAGTTGTCACTGTTGGAAGTTTGGACTAGAAATATACATCAACTGTGTCCGCACCGTCTACGAGAATTGATTTTGAGGTCTATTAATAATCTCTATAACATCTGCATACTCCTCGCAGTGTTTCGTTTGATTAGAGCAAATCCAACAACTCACTGTTGTAAAAAGGCAAATTCTTGTTCTAAATTATGACTGGTCAATAGTCCGATTAACAACCAATAGCTAACTGCGTAACAATACCAAACAGAGCTCCAAATTGGACCAAATATGTTTACATAACGTTACGTCATGAGTCACGATTTTATTATACCCAATTAAGTAGTGCATAGCAGAATATTGCAGAAAAACTAATTGTGTGACAAACAGGCTATCACCGCGGATAATGTAAACAAGACTGTTTTGAGTCGAACAACACTTTCATCGTTTTTAATACCTTAAATCACTGACCAAAGTTTTAGGGAAGGCCCCTGATTAAAAGAAGGGCTGTCATGTTGCTGTGCTTGGGGATAGATTTGATTGAACGGAACGAATAGACACACTCCCTCAAAAGCGGAAGTATCAGAAGCTAATCCAGCAATGGCCAGACAGAGATTTCTCGGGCCATTGCTTCAGGAATATGTAACATCTGAAGCCTAAATAAAGATTTGCAATAGGCAGATTTGGCCCTTACATAATTCATGTTTAAATATGTCCACATGATGATATAACTAAAATATAACCATTATATATCCAAACAAAAAACAACTATAATATAAAACCATTATATAGCTGCATATGATGATATAATTATAGAGATATAACGATAAAATATTAAACATTTATAATTCACTATTTATATGTGTCCTTATATATTGTAGGATATAATAACCAATATTTACCATTAACATACGATGTGTTATATATGTCAACATCTCCCAATGATGAAGTATCTATAATAAAAATTCAGAATATATTTAGGCATACTATATATTTACATACAGTGATACAAATATAATACAGAAACATCACGATGATGTTCACATGATAATATAAAGCCATTATTGGTATAAAAAATATTAAACATTATATATCTTAATTTATGATGTATAATAATATTAAACTTTCTATATCTTCCTATGATGATATAACTATAATATAAAACATTATATATCTTCACATGATGATATAACTATAATATAGAACCATTATATATCTTCACATGTTGATATTACTATAATAAAAAAAACCATTATAATATATCTTCACATGATCATATACTCTTCAAAAAAAGATGGGGATATTGAAATGCAAATACATATGCAGGTTGTGATATGATAAATAGTCATGGACACGTGACATGCTTTGAGAGTGTGTTCACAGATGAAGAACTTATCGTCCCAACAGAACCACTGAGCTGCATGTGTGACACGCAATAGCGCCATACACGTGGGAGGGGTTCATTGTCAAATTTGACACTTCAAGGAAGGGTTGATGAAAACTGCCGCTTGCTGGTTTATGCTATCCATGTTTGCTTTGCTATCGGTTCTTGCATAAGATTTACTGTTTAGCTTATCTTTGCTTTAGTATGATACGTTTAATTTGATCGGGAGACGTGTTCGTCGACGTCAACGTCAACCGACAACACTGCAAGAATTGACCGTGGCACTGCAAGGGGAGTGGGTCAGATTGCCCCAAATAACTACATTATAATATAAAACACTATTATATATCTTCACATAATATAACCATCTTTCTTGTAATTATAATATATAGGAGGATATAACTAATATTTACCATAAAGATAAGTTGAGTTAACATCTTGACACGGTATCATATCTAGAATTATAAAATAACATTATATATCTTCACAGGATCAGGTAGGCAAATAAATTATCCAGAAATATCCAGATCTCAAAACTTGCAGGACATCCATGTGGTATCCAGTATTATAAGATATCTAGATCTCATGACTTGCAAGAGATCCATGTGGTATCCATGTATTATACGATATCTAGATCTCATAACCCACAGGACATGCGGGGTCCGTGGTTCTAAAGATATTACTCTGTGATGTTCTGTGGTTTGTAACATAGGCGCTTGTAAAATGTATAATAGCAAATACGACACCAGGCTCAGGTCGAGTGTTAGACCTAAGATTTATATAATCCAGATTATAAAATTCAGGGGAAAACAACTCGTCTAAAACCATACAATAAATAATAATTTATATACCTTCTTTTTTTCTCTGTAATTTTTACAAATATCAACTTAGATCGGCCAACACATGTAACGAGCCAAATACGACGTGGTGATGATATAATTATATGGTCTTAGCAGAACAGGAGTTTTTCTTTTGACAGAGAGGAGTGAGATCAAAGGTTGTGACCTGGACATTAGCTTAATATTATTTGTTACATCGGTCCTTTGCATGCGCCGTTTGACATCCTACACTTTGTGGTGGGGGCACGGTGGCTCCCGGTGTTGGTCAAGAAAATTGACACTGTATACCGTTTGCCGTCTTCGTTAGCCCAGTCGGAGCATAACAGTAGGGTGTTAAATCTGGACAAACGCTGGCTGGAAAATCCCGAGTAGCGTTCTCGGCCAATAGCGGGACCTCCTGGTAATAAGCCAGCTTCATAGTACCACTTATAATTAGCTAATTATACCCTAATGCTGTGTTAATATATTAACCCGATGAACTAACCTTCAGTGATCCAATAGTCAAATCCATCCTCATAAACCAGGTTTTGTGTAGAGTTGATATTATATGATAAAGGTATACAGACTTCGGTATCATTATTATAAAAAAATGATGTCCCATCTGACTGTATTGTTATCATAACACATTCTAATTTACTGGTGGTATAATTTACCAGAGTTTGGTCAGGTAAAATATAGTTAGATATAAATATAATAAAGTTAAAGTCAGCAATATTCATGTTATCTGTATCAGCTATTCTGTCATTTTAATCTGTAAGAATGGAAAAAAGAACAAAATATATCATGCAAGATTAAAACAAATTTTACTATTTGAAATCTTATAAGTTGCTAAACACAAAAACATTTTATTATAGTTTTGACGAGATTTAAATTCTTACTCTTTACTTCTCTGTGATATATTTCGGTCTGATATTATATTATGTGATTTTTTTATGTAGGAATTGTGTAAGCTTGTTAACAAATAGTAAAATGGAGAAACTGATGGGTGTCCGTACTGTCAGTATTAATTGATTCATTTGGTTTTAACAGACACGTGATTGGATAAATATATTGTGAATTTAATGCTTTCATCTAGATTATTTAAAGGGGCGTTATGTAAAATTTAGACTAAGAGTTGACAGTTCTCCTATCATAGTTAAAAAATAGATAATGAATATGTTGAAAATTTCAGTCAAATTATTTCACTCTGAGCCGAGTTATCGCCGTTAGAAGAACTGTGTAGTCTCGATTGTCATCGTTGTTAGGATAATTAACAAAGTCTCGTTTGTCAATTTCTAAATTAAATCATTAACTGTCCATCGAATTTAAATATATTGAAAATCTCCAGCATCCGATGGCATCGAGGGTTGATTATGGTTTTGGTAAATTAATACAAGTCCAATTAATAATTTATATAATATTTAAGGCATAAATAAAGATCTGGTAATAGGAAGTTTTTTTCTCTTAAATAATGTATCTTTTATATATCATGAAGTTGTGCATAGTAGTAACAGGGGCGTACATGGGGGTGGGAAGGGGGGGGGGGGGGGTCGGTCGCAAAATCAGTGCAGTCGGTCGCAAACTAAGAACAGTCGGAATCAAAATAAGTGCTCACTGCAAACGTCACGCAACTCACCCAAAACTATAAAATAACCTTGTCAACTTATCATGTTTGAAAAATGTTGTTTCACTCTTATTCTGTTGTGAGTATGTTGGTCTAAGAACGAAATTTTCCCCAGGGAGAAAAATAGTCGGTCTCAAAATAAGTGCAGTCACTGCAGTCGGTCTCAAAATTATGCATACGTCACACAAACTAAAGTATGAAATAACCATGACTGCTTGTAAGTGTTTTCTGACCATCAGAATTCTGCAAAACCTCTCCCCAAAGCCCATGGCATTTCAGAGACCAAGTAAGCGCCCCATTGAGATACAGAGCCCTCAGGTCCAGTCCTCAAAAATTAAAAGCTCAGTTACATATCGGCGCTCAATTCCATTATGTCATCATTCTTCAACTCCTCTGTCTTATACTATCTCATCACTATATCATATTCACAGTTACAGTAAATCACCATGTTAGTAGTACCACTAGTGAATGGATCGTGGGGCAACAGACTGTAGAATTGTTATTTCTACTCAAACAAAACAGTCGAAATTGACAGATATGCCTCAAGATTCTGTCCCATTTCTTATTATCTCGTTAACGAGAATTTGGTTCCATTTGCCATGAAATTGACTAAAATTTTCAGGCCCAGTCCCAAAAATTAAAAGCTCGATTACATATCTGAAATTTTTTCGCGCCGGCGGCGCTCAATTCCATTATAACATCATTCTTTCACTCCACCGTTTTCTTATACTGTCTCAGCACTATCATATTCACGGTTATAGTGAACTGCCCAGTTATATTAGTAGTACCACTGGTGTATGCGTCGTGGGGCGTCGGACTGTACAAATGTTATGTCAACTCTTGCAAAACAGGCGGAATTGACAGGGGCAGATCTCGTGATTCTGTCCCATTTCCTCACATTTCTGGTCATCTCGTCCACAAGAATTTGCGGCGAGATAATGATCGGCGAACAACTATATAATTATACAATACTATCTATGTTCTACCAGTATTTTGTTGACATTCAATGTGGGGTGGGATTGTGTATAGCGCCCTAGATTTAGAACCGCCGATTCCCCCACTCACTATTCCCAGTGTCTAGATCCGCTACTGCACGTGACCCCTTGAAAACTCGTACTAGGGGTATGTGAATCTGTCGGTCGCATTTTGGCTACCCCCCTCCCCCAACAGAATATCGTTATGTACGACCCTGCATAGTGAAATAATCGTCCATGGTGAATGTATATATACATGATTATAGAAATTGTATCAAAATGTTAAATGTATTCTATTGTGTTATAAGTTCTTCAAAATAACCCAGATATGAAACCGTAGGTGGGATCAACTTTCGCACCCATAGTCACCACTTCAATTTGTGAATGATATTGGGATCGAGGGATGCGTTTTCACGTGTTTCTTATGTAGTACTACCGGTAATCTCTGGATAGGCCAACATTTGGATCTATATTTATTACTTTGTAGCTTCTGGAGCACTACAAAATCCAAAAAATATACAAATACACCAAATGTTTTTTTCGGTTTTCATGGCCAAGTAGCATGCGAACCCTATTCCTGATCTGTAATCTACACAAAAAGCTCTTTAAGACTACCGAATTTGACATGTATACCTTCACTAGAAAGGTAACAATAAGATATCTGAAATCGGAGTAAATTATCGATTTATATTTTGTTTCGAAAACTTTTCGGTAACTCATAAAACTCAAATACCCGCATCTCTGACAAATTTTACACAGTTTCTTGTTTTACATGTACAGTAAAATATATTTTTTCCAGATTTTTTCGAGATGGTCAATTTCCAAAATTTCTGAAAATTGACCCACTTGACATGGAATGACCATATTATAATCATATCAACGTGGGCAAATACACGGTTGGTAAAATTGAATTCCAAAATTTAAAAACTATCAGTTATTGCCCTGATAATCGCATTTCTCGCCAATTCGTAGCTGAATCAAAAATGAGCCACATTCCATATGGACACCGTCAGAAAAACATCATTTATTGCAAAACAAAAAATAAATGAAGCAATGTCAATAATCATCTTCGAAATCTAAAGTGTTACAAACAATATTAATGTATAGATGCACAATTATCACATGGATCACAGGTCACAGGTCCTGTGAATGAATATTGTTTTTAAAATATGTATCATCTGACCTTCCTGAAGCAATATTTTAAAGGAGCAAAGTCTGTAACTCAATATCATCCACAATCTTTGCCATTGCAACTTATTGGTCAATTTAAATCAATATTGATGTTGTTATCTTACCGTGAATAGATGGACTTCTGATATCCAATATTTAAGACAAAATGAAAATTTTAAAATTGGCAATCGAATTGCGTGTCAGAATGCTTCGAGCGCCATTTGTAATAAAGTGACTCGATGAACGAGGTTGAACATATCCCCACAGGAGAATACCAATGACTTCTGGAGAATACTGTAACATAATATAATCTTATTACTCAGTTGTCGGACTCCATATATATATATAGACCTATTTTGTACTAGAATTACTTCCCATTACTTGGAATAAACATGGTTCCTTGAATACAAGCTTTCTCTACATTGCCCAGTCATAATCCTGAACCATCTAGCCTACAAGATGAAACAAATACTACAGGTGTAGCCTTGAATAACTAGACGCCAAAGACTGTCAATCAAAAGGGACTCTTGAATGTAAATCAGTTTATAAACATTCACATTACATTATTATATTGGCAAAGAATAGCGATTTAGCTCATTTAAACGATAATTACTTTTTGTGAGTTTTATGTTCCGGGAGATTTGTTACACAATTGACATTATTTAGGAAATATCACTTAACACCCTCCGTACATTAAATCGATTAGCAATCTTATCAGATGATTCACAGATGGTCGGCATTGGCACTAACTGAGTTACGCAAAGCTCCTTTGTATTGTAAAGCAATCTGTATTGAAAGCTTAACCTGATATTATATAATAACCAGCTGCAACCTCCGGCCATAATGTAGTCTGAAATATAACACCTGTCGGTAGCGGATTGGTCAACAACTATCTGTGCGTTCGGAGCATTAATCCACCCCAGACTGAATACTGACCAATCAGGTCACGATGCGTGGGTGTGGTATCTGGAATTCAAGGCTTGATATCGATCCTACCCAGTAGATAAAACGTTTGTGTTTTTAGTGCGAGCACATCGCTTTTTCACATAAAGCCAGCGGATTCTTTTTTCCCAACGGGTTTTTTTTTATCCGGTCTGATGACGCCAAACATCAGTCAGTTGGTCCTCCTGTGTTAACTTTATTATGATAAAGGGAGAAGATGACCCGCCCTCTCTTCTCACGACAGCGAATTTATAAGTGTGCTTTAAGAAACTTTTGGATCCGATGACCTTTTTATTTTGTGTTTTTAACAATTTTCAAGTGTAAATAATTTAATTAAATCAACCTGTCCATAATATCATATTCATTGTATTGGACGTTAAATCTGTAATAAACACCAACAACGTTTGTGTTCATGTCGGGCCAGAGAGCCGACCTGGGAACAAGAGTGCTACCAGACGAAGAACCTTTTTACTAAGTATTGTAGACCAGATCTATTTTTAAAGAAGAATAAAAGTTTTTGTATGAAGTTTAAACCAGTGTTGTTGTCAAGAACCTAACATAAAGACCCGATACTGTACCAGATTACTAGATATAAAAATAAAATAAAACCAAGTATGAACAGTCCAAACCATAAGACAGAATTCGAAGTCCTAAAAACGTTATAGGCAAAATAGTGTATTCAAGCAAAATAGTGTAATCAGCAAATGGACTGCCCCTCGTGTACAAAATACACGACAAACAGTGGTAACAGGTGTCCGGAAGAGTAAACTGACCCTGCCTGGCGCCACACCCGTCATAGCTGCATCCAAACTATTAGGCGAAATGTCTGTAAAATAGCGTGATTGGCCAATGAACTATCGGTATGCAAAATGCACGCGATGAACTGTGTTAACGATGTAGTAGACATTATCAGGGAGATAGTAATAGTATACGTGTCAATTAAATATATCTAGAATAATAGACGAGAGAGACACGTCATATTTACCAATCAAATCAATATGACGGCCAAAAAACTTTTAAAAGGTTTTATTAAGTTTAGTGCGCAAGTATCCTTGTAGTTGAAGTTTAGATGACAAATGCCTCGATCTACTTAAAAAATCAGAATAAAAGGAACAAGCTCTCGCGTAACGATTTAGCTGAGACATAAACACTAGATCTAATTCTGAATAGCTCTATAGATCTAAGGAACAATTATAATATTTTGATACTCGAAGTAGGTCATTAATTTATGAAGAGTATTAAAAGTTTTTAATTTTTTATTATGTTGAATCAAATAGTTATATCGCTTATGTCGGTATATATCATTTCCTAACGAAATTGTAAATATGTTCAGTTTTATAAAGCAGTATGTCTGATCTTTTTTTTAATAGCTAATGTATACTATTGAAATATTTTAAACTTTTTTCTATATCCTTGCGTACGAACTTATACATGTATAGGCATTCAATTCATTTCAAATAAATAAAATATTGTTTAAACTTTAATTGAATTCTATTATATAATTACTTACTCTACATAAATGGTAGCAGCGCAGAAACTTTAACAGCTATCTTGCTTTCGTCCTTCTCGGGTAAAGATCTTACGTCAATTGATAAAAACATCCGATTTAAAACAATAGTCATTCTATTATTCCCATCTGAGCAGTTTTTTGTCTGAGTAAACAAACTATGGAAGCACCTTTTGGCCAAGTGACGATAATTTATAACTGGAAATTGTATGGCAGTTATTCAAAATATCAAGTTAATAACTTAACCATGCACTAACGAAATTATTAATTTTTCACAATATGGAGGAAGTACGTGGCTGTGTTTATTATTAGACACTTGGCAAGTGGAATTTTTTCTCATCCGTTCCACGTATCCGTATCGTCACGTGATACGTTGTGTTAATGGTCAATGTAGTTCTAGAGTTTGGGCAGATTTTCGCACCGCGTATGAGTAGCTGAGCTGAGCTTAGTTCTATTACAACACGATCACCATCAATACTAGTCAAGTGCCTAGCCTACAAATTACTGGAGGGAGTGAAGTCGCTCGACAGTCGCTGAGCTATTAAAACAAACTTTAATTTCGAATCTTATTAAACTTCTTCGACTTCGACTCGACAGCAAATTTTATTTCACTAATGTTTCATCTCAATCTGATTAAAACACAGATCCTATGTCGTTTCATTTTTTTATAGTTCAAGATTTAGTTTTACTTGTCTTTACTACACTAGTAGAGTTGTTCAGGGTCAGAAGAAATTTCATCCTACAGTCAATATTTGGGGTTTATTTTTACATTGTATGTTGTGGCTTACCATAAAAACCTCATTCATCAACATTGAAAGTCTAGCCATGTTTGATTATTGAAGGTATTACTTACTATCTGCTTTTAAATTGCTGAAAATGTGATTCGCTCCCAATCTCAGGGGAGTTAACTCTTAGTGACAAACCGGATTATGGTTATTGGTTACATAAAAGTTTGAAACTTTGCTCTGGAACGAATAATTAAGAGAGAGAGATGGAATTTAACGTCCACTCGACACAAACTAGGTCATTTCGGTACCAGCATATGAAACTATAAGAACTCCATCACTTACATTTTTGGCTGATTTTTATAAATGATCTAGACTATAGTTAAAACATTCTAATAACGGAGAAATTGACAGTTGATCATATAAACGCAATATGCATAAAGTACTTACGGTACTCATATTGTAGACGTTTGTAATTATCCTATTATGTTTCCAATAATTATCACAGACAAATATAAAAAAAATACTCATCCAAAACAGAGCACACGTTACACGCCCTAAGAAGATTAGAATTTGCGTGCTCTGACCGGTACCGTTATTTTATATTCAGACACGTCTGGTTAATGAAGACTACACAAATACATTTCGTTCAGTTAATTTCCGGTCTCATTTTTTGTGCGTATTTAGAGCTAGCAACAACGTAACTTCTAAACTCACTAAGGCCGGAACTAAACATTTTTACGGTTAAATAAAAGTAAAATTCACAGTCTTTCGGTGTCGCCAAGTTGCCGCGAGAGTGAGTTTAAAAGATAGACACGCCAACAGTGAGGCTGATGTCCACCGCCGAAATCCCCAAATAAATAGATGACACATATTAATTAATCGCACATCTATTATTTTTCCAAAGTATCAAGCAATCAAACTGATTATCAACTATACACTAAGTTTCATCACTCTCTATCAGATAGAATCAAAGTTATCTTGTCCCAAAGCAGGAAATTGCTTATCTCTGCTTAGCTTTAGCTCGATATGTTAATCATTGAACTCAGTCAAGACGAACATCTACATCAAGTTTAAACATTCTACCTCAATTAGAAGAAGAGTTGTTATGTTCCAAAGTCTTGACCAATCAAACTGCTTATTGCTCGTTAGCCTAAGCAAAAAATTTTCATCATCAAACTTAGTCAAGGTATTGATGTAATGAAACTATACACCAAGTTTCATCAATCTCACTTAATTAGAACCAAATTTATCGTGTTCCAAAGCATCAACCAGTCAAATTGCTTAACTCTGCTTACCCTAAGCCGAAAATGCCGATCTTCGCACTCCATCAAGGCATTGGCCTCATAAACCCCTACACCAAGTTTGAACATCCAAGCTTAATTAGAAGGAGAGTTATTGTGTTCCAAAGTATCGGCCAATCAAATTGCTTATCGCTCTGCTTAAGTGCTTACCATGAGCAGAAAATGCTCATCATCGAACTTAGTCAAGATATTGATGTAATGAAACTATACACCAAGTCTCATCACTCTCACGTAAGTGGAACTAAAGTTATCGTGTCTCAAAGCATCAACCAATCAAATTGCTTATCTCTGCTTACCCTAAGCAGAAAATGCTTATCTTCACACTCCATCAAGACATTGACCTAATAAACACCTGCACAAAGTTTGAACATTCTAGCTCAATTAGAAGGAGGGTTATTGTGTTCCAAAGTCTCGGCCAATCAAATTGCTTATCGCTCTGCTTACCCTGAGCAGAAAATGCTCATCATCGAACTTAGTCAAGGTATTGATGTAATGAAACCATACACCAAGTTTCATCACTCTCACTTAATTGGAACTAAAGTTATCGTGTCCCAAAGCATCAACCAATCAAATTGCTTAACTTTGCTTACCCTAAGCAGAAAATGCTTATCTTCACACTCCATCAAGGCATTGATCTAATAAACACCTACACCAAGTTTGAACATTCTAGCTCAATTAGAAGGAGGGTTATTGTGTTCCAAAGTCTCGGCCAATCAAATTGCTTATCGCTCTGCTTACCCTGAGCAGAAAATGCTCATTATCGAATTTAGTCAAGGTATTGATGTAATGAAACTATACACCAAGTTTCATCTTTTTCACTTAATTAGAACTGAAGTTATCGTGTCCCAAAGCATCAACCAATCAAATTGCTTATCTCTGCTTACCCTAAGCCGAAAATGCTCATCTTCGAACTCCATCAAGGCATTGACCTAATAAACACCTACACCAAGTTTGAACATTCTAGGTCAATTAGGAGGAGAGTTATTGTGTCCCAAAATGTGTGACGGACGGACAGACAGACGGACGAACCCATTTTAATAGTCCCCTGTTTTCTTCGAAAGGCGGGGGACAAAAAGAACGAAACTACACGAGGTGACTGAACCGAGAACCGTTACAATATATACGTCATTGGTTACAATCAACTAATTAAGAAATTAAATCGCCGAGTTTTAGCCAAAGTTTTAATAGAATCCGTAACAACGTATTTTTCAAAGTCTAACACGTAAAGATATGATGGCTGATTGGTATCATGTCGTGGTGTCGCCCTTCATAAGGCGAAAACCCGACATCACGACATTATAACCCGACACCACGACAACCCGACATTTTTAACCGTACAATAGGACATTTTCACACGACATTAAGAATGTCGTATTGTCGCGTAAAATGTCGTGATGTCGACTTTATTTATCAATGTTGAAGCGGCCATGAATAATAGAGTGCTGTCCCTTGTCGAGATCAAGTAAGCCCTAACTATCGCATCCTTCACTAAGAATACCTACCCTTCACTAACTGCGAATCAAGCTGGCCCTCACTACCAAATTCGCTGGATGACCATGACTTGAGTGTAATCATTTGCTCGGTAAGGGCTAATTCGAGCCTTCGATAAATAAAATGAATTGAAAGTAGTCTATTTTTAGTAACCCATTTCTTTGCTCAAAATAAAAATGCTTTATCTCTTCTAAAGTATGGAATTATGAATGTGCCAGAAAATAACCAGTAGATTTAAAGAGCAACAGAAACCCATTTTTCGGTGATGTATGACACAATAACTGGAATTTCATATAACACATATTTTGACATTAAACACTCGCCCCACCCCCACCACTATCTATAATTCAGCCAGTGAAGGCTACCAAACTTGTATCAATTTTAATTTAAAAAAGTATATATGCATTCCGCCGAAAATATAATAAATACATTTTAAGAGAGGACTAACTTTTCAGTATAGATATACGGAATTTTTGATTAAGCCCCGCATTTTTTTTTTCAAATACCCCCCCCCCCTTTCACTTTTCAAGGCAAGTAAATATAAATGTGCCAGAAAGTTAATTATATATTTGAACGTGCTTTCTACTGATATGTAGCATGATATTAGAACCCGTAATTAGACATTGAATACCCCCACCCTCCACGTAACTACTTAATAGAGTTCAGTATTATCCAACTTTGATAGTTTGTCAAGGTAAGTACATATAAATGTGCCAGAAAATTATTTATATCTTTGAAAAGAGAAATGAAAGTGCTTTGCAGTGATATATAACATAATATCTGGAATTGCGTATTAAGACTCGTATTTTTACTTTGAATACCCCCACCATTTAATAGAGTTTTGTACCATTCGTCTTTGATCACCTCTCAAGGTAAGTAAATGTAAATGTGCCAGAAAATTATTTATGTATTTGAAAAGAACGGTGAACGTGCTTTCTACTGATATGTAGCATGATATCTGGAATTTCGTATTAAGACCCGTATTTTGGTAGTGAGGGCCAGCTTGATTCGCAGTTAGTAAAGGGTAAGTATTCTTAGTGAAGGATGAGATCACACTGATAAGGATGACATCGATGCGACTTAATGAGTCCCAAATATTAACTTTTTTCTTCCGTCAAATGAAATTCTAAAACATTTTTTTCATTTATTAGAAAAATAAATAAAGACGTTTGAATTATTTGTGGGTAAAAATCATTTCCTATTTGGTGTAAATGGGTATTAAAATAAGTAAAATTCACCATTTAGCCCGAATCAGTAACGTCTTATAAACAATGCGCGCGTTACTGAGCTAATGATTGACGCCGCGTGATGTGACGGCACGTGTCGAAACAGTTATCTCTTACAGAGATATTAAAAGATATCTGTGAAATAGATTGGGATGAGGTAGTGAAGGCTGACTTGATCTCGTGGCCGCTTCAACATTGATAAATAAAGTCGACAACACGATATGGAATCACGACAACCCGACATCACGACATTTTTACCCGACAATACGACATTTTACGCGACATTACGACATTCTTAATGTCGTGGTGTCGGGTGAAAATGTCGTAGTGTCGGATTAAAAATGTCGTGGTGTCGGGTTGTGATGTTGGGTTGTCGCCTTATGACATGATACCAATCAGCCACCATATACAGAAGACCATTTTTTATGGCTTCATTGATAAATAAGTGAATGGATATTGTCTCGTGAATGTCTGCTTTGGGCTGCCTGCAGTGCACGAGCGGATCCGTGGCTGAACTTTTCTCATAAACGCCGTTTTGATCCGTGTGACAACATGCTGTTAAAACAGGTCAGGACCCTGTTTCTTGAAATCTTAACTAAAGATAAAATCCAAATTTTAGTAGATACTTCAATTTTGATTGGCTAAGCACTAAAATCAATCTAATATTATCCAATCAAATTACTAAAATTTGGATTTTATCTTAGTTAAAATTTCGTGAAACAGGCCCCTGTTTATACAGTACAAATATGTGAGACTGTGGGTCACTCTAACACTAGGATCTGGAAGAGTTGTTATATTATCGACGTTTTGGTTGAAGGGAGGGATAAGCCAATGAAACAGTCTGTTACGGCGACTTCTTGGCGTGTCATGCAGAAACTGTGGGTAAACCACTAGAACCGCCAACGCTGATTGATTAATCAATGGCTGGCGTCATAGGGCCAAAAGCCGCTCGTACGACCGCAGGGGCGTAAAAATATTTTTTAATCCACTAGCCCTAGTGGTCTACTGTCAGACCACTAACCCGGCATCAAGTTCCACTAGTACAAACTTTAATCGTCAATAATGTGCACTGCAGATTGTCTCCCATTTGACCACGACGTATTCTGTCTAACTGAACTGTATTCCGTATTATAAAGGGTATATAAGTTGATGCGGAGTACACACTTTTTCCGACCTCAATCCACATATAAAGAAGAAGGTTTTTCAACTCTACTGTAGCAATCATGTATCGAGTTACGGCATGGGATTCTGTTATAATAATCTAATACTTTGCCGATGTACGCCAAGAGAAAGTGGCCTATAATATTAATTAATATAAAATAATCAGTTTATAATTGTAGGACTAATTTGATTAATATTCCAAGTTTTGTTCTTTGTTCATTTGAACCAGTTTGTATTACAATATATCCGATAAATAGCAGACAATTATCTATTTCAATGATTTAACTAAAAACTAAAGTAGATATCTCGCGACACAAGTCGATAAAGTAAAAAAAAAACGAGACTCTAACACAAGTCGATAAAGTAAAAACAAAAAACGAGGCTCTGCCGAGTTTTATTTTACTTTATCGACGAGTGTTGATATTTTTTGATATCAAAAAAAGACGAGTAGGAGATTTTATTTTTCACCCAATCCCTTTCTTACATGCACAAATAAATAAATATAATTCTTTGCTATAGATTTCACTTTTACTGAACCTGATTACATTACGGTGTAGTGATACATCATTTTTTGACAGTTCTTACAAAAAAAAAACAATTCACAACCAGATATTTATAAGTTATTAGTAGAAATCAAACATCTACCAATGTGTACTACCCCACTAGTAATGTTAACTATCCCTTATCGCATTTAAAATACAATACCCATAGCTACACACACATTAATTAGTTATTTCTCTCTTTCAAGCAACATTCTTCAATCCAGTCATTTCATGCCTAACAATTACAAACAATTAAACATTATTTTGATTTTATCAATAATTAAACCTTAAAAAACTTCCTTCATCTTTCCTGCAATATTCGTCCTGTTGTTGTTTTACACGGCGGAATCCAACATGGCGTTCGATTGCCTGATACGACGTATCAGTACCATCTTCGGCTAAGTAGGGATCTTGCGGAACATCGTCCGATTCGAAACTGTTGTCCATACCTCGGTTTGTACGACAACCATTTGTCTGGATGGGTGATAACTATGTTCAGAATAAAGTAATTTGACTGAAATTTTCAATATATTCGCCCACAGCTAAGTGCAAGCGAATTATAGAAATAGACTTGAACCATATGTCAGTCCGAAAATAACCTAGTTTATGTCCAGTGGACATTAAACCCCATTTTTCTCTCGTGTATCTTTCTCCCGTTTTAAAATAAGATCTAAGGCTGCGCAAAAGATTAATTCTTTAAACGAGGCAGGTCTCTAACTCAATATTCGACATTGCAAATACAACCTATTGGCCAATTTAAATCAACATTGATGTTGTTATCTTACCGTGAAAAGATAGGCTTCTGATATCCAATATTTAAGACAAAATACTTTTTTAAAAAATGGCATACCAATCGCGTGCCAGAATGCTTCCGTACGCCATTTGTAATGAAGCAATTCTATGAACGAGGCTAAACATATCCCACAGGCGAATTCTACCGAAGCACTGAAAAAAAAAACTTGTGTTGGATCTCAACACAAGTATTTGTGTGAAAATTATTCTACACAAAACTTGTGGTTTTTTTGCATTGCATTAACACAAACTTCTGTTCTTTTTAATGCATTAACACAAATCTTGTGATTTTTTCATATAATTAACACAAGTAATGTGTAGACCGACAATAAATATTTTGTGTTTTTAAAAATTGAACTCCATACAAAGTCTTAATTCGGGGGTCCACAAGAATAAGAAAAGTATTTTTTTTTACACAGACAATATAGCCAGACAGACTTGAATGCTTATTGGTGTTTAGATGTCTGTAGTTAAAATAAATAAATATTTTGTGTTTTTAAAAATTGAACTCCATACAAAGTCTTAATTCAGGGGTCCACAAGAATAAGAAAAGTATTTTTTTACTCAGACAATATCCCAGTTAACATTGATGGTTAGATTTACGTAAAGTTTACGTCATTATGGTTAGATTTTGGTTAGCGTCCAATAATGGTAAAATTCTTTGGTTAAATTTACGTTACTTTTACGTCATAATGGTTATGGTTACTTTTACGTCAGAAAATGACGTAAATGTAACGTAAACTTTATGACGGATTACTAACCAATTTTTTTCCCTTTGAATACTTCTTGATTAAATAACATTACAAGTGTGTGCACATTCTAACAATTGATATATAGTCGGAATTGAGACATAATAATTATATATGTATTATTGGTTATAATTCTAACGTTAATCTAACGTAAATTTTACATCAGGTTTCTAACCGTTAGTTTATGGTTAGTTTTCTGACGTAAATCTAACGTTAGTTTTCTGACGTAAATCTAACGTTAGTGTTAGTTTTATGTCATAATTTTAAGCGTTAATTTAACGTTAGTTTTCTAACGTAAATCTAATGTTAATTTTATAACATAAATCTAACTTTAGTTTTCTAACATAAATCTAACGTTAGTTTTCTAACATAAACCTGATATTAGTAGTAAAACGTAAAACAAATGTCAGTTTAATGTCATGATACTAACAATTAAGGGCCTGACAAGACAGCTGTCTAGTCATTAAAATGGGTAAGACCCTGGCTCGCTAGCCTGGAGGTCGGGTGTTCGATCCCTGCATTGGCCGAGAAAGTTCATCCAGATTTCCGGCGTGGTTTCCACTTGTCAGTGATGCAGGACGGAGAGTCTGACAAGGACAGCTGTCTAGTTGTTCAGATGGGATAAAAAAACCGAGGTCCCGTGTACACATTGGCATGCATGTAAAAGATCCCTTGACAGTTGGAATTCGATATAAGAGTAGGCCGTAGTGCCACTGTCAGGGCAAAATTTCCCTCATAACACATTGTATGGTGTATGGCCATCTTCATTAGCCCAGTTCGGAGCAGAACAGTTGGACGTTAAACCCCATTTCATTTCATTACATTTTGTATCCATTTCTAAGTGCCCAAGAATAGAGATCTAGCTCCTTTAGTAGTTGCGGTCTGTAGGTGACACACAAAGAGAAACTGAATGAATGAATGATCTACTCTCATTTCAAATTCCAAATGTCAAGAGTTCTTTTACGTGCACACCCACGTGATGGACTAGACACTGTTTTTTTTGAGGTCCTCTGTCCTACACCACTACTAACAAAGGGAACTTTCTCGACCAACATGGGGATCACGTTGGCTAAGTGGGTAAGACGCTGACTCGCTAGCCTGGAGGTCGGGTGTTCGATCCCTGCATTGGCTGAGAAAGTTCATCCAGATTTTCCTGCGTGTTTTCCCCTTGTCAGTGATACAGGACGGTGGGCCTGACAAGAACAGCTGTCTAGTCAGGGATGAAAAACTGAGGTCACGTGTACACACAGGAGTGCACATGAAAGATCCCTTGGTAGTTGGAACTTGATATAAGAGTAGGCCATAGCGCCGCTGCCTGGGCAAAATTTCCTTCATAGCATACTGTATGGCGTATGCTCGTCTTCATTAGCTCAGTTTAGGAGCAGAACAGTAGGACGTTAAACCCGATTTCATTTCATTTTTCTCGACCAACACGGAAATTGAACCCCTCATTTGCTAGCCAGTGTGTTACTAATTACTAGAGAGAGAGAGAGAGAGAAATGGGGTTTAACGTCTACTCGACACAAACTAGGTCATTTCGGGACTAACATATGGTTTAATTTTTATTTACATAATTCGCTTGCGCGTAGGGGTCTTTAGCAGTGGGAGAAAACCGGAGGTTGGACAGGCGACCCTACTCCTTGTCACGTACAACCGGGGATCCGAAACCACGCCAGTCAACTCAATGACAGACTTTATGATACAGCGCCCGCACACTAACCATTCAGCCATCCAACCCCCCCCCCCCCCCCGTTACTAATTACTAAGTTTGTGAAATGTAGGTTTTTCCTCATGTAGGTTTGTCCTGATGAAGACAGGTACATACCATACAATGTGCTATGAGGGAAATTTTGCCCCAGCAGCGGCACTATGGCCTACTAATATCGAATCCAACTGCCAAGGGATCTTTTCGTGCAAGCCAATGTATACATGGTACCTCGGTTTTTTGTCCCATCTGAGTGACTAGACTACTGTCCTTGTTCCTGCACCTCTGACAAGGGGAAACCATGTCGGAAAATCCTGATGAACTTTCTCCACCAATGCAGGGATAGAACACGTGCCCTCCGAATTACCGAGCCAGCATCTTACGCACTTAGCCACCGTGGCTTTATCAAAATTAGTAATGAAGATGCGCTATGACAGAAATTTTGCCTGGACAGCAGCATTACCGCACTTACTAATGACGATGTGCTAGGAAAGACATTTTGCCTGGAGAGCAGCATTTCCGCATATAGTCATTACCAATAGTTCTAAGTGCACGCCAACCTGTAAAACAGGTCTTTACACACTTTTCCATCATTACCAATTACTAGTCTGTGGGTTCACTAGTCCGTGGGTGCACTAATCCGTGCATTCACTAGTCCACTAGTCTGACTCTATAAAATACTATAAATATGAGTATTAAAGAAACCCAGTAGATATGGTGACTGATATCACCCTTCGTAAACCGATAACCCAACATCACGGCATTTTAACCCGAAATCACAACATTTTAACCATTATAGCATATGCCCTTCTTCATTAGCCCACTTGGAACAAAATAGTAGGATTTTCAAACCCCATTTAAAATTCATTTTCATACTTTTCTGCACCAATCGGACTATTGAAGATAGTAATACGCAATGCAGAGTGCTATGACGAAAATTTTCTATGGACTGTGGCAGGGCGGAGGATCTGGCAAGGGATAAGGTATAGGTGTTTGGGTCATACAAAAAATCAAGTCCTCATGTACATATTGGCATGCACGTAAAAGACACTCCGACAGTTGTAATTCAATATCAGAGTAGGCCATAGTGCCGCTATCCGTGCAAAGTTTCCCTCATAGTACACTGTATATAGTGTATGCCTGTCTTCATTAGCTCACTCAGAGCAAAACAGTAGGATGTTTAATCTCATTTAATTTTATTTAATTTTCCTACTTTTCTGCACCAATGGGACTATAAAAGATAGGCTGGCAAGCGGACGAGTGCACCCGTTGACTATTGAGCATCATTTACTTGAAAACGTTGAGAGAACCCTCAACGAAATGTCGCTTTAATTAAAATAGTAATTGTGTTTTTTGTTGTATCATCGAGTCAAGTGAACGTTAAACCCCATTTCTCTCTCTCTCAATTTTGATACCCAAAAATTTGACAAAACAAATAATGATTGATTGTCGGAAACTGTTTCATAAAGCAAAGTTGTTCTCTACTAAAAGGTTATCACTGTCCAAATGTTCGGAGTAGTCCACACCTAGGCCGACTATGCATGAAGTGTTTTTATAATTAAATTTATTAAATATAGTACCTTGCACCAGTAAATATAAAATTAATGATCCTTTCACCAGTAAATATAAAATTCATAGGCCGACAATGCATTAAGTGTTTTTATAATTAAAGTTATTAAATGTAGTACCTTGCACCAGTAAATATAAACTTAATGATCCTTGGACCAGTAAATATAATATTCATGATCATTATTTATATAAGGCCTTCATCAACCTTACACCAGTAAATATAAAATTAATGATCCTTGCACCAGTAAATATAAAATTCATGATCATTATTTATATAAGGCCTTCATGTATGTTTGTACAAGTGTACATTCTTGGAATTGTATTACCATTAACAATATGGAGATCAATTATAATAACCTTTGGCCTTGTTCATGAATCCTTAAATTTTTGAAAATTTAGTTCTTAATATGAAACTATCTAAATAAAATATTGCTTAAATCAATGTGTGTTGTTAATGTCATTCAAAATGGCGGCTGTCTACATATACAATATATAAAATAGGTCATGAGTCGATTGTTGCCGTTTTTTTATTTCGAATTTAAAATTTCAACACTTAATTATATAAGTTGTAAAACCATATAAAAATAAAGGTTGGACCAAGACTAGTTCCATTTTTTTAAGTTATGAATCTGAAAAATAGATAATAATGACCCAGTCAATTAACATAGAGATCTACTCTAGCTATATGAGTCCATATATTTATCGTCTCTCGATAAAAGACCTATCTCTGAAAATTAAAATTCCCCGATTTGATTATTCTTTTAATATGACGTAATTATGTAACCTCATATAAAATATAGTAGAGCGTATACAAACAAATTATATGAATAGATTCATTATCAGAAATATTACAGGCCTTTCAAACGAACAGTCGCCATTTTTAGACCTATATAGATGTACAAATATATTTTTATCGTCTCGGGCAAGGTCAAGGTCACGATCTGTTCACGGTTGATGATTGTGTTTAAATCGGTTTATATCATATTATTTCTATTCACATTACAATATTGTTTATAGGTTACGGTTATTGTTGTTATTTATCTAAATTGCTTTTATTATTTATTAAATATTTTTTGTTTGTTCGTTTGACCGGAACGTACGGAATTCTGGGATTTAAAATGGCGGCATAGGTTATTATTTTTCCCAAAGAAGAAATGATGCCGTGATTTAAAGTTAAATAAAGCTATTCCACACATACACACACGATTTTGGATTCAGCAAAGTAAAGTTGAAGGTAAGTGCACTTTTTATGCGAACTTCCGTTGACAGTATACCGATAGATCTAATGTTGATAAAAAAATAATCTGGCCGTGGAAAAAGTTTGCACGCAACTTTGTATATCAGACAGTCAGTATTTGTTTTTAACACGATGCAGTTACATTGTCCGTAGATCATACTATTCATAAACAAAATCAACATTGCTTTAAGTTATGGAAAGTAATACTGGTTCCAAAATTGTTTTTAAAAAATCTGGATTAAAAAGTTATCAAACACATAACGAATTTATTAATGATGTAGACTGTTAAAATTCAGGCTGTGCTAATTATAATATAAGTACATGTATACTATTCAAAAAAAGTAGGGGATATTTGATTTTTAAGTGTTATTAAAGTCACCTAATGAAACTGACGAAGAAACAAATGACAAAATGAAATGAAGTTCACATTCATCGATTTATTCCAAATGATCGTTAGACTAAGTAAGGCACAGACTGACCATTATAAGGGTAAAATGATACCCGGGGTCAAACAGCAAAGTTACCACAGCATCACAACCAAGTCAGTAACGGGTAAATCCCCCTCTGTTTGCCAAACAAGCATTGATCCGACGTGACATACTCCTAATGAGACGTCTAAGGTCATTTTGGTCCAGATTGTCCCATTCCTGTTGCAACGCAGCAGCAAGTTCTTGGACATTGGCAGGACGTTGTTGACGTTGACGTAACCTCTGTCCAAGCATGTCCCAGACATGCTCGATGGGGGAGAGGTCGGGACTCAGTGCTGGCCAAGGTAATGTGGTGATGTTCTGTTGTTGGAGGTAACCTGTAACGATCCTGGACCTGTGACATCTTGCGTTGTCATCCTGGAAGATGAAACGGCGGCCATGACGTCGTGCGAACGGCACAACATGGACTGCCAAGATGTTGTCCCGGTAGTACTGGCCTGTAACACGCCCTGCAACAACATGTAAAGCCGTTCTTCCAGCAACAGTGATGCCTACCCACACCATAACAGAACCACCCCCAAATCGATCATGTCTGATGACGTTAACGTCTTGGAAGCGCTCGTTTCGACGACGCCACACCCTCCTACGTCTGTCCAAAAAATCAACAGTGAACCTTGACTCATCTGAAAACATCACATTGATCCAGCGTCGATTATCCCAGTGTTGACGATCCCTACACCAACGACGTCTTGCCTGAATGTGATGATCTCTCAAACAAGGGATCACGCGAGGACGTCGGGCGCGAAGGTGACCCCTATGCAGTCGATTCCGAATCGTCTGGCCACTCACTCTCACACCAGTGTCTGTTTGAAGACGAGCGCTGATCTGATTTGCTGTGATGACACGATTTCTCAAGGCCAAGGTACGGATAAATCGATCCTTGGCTTGAGTTGTCGCCCTTGGTCGACCTGAGCGTGGTCTGTCCTGTACAGATTGTGTATCACGGTATCTGGACCATAGCCTGCTTATGACAGACTGAGAAACATTCATCGTCCGCGCCACAACCGCCTGTGTTGTGCCGATCTGTAGCATGCCAAGGGCACGTAACCTTTCATTTTGGGTAAGCCGACGCATATCAAAATTTGTTTTCTGGTCACTAAAACAATTAAACTGATGTTTCCACCCTGGAATTCAATGCCACAATGACTGTAACATTCAAAGTCAGAGTCGTGCAAATCTTGGGTTGGACCCCCATGATGATCCCAAGCATCACCTGCATTCCATGCGGTAGCTATTGGTGCGTTTGGGCGTCACATGTAACTGGAAATGTTTCTTCTGTTAGGTTCTATAGTGACTTTTTTCGTAGTCATTTGCATATTTTAGTATTATGCCCCCAAAATCAAATATCCCCTACTTTTTTTGAATAGTATAGTATTTTCTAAACATTTTTATGGGTGTTTCAGGTTGGGTTTTTTTGTTGTTATTGTACTGATATTTTTGCAAATTTAATAATGCATAATGCAAGAGCTAAATCTATATATTGTACGTAGGTTAAGTAGGTATTTCTTGAGACTGTAAATGTTAAATTTTTTTATAAGATATTTTAATGTATTAACTTGCTAAGTCTATAATCAAGTCTCAATGCCATCGGGTGTAATTTGACTGAAATTTTCAATATATTCGCCCACAGCTAAGTGCAAGCGAATTATAGAAATAGACTTGAACCATATGTCAGTCCGAAAATAACCTAGTTTATGTCCAGTGGACATTAAACCCCATTTTTCTCTCGTGTATCTTTCTCCCGTTTTAAAATAAGATCTAAGGCTGCGCAAAAGATTAATTCTTTAAACGAGGCAGGTCTCTAACTCAATATTCGACATTGCAAATACAACCTATTGGCCAATTTAAATCAACATTGATGTTGTTATCTTACCGTGAAAAGATAGGCTTCTGATATCCAATATTTAAGACAAAATACTTTTTTAAAAAATGGCATACCAATCGCGTGCCAGAATGCTTCCGTACGCCATTTGTAATGAAGCAATTCTATGAACGAGGCTAAACATATCCCACAGGCGAATTCTACCGAAGCACTGAAAAAAAAAACTTGTGTTGGATCTCAACACAAGTATTTGTGTGAAAATTATTCTACACAAAACTTGTGGTTTTTTTGCATTGCATTAACACAAACTTCTGTTCTTTTTAATGCATTAACACAAATCTTGTGATTTTTTCATATAATTAACACAAGTAATGTGTAGACCGACAATAAATATTTTGTGTTTTTAAAAATTGAACTCCATACAAAGTCTTAATTCGGGGGTCCACAAGAATAAGAAAAGTATTTTTTTTTACACAGACAATATAGCCAGACAGACTTGAATGCTTATTGGTGTTTAGATGTCTGTAGTTAAAATAAATAAATATTTTGTGTTTTTAAAAATTGAACTCCATACAAAGTCTTAATTCAGGGGTCCACAAGAATAAGAAAAGTATTTTTTTACTCAGACAATATCCCAGTTAACATTGATGGTTAGATTTACGTAAAGTTTACGTCATTATGGTTAGATTTTGGTTAGCGTCCAATAATGGTAAAATTCTTTGGTTAAATTTACGTTACTTTTACGTCATAATGGTTATGGTTACTTTTACGTCAGAAAATGACGTAAATGTAACGTAAACTTTATGACGGATTACTAACCAATTTTTTTCCCTTTGAATACTTCTTGATTAAATAACATTACAAGTGTGTGCACATTCTAACAATTGATATATAGTCGGAATTGAGACATAATAATTATATATGTATTATTGGTTATAATTCTAACGTTAATCTAACGTAAATTTTACATCAGGTTTCTAACCGTTAGTTTATGGTTAGTTTTCTGACGTAAATCTAACGTTAGTTTTCTGACGTAAATCTAACGTTAGTGTTAGTTTTATGTCATAATTTTAAGCGTTAATTTAACGTTAGTTTTCTAACGTAAATCTAATGTTAATTTTATAACATAAATCTAACTTTAGTTTTCTAACATAAATCTAACGTTAGTTTTCTAACATAAACCTGATATTAGTAGTAAAACGTAAAACAAATGTCAGTTTAATGTCATGATACTAACAATTAAGGGCCTGACAAGACAGCTGTCTAGTCATTAAAATGGGTAAGACCCTGGCTCGCTAGCCTGGAGGTCGGGTGTTCGATCCCTGCATTGGCCGAGAAAGTTCATCCAGATTTCCGGCGTGGTTTCCACTTGTCAGTGATGCAGGACGGAGAGTCTGACAAGGACAGCTGTCTAGTTGTTCAGATGGGATAAAAAAACCGAGGTCCCGTGTACACATTGGCATGCATGTAAAAGATCCCTTGACAGTTGGAATTCGATATAAGAGTAGGCCGTAGTGCCACTGTCAGGGCAAAATTTCCCTCATAACACATTGTATGGTGTATGGCCATCTTCATTAGCCCAGTTCGGAGCAGAACAGTTGGACGTTAAACCCCATTTCATTTCATTACATTTTGTATCCATTTCTAAGTGCCCAAGAATAGAGATCTAGCTCCTTTAGTAGTTGCGGTCTGTAGGTGACACACAAAGAGAAACTGAATGAATGAATGATCTACTCTCATTTCAAATTCCAAATGTCAAGAGTTCTTTTACGTGCACACCCACGTGATGGACTAGACACTGTTTTTTTGAGGTCCTCTGTCCTACACCACTACTAACAAAGGGAACTTTCTCGACCAACATGGGGATCACGTTGGCTAAGTGGGTAAGACGCTGACTCGCTAGCCTGGAGGTCGGGTGTTCGATCCCTGCATTGGCTGAGAAAGTTCATCCAGATTTTCCTGCGTGTTTTCCCCTTGTCAGTGATACAGGACGGTGGGCCTGACAAGAACAGCTGTCTAGTCAGGGATGAAAAACTGAGGTCACGTGTACACACAGGAGTGCACATGAAAGATCCCTTGGTAGTTGGAACTTGATATAAGAGTAGGCCATAGCGCCGCTGCCTGGGCAAAATTTCCTTCATAGCATACTGTATGGCGTATGCTCGTCTTCATTAGCTCAGTTTAGGAGCAGAACAGTAGGACGTTAAACCCGATTTCATTTCATTTTTCTCGACCAACACGGAAATTGAACCCCTCATTTGCTAGCCAGTGTGTTACTAATTACTAGAGAGAGAGAGAGAGAGAAATGGGGTTTAACGTCTACTCGACACAAACTAGGTCATTTCGGGACTAACATATGGTTTAATTTTTATTTACATAATTCGCTTGCGCGTAGGGGTCTTTAGCAGTGGGAGAAAACCGGAGGTTGGACAGGCGACCCTACTCCTTGTCACGTACAACCGGGGATCCGAAACCACGCCAGTCAACTCAATGACAGACTTTATGATACAGCGCCCGCACACTAACCATTCAGCCATCCAACCCCCCCCCCCCCCCCCCGTTACTAATTACTAAGTTTGTGAAATGTAGGTTTTTCCTCATGTAGGTTTGTCCTGATGAAGACAGGTACATACCATACAATGTGCTATGAGGGAAATTTTGCCCCAGCAGCGGCACTATGGCCTACTAATATCGAATCCAACTGCCAAGGGATCTTTTCGTGCAAGCCAATGTATACATGGTACCTCGGTTTTTTGTCCCATCTGAGTGACTAGACTACTGTCCTTGTTCCTGCACCTCTGACAAGGGGAAACCATGTCGGAAAATCCTGATGAACTTTCTCCACCAATGCAGGGATAGAACACGTGCCCTCCGAATTACCGAGCCAGCATCTTACGCACTTAGCCACCGTGGCTTTATCAAAATTAGTAATGAAGATGCGCTATGACAGAAATTTTGCCTGGACAGCAGCATTACCGCACTTACTAATGACGATGTGCTAGGAAAGACATTTTGCCTGGAGAGCAGCATTTCCGCAAATAGTCATTACCAATAGTTCTAAGTGCACGCCAACCTGTAAAACAGGTCTTTACACACTTTTCCATCATTACCAATTACTAGTCTGTGGGTTCACTAGTCCGTGGGTGCACTAATCCGTGCATTCACTAGTCCACTAGTCTGACTCTATAAAATACTATAAATATGAGTATTAAAGAAACCCAGTAGATATGGTGACTGATATCACCCTTCGTAAACCGATAACCCAACATCACGGCATTTTAACCCGAAATCACAACATTTTAACCATTATAGCATATGCCCTTCTTCATTAGCCCACTTGGAACAAAATAGTAGGATTTTCAAACCCCATTTAAAATTCATTTTCATACTTTTCTGCACCAATCGGACTATTGAAGATAGTAATACGCAATGCAGAGTGCTATGACGAAAATTTTCTATGGACTGTGGCAGGGCGGAGGATCTGGCAAGGGATAAGGTATAGGTGTTTGGGTCATACAAAAAATCAAGTCCTCATGTACATATTGGCATGCACGTAAAAGACACTCCGACAGTTGTAATTCAATATCAGAGTAGGCCATAGTGCCGCTATCCGTGCAAAGTTTCCCTCATAGTACACTGTATATAGTGTATGCCTGTCTTCATTAGCTCACTCAGAGCAAAACAGTAGGATGTTTAATCTCATTTAATTTTATTTAATTTTCCTACTTTTCTGCACCAATGGGACTATAAAAGATAGGCTGGCAAGCGGACGAGTGCACCCGTTGACTATTGAGCATCATTTACTTGAAAACGTTGAGAGAACCCTCAACGAAATGTCGCTTTAATTAAAATAGTAATTGTGTTTTTTGTTGTATCATCGAGTCAAGTGAACGTTAAACCCCATTTCTCTCTCTCTCAATTTTGATACCCAAAAATTTGACAAAACAAATAATGATTGATTGTCGGAAACTGTTTCATAAAGCAAAGTTGTTCTCTACTAAAAGGTTATCACTGTCCAAATGTTCGGAGTAGTCCACACCTAGGCCGACTATGCATGAAGTGTTTTTATAATTAAATTTATTAAATATAGTACCTTGCACCAGTAAATATAAAATTAATGATCCTTTCACCAGTAAATATAAAATTCATAGGCCGACAATGCATTAAGTGTTTTTATAATTAAAGTTATTAAATGTAGTACCTTGCACCAGTAAATATAAACTTAATGATCCTTGGACCAGTAAATATAATATTCATGATCATTATTTATATAAGGCCTTCATCAACCTTACACCAGTAAATATAAAATTAATGATCCTTGCACCAGTAAATATAAAATTCATGATCATTATTTATATAAGGCCTTCATGTATGTTTGTACAAGTGTACATTCTTGGAATTGTATTACCATTAACAATATGGAGATCAATTATAATAACCTTTGGCCTTGTTCATGAATCCTTAAATTTTTGAAAATTTAGTTCTTAATATGAAACTATCTAAATAAAATATTGCTTAAATCAATGTGTGTTGTTAATGTCATTCAAAATGGCGGCTGTCTACATATACAATATATAAAATAGGTCATGAGTCGATTGTTGCCGTTTTTTTATTTCGAATTTAAAATTTCAACACTTAATTATATAAGTTGTAAAACCATATAAAAATAAAGGTTGGACCAAGACTAGTTCCATTTTTTTAAGTTATGAATCTGAAAAATAGATAATAATGACCCAGTCAATTAACATAGAGATCTACTCTAGCTATATGAGTCCATATATTTATCGTCTCTCGATAAAAGACCTATCTCTGAAAATTAAAATTCCCCGATTTGATTATTCTTTTAATATGACGTAATTATGTAACCTCATATAAAATATAGTAGAGCGTATACAAACAAATTATATGAATAGATTCATTATCAGAAATATTACAGGCCTTTCAAACGAACAGTCGCCATTTTTAGACCTATATAGATGTACAAATATATTTTTATCGTCTCGGGCAAGGTCAAGGTCACGATCTGTTCACGGTTGATGATTGTGTTTAAATCGGTTTATATCATATTATTTCTATTCACATTACAATATTGTTTATAGGTTACGGTTATTGTTGTTATTTATCTAAATTGCTTTTATTATTTATTAAATATTTTTTGTTTGTTCGTTTGACCGGAACGTACGGAATTCTGGGATTTAAAATGGCGGCATAGGTTATTATTTTTCCCAAAGAAGAAATGATGCCGTGATTTAAAGTTAAATAAAGCTATTCCACACATACACACACGATTTTGGATTCAGCAAAGTAAAGTTGAAGGTAAGTGCACTTTTTATGCGAACTTCCGTTGACAGTATACCGATAGATCTAATGTTGATAAAAAAATAATCTGGCCGTGGAAAAAGTTTGCACGCAACTTTGTATATCAGACAGTCAGTATTTGTTTTTAACACGATGCAGTTACATTGTCCGTAGATCATACTATTCATAAACAAAATCAACATTGCTTTAAGTTATGGAAAGTAATACTGGTTCCAAAATTGTTTTTAAAAAATCTGGATTAAAAAGTTATCAAACACATAACGAATTTATTAATGATGTAGACTGTTAAAATTCAGGCTGTGCTAATTATAATATAAGTACATGTATACTATTCAAAAAAAGTAGGGGATATTTGATTTTTAAGTGTTATTAAAGTCACCTAATGAAACTGACGAAGAAACAAATGACAAAATGAAATGAAGTTCACATTCATCGATTTATTCCAAATGATCGTTAGACTAAGTAAGGCACAGACTGACCATTATAAGGGTAAAATGATACCCGGGGTCAAACAGCAAAGTTACCACAGCATCACAACCAAGTCAGTAACGGGTAAATCCCCCTCTGTTTGCCAAACAAGCATTGATCCGACGTGACATACTCCTAATGAGACGTCTAAGGTCATTTTGGTCCAGATTGTCCCATTCCTGTTGCAACGCAGCAGCAAGTTCTTGGACATTGGCAGGACGTTGTTGACGTTGACGTAACCTCTGTCCAAGCATGTCCCAGACATGCTCGATGGGGGAGAGGTCGGGACTCAGTGCTGGCCAAGGTAATGTGGTGATGTTCTGTTGTTGGAGGTAACCTGTAACGATCCTGGACCTGTGACATCTTGCGTTGTCATCCTGGAAGATGAAACGGCGGCCATGACGTCGTGCGAACGGCACAACATGGACTGCCAAGATGTTGTCCCGGTAGTACTGGCCTGTAACACGCCCTGCAACAACATGTAAAGCCGTTCTTCCAGCAACAGTGATGCCTACCCACACCATAACAGAACCACCCCCAAATCGATCATGTCTGATGACGTTAACGTCTTGGAAGCGCTCGTTTCGACGACGCCACACCCTCCTACGTCTGTCCAAAAAATCAACAGTGAACCTTGACTCATCTGAAAACATCACATTGATCCAGCGTCGATTATCCCAGTGTTGACGATCCCTACACCAACGACGTCTTGCCTGAATGTGATGATCTCTCAAACAAGGGATCACGCGAGGACGTCGGGCGCGAAGGTGACCCCTATGCAGTCGATTCCGAATCGTCTGGCCACTCACTCTCACACCAGTGTCTGTTTGAAGACGAGCGCTGATCTGATTTGCTGTGATGACACGATTTCTCAAGGCCAAGGTACGGATAAATCGATCCTTGGCTTGAGTTGTCGCCCTTGGTCGACCTGAGCGTGGTCTGTCCTGTACAGATTGTGTATCACGGTATCTGGACCATAGCCTGCTTATGACAGACTGAGAAACATTCATCGTCCGCGCCACAACCGCCTGTGTTGTGCCGATCTGTAGCATACCAAGGGCACGTAACCTTTCATTTTGGGTAAGCCGACGCATATCAAAATTTGTTTTCTGGTCACTAAAACAATTAAACTGATGTTTCCACCCTGGAATTCAATGCCACAATGACTGTAACATTCAAAGTCAGAGTCGTGCAAATCTTGGGTTGGACCCCCATGATGATCCCAAGCATCACCTGCATTCCATGCGGTAGCTATTGGTGCGTTTGGGCGTCACATGTAACTGGAAATGTTTCTTCTGTTAGGTTCTATAGTGACTTTTTTCGTAGTCATTTGCATATTTTAGTATTATGCCCCCAAAATCAAATATCCCCTACTTTTTTTGAATAGTATAGTATTTTCTAAACATTTTTATGGGTGTTTCAGGTTGGGTTTTTTTGTTGTTATTGTACTGATATTTTTGCAAATTTAATAATGCATAATGCAAGAGCTAAATCTATATATTGTACGTAGGTTAAGTAGGTATTTCTTGAGACTGTAAATGTTAAATTTTTTTATAAGATATTTTAATGTATTAACTTGCTAAGTCTATAATCAAGTCTCAATGCCATCGGGTGCTCGAGATGTTCACATATTCAAACACTGGCGGTTAATGTTAATGATTTAATTTAATTGAAAAATGGATAATCAAGACTTTAAGCTTATATACATAGGCCTATTTAAATGATATAACATTAAATAACAAGTTTGCCCGTACATACTTGTACATAAAGGTTTCAGTCCTACTCTCCTGCTTATTTTTTCTTGTGGTGGCCAAGAAAGTTCATCAGGATTTTCTGGCATGGTTCCTCTTTTAACTGGTGCAAGACAGAGGGGCTGGTAAGGGCTAATGTACAGTTGTTCGGATAGGACAAAAAAACAAGCTCTTTTGTACACACGGCCAGTCAAAATTTCCATCACAGCACACTTTCAAGCATTTGTCCAACTTCTTTAGACTGTTTGAGCAGCACAGTATGATGTTGAACCCCATTTCATTACAGATCCACAGTAGGTTGGCTGTCAGCCCAGTTGGAGCTGAACAGTAGGCCGTTTAACCCAATTACGTTTTTTTTTGGGAGTATAAAGTTGCTTTTTATTTATTTTTATTTTTTACAGATCCTACATGTATATTTTAGCACCCTTGGTGGCAGTAATGACAAAGAAGTTCTAAAAAGATTTATATGGGCTTTATAATGAAAGTTAGACAACACTACTACTTGCCAAACACTACTACTTGTCACATAATGTAATGATATAAATATATATGTATCTATGGTAGCACAAATATCATCAGAATGTAGGCCAAAGCTTTACAAGCATTGTAGGCCTAAAATATACTATTCAAAAAAAGTAGGGGATATTTGATTTTGGGGGCATAATACTAAAATATGCAAATGACTACGAAAAAAGTCACTATAGAACCTAACAGAAGAAACCTTTCCAGTTACATGTGACGCCCAAACGCACCAATAGCTACCGCATGGAATGCAGGTGATGCTTGGGATCATCATGGGGGTCCAACCCAAGATTTGCACGACTCTGACTTTGAATGTTACAGTCATTGTGGCATTGAATTCCAGGGTGGAAACATCAGTTTAATTGTTTTAGTGACCAGAAAACAAATTTTGATATGCGTCGGCTTACCCAAAATGAAAGGTTACGTGCCCTTGGCATGCTACAGATCGGCACAACACAGGCGGTTGTGGCGCGGACGATGAATGTTTCTCAGTCTGTCATAAGCAGGCTATGGTCCAGATACCGTGATACACGATCTGTACAGGACAGACCACGCTCAGGTCGACCAAGGGCGACAACTCAAGCCCAGGATCGATTTATCCGTACCTTGGCCTTGAGAAATCGTGTCATCACAGCAAATCAGATCAGCGCTCGTCTTCAAACAGACACTGGTGTGAGAGTGAGTGGCCAGACGATTCGGAATCGACTGCATAGGGGTCACCTTCGCGCCCGACGTCCTCGCGTGATCCCTTGTTTGAGAGATCATCACATTCAGGCAAAACGTCGTTGGTGTAGGGATCGTCAACACTGGGATAATCGACGCTGGAGCAATGTGATGTTTTCAGATGAGTCAAGGTTCACTGTTGATTTTTTGGACAGACGTAGGAGGGTGTGGCGTCGTCGAAACGAGCGCTTCCAAGACGTTAACGTCATCAGACATGATCGATTTGGGGGTGGTTCTGTTATGGTGTGGGGAGGCATCACTGTTGCTGGAAGAACGGCTTTACATGTTGTTGCAGGGCGTGTTACAGGCCAGTACTACCGGGACAACATCTTGGCAGTCCATGTTGTGCCGTTCGCACGACGTCATGGCCGCCGTTTCATCTTCCAGGATGACAACGCAAGATGTCACAGGGCCAGGATCGTTACAGGTTACCTCCAACAACAGAACATCACCACATTACCTTGGCCAGCACTGAGTCCCGACCTCTCCCCCATCGAGCATGTCTGGGACATGCTTGGACAGAGGTTACCTCAACGTCAACAACGTCCTGCCAATGTCCAAGAACTTGCTGCTGCGTTGCAACAGGAATGGGACAATCTGGACCAAAATGACCTTAGACGTCTCATTAGGAGTATGCCACGTCGGATCAATGCTTGTTTGGCAAACAGAGGAGGATTTACCCGTTACTGACTTGGTTGTGATGCTGTGGTAACTTTGCTGTTTGACCCCGGGTATCATTTTACCCTTATAATGGTCAGTCTGTGCCTTACTTAGTCTAACGATCATTTGGAATAAATCGATGAATGTGAACTTCATTTCATTTTGTCATTTGTTTCTTCGTCAGTTTCATTAGGTGACTTTAATAACACTTAAAAATCAAATATCCCCTACTTTTTTTGAATAGTATACTTTCTGTCTGAACTTTTGACAGTCAATTCTTTGATGACTAGTTAGTTTAGAGCAGATATCCTGTCACAGTATTATATAACAGCTCTTTGGCTTAAAGTCTAAACTGAGTTGTATCAGTGAGTTGAAAATCATCTGTGTTCCTGTTATTGCTCCCTGCTGCAGCCAGTAAACAATAACCTTTTGCGTTCCTTACAAATCTTCCAATTTTTATTGATAGATCAACCATAGCAAAGATCTCTATTAAGATTATATTTGTAATGTGTGTAACAAATTCTATGACATAGGTATAATATTGGTGTAGTTAAGTATATACCATATTTATGCACACATTTCAATGTTGGCATATTATTAGTCTCTATCATCTAGAAAAAAATATTCTATATTCTACGAATATTAGTGTGGTTGCGTTGTCAACATTTGAGAATAATCGGTCATAGGCTAGATTATTCGGTCTTTTACATTATCATAAACAAAGTCTAAGGGAGGTAACTAGTCCTAAAACAAGATGTTGACGCCCATGGAATTTATATAAGAATGCCATTTCCGAAAATCCATTTGATTGCATTGTCAGTTCAATATCCAACACTCTTAATTTTTTTTATTGTAAAATTTCTCTCTTCATGGGCCATATCTATGGGTTTTTTTTTATTGAATCCTAATTCGTCATCACGATTCATGTTTGTTTATAAATGCAAGTGTTATTGACAATTTATATGGCCCAACTTTTCTTCGGCGTACACCGGCACGGTATTAGACTAGGATAACAGTCCCGAAACTCATGGAGTTGAAAAACATTAGTCTTATATACCGCCTCTACTTAATTATGGAAGTAGGTTGGAAAAATGTAAAATTTGGCAATTTGACTTATACTCAACATCGACTTATACCCTGTATGGTAATGTGATGATGCCCCCTCTTCCAGACAAGACATAGGCTATAACTGTTTCAAATGACAAGTGCTAAATGAAGTATTTATGTGGTCTTTGGTGAAAGAAATGAAATGAAATGAAATGGGGTTTAACGTCCTACTGTTCTGCTCCTAACCTGGGCTAATGAAGACGAGCATATGCCATACAGTGTACTATGAGGGAAATTTTGCCTGGGCAGCGGGGCTACGGCCTACTCTTATATCGAATTCCAACTGCCAAGGGATCTTTTACGTGCACGCCAATGTCTACACGGGACCTCGGTTTTTCGTCCCATAACGACTAGACAGCTGTCCCTCTGTCAGTTCCTCCGTCCTGCATCACTGACAAGGGAAACCACGCCGGAAAATCAGGATGAACTTTCTCGGCCAATACAGGGATCGAACACCCGATCTCCAGGCTAGCGAGCCAGCGTCTTACCCACTTAGCCACTTGATCCCCCCTTTGGTGAAAGAGAGAGAGAGAGAAATGGGGTTTACCGTCCACTCGACACAAACTAGGTCATTTCGGGACTAACATATGGTTTAATTTTTTATTTACATAATTCGCTTGCGCGTAGGGGTCTTTAGCAGTGGGAGGAAACCGAAGGACCCGGAGAAAACCCACGAGGTTGGACAGGCGACCCTACTCCTTGCCACGTACAACCAGGGTTTCGAAACCACGCCATTCGACTCAATGACAGACTTTATGATACAGCGCGCGCACGCTAACCATTCATCCATCCACCCCCCACCCCCCTTTGTTGAAAGAAAACAGAGCTGTGGCTAGTGAAATGAAAGTTTAACGTCCTACTGTTTTGCTCTGAACTGGGCTAATGAAGATGGGCATACGCCATACAGTGTGCTATGTGGGAAATTTTGCCCGGACAGTGGCACTACGGCCTTCTCTTATATCGAATTCTAACTTCAAGGGCTCTTGTACGTGCACGCCAATGTGTACATGGGACCTCATTTTTTTGTCCCATTTTAATGACTAGACAGCTGTCTTGTCTAGCCCTCTGTCCTGCATCACTGACAAGGGAGAACCACGCCCGAAAATCTGGAGTAACTTTCTCGGCCAATGCAGGGATCGAACACCCGACCTCCAGACTAGATAGCCAGTGTCTTACCGACTTCACCAACGTGACCCCCGTTGTGGCTACAATTCCTGGATTTGAAGGTCGGGTATGATATGAAACGAATATTTTGAACCGGTTCACCAATGCAACCAATCCGTGACGGGTTAACTGATAGAGGGTTACATCCTTGATATAAATATACTTGTCGCGGGTTTTAAAAATAGAAATATATATATAAAGGTAGCTCAAAATTCATCTCTACATGTACAGAGGCCAAGGGGGATCATGTGGCTAAGTGGGTAAGACGCTGACTCGCTAGCCTTGAGGTCGGGTGTTCGATCCCTGCATTGGCCGAGAAAGTTCATCCTGATTTTCCGGTGTGGTTTCCCATTGTCAGTGATGCAGGACGGAGGGCCTGACGAAGACAGCTGTCTAGTCGTTTGGATGGGACAAAAAAAAACAATGTCCAGTGTACACATTGGCGTGCACATAAAAGATCCCCTGGCAGTTGGAATTCGATACAAGAGTAGGCCATAGCGCTGCTGCCCGGGCAAAATTTCCCTCATAGCACACTGTATGGCGTAACCTTTTGCGTCTCTTCAAAATATTTCAAATCTTTTGTCATGGATCAACCATTGCAAATATCCGTGTTACAATTATATTTGAAATGTGTTAAACCAATTCTGCAACACATGTAATATTGGTGTAGTATATATCTTTGTTTATACACCCACATATCAATTTTGGCCCTGTTTGTCCGTACACTGGGTGTGAAATGTGAATCATTCCGAATGTGAGAGGACAAGCATTATCAATATACAGCTTTTCAAGACTTTGCTTTCCTTGGTTAATTCTCCCTAGTCTAGTCGTTTGGATGGTACGAATGATCGAGGTCCTGTGCACACATTGGTGTGCACGTGAAAGATCCCTTGGCAGTTTGAATTCGATATAAGAGTAGGCTTTAGCGCCGCTGTCTGGATAAAATTCCATAATAGGACACTGTATAGCATATTTCCATGTCATTAGCCCTGTCGGAATAGGACATTAAACCCATTTCATTTCACTCATTCCAAAGTTAACTTCTATTCCATCAATACCTTGAGCAAATAAGATAGAGGCTATAGGTTTTGGCATAAACTGTCCTTTGGGACTAAGTGATTCAATTCAAGTTGAATAATTCATCCGCACCAGGAATCTTTAGTAGTAGGAGGACCCAGAGAAAACCCATGTTCAAGTTGGGTGTGGAAACAAACCACTTGACTCAATGACAGACCTTATGATCTAAAGCGCACACGTTGGACCACTCAACTTTTAGCCTCACCCACGGGTCAGGAAAATTTGATTATTGGTTGAATGTACTTTTGAAGGTTTTAATGCTCATCAAAATTTGACTTTAGAATTGCATCCGTAAATGATGTTTATTTAATGTTAGATTTACGTTATAATGATCGGTTAGATCTCCATCATTTTGCTCATCCTTTTAACGACAATTTAACGTCAGGAAATGACGTTAATCTAGCGTAAAGTTTACGTCATTTTTACGTTATATTTACATCATTTTCTGACGTAAATCTAACGTAAAGTTTACGTAATTTTCTGACGTAAATCTAACGAAAATGACGTAAACTTTACGCAAATTTTACGTTAGATTTACGTCAGAAAATGACGTAAAGTTTACGTTAGATTTACGTCAGAAAATGACGTAAATATAACGTAAAAATGACGTAAAGTTTACGTTAGATTAACGTCATTTCCTGACGTAAAATTATCGTTAAAAAGATGAGCAAAATGATGGTAAACTGACTGACCATTTTTACGTAAATGTAACGTAAAATTAACATCATATTGTTATGTGGGATAGCCAGACAGACCTGAATGCTAATTGGTGTTTAGATGTCTGTAGTTAAAATAAAGTTGTTGATTAATTTATTGATCCAATAAACTGGTAGATTAAAGGAATACGTAATAGGCCTGGTGAGCATGTCCGGTGTGATTTTAACAATTGACTCCAAATGCGTTGACAAGAAAATGGGTAAAACTCTTATTTATTTATGTAATTGGTTGATAAAATCTACGTACTATAGACTACATTTTGTCTGCGATATCACCTCGGTGGAAGCGGGCGTTAAATAAAGCTATTTCACACACATACATTTAGCATTAACAGCGTGCTGAAATGATTTTTGAGCCGTGATCTGATTCACAAATATAATGGTCTCAGACAGAGAATACAAGACTGCAGGTTTGTAAATATTTATTAAAGATACATTATGGGAGATTTTTATAAGGAGTTAGCCATTCTTGCAATAACAGTTCAAAAATAGATGATGAAAGAAGAATATTATATTGAAAATTTCAGTCAAATTACTTTATTCTGAACATAGTTATCACCAGTGTAATTTTTGACTAGAAATGGGATTGAATTCCAACTTCACCGATTCTTAGTATGGCCGATCGTTTGATTGACAGGCGTTAACTCCACCTACATAATCACTGCTGTATTTTGTCTGCTGTCATATCCGAATTATTGTTTTACCTTTTTGGATTTTTATAACAATTGGACAAAATGAGTGAGAGGGTAAATTTTCATTCTTACTTGTATTTTGGGCATGCATTAAATCAATTGAATATAGGACATAATATTATAATACAATTATGATATATCTATAGGTAGGCCTATACACCAGTGGCGTCGTGCCTATTGGGGAAATAAAAATATTTTTATTGATATTATTAAGACAGAAGACCTGTCCGTCTGTATTACGATCTGATTAAATCACAGATCCAATTTCGTTTCGTTTTTATAGTTCAAACTTTCGGTTTTACTTGTCTTTACTACACTTGGATCTGGAAGCGTTAAATTGTTATTTAACTCGTGTTCTGCTTGGAATGAGGGGTCACCCAATCAAATGGTCTGTCGAATCGAGCGTTTGACCTTTTTTGCGCGGAACTGTGGGTAGACATTAGCGGCAATAGAAAAATACATGGCGGTCGCTAATTGGTTAATCAAATGACTGACGTAATTGGGTCAAATGTCGCTTGCTTGGTACCTGACGTCATAGAACGTGAACTCCCACTATAACTTGTTAGATCTACATGTTGTGTAGGCCATCGAAAGTATAAAAAACGAAACGAAATATAGATCTATATTTTAATTAGATTGTCTGTATTAGGGTCTCCAGGAATTGTATAATTTGTCATTATCTGTGTTTAGTTTATTGCACTTTAATAGTTTAGATGTCATTTGTTAAGGCATCGCTCAACAGCGGCCTCGCTTCGTACACTCTATCATTTAGCTTCGATCCGGGAGTATGACGTCAACGTAACGGTTAATCTCCGCGGCTTACGACGCCATTTAAAATTAAATCAGTCAACGAAATCCCGTTTAAATCCAAGCTGAATCCAAGCCATCCGTCGGTCTACAGAGTTGATTTTGTGCTTGTTGTGTACATAAAGATCACTCTATCATTTAGCCTCGATCCGGGAGTATGACGTCAACGTAACGGTTAATCTCCGCGGCTCACGACGCCATTTAAAATTAAATCAGTCAACGAAATCCCGTTTAAATCCAAGCTGAATCCAAGCCATCCGTCGGTCTACAGAGTTGATTTTGTGCTTATAAAGATCTAATTTATAATTTCTATGGCATATGAAGCCTAAATAAAGACTTGCAATAATCAGATTTAGCTCTTGCATAATGTTTAAAAAAATAATACCATGTATTTAATTTAGCATCGATATTTGTTTCTATGTATATTAGTATTTCGTTTCCTAAAAAAAAATCTCCGGAAGTTCATGCTTACCGCGAGGACAGTGAAAAAAAATTTCGGCAAGTTATAATTGAATCTGTCTAATTTCGGCAAGTTATAATTGAATCTGTCTAATTTTTCTGAAATCATGTTTAATTAACATTAGTTGTTTGGCGGTACGATGTTGTTCAAATACTCATATTACAGAATCACATTAAACCAAAAACGGCTGGACTTGAGCCAGCCAGCAGGTAAGAATCTGTTTTGAAATTATACCTAGGTAAGGCGGATTGATTTGGCGGGGGAAGACCCAATTGGCGACCATCTTGATTCTTGTTTCATGGGGTTTTTTTTTATAAACATTTGGGCAAGATTAGACATAAATCCGGGCACGTACTAGAAAATAACTTTTTACACTTTTGTGTTATTTGAAATGTTATCTAATTTCTGTTTTAAAAAAAAAAGAAAAAAAAAAGAAAACCTCTTATCAAATAAGCAGATATTTTCCCCCACACTCTGTTCAACCTCTGTGTAATATTATTTCACTGATTCAGTTATAGTTAATAAATGATAGAACTAGAATCGAGTCTGTGGAAGTTTCTCTATAGTTTCATTATTTTTTCCAGTCAGCGATGCTATATGTGACCCTTTCCAACTCCTAGTTTTAAACAATTATTGAGAATTTACCAAAGACTCCATTGTCGAAAAACTGGTAACTATTTCTTATATTTCATTTTTTTTATTACCAATGTCCTACAATTATTAGTGTATGTGAAGATAAAGTATTTATATGGCACTTATATACATGTATGCAACGGAGAGGGAAATGACATAAACAGGGCCTTACATGCATGTACTTGTATTTGTCGAATCCTGAAATGAAATGAGGTTTAACGTCTTCCTGAAATGAAATGAGGTTTAACGTCCTACTGTTGAGCTCCGACTGGTTTAATGCAGTGTGCTAAGAGAAAAAATTTGCCTGAGCAGCGGCACAAGGATTATTAAAATAGATTTTTACAGCTTAGGTAGTTCCTTGAGATTAAAACTTTTGATACATATAGATACATAAGTTTCAATTTAATATCACACAGTTTGAATATGGTAAGGTATCTTTAAAGGTTAATTACATGTCCTGTATCATTTTTTCAGTTTCAATATTGGATGCATACGCAAATCACCCAGAAAAAGATCATATAATAAAAGAAATTAAAACAAAGAGAAAAATGGAAGAAGAAATGGCTGATAGAGCAGCTTGATCTTGGTGGATACCTATTCAATTCTAATAGAAAAGATTGTTGTTATGCTATTTTGGAATCTAAAATTTAGTTTAGTATAGTAAAACTGTACACATACATCTATGAGCACAGACAGAATCTTAGTTAGATATGACTGTCTCATCTGTGGCAAAGCAAACGAACACATGAAATCAAAGCCCAGCTTAGGCATGGGCCTGAGGGGCCCAGGGCCCTGCGGTTTAGGGGGCCCCGCGGTTCGTGGCATAAAGAGAAAAAAATTCAAATTCCAGAGGAAAGTTTCACGGAAATCGATCTAAAGGCGCGAGGGCGGAGACAGAGCTATCCCTCAACCTTCTCTGTGAAGTTCCACAAACTTTTATGCCATTCGGAACTGAATAGATTTCGTATATGATCATATATTATGTAATTATTCTTGTATTACAGACCGTTTAATTGTGTGTTACGCATGTGTGTCATTCAAAAGGATATGAAATAATCTTTTAGTCACGTTAGGGGCCCCGCAATTTTAGTCAGGCCCAGGGCCCTCTCCGATTAAGCTGGGCTTTGCATGAAATAAAACAAATGTAATTAAATTAACATTTCTTAACTAAATCAAAACTGTCTAGTAAATTTAAGCCAAATAATACATAGCATATATCTTTTTTCAGTTACCCACCTCGGAAGATCAAGACTGTTGGAAATGGCTATTGATATTGTGGACGCGTTTTCTAACAGAGCTTGCTAATCAGACAAAGGCTATGTAAGTACCATGCATAATTGTTTTTTGAATCAGGAACTGGTTCTATACACTTGGTAATCTAGTTCTTCTTTTTGGGGCAATGTCTAGGGCTCTGCCATTTCATATACGTTCAACATGAAACTCAGGAGGCTTGTTTGGTTGATTTTCTTAGAGTTTTGATATATTACGTCAGAACTATAAGATGGATGCAATGTTACACCCTTTCATAACAAATATTATAAAGCGTTCAAATGCATGAGTTTGTAAAATAAAAATAATTCATATTATAATACTGTTTGCAATACTGTATTCACAATTGCCTTAGTGGAGCTAATTGATAAATCAAATGATTATTTTTTCATTGTTATTATCATTATCTTCTGACCCATTGAGGCATAATAATCTGCCTGGGTCTGTAATTGGAAAAGGCACAATAAGTATTATTGCAAAGTTGAAACAATAGAGAATCAACATGTGATAAAATAAGTTGTTTATTTAAATATTCTGAACCATAGAAAGTATATATTTATTGCCTACTACAATGTATAATATATTTTTTTTTCAGACTAAAGAGCATTTGATGTATGATAACAACAAGGGAACTCAACTATATACTTTTTGAATATTAAGCCATCAAATTATTTTATAATTTTGTAAAAGAATGTAGTGATTGTAAATGCTAATAAGTTATCTGTTGCATTTAAATATTTTATTTTTGTTTTTAATGTTAAATATCCTTCCCAAACACAATTATATATTAATTCTCTCCAGAAATTTATGTAAAATATTGACTGTAAAGTGACCTATAAATCACTTAGAATTTGGTCGGAAATCATAAAGAATTAAATAGGTATTATCTTGAAACCAAATGCAGATCGAATATACAAAGAATTACAAAAAACCCTTTAGGTACATTAAGGTGACTTTCCCTTGCTTATGAAATGAAATGGGATTTGACATCCTACTTTTCTATGTTATGAGGGTATTTCTGCCCTGGTAGTTAAGGTGACTTTCATTTGCTTATAAAATGAAATAGGATTTAACATCCTACCTTTCTGGAGGGGGGGGGGGTGTTTTTAATGATAAATAGGGCCACCTTTCCAACCTCGTGGGTTTTCTCTCCGGGCCCCTCGGTTTCCTTCCAGGTTGTGTCGAGTGGACGTTAAACCCAATCTCTCTCTCTCTTGTTCATATAACTTTATAATTTTTTTGTTTATTTTCTTTATTTTTTTTTTTATTTTTTTTTGAGGGGGGGGGGGTATTTTTTCATTATATATCACAATTATATTAGTATTGGATTTACTATGTTTTTATTACCCATCAAAATGTCTGTTTATTTTTGATTTGGTATTAATTTAATTGTTCATATAATTTTATGAATAAATAATCATTTTATGAATAAATAATAATTTAACAAACAAAATTATTGTCATGTCAGTTATCAAACATTACAGTTAATACAGAACAAAAGGAGGGTCTGCATGGTAAAGGCTGCTATACTGGATATAAATTGGTTAAATAGAACACAAGTTTTGTTGGTGGTTATACACAAGTTTGTATGAAACAACACAAGTTTCATAAATTTTAACACAAGTTTCAGAAATTTCAACACAAGTTTCAGAAATTTCAACACAAGTTTTACAAATTCCAACACAAGTTTCAGAAATTTCAACACAATTTTTTTTCAGTGTGTATAGACTGGAATAACCAGACGCCAAAAACTGCCATTCAATTTGCACGTCTTAGCATATTCCCCGGAACATAATTGATTAGAAATTACAGTTTATATATATTCATATTACGTTCTTATATATGTGTTGTGACCCATTTGTGTCCATTTCTAGGTGCCAAGGAATAGAGGTGTAGCCTCTTTACCTTCATCTCTGTCTCTTCGTTGTAACGTCGTGGACAAGGCATGACTCCGCGGGGCCAGATATATTCGATTCAGAAGACGATGGCGTTGAATTACCAAGTCAAATAATCCCTGTGAGTTTTAACCAGGACGGTCTCCCGTCACCAATCACCTCTGAACGAAAATCGAATAGAAAGAATCACAAGTATATGGGCCCTTTTGGTGGTAGGGAAATTGGGTTGCCGGGTGCGCTTTCAGTGCGTTTTGTGGGATTCCTTTAATATTTATACATAGCCCAATGCTTTCCGGAAATATTGTCATGTTAAACTTTGAGACACCTGATAGAAATTTAATACACTGTTTAATATAGTAAAATTATTGACCAATTCAGTGAAACTCTAGGTTTAGATTTATTTTCTGGTTTTTTTCTATCAATACGACGTACTAGGATTATGTATTCACCAAACGTATTCTGATAAATGGATGCATTATAAAAATGTGTTGGGACATGAAGTATGTTATAGGGGAATTGTATTTGCTCAGCAATCCTCTCCAAATGCTTGTTGTTGTTTAAATTTCAATCTAAACCATCCTCGTAAAATAATTGGTTAACTTTTTTTTATATAAGTAGTAGCGAAGAAATCTTAGGAAATTTTAAAAAATGGGTTGTGTGGAATGCAGGTGAACAGGAAACCGAAAGCGCCATTATCAGACAAAGATGACGTCACTATCAGAGAATCCACGAAAATAGAAACTATGAAATGGTTTAGGGTTAATACTGATGTTATTCACGGCCTTTATGTTCGGCGTTTATATTTAAAGATATTATTTGTAGAGTATATAAACGTACTCTACTGTTAAACTATTGGTTTTAATTTTAAATCTTGAAAGTGTTCTAACTCAGGGAGTTTGCAATAAACAGTAATAATTAGCATTGTGAGAGATACAAATTGATCAATTTTGAAGGAAAAAATATAAGAAAGTCAATTTTTGAAAAATATTCCAATATTTTTAATATTTTTGATGGGACTTGTTTGAAAATCTTTATATCTTTTTACAAAATTAACAAAGAATCTTAGAGTCTAGAACAAAAGGGCCCATGGATCCGAGCTTCAACCATGTTTACAAAAGAGCAATTAACTTTAAAGTTACAATTTCATATTTTTAAGTTATATTTTTAAAATTTATTAAAATAAAGCCTTAAAATAGACGGTATCTATAAACAGTCCTACCTTGTTAAAGAATAATCCTATTAATCCTATAATTCACTATTGCCAGTTGAGAAATTGGCAAAAATATTATTTTCAACTTCAAATTCAAACGTTTGAAGATAGCTATTCCATGGGGTGGGAGGGGTAGGAAAACAAGGGAGGTAATTGTGTTATTATTTCCTGTATCAATGATTTTTAAGTGTGGGAAATAATGTCTATGATCGTATAATAGTGAGTTGATAACGTATTGAGCAAAAGACACAGAAATAATTATGTTTTGACTTTCTTAGAAAATATGAAATTCTCGCTTTAAAGGGTCACTGTTCTGCTGTTATTATTTTATTTTGTTTTTGTATTATAAAAATGTTGCTAGAATAAAGGTATGAGGAAAAGAAGTGTGCTGATACATGAACTTATAAAACCATATAAGACGTATAGGAGGCAGACCACCATTACATTTCACCATCTCGGTACAAATTGTAGTTCGTCTATTCATCTCTCTCCCCCCCCCCTCCCTCTCCCTTCCTTTCTCTCTCCCTCCCCCCTTTGCATGGTCATTTTTGCTGATTTGTTGGTCTAGAATGGAAGAGGAAAGAGCTTTTGAATTATCATTAGTAAATATTCATAATTTAGCGGTGGAAGGGGTAACAACATAGTCAAGGGGTTGGTTACGGGGATATGCACGGCAGATAGGAGCGTGCTACTTAATGTTTTTGTATATCTCAAAATTTCACTGGTCAAACCCATTCAAATTCTAGACCAAAGCCATGACCAGTTATTGCTCAGTCTGTAGGGAAAAGCGTTCAGCCCAGCGAAAGTTTTGGAAAAAGCTGGAATGGTGGTCTGCCTCCTATATGGATACACCTTGTTTTATTCTGGTTGATGATAATATTTAAACGAGTCTTCAAGGGATGGTGTTTTTCAGCAGTCCCTTAACACCAGTCTCGTTAGCAATGTAAAGATGTGCGAATAAGTGCCAAGTCAAAGGTGGCTCGTCTTATTCTACTTCCTATCGTATTCCATTGATTTTCACCTGCAGCACAAATTGGTTCCATCCCAGTTGTAAAATAATTACAACACTTTATAGAATTATATGAGCTTTATATGATTCCAATAATACAAAACAATATATAAAAGCAGATAAGTGTAACTATGTAATATCATTGTAAGCTATATACACAAGCTAAACTATTGGGACAGTAAATTAAATCTTAAATAATATATCGCAAGTTGGCCTATTCAAAATCAGGAAAATATGTCATTTTGTGACGTCATGTGACAGCTCGCAGGAAGTGGATAATTGATCATACCGCCACATATTGGCATGTATTGGCGCACTGATGATGGTAAGCAACTGTAGCCTATTTGTGTTATCTCTCTTTATTTACAACAAGGCATGCTAGTTGGCGATATGATATCAGATAAAATATTAACAAAAGGAGGCAACGTAACGGATTGAATGTATAATATTAGTCTCGAACACCTAGAACCTCAACGTACGGAGGATCTGGGTCAGTTGTACATATTTGACAAAATTGTACTCAATAATCATAAACATAAAGAATCCCGATTCCGCATGGACAATGGAACATTTTAGTTAAAGCCAAGAAAGAGTGACAGATACTAATATTATATATAATAAAATACACAGGAGGACAAGTAATTGTTGAAGATATTATATCAGAAAGGAATGGGAAATATCTCCCTTTAATTACACTGTGGCATGATGGCTGCTGATAACGGGGGCACTAAAATGAAAACAAAGAAATTCTACATTAATGCATATCGATACATAATCTTATAGTCAAAAATATATATTAGGTTACCAGAATATGTCGAACCAAATAACTTGTGGGAGGGTTGGCAGTGCATAGAACTCACCAATCACACTGAGATTTTAAAATGATAAAATAGTATTGTTGATTACTTGATCATAACTCAATTTGGATCTGTACTTCTCGCGTGAAGATCAATAAGAATATATTGCTTTGGATGTGGTTATGCTAAATTATTATGAGATACTTCAACAAAAAGAGACATGGGGGTTTAGCGTCCACTCGATACAAACTAGGTAATTTCGGGACATGTTTTAATTTTATTTCAGTAAATCGCTTGTGCATATGGGTCTTTAGTAGTGGGAAGAAACCGGAGGACCCAGGAAAACCAAAGAGGTTGGATAGCCGATCCTACTCCTTGTCACATTCAAGCGGGGAATCGGAATCAAGCCACTTGATTCAATGACTGACATACCACTTGACCACCCAACTACTCGTTACTTTACAATGCACGTGTAAGACTATACGATATACGATATTGCTTTGACAGTAGTCATCCTAAATCATTACGAGACGCTTCAGCATAAGCTAGGTTAACGGCCTCAACGTTTCCGTCACTATATAGTACATTTGAAAGGCGGTAAACGTATTAGTATTACCGGGCAACGCACATGTTGAAATAACAACAGTGGGATAGTGGTTGACGATGTTAAATAATTGAGTGGGTTTATAATATAGTTTTGGTCTATAAATTCTTTGTGGGTTAATCATACAATTATACTGGAAAAAATAACACAGTGATATCTTTCACAACGTTCTGAATTTGCGTTTCGTTTCATACAATAAGGATAGGAGATTTTGGTCATCTAAAAATGGCAGTTTTTTCTTGTAGGTCATTCGGATTTTATTTATACAAGCTTTAGGTTTAGATCATTTAACCTTTCAATACTGTATCTATGTTTGATGAGAGCATGATAATTCATCGAAATCTATGGTTTATTACCATTTAAGACGATCGCACTTTCTAGAATTGTCATTTGAAAACTTCTAGAAACCATGGAAACTTCTGGAAACAGTGTTTAGAAATAATTGGTGAGTAATCGTGTACATTGTTATACTTGTACTTATTTGTCCCAATATCATTTTATTATTTATAGCTGTTATGCTTCTAATTATACTCATTTGTTCCAATATCTTTTTTATATATACTATTCAAAAAAAGTAGGGGATATTTGATTTTGGGGGCATAATACTAAAATATGCAAATGACTACGAAAAAAGTCACTATAGAACCTAACAGAAGAAACATTTCCAGTTACATGTGACGCCCAAACGCACCAATAGCTACCGCATGGAATGCAGGTGATGCTTGGGATCATCATGGGGGTCCAACCCAAGATTTGCACGACTCTGACTTTGAATGTTACAGTCATTGTGGCATTGAATTCCAGGGTGGAAACATCAGTTTAATTGTTTTAGTGACCAGAAAACAAATTTTGATATGCGTCGGCTTACCCAAAATGAAAGGTTACGTGCCCTTGGCATGCTACAGATCGGCACAAAACAGGCGGTTGTGGCGCGGACGATGAATGTTTCTCAGTCTGTCATAAGCAGGCTATGGTCCAGATACCGTGATACACAATATGTACAGGACAGACCACGCTCAGGTCGACCAAGGGCGACAACTCAAGCCCAGGATCGATTTATCCGTACCTTGGCCTTGAGAAATCGTGTCATCACAGCAAATCCGATCAGCGCTCGTCTTCAAACAGACACTGGTGTGAGAGTGAGTGGCCAGACGATTCGGAATCGACTGCATAGGGGTCACCTTCGCGCCCGACGTCCTCGCGTGATCCCTTGTTTGAGAGATCATCACATTCAGGCAAGACGTCGTTGGTGTAGGGATCGTCAACACTGGGATAATCGACGCTGGAGCAATGTGATGTTTTCAGATGAGTCAAGGTTCACTGTTGATTTTTTGGACAGACGTAGGAGGGTGTGGCGTCGTCGAAACGAGCGCTTTCAAGACGTTAACGTCATCAGACATGATCGATTTGGGGGTGGTTCTGTTATGGTGTGGGGAGGCATCACTGTTGCTGGAAGAACGGCTTTACATGTTGTTGCAGGGCGTGTTACAGGCCAGTACTACCGGGACAACATCTTGGCAGTCCATGTTGTGCCGTTCGCACGACGTCATGGCCGCCGTTTCATCTTCCAGGATGACAACGCAAGATGTCACAGGGCCAGGATCGTTACAGGTTACCTCCAACAACAGAACATCACCACTTTACCTTGGCCAGCACTGAGTCCCGACCTCTCCCCCATCGAGCATGTCTGGGACATGCTTGGACAGAGGTTACGTCAACGTCAACAACGTCCTGCCAATGTCCAAGAACTTGCTGCTGCGTTGCAACAGGAATGGGACAATCTGGACCAAAATGACCTTAGACGTCTCATTAGGAGTATGCCACGTCGGATCAATGCTTGTTTGGCAAACAGAGGAGGATTTACCCGTTACTGACTTGGTTGTGATGCTGTGGTAACTTTGCTGTTTGACCCCGGGTATCATTTTACCCTTATAATGGTCAGTCTGTGCCTTACTAAGTCTAACGATCATTTGGAATAAATCGATGAATGTGAACTTCATTTCATTTTGTCATTTGTTTCTTCGTCAGTTTCATTAGGTGACTTTAATAACACTTAAAAATCAAATATCCCCTACTTTTTTTGAATAGTATATATTATTAAGTGTGTTGTCTGATCTATGTATTGTGTGGATTGTGAATCAGTAAACTGCAATCGGTACACGGAGATTGAAACACTGTGGAAGTCGAGAAGTACGCGTTCGACCCACCTTTGCCTTAGCGTTACCTAGTTGCGACAGATTGGCCTAACTAGCTGCGTCTTGCTTTGGTCTTTCGGCAGCTATAGGGCTGTGCATGACAGAATGATATAGACCGGAAGGCGTAGTTAAATGACTTCATTCCTTCTTGACTTTGCGGCTTTTTACCTTCGCCCTACGATGAAGCCAAGAAGCATGCCGCGAAAAATGGTCCAAATCTCGCGCCGTTGAGGCTTCGTTTGACCATGAGTTAACAGGGCGAAGGCAAGTACACATATATTGAACAATACGAATACGTGACGCGACTTCGTGGCTACGCACTGATTATGACTTGCCTCCGCGCTGTTGAGTCAGTGAAGTGAAGCCTCGACGGACTGAGATAAGGGCCATTTGAGGCGGCTTCTTGACAAGGACAGCTGTCTAGTCGTTCGGATGGGACGAAAAACCGAGGTCCCGTGTACACATTGGCGTGCACGTAAAAGATCCCTTGGCAGTTGGAATTCGATATAAGAGTAGGCCGTAGCGCCACTTCCCGGGCAAAATTTCCGTCATAGCACACTGTATGGCGTATGCCCGTCTTCATTAGCCCAGGTTAGGAGCAGAACAGTAGGACGTTAAACCCCATTTCATTTCATTTCATTTCATTTCATTTCGTCTTCTCCACTTGTTAAGGTAAAGGCAAGAGGATGCGCCGGGTTTTATCGGCTTCCATGGGTGGGTGGGTGGGTGTTGGGGGGGGGGGGGCTTTTAAAGCATCATATACTCACTTGTTGGCAAGTCGAGATCTACTTTTATTCTCGATATTGGTATGCAACCACCACAGTATCCATCCCCTCTAGCTTCAAATCTATACGTTGACTGTTCTATTATATCACAATCTTCGAAATAAGTTGCCAAAGAACTGTTCTTCCAGGTAGTCTTTAATATATAACATGACATATATCATCGTATTGTACAGTTCTTACTATTACGATTGTCATCTAACATAAATCTATACTAAAAAATATCCTGGACGATAACACATGGTAAATGTGGAGAAAGTACACCCTATGTAACACTATCAGTGTATAACAGAATATCAGTTTGGTAAATATGAAAGTCATTCCCACCAGGAACAAGAATATAAAACAAGAATAGGAAATCTGGAACATGACGTAACAATTACATGGGTTCATAAACGGTTGTGACAAAGAAGTGATCTTTATACTTTTCATCAAATTGAACGATCATTTAGGTGCATAGAACTTCGTGAACTCTGCTAGATTTGATAGTATATGATATTGACGTATCACCTCTGTACTCCCTACAATCTTATTAAACATCTAATTAATTCAATATGTCCTTTACACGCTACACATGATATGTGTGTAACACTAGGCAGAACTTCAAAGAGCATGTAGTAGTGGTCAGTGTATCATACAATGATCTGACAATGACATACCAGGAAATATGCAGTAAGGCAGACTTGGAATAGACCTACTGAATTATGTCTATTTCATCTTTTTAATAAAGGTCTTATTAATTACGCTGATCTTCTGTTATATAGAGAATCTCCTACCAGTCTTTTTTGATATCAAAAAATATCAACACAAGTTGATAAAGTAACAAAAAACGAGGCTCTGCCGAGTTTTTTTTACTTTATCAACGAGTGTTGATATTTTTTGATATAAAAAAAAACGAGTAGGAGATTTTATTTATCACCCAATTCCTTCTTACATGCACAAATAGATAAATATAATTCTTTGCTGTAGATTTCACTTTTACTGAACATTAGAAGTGAACTGTTCTTTGAAAATAAAAAAAAGTAGTTCCTTTTCAACTGACCAATCAAATTCATGTAAAACGATATCTCCTAATATATCACACAAGCGATATCTACTGTAGAATGTATTATTGGGTGATAAATGTAGTGTCACACGGTGCATACTAAAGGAAAAATCAACCTTAGGTCCACTCGTTTAAAGCAACTACCAAAACAGCGACTCAAGCTGGGAATATTAAACAACACGACAAAAGAGAGAGAGAGATAGGGAAAAATGTGGTTTAACGTTCACTTGACACAAACTAGGTCAATTCGGGACAAACATATGGTTTAATTTTATTTCAATCAATACAGTAGGGGGAAACCGGGGTACCCTGAGAAAACCCACGAGATTAGACAGGCGAGCCTACTCCTTGTCACGTACAACCGGTGAATCGAAACCACACCAATTGACTCACTCAATGATAGATTTCATTATGCAACGCGCACCGGTTTTTCCGGTTTCCTCCCATTGCTAAAGACTCCTACGCACAAGCGAATTATTTAAATAAAATTGAACCATATGTCAGTCCCGAAATGAACTAGCTCTCTCTCTCTCTCTCTCTCTAAATTATAGGAACTAATGGTTCCTAAAATGAGTGCATTGGCCGAAAAAGTTCATCCAGATTTTCCGACGTGGATTCTGCTTGTCAGTGGTGCAGAACGGAGGGCCGGACAAGGACAGCTGTCTAGTTCTTCGGATGAGACGAAAAACCGAGGTCCTGTGTATATATTGGAATGCACGTAAAAGATCCCTTGGCAGTTGGGATTCGATATAAGAGTAGGCGATAGTGCCGCTACCCGGGCAAAATTTCCCTCATAGCACACTGTGTGGCGTATGCCCGTCTTCATTAGCCCAGTGTAGGAGCAATATAGGCCAAGATGGCCGACAGAAGTTAGACGTGTACCTGGTCATAGCAAGTTATTATAAATCATGAGTGATATACTTTAAATTATGGTGTGAAATTAGATTAACTTTATGTAGAGCCGATTTTAAAATATTTGATGTTTATAAGTGTAGATATTTTCCTCGGTTGACATATACTCAGTTGTGTGAGATTGTTGTGAGTAGATTTTATAACAGCCAGATTCGTTCAACCATACACTAAAACACCAAACATGCCTAAAGTGAAAGAACCGGTTGTATCCAAACTTAGAGATCGGTCTGTATCCATAAAACGTAAACGCGGAAATCATGAGTCGAGTGCCAGTTCCCATAGCATTTCTGAGTTTTTAGATGATGTTCTTTCGAATGAATCATCCTTAAAGTCGTTCGTTGGAGAATTATTCAAACGAGATCTGATCATGGACCACATTATAAAAATAATTCATCCAACATTAACAGACCCTCTACGCAATCGTATAGATGATTTAGAGAACCGAGTCGATGACTTAGAACAGTATTCTAGGCGAACATGCCTAAAATTTAGTGGCATCCCCGAAACACCTGAAGAAAACACTGATAATATAGTTTTAAATATTATTAACAATGACATACTTCCTGAAAAACAGGCCAAACTCACACTAGGTCAAATTGGCCGAACTCACCGGGTTGGAGCCAAACGCAGAGAAAAGGGCCGTGATATAATAGTACGTTTCAATAGTTATAGAGACAGGGCAAGGATATATGGTTCTAAACGCAACTTAAAACAGAGAAACCTCACCCAAATTCACAAGATATTTATCAATGAAGCCCTCACTCGTAAACGCGCTGCACCTTACAAAAGATGTCGTGATATGTTTAAATCAAAGCTAATTAAAAACTGTTGGACGTATGATGGTCGAGTTGACATACGACCTCTAGCAGACGACAGAAATATTGTCATAACCTGTGAGCAGGACTTCAATAACTTTCATACATCAACAAACAGAGTAAATTCACAAGCTAATAAGTCTCTGTTTAATTACAACGAAGCTACTTTATCACATTCTGCAATCAACACATCTTTTAGGCCATTAAAACAACAATCCTTACGAGATTTTGGCGGATTTGCCTCGACCCCACAGCCTGATAAAAAGAAATAATGATGCCTGACAGTATCTTTATATTTTTGAACCAATTTCATTCATCAATATCATTCCCAGACTACTGTACCTTATTGTGTACTGGTTTTTCCTTATTTTTCTTAATGTCTACAAATGCATGAATATATATACGTATTTAATTATATTTAAACATCCATTACAAAAGCTGAATCTGCGTATTGCAGGTCTTTTTAAGGCCTGAAATTTTATCTAAATTATTAATTAAGACATTAATTAAAACTTATCCAGACCATAATCAACTCTCGATGTCATCACTAGCCTGCGATATTTACTGGATTAGGATCCGATTTGCTGCTCAGCTTTCATTCATGATTTAATCGAATTCCATTTACATTATCTAGTTTTAAACTATTATAGTGAGAGATGCCAGCTCTTTATCTAATCGCCCATAATGTATCTCTAAGTTGATGACCAACTGGATAGTACCTCAAATCGTTTCATGCATTCGCCATTGCCCCAATTTTCCTTCATGCAATAATAAGTTTGCTTAGATTTTTAAAACAATGACAAAATCTTTCTGTAAAGTAAAGTCATGTACATGTATTTTACTTGTTGGTTCCCTATTGTCTAACTTTTACAGAGTAGTATTAGATTAGACCACTGTTTAGTTTATAATACATAGTTACATGTAGTTATACATTTATATTATTATATAACTAATTATGATATAAAAAGAATCGAATGTATAAAACTATGCCCACATTATTTATGCATTTAAAATGGGCGTATCTTTTAAAGTTCTCAATTATCTACTTAAAAGTTCCATTAAAATATTAACTAATTGGGTTATCATCTCAGTTTAAACTTTTGATTTCGTTATTTATTCCATTTAACTTACTGAAATGTAAACAGCCAATTATCTAAATAATTGTCAACTATGGGAACTCAGTCCTTGCATCAAAATTGCATATCGGATTGTTAAACTGACCACCCTCTAAGTATTATCACTTTAACTTTCATCTTCATTTTTTCTCAAAATTGCCTGCTTTAGATATCATCGTACGATATTGTTATATTAACTTAACTATGACCGAAACATTCAATGTTTATGTATTATACTATTGCTTTAACTGTAAATAATTCACTGTTTTTTTCTGTATATATGTTTTATTTGTTTACTATTTATTTACATCATGTTCTCATGTCTCTATATCCACCAAAACTAACCACTAAATATTTAAGATCTAACTGTTTGATGATTTCTCAGTCCCCTCGTGCAATACTGGCGCTAGTGCAACATCGCTACTGTAAAAGTTGACATTTACTACACAGTAAAGCACGAGGCATCTGAGAAATGGCAATAGTTTTATGTGAACTTGATAATTTATGTCTGCTAAGTACTGTTTTAGCCTTATTAGTTCTAAGATCAGGAGACGTTCATAAAAATCCTGGACCTTCAAATCACGATTCAAATGAAAACCTATCAGTCTATCACTTAAATGCACATAGTATAAGACACAAACTTGAAACAGTATACAACGATGTCAATGATTACCATATTTGTAGTTTCACTGAGACTCATCTGGATAACTATGTGTTAGATTCATCTCTAAAATGGGACGGTTACCATTCTCCATACCGGAAGGATCGGACGTCGCATAGTGGCGGATTATTATTATATGTTAATAAAACCATTTATTGCAAACGGCGGGATGATCTTGAGGTTACAGGTATAGAGAGTATTTGGGTGGAATGCAAATTTCCAAACACCGTATTACTTGTTGCCTTATTTTACCGCCCGCCAAACAGCACAATTGAATTCTGGTCATTGTTCGAAAGATCCATTGAACTAGCCTATCAAACCACGCTTAAGGTTGTAATTTTAGGTGATCTAAATGATGACTTGCTAGCACCACGCTGCAAGCTACGGGATGTTTTATCTTTAAATAATCTCAGAAATGTTATTGATGAACCTACACGCGTTATTCTGACGTCATCAACCTTATTAGATGTAATTTTAGTAAATGACGAAATTCAGATTAGTTCCAGTGAAACGATTAATGTCACTCCTGACATATCCGATCATAAGGGTGTTTATGCATTATTAGATTTTCCAGTTTCAAGTGCCAGGAATTTTAAACGGGAGATATTTGTATATACGGATGGTAATTATAATAGGTTAAATACTCTTATCAAAGAACACGATTGGGAGAGTACCTTTGCAAATTCTGATATTAACTTAGTATGTTCAAAATTTTATGAAATTCTAAATAGCTATATTACATTGTGCATACCAAAGAAATCAATAACTATAAGACTAACTGACAAACCGTGGTTCAATACAGAAATACGTAGAGCGATAAGAATCAGAAAGAGGTTACACAAAAAAGCTTTGAAAACACAACATGAATGCGATTTAAGAAAATACAAAGTTCAAAGAAATAAAGTAAATAATTTTAAAAAAGCGTTAAAAACAAAATACAAAGAAGAAATCACAAATTTCTTGAATTCTAACGATACAAATAGCCAGAATTACTGGAATAATTTAAGGAAAGTATTAGGCCAAAATGTATCAAATGATATTCCTCCACTTTTAGACCCCAATGGAAGAATTGCTCATTCAAATTTTGATAAAGCTGAATTACTTAACAACTATTTCGGATCAATTTCAAATAACACTCAGCAAGGAGAATTACCAAAATTCAATAAGCGAACAAATTGTCTACTTGATATTCCTTTAGTCGAAGAAAAGGAAATCGCAGATCTTATAAGTACACTGAAATTAAAAAAAGCCAATGGATTTGATAATATTAGTAACAAGTTACTAAAATATACCAAAACCTCAATATGTGTACCATTAAAATATATCTTTAATAAATCACTAGAATCAGGCGTTTTTCCAACAATTTGGAAAAAAGCAAATGTCCTACCTTTCTATAAAAAAGGAGACAGCTCTCTAGTTTCAAACTACCGACCTATAAGCCTATTAAGTACTTTGAGTAAATTATTAGAAAAGGTAGTTTTCAAACACCTGTTTAACTACTTTCATGAAAACAATCTCTTGTACAAATACCAATCAGGGTTTCGACCGAACTACTCTACTGTTCATCAACTTTTAGAAGTGTATCATGATATCTCATCTGCAATAGATAAGCAACTATATTCCTGCTATGTTTTTTGCGATATATCTAAAGCGTTTGACCGCGTATATTTACCTGGTTTGATACACAAATTAAGTCAATATGGGGTTTCAGGCATGCTAATTCCGTGGTTGTCTAGTTATGTCCAAGACCGGGCTCAACGAGTATTCGTAAATGGCTCTGTGTCATAAGAAATTACTCTTCAATCAGGAGTTCCCCAGGGATCAGTTTTGGGCCCCTTTTTGTTTTTGACTTACATCAACGATGTACAAGATGTACTCCATAATGTGGCTAGATTATTTGCAGACGACACGGCACTTGGGTGTAGCAAACAGTCAGTTTCAGAGATAGAACAGTCCCTAAACTACGATCTGACAAATCTCAACATTTGGGCGAATAATTGGCTTATAAACTTTAATCCAAACAAAACAAAAGCTATTTTATTTAGCTCCAAAAAAACAGAAAATTATCCGAGTCTGATATTCGATAATCAAGCACTTGAAGTGGTTAAATGTCACAAACACTTGGGCATTACCCTTTCAAATGACGCCAAATGGACCAACCATATAGAAACTATTATCTCGTCCACCTCAAAATTATTAAATATTTTGTGTAAACTAAAATTCACCTTTAATAGACAAACTCTAAATAACGTATATTTGATATTCATAAGGCCGAAATTGGAATACGCTTGTGAAGTGTGGGATGGGTGTAACGTTTCCAATACCGAAAAACTTGAAAAGGTACAGCTAGAAGCTGCCAGGATTGTCACTGGACTAACTAAAACTTGTTCTCGTGAAGCGCTTTATTTTGAAACCGGATGGAATAAATTGTCAGACAGACGTGCACAAAAGCGACTAACTACATTTTTTCAAATTAAAAATCAGAGAAACCCAGTATACTTATATGACATTCTAGAATATTATCAACAAACACCACAAAAATACAATTTAAGAAACATTAGCGAATATAGATATCCTTATTGTAGAACAACATTACACCAAACTTCGTACTTCCCCACAACAATTCGAGATTGGGAATTATTAGAGGACCCCATAAAGCAATCAACCAACATTAAATCCTTCAAATATCTATACAAACAAAAATTACATTCCTTAATACATAAAGCGCCAATCTACTACTGTAAAGGTAATAGACCTGAAAATATTATTCACACTAGAATACGGCATGGGTGTAGTTCGTTGCAAAATGATTTGTATGAAATAAACGTTGTGAATGATCCCACATGTTCTTGTGGCAAATTTATAGAAAATGCCGAACACTATTTCCTGCAATGACACTTATATGATGTAATTCGTGCCGAACTATTAAATACATTGTCAAATTATTCTGTGATAAATATAGATATCCTATTGTGCGGCAATTCAGAATTGTCAATTGAGATGAATACAAACCTTTTCCTTGAAGTTCACAAATATATCAAACTTTCAAAACGATTTAAATAAAAGTTATTGTTAGTAGTTACATCTTAGAATAAATTATTAGCTATAGCTTTTTTGGTGGATAACATTTATTATTGTATATACTATTTCGCAATCTTGTTTGTATTAAATTGTGTCTGTCATTTGTATGTATGTATGAAACTTGTGCTCAATCCTTTTGATATTTGTCAATAAAATATGTTTAAACCAACAGTAGGACGTTAAACCCCATTTCATTTCATTTCATTTCATTTGGTTTTACATGTTCACTAAATCTAGAAGATTGAAAATCATCATTAGATATGGAGTCTGAAATGAAATGAAATCGGGTTTAACGTCCTGCTGTTCTGCTCCGATTGAACTAATGAAGACGGGGATACGCCATAGAGTGTGCTGTGAAGGAAATTGTGGCCAGACAGTGGCTCTACGGCCTACTATTATATCGATTTCCAATTGACAATGGATCTTTTAGGTGCACGCCAATGTGTACACAGGGCATCGGTTTTCTGTCCTGCACCACTGACAAGGGGAAACCACATCGGAAGATCCCGAAGAACTTTCTTGGCCAACACAGGGATCGACCACGGAATCCTTACCTTAGGTTAGTGAGCCAACGTCTTACTCACTGAGCCACCGTGGCTACTAAATATGGAGTCTTATATACCACACGTTACCGTATAACTGACAAGCCTATTAAGGAAATCTTTATGTTATGATATGTTATGTTAAGAAATCTTTATGTTATGATATAATCTCGATTGTCAAGTACCATTCTTACGACAATAAACACAGTCTCGATTATCCAGTTTTACGCTAATTTATTAAATGGTGATGGTGTTTTAATCCATTCAATATCTCGGCCATCAGATGGTTTAGAGAGTTGATTAGAGACTTGTAAATATTAAAAAGTAGATACGAACCAAGGGACTTAATTTAAATCCCGTCTGTCTAAAGTCCACCAAAACATAGCCTCTTCTTGGACAAGTGACGTGATCATGAATTCCAGAACATGCTATAGCATCACCAAATCGTTTCACTTCTCCACTGATTTGTGTAGTATAGTAGTCGTTAGTACCAATAATTTCCCCTGTCTGGCGAAAAGAAAAATATAAATTATGAGGAACTGAACTAATTGAGTACACAGACAGTACGGATAATGCAGGTCGTGGGTGCAGAATGGAAGGCATGACAAGGAAATATGTCTAGGCATTCGAAATGCACTAAAATGGACTCTTGATAGTTGGAATTCTATGACGAATGGATGGAAATCCCGATGTATGTTCAACATGTTCTTCAGACGAGGACTGGCTAAAAAGTTCTAAGTCTGAAAAGGATTGATCAATTGGGTTGAAACAAAATATTGCCACCAATAAATAAAAGCATTGAATGAATCATAGACATAAGGACTGCAGTAAAGAAGGGGGCTGGAAGGCCATCAACAGCAACCATTCAAGAAAACATTACCCTGGTGCATGAGATGTTGATGTTGTTAATATTTTGTCTGTAAATAATTTACAGGTTGCAATTATTAACATATTTTGATCGAATTCCCTATGATCCATCATAGAGTTGTACTTATTTATATTGGTCCATGTCCAACTCCCAGGGGCTGAGCCACGCCAAATTTCTGCGGTTGCCTACAGGTTGGCATTCTGAATCTGAATGGATCATCTTGGAACTTGGCATATTTATTAATTATACAATAAGAATAGCAACTATTTATTTTGGTACATGTCCCGACCGCCAGGGGCGGTGTCACACCCACTTTATTTTAAAAAGTACCATATGAATCAAAGCAGGAATGTGGACGTATATTGCGGTGATAGCGATGCTCTCGTTTAGGACTTTACCGTACAGCAAAGTAGGATTTTAAATCCATATTATATGGATTCTAAATGTCATGCAAACTTAAAGTTCATATGATTAATAAGTCGCTTGCGCCTAGGGGCCTGAGAGCGCCTAGTCGTTTGGATTGGACAAACATCCGAGCTCCGTGGACACGTAACGTTGCTGTTCATGAGCTCAGTCGGCACAGAACAGTAAGACGTTAAATCTCATTTCAAATTTATAATAACATCAGATTTACTGATGCCGTGTACAAGGCAGGGTACATTTTTTCACATTTATAATAACCTAACAACTATTTACCGATAAATCTAGTCTCACTTTATGAAATTCCGTTTCTCCCGGATTCATTGGAGTTGATACTGTTTCGTTGACGTCGCAACCGGTCCCTACATATTTACCACTAGGAAACCTGACAACATTCAGGTGATGTAAAGTGATAAAATCCCTGGGAATAACCTTTGAAAAATCACCACAATATATCTTGACTCTGTTATAATTAAATATAGGAGGGTATAACCAATATTCACCACTAACATACGATGAATTACATCTCTTTATATCTAAACATGACGATACTGTAATATAAAACATATCCATGATATAATACCATTATATATCTTTACATAAAATCCATTATATTATTATATCTTCATGTGTTGATATAACTAAAATATAAAACATTATATATAAAACCGATATATATTCTTCAAAATAAAATAGGGGATATTGAAATGCAAATAGCAATGCAGGTTGTGATATGATAAATAGTCATGGATACTTATCGCTCCAACAGAACCACTGAGCTGCACATGCAACACGCAATAGCGCCATTCGCGTGGGAGGGGTTCATTGTCAAATTTGACACTTCAAGGAAGGGTTGATGAAAAGTGCCGCGTGCTGGTTTATCTATCCATGTTTGCTTTCCTATCGGTTCTTGCATACGATTTAATGTTTAGCGTATCTTTGCTTTTGTGTGTCACGTTTAATTTGATCAGGAGACGTATTCGTCGACGTCAACGTCAACCGACAAGACTGCAAGAATTGGCCGTGGCACTGCAAGAGGGGTGGGTCAGATTGCCCCAAATCGTGATTGGACGGTTGATTAGGAGCATGCCACGGCGTATTGCTGAATGTCTGGGGATTGGTGGAGCAATTACTCATTATTAAGCCCAATATATCAAAAACGTCCATTTTCACTTTTGACTGTGTATCTCTTTGCGAGTGAAATGGGGTCGTCAGATAAGCCGCTCATGTGAACTGTTTATGTTCATGTGTAGGCAATTGACCTGTTATTATCATTTACATAAAAACAGCAGTCCATTTCCGCAGTTTTGTATTGTTTCAGAATATCCCCTACTTTTTTTAAGAGTATATTCTCCACGTGATGATTTAATTATAATATAAAACCAATACATGTCTCCAAATGATGATATAACTAAAATATAAAACCATTATATATCTCCAAATAACTATAATATAAAACCATTATATAGCTGCATATGATGATATAATTATAGTGATATAACGATAATATTAAACATTTATAGTTCTCTATTTATATGTGTCCTTGAATATTGTAGGATATAATAACCAATATTTACCATTAACATACGATGTGTTATATATGTCAACATCTCCCAATGATGAAGTATCTATATATATATATAAAAAAAACAGAATATATTTAGGCATTTCCTTACAGTGATACAAATATAATATAGATGATACAAATATAACGATATGAAATCCAGTAGATATCTTCCCATGATGATATAAAAGCATCATTGACATCCATTTTTTGACAATATCGAGACACCCTTCCAGATTCTTGATGACGACATTTTGATCGATTTGACTTGGCTTGAAGTTGTCAAGGAGCTGCGAATCATCAGCATAAAAATGATACAGCAGAATGTGATCACGAATAAGTTTACCTAACGTCTTTGTATATATTGTCAAGATTATCGGGCCCAAAACAAATCCTTGGGGAACACCACATAACATTGTTGATGACTTGAGGAGGAGTTGGTTAACTTCAACATACTGAAATCGTCCAGTGAGATAGAATGACAACCATTTTAGAATGGATCCAGTTGGTCCATCATCTGATAACAGTCGATCCAGTTGGTTGCCATGGTCAACAGTATCGAAAGCTGCTGATAAATAAAGAAAGGACCAAAAATCCGATCTTTGATTTATCAACAGAGAATTTTATGGTACCCAGAACACATAGTAGGACTTGCTTAACAACCTTCTAAGAAATGTGGACAGAAAGGTCAGATTAAATACTATAATATAAACGGACTATATTTTCACATAACTATAATATAAAACACTATTATACATCTTCACATAATAGTAGGATATAACTAATATTTACCATTAACATAAGTTGAGTTAACATCTTGACACGGTATCATATCTAGAATTATAAAATAACATTATACATCTTCACAGGATCGGGTAAGCAAATAAATTATCTATAAATATCCAGATCTCGTGACTTGCAGGACATCCATAAGGTATCCTGTATTATAAGTCCTTTTTTACTGCTGAAAGTGCCTTAATTTTCTCAGACCCAAATATGTCCGTTCCCAACACGTTGCAGGGATCCCAAATGACTCAAACCATCGACTCAAACACACCAGCCTGGTCTAATTAATGCTTCCACTTTCAAACGAATTCTTGTTGTTTAGCTGCGGTGCCCTAATCCTATAGACTGACTTTAGACAGACATCAATGATAGCATCTTGTGGAATCGGCGGCGTATACACTCATGCCAATCACCGACGCGCATGAGTGCAACTAGATGTAGCATTGTTTCATGTGTGAACAGTACACAGTACAAGTTACAAGGCTTAAATAGTGAAGTGGCTAGATTCGTCTTTTTCCCCATCATAATGCTCGCTCGCCTTGACAATTTTCGAGTCGCATGTTCAACTGGCTTTTTTGCTCGATTTTAAGGCTCTTTTTCAATGATTTCCGAACGTTAACTTAGACGAAAATATCAGCCAAATAGCTCTTGGAATGGCTACAGATGCAAGGAAATGACGGATAATATTCTTTTTTTTTTGACAGAGAGGAGTGAGATCAAAGGTTGCGACTTGGACATTAGCTTAATACTATTTGTTACAAGACACGGTAGCTCAGTGAGTAAGACTATGGCTCGCTAGTCTGGGGGTTCGCTCCCTGTGTTGGTCGAGAAAGTTGACACTGTATAGCGTATGACGTATTCGTTAACCCATAGTTATAATTAGCTAATTATACCCTAATGCTGTCTTAATTTCTCTATATCAACCCGATGAACTAACCTTCAGTAATCCAATAGTCAAATCCATCCTCGTAAACCAGGTTTTGTGTAGAGTTGATGTTATATGATAAAGGTATACAGACCTCGGTATCATTATTATAGAAAAACGATGTCCCATCTGACTGTATTGTTATCATAACACATTCTAATTTACTGGTTGTATAATTTACCAGAGTTTGGTCAGGTAAAATATAGTTAGATATAAATATAATAAAATTAAAGTCTGCAATATTCATGTTATCTGCATCAGCTATTCTGTCATTTTAATCTGTAAGAATGGAAATAAGAACAAAATATATCATGCAAGCTTAAAACAAATTTTACTATTTGAAATCTTATAAGTTGCTAAACATAAAAAACATTTTATTATAGTTTTGACGAGATTTAAATTGTTCCTCTATACTTTTCTGTGATATATGTGCATTTATTGTTATATTATGTGATTTTCGTTGTAGGAATTGTGGAACTTTGTTCACATATAGTAAAATGGAGAAACTGGTGGGTGTCCGTACTGTTAGTCTCAATTAATCCATTCGGTTTTAACAGATATGTGATTTACTGAAATGTGGTTGGCTTAAAGTATATGGTGAATTTAATGCGTTCGTCTCAATCTGATTAAAATACAGATCTATATTCCGTTTCGTTTTTCTATACTTTCGATGGCCTATACTACATGAAGGTCTGACCAGTTGTGGTGGGAGGTCGCGTCAGGGTCATATGAGCGGCTTTTGACCCTATAACTTCAGACATTTGATTAACCAATCAGCGTTGATGTTTCTAATAGGATGCCCACAGTTCCGTGCACCCCACGCCAAGAACTCGCTGCAACAGACAGTTCCACTGGCTTATCCCTAAACGCGGGTTATATAACAACTCTTCTAGACCCTAGTGTAGTAAAGACAAGTATAACGAACTTTCGAACTATAAAAAACGAAACGAAACAGGATCTGTGTTTTAATCAGATTGCGTTCATCTATATTATTTAAAGGGGCATTATGTAAGATTTAGATAAAGTGTTGAAAGTTCTATAATAGTTCTGTTATAGTTATGTTATAGTATCAGTCTGATTAAAACACGGTTCCTACTTCGTTTCGTTTTTTATAGTTCAAAATTACGTTTTACTTGTCTTTACTACACTAGGATCTGGAAGAGTTGTTATCTTTGACGTGTTTTGGATGGTGTGAGGTATTAGCCAATGAAATGGCCTGTTACGGCGAGCTTTAGGTGTGTTTTGCACGGAAAAGTGGGTAATCCACTAGTAACATCAATGCTGATTGATTAATCAATTGTCTGACATCATAGGTCAAAAGTAGGTCGTATGACCTCTGACGCGACGTATCGCTACAACCTGTCAGATCTTCATGTAGTGTAGGCCATCGAAAGTATAAAAACGAAACGAAATATAGATCTTTATTTTAATCAGATTGTTTTAGAATAGAGATAATATGTTCCTATGTTTAGTCATATACGTATACATGTCTTATCACACCTCCTCGAATAGCCTTTTCCTACAGAGTGAAATACTATGCATACTGTGAGTCGCTGGCTACATGTGGAAAGCCCAGACGCATAGAAACTCCCCCACCCCCACAGCCGACGTGTAACGCACACTCTCTTCTGCTACATATTTTAATAGCCTTGTAATCGTCAAGTATTTGTAATTCTCTTCATTTGACTAGGACTCAGGTTGTGTATATTCGTCTTACTATCTTAGAAATGAAGACGTCTGTCTTAACGGGAATGACAATGCATCAGTTTGCTTCTACATTTTATATCAAGCTGGATACATGTTATAGGCACAATACAATACAATGCATAGTTTACAATACAATACTTAAAATTAACTTGTCTTTCTCTCCTACCCCTAACTCGCAGATGAGTTTACTGATGGCTACATCATATGGCTCTTCTACAAATCAATGGGGTCGACTCATGCCAGCTGGTGTCTCTTGAACCTCGGCGGTCTCACCAGAATTTAACTGTCCAAGGCTAAGAAATGTTCATGATGTTTCAAATCTATAGGACCTAAATCAGTCTTATAACAGTTCTGTCAATTATTTACTTAGATAAATATTACGTAATTAATTATGATGATTGGTTAGTAAGTCAAATGATGCAATATGAATTTTCCAACACAAGTGATAAACATGATATTCTTGGTTCATCTAAAATCATCTTCTTTTTTTTTGGTTTTATAAATCTTTTTATGTGCCAACCACTCAATCATTTTAATTTGAGCACGTGAAATATGACTTCTCTACAATGTGTGAATCTAATAATTAATTAAAGATACAATATCATTATGGTCGCAAAGACCATAGTACTACAAGAGCTCATGTACATCAAAAAGTTGTATAATTATTGAAATACTAGTATGTAGTTCTATCAAGATCCCTTACTCAACTTTAATTTAGTTAGATCCACATCATTAATTGCGGTTTCCTACAATCATAGGTTTAGACTAAATTTAGAAACTAAGAGGAATAAAAGTTAATAATAATAATAGTAATAATAATAGTATATTTATATTGCGCAATATCCATGCATGAGCATGCTCAAAGCGCAGTCCAAAAATGATCACAAATGTCACAAAGTGAATGCCTTCTTAAACAAAAAGTTTTTAAGTCTGGATCTAAACACAGCAATATCTGGAGAGTTCTTTATTTCCAGTGGGGCTGAGTAGGAAAAAGTTCTTTGACCAAAACGGGTTGTTTTAGGCTTAGGCACTACAAGGAGTTTCTTATCTACTGATCTTAAGGTCCTTACAGGAGTATAGGATTGTAAGAGATCACTCAGGTATTTTGGGGCAGTACCATTTAAACATCGAAATGTATAACAGAGAATTTTAAATTTGATTCTGTAACTAACAGGAAGAAAATGAAGTTCTTTGAGAATTGGTGTTATGTGACTGTAACGAGGAGCAAGTGATATTATTCTAGCTGCTGTGTTCTGGATCTTTTGGAGTCGCGAAACAATAGAAGTAGGAGCACCAGCCAGTCAACTATTGCAGTAATCTATTCTGGAAAGAATCAACGAGGACACCAGTATCTTAGTAGAATCAACATTAAGTTATTTCCTGATGCACCCAATGTTCCGTAGAATGAGATAGCACACTTTAGATATATGGTTACTTAACACTGACGACAAGGGTTAGTGTCGTTAGGTTAAATATAAGGGTGAGCCTCGTCGATCTCTTCACTCACGTACATTGTATACACCAGCGCCCGCAATAAATGTCAGTTGTCTTAAAAGTATGCTTTTCCCTTAGGTAAGTCTAAACTATATTATGTTCATTGTATATTTTAATTGTGTTCATTGTATATTTTAATTGTGTTATATTTTATATTATTATTTTATATTTTAGTGGCAAATAGAATAGTTTCCAACATTGAGCATACCATGTTTGTACATTTTTAAGACCACATACGTATATGCGTTAATGAATGAATAAAATCTTGTATTCTTGTATCCACGAGCGTATTAGGTAATTTATAAACGATGTACAATGTTCCAAGTAGAACCCTAAATCATACCCAGCTCTAATGGATTATAGACTACATCTTAAAGATATATTATGTAAGATTTAAATAAAAAAGCTAGCTAGCCATTCTTGCTATGATAGTTCGAAAATAGATAAAGTAAAATTAATAATTTGAAAATTTCATTTAAATTACTCTATTGCGATCGAAGATATTAGCCTCTGAAGGTTTAGCAAGACGTGTGCAATAATTTCAACCACAATACTGGTTGTTCGAAGTTAAGTCTCGCTCCTCCATTTTTAAATTAAATCAAAATATGGCTGAACCGTTCTAATCTATTTAATATCGGAGAATTCCGATGCCATAGAGAGTTGATTATGGCCTGGATTAGTTCATTAATGTCTAATTAATAATTTCGAAAACATTTCAGGCCCCAAGAAAGACCTGCAACCGGCAGATTTAGCTCTTGCATAGTGCATGCTTAATTATGAATAATGTCAATACTGTGCAAATATTACACGCACACAAGCTTGCTCATCATAAAGGACATTGCATGCGCATATGCCCTCCATATGGTAACATTAACGTTCACTTTATTACATAAAATAGGTTAGCTTTATTACATAAAGCACATGTATATTTTATATCAGTCCACATTTTATATTCTTATCGTTATACATTTGTAGTAATATGTATTTTCTTTATTCATTATCATGCATTTTTATATTACTATGGACTCGCGTACATTGTATATACCAGCACCCGCAATAAATCATAGTTGTCTTAAAAGTATTCTTTTCCCTTAGTTTTTAGACGCTCCAGTATCGTCATATTATTAAGTATTGCTGTTGGGCAAAGGTTTCCCGTTACGCATTACCGGAAGACGCCCCTACTCTATATAATATTCCCGAGGCTCATTGATTCGAGCGGATTATCAATGTATCCTCGGTGTAAGGACGATACATAATGGAAATAAAACCCCGTTTCTAGTTCTTCAAAAACAAAACAAAACAAAAAAAAAATCAAAAAAATCAAAGACATGAAAGCTTAGGTGGGACCAACTGTCGTACCCTTAGTTACCACTTCAATTTGGGAACGATATTGGGATCGAAGGAAAATATTTTGTTTAATACTTGTACAATTTGGAAACAAACAATATGTTCTGTTCGAATATTACAAAAATTATTTCTTTTTGTACACAAAGGAGTGTAACTGGATTTAGCGTCTTCTCTAAACAATCAGCGGCTGCCAGGCAGGATTCGCCCACATTTTCGAAAGATGGATGGAGAACAAGCCAAAAAGAAAGTGATTTTTCCTACAATCAAGGGCCATAATTCAGGAAATTATAATTCGATATGTGCAAATATCGAAAAAAATGACATCTTTGGGTTATAAACTTACATTTCAAGTTTCAACAAAATCGGATAAAAATTGTGACCTCTATAGGGTCCACAACTATTTTTACGCTATTGCAGAACGAGGGCAGCCATTTTGCCAGTCAGTTTTGGGCCGATTTTCACAAAATTCCAATTCAGCCGTCCTTGGGGTGTAAAGGTGGTACACTACAATGTTTTTTTAAATCGGATAAAAATTATGACCTCTATAGGGCCCACAAGCTATAAACGCAATTTTTCCTACAATCAAGGGCCATAATTCAGGAAATTACAATTCGATATGTGCAAATATCGAAAGAAATCGAGATCTTTGTGTTATAAACTTACATTTCAAGTTTCAACAAAATCGGATTAAAATTGTGACCTCTATAGGGTCCACAACCTTGATATACCATATTTTTACGCTATTTGAGAACGAAGGGCGGCCATTTTGTCTGTCAATGTTGGGCCGATTTTCACGAAATTCGAACTCAGACACCCTTAGGGTGTAACGGTGATATAGTAATACGTTTTTTTTAAATCAGATAAATATTATGACCTCTATAGGGTCCACAATCTAAAAACGTGATTTTTCGTACAATCAGGGGCCATAATTCAGGAAGTTACGGTCTGATATGCGCGAATATTGAAAGGAACCGAGATCTTTGGGTTATAAACTTACATTTCAAGTTTCAACAAAATCGGATACAAATTGTGACCTTTATAGGGTCCACAACCTTGATATACCATATTTTTTACACTATTCGCGTACAAGCGGCGGCCATTTTGTCCGTCAGTTTTGGTCCGATTTTCTCGAAATTCGAACTCAACCTTTATTACGGTGTAACGGTGATATAATAAAACGGTTTTTTAAATTGGATAAAAATTGTGACCTCTGGAGGGACCACAAGCCAAAAACGCGATTTTTCGTACAATCAGGGGCCATATTTCAGGAAGTTACGATCCGATATGCGCGAATATCGAAAGGAACCAAGATCTTTGGGTTGTAATCAGGCATTTCAAGTTTCATCAAAATCGGATCAAAATTATTGTGACCTCTAGAGTGTCCACAAGCTAAAAACGCGATTTTTTTGTACAATCAGGGACCATAATCCATGAAGTTACGGTCAGATACATGCCAATATCGAAAGGAACCGAGATCTTAGGGAGATAAAGCTATATTTGAAGTTTCGTTGAAATCGGATAAAAATTGTGACCTGTAGAGTGTCCACAAACAAATTGTGGACGGACGTCCGGACGGACGGACGAACAGGGGCGACGACAATATACGTCCACATGAAAATGTGGGCGTATAAAAATTCAATCTTTCTGATAAAAGTGTATTATTATTTACATATGCAACAGAAACGTGTGCTATCCTTATTCGGACCTTAAACAAGCATTAAGTAAGAGCTAATCCTGCGTTTTGCAGGTCTTTGGGTCTTAATTGTTATATAATTTATTAATTAGGCATTATATTAACATGACAAGACCTATAATCAACCCTCAACGTCATCTGATGGCTCCGATTATAAGTAGATTAGAAAGGTTAGGCTATTTAATGATTTAATTTAAAAATGGACTAGTACTCAAATGACTAGTACGGTAGTTAGATCAATGCACACATCTTGTCAAAACTACAACCATTTATAACAAATAAAGTAATTTGAATGACATTTTCAATATATTCATTTTTGCATTATCTATTTGTGAAATATATCGAGAACGATCAGCTCTTTATCTAAATCTTACATAATACCCCTTTAAGATGGGTATGGTTTTAAATCAATGTTAAAGTGGTGGGGAAAAATCAGCTGTTGAATACTAATTTTCAAACCCCAATAAAATTCAATGACAACATTCATATCTTGTTTCGTCTTCATCCTCGAGGTTAAACGTCCGCTTCCATAAGCGTTTACTATATATAAGAAACTTGCCAAAGAAACCATACAGTAGGTTTAGTCCAGCGTGGGTAGGAGACGTGAGATCGATTAGTAGGCCTGTTCGATTTCGTTTCCTTAAATAAAGACATATTGCCTTTTGCAATGTGTCGTCCAAGGTAAATTTCATCCAAAGGTGTTGCTCTGGGGATTAGTAATGGGGTTTGTATGGGAAACCGTAAGAAGGCGAGCGTGCGTAGTCTGACAAGAGTTGCCATCAATGCTATGGTATTGTGGGGGCTAGACTGGTAGATCTGACTGGCAGCTAGACTCGTGGTCCCGCCGCCTGTCCGACCTGGGTCAATCATACCTTGCCATAAGTTTTAACACTTTATACTTTACACGAATCAGTCCGCTTACTCTAATACAAAAACCATTTCCCCGCCAATATAATCCCTTTAACTCGGTAATTAAATCTATGCCTTACAACTAAACAAATTCCAGACATAGGAAAGTGTGATCAACAATTACCATTCATTTCGTTAAAGGTACATTATGTAAGATTTGTATAAAAAGCTGATTGGTTCAAAAATAGATAATGCAAAATAAATATATTGAAAATTTCATTCAAATTACTTTATTTTGAGCCAAGTTATCACTTTTTGTAGTTTTGATAAGATGTGTGTGATTGATGGTGTATTAACTTAACCACGGTACTGGTATACATGTATTAGAGGCTAAGCCTCGCTTTTCCATTTTTAAATTAAATCTTAACATGGCCTCGAGTATCCGATGTCATCGAGATTTGATTATAGTCTTGCCATGTTAATAAATGTCTAATTAATAATTTATCCACAAAAAAATAAGATCTGCAACAATAGACAGATTTAGCTCTTGAATAATGTATAGAGTCCTTGAATACATTTTATTAAGCAATATAAATTACTGTCTAAACATCAGGGTTTTACCACATAACCCGGAACTAAACCAACTTGAGGTATATAACATAATTATAAGCAGTCTAAATAAAGAGAAGGGCAATACTATTTTAATCAGTGATTTTTCTAAAGCTTTTGATAATGTTTTATTAAACCGAACCAAGTTATATATCGGAACTTGTAGGTTATGGAGTTTAGCGCGTTAACCTTTTGCTTTTATTATTATGATCATATCAATGTGGGCTAATACACGGTTGGTAATATTGAATCCCAAAAATTAAAAACTATCAGGTATTACCCTAGTAATATCATTATCACATGCCTCGCCATTTCGTAGCTGAATTAAAAATTTCATTATGGACACCGTCAGGAAAACATCATTTATTGCAAGCAAGAAATAAATCAAGTAATGTCAATAATCACCCTCGGAATTGAAAGTATGTTACAAACAATATTAATGTATATAGATGCACAATTATCATACGGAGAGAGAGAGTTTATAGCCCGCCCGTTCCCCAATTCATTTTCTGTGAATAAATATTGTTTGTAAAAAATTTATCATCTGAATTTCCTGAAGCAAGATTTTGAAGGGTGCAAGTCGCTAACTTAGTATCATTCACAATCTTCGACATTGATGTTGTTATCTTACTGTGAATAAGAGAGAGAGAGAGGTGGGACTTAACGTCCACTCGACATAAACTAGGTCATTTAGGGACTAACACATGGTTCAATTTTATTTTAATAATTCGCTTGGGCGTAGGGGTCTTTAGCATTGGGATGAAACCGGAGGACCCGGAGAAAACCAACGAGGTTGGACAGGTGTCCCTACTCCTTGTCACGTACAACAACCGGGCATTCGAAACCACACCAGTTGACTCAAATGACAGACCTTATGATACAACGCGCACGTGCTACCCACTCGACCAACCATCCTCCACCCCCACCTAATTTTGAATAGCTGTACAGATCTAAGGAACAGTTATAATTAATTAATTTATAAAGACTATCAAAAGTTTTTATTTTTTATAATGTTGTATCAAATAGTCGTATCGCTTGTGTTGGTTATGGAAGCCTATAACTACCATTCATAATTTCTACGTTTCGCCTCTTCAAAACACGAAAGTCGAAAAGTCGAAAAGTAGAAGTTACGACAAAATGTGAAGCGACAACACGCTATACAAGCCAAAATCAACTAGAAAATAGGAAATGAAGAAATAACACATAGCGATAATAGCGCCCCTCGTTTTTCCTAATTTCTTATTGTCGACTTGCATGTTGGCTTGTATACCGTCGTGTCGACTGTCGACTTAGTCATATTTTTGTTTTTATTGATGTCAGTAAGAAGGCGCCAACACCCTATACAAGCCAAAATGAAACTCGAAAAGTAGAAATTAGGAAATTAACACACCACGCTATTAGCGACTTTTCGACTTTTCGCCTAGGAAGTTGTTGTAGTCTCAGTTTTCCAGGTCGCATTTGGATACTTGCAATCAGGGCTCACACTGTATTTCATGCTTTTCCGTCAAAATGGATAATAATTTTTATATAAAAAAAATGTTCATATTTTTTTTCCACCAACTGGGATATTTTATCTGCCAAAAATGTGTAGAAATTATGAATGGCAATTATAGGCTTCCGTAGTTGGTATATATCATTTCCTCACGAAAATGTAACTATATATGTTAGGTTTTAAAGCAGTATGTCTGATCTTATTTTTAATAGCTAATGTATACTATTGAAATATTTTAAACTTTTTTCTATATCCTTACGTACGAACTTATACATGTATAGGCATTCAATCCATTTCAAATAAATAAAATATTGTTTAAATTATAATTGAATTCTACTATATAATTACTTACTCTACATAAATGGTAGCAGCGCAGGAACTTTAACAGCTATCCGGCTTTCGTCCTTCTCGGGTAAAGATCTTTTGTCAACTGACAAAGATATCTGATTTAAAACAATAGTGATTCAATTATTCCCATCTGAGCACCTTCATTATCATGATGATTTTTTTTTAAAATGTATTTCTTATCCGAGTAAACTATGGAAGCACATTTTGGCCACGTGACAATAATTTATGACTGGAAATTGTACGGCAGTTACTCAAAATGTCCAGTTAATAACTTAAGCATATACTAACGTATCCAAGTAAGGCTAAATCGAAACATATTTGGATAACAATAAGGTAGTATGCGGTAGTATTTAGTAGTATTTGGTTATATTAGGAAGTATTTTGTGGTATATAGTTATTTTGGGTTGGTGTTCAGACTCCTGAGCTACGTATGTTGATACAATAAATAGACTTTAGCAGTTTACCATAAACATTTGCGAATTTACTCAATTTGTATTGATATAATTAAACTATTCTGTTAATTTTTCACAATACGGGGGTAGTAAGTGGCGGTGTTTATTATTGCTGGGTAAAATCATCGTGTTATCCTATATGTTTCTCTTTTTGACGATTTTGAAGTTATAAGAGGTGATTTCACTAACGAACTTATATGTACTAACCAGCTAGAACATTTACTTGTGGTGCTGTTAGGTGCACTGGTCATTTTGATGTACGACAAGCCCGTTTATATAAGACTACACGGGATCTCACGGCGACATAAACTTATAATTTTAAATAGAATGTTTAATCACCAGTGGCTCATGGCGTATGACAATTTTTCGTTACAATTATCGATATGCTAATCCAGTTAATCATGGCGGGTCTTCTTTAGTCGTTACGATTAGGAACCGAGTTGAGGTGGTTTGAAAATAATTGGGACGGGGTCTTTTTGGTTTGTGGTGGAATGCTATCTAATTAAAACAACGTATTTCATTAATAAAGAAAAAATCGGTGCCCATCATTCCTGGCATTAAATAACTGGATTATAATTGTTGGTGCGATTGTAGGACACTCAAGATGCGGGTGGAGGAATCTTGGGCCCATGCTGTTATATCTGTTGCGTGAGTGGGTGCTTCTGTCGCTGTAGACGCTACTGTGTCTGCGGTGTGTGTGTGAAATGGGGAAAGAGCTACTATCATTCGGGTGTTTTGTGGGGAGACACTACTAATGCTGTGGAATTTTGCTGTCGCTGTGGCATAGGGACAGAGCTACTTCCATTTTGGTTCTGTTGCTGTCGCTGTGAAATCGGGATAAAACTACTGACAATATTGTGTTGGCTTTTTTCTTTTTAGGGGGATGGCGGTTGGGGTGGGGCAGTACCGTTGTCGAGTAAGATAGTGCCGTTGTTGCCGTAATTTTGGTGATTGGGTAAACACTCAAGTGCTGTTGGTCGCTTTAGAATCGGGACAGAGCTTACTACCATTATGTTTTGGGGATACAACACCGTCGCTGTAGACTCGGACAGAGCTACTATTAACAACTATTGGTGTTGTCGTGGACTCATTGTGGTTACTGGGGACACACTACTGTCGTCGAGGGTGTAAGTGCCGCCGCTGCTGCTGCCGTTGCTATTAATGTGGACTTTGCTATATAATGTGGACTGTGCGAAGTGCTACTAGACTGCTATCCTTGTATCGTTATGTTATAGAGGAATTAGAGGGCGTGTACGGACACTGCCTTTCAAACTTAAGTACAAACTCCTCCAAGGCGAGTTGCTTTTACCTTCCAATCTCTTTTCCAAACAGTTTTCTCGGAAATCAAAAATATTTGTTTAAGACCAACTCGTACAATATGTTGTTTTGATTATTTTTTTTTTAATAAAAGAAAAACATCTGATCTGGGTAATTAATATAAATGACGTAATGTACAAGATATTAGCAATATAAATCTATATTGGTTATATTAAAATTATGTTAAATAATGATTCTATTTAAGAAAGTAAATATATAATGACTAATGATACTAGAACGTGTACCGTAAAGCAAGAACATATGGTGACTGTACATGTAATTACTGTCTTTAATGTATTCCACACAGATGATTTCCTAAATATCAAATTTTAATACTCTCAAAGACATGCTTGGTGCTAAGCAGTCCAAATGTGTACAATGTTAAATCAACCAACTGATTTGTCATCATGTCGAAATATTTTGCTATTTGAATGTCTCGAAGAGTAAATGAATTCATTGTTGCGTGCAAAGACAAATTCAGTTTCATTTACTCTCAAAGACATGCTTAGTGTTTAGTGGGCCAACTTTAAAATAACCAACTCTAATGCTGCATATCAAAACAACTCTTGCTCTACAGTAGTTTAACTTGCGTATTAAAATGGACGTAATAATTCTAAATATAGGCACTTTCAATATGGAACTAAACTACAACTGTACATGGGGATGCTTATGTTACTTTTATCAAAAGATTGGGATGAGTTCCAAATTTCAAAAGCAAATAAAATTCCTGAATTTAAAAACATAAAGAAATCTGTTTTTTTAACATAGGGATAAATGGCTTAACACAAAAACATACACACAAATAAAATAATAAAACTTCTTTTAATACCGGTTATGCGTAACGAAACGGATTGTCTTCATTTCTTTTTTTTTTTTTAGCTTCCAGCGAGTTTTCTTTCATTTACACTGAAAGGTCGGAATATTTGGTTCCATTTAAGCTGTGCAATATTTCGATAGATTTCGCGAGTTTTTCTTTAATTCGTTAGATACATGTACATGAACTGTTGTGATGGGGTCTCCTGTGACTATTTATAACAACAGATCCATATAGTCAGTCTAATTTTGGAAGAGATTTCATGTTAAGTACAAATATATATACTGACTTTAAAATAATATTCCGAATAAAGAATTCAATTTTGAACTATTGTCCCTAGACGCCGATAGGATACAAGAATAAATGAATGATATTTCAATATGTAGTGATTATATACACGTATGTAATGTTTACTATAATCATAAATACAGATAAATCTACTATTGATGTACACAGTATATATAATAAAAGATGCAGTATGTAAGATCGAAATCTGTCTATTGCAGGTCTTTGTTCTGGCTTCAAATGTTATACAAATTATCATTTAATCTTTTATTAACATTTATTAAACCCATAATCAACTCTCTGAGCCATAGTACAATTAGAACAACCTCGGACATTTTCATTTACGAGTTTAACGATGGTCTCAAAATATAGTAATTTGACTGTGACGGAAATTTTCATGACATTTTTTGAACCTATTATAGCGAAAACTGTCAGTTCTGTATCTAAACCTTACATGATGCATCTATTATAATCAACACAAATAAAAGCAACCTAAAATATGGAAGATTTTAAAAATCAAGAGTCAATCTAACACAATGACGGAAAAAAAACAGATGTATAAAAAATAAATCAAAATTTACAATTATGGAAAGTAATCATATATACAATTAACAATAAAAATTATTAAAGAAAAAAAACAATATGTATAGATAATGTGTATTATAATATAGATATATATTTATATCAGATTTTAATCAGGGGCTTTAAACATGTGCAATAAATGAATTAAAAACAAAAATTTCATGTGTGAACAATTGCAATGTATCTAAGTGAAACGGACATTTCATGTGTGACCAACTGCAGTGTCTAAGTGAAACAACTATGTGTGACCAACTGCAGTTTATCTAATTGGAACAAACACGTGCATTAACACAATTTAATTATGCAATGTGTCTAACAACTGCAATGAATTGTAGTGGAAAATCCATTGTATTAACAACTGTAATGACTCCAAGGAAAACGGTAGTTTTATTAACCGCTGCAAGGAATTTACATGTAAGAAATGGTAAACATAAAACGGCAGTCGTGGTGATTATATTGTTAATTTTCTATATAATCAATTAAAATAGACAATAAGAATACTCTGTACAATGAGAGAAAACTGTTGTAGCCCCTAATTAAAATCTTTATCATGTCATGATTTATAGTATTTAATATACATAAGGGTAGTGTCCAAACGGCTAACCTATTTCCGAGTCAACTTTTCAAACCCGTTTAAAAAATTACCCTATTCATCAACTAACGAACGGAATGATGTTAAACCGTTAACGAATAAATGTTTTATGATTTGTTATCCCCAAATAATAGCAATGGATATCCGGATAACCGGTAAACTACGAAGAAACAATCAGTAACCGTTTGAGCACCACCAACAAGACAAATGTTGGTCGGATTCTAACTAAATCGCAAAAACAATTTCCCGACAGTGTGCCAGGCATACAATTATTAATTCTATGTAATTGGAAACTTATATGAGGGGCTATAGCATATTTTTATTCGTCACAGCGTATAATCACATCGAGCCAACATTCTGTATCGAATATACGATAGGGTTTTTAAACTTTGTAAAGTTTCAAATTGTATGAATTCGACCAACCGAACCAATTAGGAATGTTTGATAGTATAAAATGATTGTCCTGATTTACACGTATGATATAACATAATATAATACTATTACTAATAATAATAATAATAATACGAATTTAAATGCTACGTGATGGATAATATTTACACTTCAATGATTATTATTCTTAAACAAGCCCAGATTTAATATCACCACCGTGATTCTTTCAACGGGCATAATCATCTTTTGCTTCTTTTTATGATTATTGGATTTTTTTAACTGCCTCTATTAAATGGTTTGATTAGACCCGGAATTAATTAAGGAATTTAGTCTATTATTATGCATTTGATATTCTCTAATCAGATACCATTGGTAACTCGGCACACTCCCTGCTAAAACGACTAAAGGTGGGGATAATAATTCATTTTATTTTTTAATTATAATTCTACAACAATTTAAAGCATTTTGTTAAGAGACAGCCACATAGCCAGATGTCAGTTAATGTGAATATCTGAACAATGTGTGTTACATTGATAATTTCAAAGGCGACACATTTGTGACATTTTATATTGTTCATGGCGACACGCATGTAGCATTTGGTACTGTCGAAGGCAACATATTTGTGATATTTTGTACTGTCAATGGAGACATATCTGTGACATTTTATATCGTACATGGTGACATTTTATATCGATCATGGCGACATATTACTATTAGTGACATTTTATATCTATCATGGCGACATATTAGTGACATTTTATATCGATCATGGCGACATATTAGTGACATTTTATATCGTCAAAGGCGACAAACAAATGTTATTTTGAAATAACACAAGATCAACAAAACGATCAGACATTGCTTCGATGTGTCGTAATACCAACTAGGTGACATAAAATCTGAATTAATATCCATTTGTCATTTGGATACATTAATATATCGTGATGTATTTAAAGATTTTAAATCTGATTTTCTTTTAAAATTCGCGTTTTAGCCTCATAAGAGTATCTCCTTGCTAATCCGGCTACGTTACTGGACAGGGACCAGTTTGTTGGGAACTTGAAGGAACTACTAGCTAACTTACAAAAATATATAAAAAAGACATTTCTGTTTGGATATATAATACAACCCTTGGGATATTGTACAAATCAAGCAACATAAAATATATAGAACAGGACCAAAAATAAGATATTATTCTGTTTCATGTTCAGAATAACTCAATACAAGGTCCCTTTCAAGTGTTTTTGTGGTTGTTTCGTTTCTATCTAGAAGGAGCGAGGTTCAGATAAATAATTTGTTATTACAACATATTCTAAATACAACTGGGGATCAATATACAGTGTATAATATGCAATTGATAAAGGAGTCAATATTCAGCTGTCTGACACATTAATTCAAGGGGTCTCACAAAAAACAACAATTCACAACCAAATCATTATAAATTATTCCTAGAAATCAAACATCTATCAGTGTGTGCTACACCAGTAATAATCAAAACTATCCCTAATCGCATTTAAAATACAATACCCATAGCTACACACACATTAATTAGTTACTTTTCTCTTTGAACTCACATTCTTCAACCCAATTATTTCACACCTGACAATTACAAACAATTTACACGTTATTTTGATTTTATCACTAGCTAAATCTTAAAATAGTTCTTTTATCTTTTACCGCAATATTCGTCCTGTTGTTTTACACGGCGGAACCCAACATGGCGTTCGATCCTCTGATATCAGTACCATCTTCGGCTAAGTAGATATCTCTTGGAGCATCGTCTGATTCGAAACTTTGGTCCATACCTTGGTTTGTACGACCACCATTTGTCTGAATGGTGTATGGCCGTCTATCTCGATCGTTAGGTGAATCCTCCATAGATTTATTTACTCTACCGCGAACCTCCTGAAATGATAATCACATAACACTTATTTTAAAACCATTGAGATGTTATTTTGAAACTAATAAAATATTATTTTGAAACTAATAAAATATTATTTTGAAACTAATAAATAGTCATTTTGAAACCAATAAGATGTTATTTTGAAACCTAAGAGGTGCTATCTTGAAACCAATAAGACAATATTTTGAAACCAAAAAGATGTTAGTTCGAAACAAAAATAATTTATTTCGAAAACAAAAATATGTAATTTTGATAACAAAAATATGTAATTTTGATAACAAAAATATGTTATTTTGAAAACAATATAAGATGTTATTTTGAAAACAATATAAGATGTTATTTTGAAAATATAAGATGTTATTTTGAAAATATAAGATGTTATTTTGAAACCAAAAAGATGTCGTCAGGACTTTAAGTTGAGGAGGATTTCTCACATAACCTTTTAAATTGGATATCGCTCATTGTTTATATGAATGACAAGCAAAACACTCTCCCTGTTTTTATTAGAGAGCAATGAGTAAAATGCACCATATTGAACCCTGTAACATTCTCAGTTGTAACTAGTATAAAACCATAAAAACATAAGATAAAAGAAATGAGAAATTCAAAAGGGCATCTGGGGATTTTTAACGTCTTTCTAGGGACACTATCTATACTTTAGTAGAAAATGGAGCAGGAACTACACAACGAAAAGGATGACACAAATGCAATGAATGGGGTTTAGCATCATACTTTTGTGTTTGACTGAGGTAATGAAGATGGAATAGATGAAACAAATGATACATTTGTACAAGATACAATCGTATACCTTCAAACGATATACAACTTGTAACAGAATGCTGGAACATTTGTGGTCTTGGGAGGGATGCAACACCACCTGTGCAAAGTTGTCCCGGTGAGGATGGACAAAGAAAGTTTACAAAGAAAGATGTTATCAAAATCCCGAAGGTCTTTCTTGGTTCGCCTATCTCCCATGGCCCCACGAAGTCGAACTCAGTTTTTGATTCAATCGCCATCAACATATTGCATTGAATTATTACAAATACCACCAGATCTAACAACACGGGTCACAAATAAAATATTTTATATCTACCTAATTTGGACAGTACTCGGTACATAATATCAAAATATTTATGTAATTTGGACACTAAATAAAGGTCCTTAATATCAAAATATTTGATATTTGACTAATTTCGGATTTCCTTACCGTTTCGTCAGGCTTACGGTTCACTGAAATTCCAAAGATACGATGAGCTATTTTCCTGGTGGAACCAGTATCTGTGTTTGTCTTTATAATTATACAATATAATACATTAATTGATATAGGACACAGGGTGAATCTATAGGGCACGCGATGAATCAATAGGAGCTGAATCAATAGGACACTGGATGAATCTATAGGACACTGGATGAATCTATAAGACACAAGATGAATCAATATGACACTGGATATTTCTATAGGACACGAGATGTATCAATAGGAAAATTGGTTTAACAATACTTTGGTCCCAAGTATCCACTACAAATGAGAGAGAGAGAGAGAGAGAGAGAGAGAGAGAGAGATGGGGTTTAACGTCCACTCGACACAAACTAGGTCATTTCGGGACTAACATATAGTTCAATTTTATTTTCAATAATTCGCTTGCGCGTAGGGGTCTTTAACAGTGGGAGGAAACCGAAGGACCCGGAGAAAACCCACGAGGTTGGACAGGCAACCTTACTCCTTGTCACGTACAACCGGGGAATCGAATTCCCGCCAGTTGACTCTATGACAGACCGTATGATACAGCGCGCACGTGCTAACCATTCGGCCACCCCACTACAAATGAAATGACAGCAGTTTTATATCAGCGGTAAGTTGCTTGTTACTGTATCCAATTATTCATTTTATTCCCTTTATGATTGTATATACGAAATATGAATAAATACTGTTTAAATCAAATGGAATGAAATGAAAATCCTTTCTTTCCAGCACCGATAAGACTAATAAAAACACTTGTTAACAATACATTGAAATTATTGTAAAATCAATAGTGTTTTGTTGATGTGTTTGGTAAGTATGTTCATAAATCACTGTGCAATATAACACAGACAGGGGGGGGGGGGTAATTTTATACCAATTTTGCATCAATTAAGCACGATATTTTACTCATAAGTTAACTGTATAGATATCTTTCGACCCACATAACAAATAACCAGTAAAATAAAACCAAAATGAAAAACACCAAAATTATTACAAACAATTTTAATACATATCTGAAAATTATATCTACAATTGCAAATGTACAAAAGTTCGGCTAACATATAATATTAAAATATTATAAAAAAAAATAATATACAAGGAATGATTAAAGCTGCATCGGATGTATATCAGAATATAGTAATTATCATTAAGCTGTATCAGACCATACATGTGGTAGGTTTCCTAAACATGGACAGTTGCTTTCATTTGAAGGTGCTATTTCCCGTCAACCAAAATCTTAACTCACTATTTCATTTTTAAATTCTATTCTGATACTCAGTGTATATAACGCAGTAAAGGGCACATGAAATTCACTAATGTTGCATTGAGCCCAGTGTCTACGATTTTTCAAATTTATATTAAAAGCGCTATTCTCAAATAGAATCCACATCATTTGACCCTGATATGAGAGAGAGAGAGAGAGAGAGAGAGAGAGAGGGATTCTTTGATTTCACTATTGTCTAATTTTGGGGATTTTTGGTCTGGTTGAGCACTAAACATACATTTTGAACAGTAGTTATTTTACACACTTCACGTACATAAAATAACAACTATTAACTTTTAGCGACAGCCATACATATGCCTAGTCTAAACCGTTTAGTCCAGCACTGTGGTAAGGATATCGTTTGATCGCGAGTCCACTATAGTAAACACGACAATTTACCGTTTAGCTATACCGACCTGCAAATTCAAGACTACTGTATTGGTCTAGTTCTTTAAAACAACTATTAGCTCTATTAAAAATAATTTATGATATTAGATTTATTATTTACATGGTGAGGTAACATGGCCGCCTATCAAATTGGGCATAATGTTATTACTGTTAATTGATGCCCGACCCCTAGTCCTGTGTACCCGCAGTTCAATTACTAAATGTTGCACAGTAATAAACAGTGATTGTATTCTATAGAATAGGGTCTTGTGTCTCAGTGATTTTATTTTATAGAGTAGTGCCCTGTGTTTCAGTAATAAACAGTGATTGTATTCTATAGAATAGTGTCCTATGTCACAGTAATAAACAGTGATTATATTCTATAGAATAGCGTCCTGTGTCTCAGTAATAAACAGTAATTGTATACTATAGAATCGTGACCTGTGTCTGAAAAATAAACAGTGATTGTATTCTATAGAATAGTGCCATGTGTCTCAGTTATAAACAGTAATTATATTCTACAGATTAATGTCCCGTGTCTCGGTAATAAACATTAAGCATATTCGATTAAACACTTTAACAATCGATTAAAAGATATAAGCTAACCGAATTATTATTGTGCCACTCAACATAATTATGATAACTTCAATAATACATGTATCTATTAAATTTATATAATGACTGAAGATATAAAGTTAATCAAATTATTATTGTGTGTATTAAAATAATGATGATCACATCAAAACTAATGTATCTATTGAGTAAGCAAATTTATATAAAAAAAACATATAATAAAAAATATATTGAAATAATATCAGATACTGCTTTTGATCGTTTAATTTTGATGGAAGATTCAAATGAATCAGTATGTAAGAAATGTATATAACCTCAAGCAAGCCACGGAATTATTTATATATAGTCTGGATAAATGCAATAGAATAATGTGTAAAATCATACATATAGGTAAAGATGTGTTATGCAAGAGCTAAGTCTGCCTATTGCAGGTCATTATTGTGGCTTCAAATGTTATATAAACTATTATTGAGAATTTATTCACAAGACAAACCTGTAATCAACTCTCTAGATCGGCGGATGGCCGAGATTTTACATGGCGTGAAACATGATCACCATTTAATAATTTAATTTAAAATGGATAACCTAGTCTTAATCTCGATTGTCAAGTACAATCTACCCTACATCTTCAAATAACTTCGCTCAGAATAAAGTAATTTGAATGAAATTTTCAATAATCATTTTTCCATATCTTTTTTTTGACTACTATAGCAACAGCCGCCAGCTCTTTATCTAAATCTTACATACAGCATCTTGAAGCCTAATATTAAAGAAACTCTAAAATTCATGTAACATTTTAGTAATTATTGAATAAACATAAAATCCAGGTTAATTTGTATTTCGATTGCTACGTGTGTGCAATGAAGGTGGAACTAATTTTTCCCTACTTTTCTAAGTCAAAGCTTCTTTTACCATGCATGTCAATGCACTGCCTGAAGGACCAGGCACACCTTTCGTGTTGCCCACATCAGGTGAAGGCAAGCCTGAAAAATCCTAAAGGTTCTACTTGCACATACTTTTGTCATAGGAATAAAATTTGCATACAGAATTTAAAAGGCTACATTGGCCTTAAGAGATACTTTGTTAGGGAATATTACAATTTTTGGCAATTAGAAAATGGAAGATTAAGAGTTAGCCTTAACAAACATAACAATGTCAATGCTTTGAAACACCTATTGGAGATGTACATGTATACATGCCATTAATCGGAATACAAGTTGTTCACATATACAGTACAGGTCAGGTGGAAGTATGAAATAAGTCCTTGGTGGTGTTTATTCCTCTCAAGAATTGCACAGTTTTTCCTATTTACATATTAAAAGTATTTCATACCACACAATCCAAAACAGAACATAACAAATTATTAACAATAATATAAACAAAATTAAGTACAGTTGAATAAGGCACCTTGGAGATTAACATAATAAACATTATAATATACATAAATTACTACTATATATACCTACCTATATGCCAGGGGAGTTATTTACAAAAAACTTAACACTAAAATATTTTAAAAATTCAATTCTTGCATTGGTAAAGAGCTAAAAGTTGTGAAAATGAAATGAAATAGGGTTTAACATCTTACTGTTCTGCTCCGATTGGTCATACGCCATGTAGTGTGCTATGAGGGAAATTTTGCCCAGATAGCGATGCTTATATCGAATTCCAACTGCTGAGGATTTTTTTACATGCCATCCAATGTGTACATGAGACCTTGGTTTTTATTCCTATCCGAACAACTATACGTTGTCCCTTGGCAGGCCCTTTGTCCTGCACCACTGAGAAGGGAGAAGCATGCTGGAAAATCCAAATGAACTTTTTCGGCCAATGCAGGAATCGAACACAGGATCTCCAGGTTTTGGTTAGTGGGCCAACCTCCTACCCACTGAGCCACTGTGACTACTAAAATTTGCATTAGTGATCAACGAATGAAATGTTCGCATCCTTAAAATATTTTAGTAGAAGTTTTTTGTGAATTAGGCCCCAGTTCTTTATAAAGTACAAATGTACGGCTCTTATTTTAGAATTTTACTTAACAATCAACTGTTTCCTTATTTTCTTTTTCAAAGAATTTTAACAATTTTAGGATTATCTTATTTTCTAAAACCATTTTCATACATAGAAGTAGAAAATATACATTTAGCTGTATTTATAATCACTTAGAACATCTAAATATGCTAATAAATATGGCTTTCTAAATTAAATTGAAGCTAAAACATGTTCAAAGCCTTATTGATCAATTTCTGTTCTTAAAGTTTTGGCAAATTTTTATAGTATTATCTCTATATTTTTACAAATAAAAACCAATACATGTAGTATCTGTAATTATTGCATTTACGGTTAAATTCCTTGAGATTTTAATATTAAGGCCTGTAAATCAACTGACTGGTAAATATCAATGCCTGTCATTGGTCAGTCAAGAGTAGCAAACATGTCCTCTTTGTAACAACCCAAGGCAGTCTTGGTAAATGGCACAAATGGTATATATTAATTCTGAGGTAAAATTTTCTAAACTATTCTAAAACCATGACTATTCTATCTTTATATACAAATATTGAGGTGCCACCTTTATACATGGTGTAACACATGTGACTTAAGCCTAACACATGTGACATGGGCCTATATACAGGTATAACACATGCGAGATAGACCTACATACAGGTGTAACACATGTGGATTAAGCCTATTTACAGGTGTAACACATGTGACTTATGCCTATATACATGCATATCTAACACATGCAGCGGACTTGCGTCAACACATGGACTTTAAGGCAAGATTATAACTTACATTTATTTACATGTGTACTTTGATTATTTCTCCCAAAAAGTGTTAATTTAAAACTCAAACTTGCTTTTATTGCAATTCTATAATAACTGGAAACATCTGGTTGTTTATATAATTAGCCAACCTAAATATTTTACCAAAACTTAATCCTGGATATTTGACTTAACATGAAGAATAAATTTTAAATTCTTTTACTCTTACTGTCGTTAAAGGATTAAAAACCAGTGACATACCGAGAATTAATCTATTCGAATATAAGTCCTCATATTTTTTTCTTAAAAACTCAAATCTGAAACAGAGTTACATGTATCTATCTCCCACTTATTTTGATATTGACCAAAACTTTCTAGATATTTTCTCTGGGTGAGAGAAAGTTAATAAACAAATTACATTGTACTGTATCATTTTGGTCTAATTGTACTCAGATAAAATGACTTATCCTTCATATGGAAATATGCATATTATTAAGCTTACTGATTAATAAAGATGGAAGTGAGGAACTTTTTATAGCCATAACTTACAATACATGTAGGATTAATCCATTCTATTAGGTTTGGTATGTCTTCCCTTTTGAGTTCTCTTATTGTTTATTGTCTGAGAGTCTATATTTACCATTTATTTTCACATTTTAATTATGATATAAATCTTAAACCCTTTCAAATATTTATAACCCCTATACAACCTGTTCAAATACCTATAATCCCTTTTCAACCAGTTCAAATATTCAAAACCCCTATACAAACGGTTCAAATATTTATAATCCCTTTTTCAACCTGTTCAAGCCAAGGCATTGGACTGTAGTATATCGTTATAATGTACATGTATATCTTAACACTGTCACGATGAGAATGAACTAAGCTAAGCGATCAAGTTAAAAAACAAACTAAAACACACAGAAACCATACAAAATCTATACAATAATATAAAAGTTAGTTTAAAAAAAAATGGTTGGTTTTCTTCATGTTTTCCAGCTGTCCAAATCAAACACAATCAGCTGAAGAAATGGTTTCAATTCCACACATATGAATATACATGTATCGTTAAATTAGGATTCAACAACGCCAGAACTCTATTTATTGTCTTTTCTTCTCCAGACTCGAAACACCACACTCATGATACACGCACAGATGCATATTCGATCGATTGGTCCTCGCTCGATTTTCTGGATGAGAAATCTTCAGGATGATTTTTGCGATATTCTGCCCGCGTTAGTTCGAGATCGGCATAGTGTAAACCTTCGACATTCTTGTGGTAGCCATTATCAGACTGCAAAAAAACAAAACAGAGGACAAATTCATCATGGCAGTTCTATTTACCTGGTAAAAAACATTGGAATCAATAGAAAATCAAAAGTTATTTTCTAAAATATCTTTTACCATGATAACTACTGCCAAGACTTAAATTTACCCTTGTTTTGTTTTTGTGGCTTTGATCCTATTTTCCCACCCAACCAAACGTTTCAGTCATGGGTCGCAAAATTACACGTGGAAAACCGATAATTAGTTAGCTGGTGTGACTGGTATTACAGCCTATCATGAGCTATTGTAACTTTCTCGATTGCATAAAAAGTGTCCCATATTTTCATTATTTACTTAGAAAAATTAGCAAGAATTTTAAAAAACTCAAAATTTAAAAAAAAAAAAAACAAAAAAAATAAATAATACAATTTGAATATTTTTGTCAGTATTATCATGGAAGGTGATATTTTATAAAACAAATTTGATTGGATAATTCACAAAAATAATTTACACAAACCAACACCACAACAGAGGCATGCAATGAGTTTAGTAAAAAAAAAAAAAAAAAAAAAAAAAAAAAAAAAAAAAAAAAAAAAAATAGGTGATATTAAATTATTTGATTCTAATTTCTTGCTAAAATTTCTAATACATTAATTGGTTCAATTTATAACTAATATATGATAATGATGTAATAAATTATAGTAGAATTTGTTTAATGTCCTAATAAGGGCACAAAATTAAATATACGGGTATATGTATTCAAGATCTCAACAAAGACACCTGCCATGGAGGGACAATTTCAGGATTAATTTTCTCAGGTATATTTCTGTTACATAGCTTTACTGTTGTTGTTTTTTTTTAAATTAATGCATATTGTGTAAAATCCAGGTAAACTTGAACCTTATTCATTGAGGACAGAATGTATTACAGTATCAAAGATAGAATTTGTGTAATTTTTTTACCAAAAATGTATGTAAAGTGGTTATGAAAGCAGTTGACATGGCAACTGAAGAGTTTTAAATATCTTAATTTTCAAATTTTAATCCCATTAATACTATTTTTGTTTATCCAGCTTCAAGGCTGTTTATGTTTATGATGAAGATAATAATTGATGATGATGAAGATTGATGATTATAATGAACATTTTGTTATTAATGATTGAAAAAATGATTGTCATATTAATCCCCTTAATACTATTTTGTTTATCCAGCTTCAAGGCTGTTGATGATAATAAAGATGATAATTGATGATGATGAAGATTGATGATGAAGATTGATGATAAAGATTAATGATGATTTTATCATGCACATTTTGTTATTAATGATTGCAAAAATGATTGTCATTTACATTTACATGCAAAACAAAAGCTACACTCAACTTCTCATGATTCTTGTCTATAAATGGATATTTGTCCCTTCAGATACTAAATATGGGGTTGAGGGAGTCACTTGTGTTTCCGAGGAAGTGGTTGAGAGTGTCTCTTCTGTTACTGAAAATAGGGGGGGGGGGGAGGGAATACCTTTTGTTACTTAATATGGAGAGTGTCTCTTCAGTAACTGAGCAAGGGGATGAGTCCCTTTTGATGGGGGTAAGAGAGTCCCTTCTTTTACTGAATACGGCAGTGACAATGTCCTGTCTGATACCGAAAATAAGGCTAAGAGAGTCCCTTCTGATACAGAAAATAGGGCTAAGAGAGTTCTGTCTGATACTGAAAGGTGTCATCAGAGAGCCCCCCGCCCCCCTGTTACTGAGCAAGGTGGAGAGAGAGTTCCTTTTTACTGAGCAGGGGGTTGAGAGGGTTCCTTATGACACTGAGTAAAGGGGTGAGATAGTCCCGTTACTGAGCAGGCAGGTGGAGAGAGTCCCTTATGATACTGAGAGTAAAGGGGTGGAGAGAGTTCCTTGTGAGACTGAGTAAAGGGATGAGAAAGTCCTGTCTGTTGCTGAGCAAGGTACATGTAGTGTGAGTTTCTCTTGTGTTATTGAATGAATGAATGAATGAATGAACACATGAAATGATACACATGAATCATATGGTAGATAATCCTACAAAAAAAGGACAGTGAGTGAACAGCATTCAACTCTTGATAAGGATGTGTGCTCCTTCCATAAATTTATTGTATTGGTGTGGTAGATTCTCCTTCCTGTTCTGGGATTGGTGAGGTCCTATTCTGGTATTGATTCTAAGCTGTTGTGGACTAGCATCCCTGCTGTTACTGGGGAATATCTCGCCTCCTGCTGAATTGGAGTCAACCAATGGGTCCCTTCCTCTGACTGAAATGAGTTGGAGAATGGGTCCCTACCTTTGATTGAAATGAGCTGGAGAATGGAGCTGAGTTGGAGCTGGTGTGGGCTAGCATCCCTTCTGTTACTGGGGAATATCTTGTTTCCTGCTGAATTGGAGCTAACCAACGGGTCCCTTCCTCTGACTGAAATGAGTTTGAGAATGGGTCCCTAACTTTGACAGAACAAAGTTTGAGAATTGGTCCCTACTTTTGACTGAATAAAGTTACAGAATAGATCACTACCCTTGACTGAACTTTTGGAATGGGTCCCCACTTTTGATTGACTTGGGATCTCTACCTTTGACTGGATAAAGTTGGAGAATGAGTCTCTACATTTGACTGCATAATAATAATGGGTCATTACCTTTGACTCAACTGAGTTTGGGAATGGGTCCCCATTACCTTTGAACAAAGTTGGTGACCGAGTCCCTGTCTGTGACTGAATTGGAGATAGAGAATGGTAGGCTCACTAGAACCTAATTGGAGCTAAGTGTAGGTAATGGGTTCCTTCCTTTAAATAAATATACCTTGGACTGAATTTGAGTTAGAGTAGAGTTAGTTGATGCAACAGGTGTTAGGTAATTGAATGAATGGGGGCTTAGAATATAGGTCCTTACCTTTGATGCAATTGGTGTTTGTTAATTGAATGAATGGGGAGTTAGTGAAAGACTGATTTGCTTGTGGAATAGAATCTTGCTTTGAATGAGAGAGCCTAAAGGAGGTCAAACAATTCTACAAGAACATACATGAAACTATAAGGGAGGAATGAACGAGGGTATTAATAACACTGACCAGTTGGTTACAGCATGTTCTCGCAACACTCTCAATAACTTGACCAGAGGAGTGTAACAATCGCCAAACCTATCAAGTATCTACAGAACATGCATCATTGAGATAAAATAACAATTTACTCACATTATTTTGTGTCCGATCATGATCAAGGGTGTCAGGTGTCATATGAGGATTTCTGAAAAAGAGAAAAATGTCAAAAATGTAGGGTTTTAGTCCCAATAATTAACGCACATGTATAATATGGGGTACAAGTTGAATATTCATATTTTACAAGGTTTTTTAACAACCTACTGTTCAAATGAAGACATGATTTTCAACTTCAACGCAATCTTTCATCAAGTGACAGAAGGGTAGCTTAGTGTAAAGATACATGTACATGTTTATAAAAACAAAATGCAAATAAAATTAATTTATTTACAATAATTAGCTGCTAAATGTAGGAGTATATTAATATTCCAGGTAGTAAAAAAAAGAAGGTTTGTTCTAACATTTTAAATAAAATAAAATGGGTTTAACATCCTACTGTTCTGTATCAACTGAGCTAATGAAGACAGGCATACCCCATACAGTGGGCTATGGGCGGCAGCAGCACTATGGCCTACTCTTATTTCAAATTCCAAACGTCAAGGGTTCTTTTACATGCACGACAATGTGTACACGGGACCTCAGTTTTCTGTCCCATCCGAACGACTATACATTGTTTCTTCTGCACAACTGACAAGGGGGAACCATGCTGAAAAATCCTGATAAACTTTCTCGGTTAACACATGGATCGAACATGGGATCTCCGGGTGAACAAGCCAACGTCTTAATCACTGAGCGACTGTTTCTCCCAAGATGATATAAAGATGGCCAGTATTGAAATATGTCAGGTTTAGTCACATGGTAAATGATTAGATAACTTGGTCAGCATCGTACATGAAATATAATACTCACGTTTGTGACTTCATACGGTCTTCATGTGTATCATCTGAAATATAGAGTTATTTCCCTTATTACACCATATTATTACAATCTCTATTCTGGGTTCCAGACCAATTAGCTTAACTCTAGCTTTTACCCTGTGGCTAGCGCTCAAGGTAAATTTCGGTCGTCAAAAATGTAATTCAAGCTATTTTCTTAGGTACATGTATTTAGCTCTTAAATCTTAACATGAAAGAAACAGGGTTTAACGTCCACTTGACACAAACTAGGCCATTTTTTTTCCAACAATCTGCAAGCACGTAGGGGTCTTTACCACTAGGAGGAAACCGGAGGGTGCACAGGTGACTCTACTCCTGGTAACGTACACGCGGGGAATCGAAACCAACGCCACTTTTTGGCCACCACCACCCCCACCCCCACTCCCATGAGATGAGAAAGATTTTGTAAACTTTAACTTACAATCTTTTCCTGCTGTCTGTTTTCTTTTCTTCAGAACCACAATGACGACAATAATAACAATGACAATAACAACAATAACAGCAACAACTATTCCTGCGATCATACCAGCATTATCTGTACTATCTGGAAATAAAACAAATATACAATCTTAATCAAAATTGATGTTACCTGTACATGAATATAAACCATGAAGGAGTAAATTACATGTAACAAACATAGGTCTTTCATCATTGATAAACACAAGTACAAGCAACGTAGCTTACACCTAAATTTCAAAACTTTTCATGCATAGTTACCATTTTAAATAAATTGATTTTAGCGATTTTGCAATGTAGGTTGATATTCAAAGCTAATTTTCCAAGAAACTGACAAACATATGGTTTTTAATCTCTCTGTTCTTAAAGTTCTTAAAACAGCTACGGATACACTATCCATGTGACAATTAACAACCTCTCTATAGTAAAATTCTTACATTGTTTCGAAATATTGATTTCTTTTCTCAAAAGTAATGACTTTTGGCACTTAATGCATGCCATACATAGTAGACAGAGCTTGTTCGGAAAATCTGATGGATGGTGGATTATTAATTTACATAAAAAGTTCTTCCAAATCCCCAAATTTGAAGAATATTGTCTAACTATAGAAGGAATAAAACCAGAACGCCAGAATAGATTCATAGAATAGTATGCTCGAACGAAACATACTTGTATGAATGGTACCTGTATCTCAGTCAATATTAATTCTAGAATCACAGTTTTATAAAAGTCTATATGCATATGTTCCATAACTTATAATTTTTTCATAGTATTCTGCAGGGGCCATGACACAACTTTCTTAGAATTTGTTTCATTTGACATGGAATGATACAGGTTCTGATTCCTTCACAGACCATCCACCCTGCCCGTTAAAAAAAAAAACACGCTGGAGGTTACTCACTCAACACCAGGATCAAACCCCGGACCTCCTGGTTAGCTCTAAACGTGAACAAAATTGTTTCAGAAAATGGAATTTAACAAAATTTTGGTGAATATATATATTGTACATTGTAAATTTATTGATAAATATGGGGATAAATCACTTTGAAATAAATTCGACATCATGTGGTAAAAATTGATTAATGAAAAAGCTGTCCAACCATCCCTAGTTATTACACTATTTTCCTGTAAATGCGAATAGTAAAACAGTCATCTAGTACTAAGACAATGTGTGATAAGACCCCTGGACCCACGCCTATAAGGACCTAGGATGGAAGCCCCCTCAATCAAGAATTGCTTCCGACGCCCCTGATATTAAAAGCAACTTGGATATCAAAGGTTTGAATGCATGTAGTCACTGATGTTAAAGATGCATTATTTAAGATTTAGGTAAAGATTATTTTGAAAATTACTTTATTCTGTGCAAAATTATGAGTTGTTGTGTAGATTGTTTTCATAGCAATGGTCCTAATTGACAACTCGATTATCTATCTTTATCATTAAACTATTAAATGGCCACAGTGTTCTCATCTCCCTAAAATTGAAGACATCCAATGGCCAAGAGAGTTAATTGGAAGTTACTTTGACAACCCAAGAAAAAGTTAATTACCAAATTGCATCTTATAAGGCCCACAAAAACTGAATAAATGTTCAGTAAAAAGTATTAAGAGCGCATACACAATTCAAAGCACTTTTATTTCAAAAAAATAAATAAATATTTTGGTCGAAGCAATATTCATATTAATCAATTCTAATTTAATGACCATTCAATGAAGCATTATGTAAGTGCTAAATCTGCCTACTGCAGATCATGTGTTTGGCCTCAAATGTTATATAAATCATTAATAGGCATTTATTCAAATGTCAAGTCCCTAATAAAAAAATCTAAGATATTTTCAGCGGATTTAAACACGATTGCAAGAAAATAATTTAATAAAAAAAAATTGGATAATCAAGACTTTGTAATTATTGTAACAAAGGTAGCAATGACAATCGAGACTACACCATTCTTCAAACTGCCATAACTCCGTTTAGAAAGAAATAATTTGAAATTTTCAACACAGGCCTATTTCCTTTTTGTTACATGTATCTATTCTTGAACTATTATATCGAGAACTGTCAGCTCTTTATCCAAATCTTAAAAATGAAAGATCTGCATTAGTCAGATTTAGCTCTTACATAATGCATTTTCTACTAGCTAGGGTTGGTATTTTGATTGAGCTTTCTTAATTAAAGGGGCATTATGGAAGATTAGATAAAGAGCTGACAGTTCTTGCTATAATAGTTAATGAGTAGATAACGTAAAGAGAATAATGTGCTGAAAATTGCTTCACGCTGAATACTGTTGCCTCGATTGTCTCAATTATCCATTTTTACAGTTAAAGATGAACAGTCGTTGAATCGCAGATCGGATTCAAATCTTTTAAAATCGTACCCATCAGATGGCATCGAGATTTGGTTATGGTCTTGCCATGTTGCCATGTCCAACAGTTTATATAACATTTAAGGCCTAAAGAAAGATCTGCAATAGGCAGGTTTAGCTCTTACATAATGTATGTTTAAATGTTAAATAATCAATGGGAGTACATATTTAGCGTGCATTAAGCCGTGAGAAAATTGACATAGCGTGAATGCAAATGGCACATCAGGACTTTCATTAAACAGAAGTGTAACAATCATCATAGAAAATATGAAATGAGATGGGGTTTAATGTCCTACTGTTCTGCTCCAACTGGGCTAATGAAGACAGACATATGCCATAAAGTGTGTTATGAGGAAAATTTTGCCCGGACAGAAGTGCAACGACCTACACTGTATTCTTATATCAAATTCCAACTGCCAAGGGATCTTTTACATGCACGGCAAGGCCAGGCTTCTCAGTGGCATGCAGAGAGGGTGTGGGAGCAATGGGTCAACAGCCCCAGGCATCCATTTCCCGGGGGCATTCAGTCAAAGAATGAAATTAAAATTGAGTTTTTAAAAATTACATGTATTGCTGCTAACTTACATGTAGTTGTACAAGCTGCCTTACTTACATTGTAATATGAATAAAAAGTATAATTAATTGTTTTTAGACATTCAAAATATCTTCCTTTATCAAATTTGACTGTAGTAGACCCTATACTGCAGTCTTGGGGGCATACAATCATACATGTACTGCACACTGTGGCCTCTAGTCATATAAACTGCTAGGTGTAGTTATTATGTCTTGCAAGCTCTAACTTAATCAAAATTACCATTACTACACAAAGCTACAAGTACATATATTTATGTAAAAGCTCATACTTCTTTAAAATTATTATTATTATAAACAAAGCTACATACATGTATTATTGTAAAAGTTCCTACTCAATTAAAATTAAATATATCATTTCTAAACAATTTACATGTACATTGTACTTTTGTAAAAGCTCATACTCAAGTTCCTATTCAATTAAAATTACCATTATTAACCTATAAACAAAGGTATTTATGTAAAAGTTCCTACATGTACTTCATTAAATCTATTACTATTATTATTATTATTGACAAAGTTACATGTACATGTACTTCCGTAAAAGTTCCTACTCAATTAAAATTACTAAGATTACAAACAAAGCTAAATGTACTTCTGTAAACATTCCTACTTATTCAAAATTACCAATATTAAACCAAGCTACAACTATTTCTGTAAAAACTGTTGCATGTATTTTACAAACAATAATTTGATCAATTATAAACTAAATTTTACTACTTTAGCTACAGAAAAATAACAACGCCGAAAAAAATAGTAATAATCCTGAATTCACAGCAATCATACCGGCATTTCCTGTAAATAAAGATATATACTATCTTATAGAAACTAGTCGTTAAACGTTTGTTCGTTCTTTAAGGTTTAACCTCAGCTTCCACCTTGGGTGGCATCGCTGACTTACATGTAGTGTTTCCAGAGAAACTTGCCAGCGAAGTCAAATAATAGAACCAGTCTAGCAAAGGTAGGAGACGCGAGATCAATTATGAGGCCTATTTGATTTTGTTTTTTATTGGTAAAGACACAATGTCTTTTGCAGGGTATCGTCCATGGTACATGTAAGTTCATCTAAGTGTTAACTGTCTCTGTTTTTTTAATGGACTCTGGGCATGTGACCACAGCATACGAACAGTCGTATTACGTCTTTCTTGTAATTCTTTTTTATTTTGAGTAAAGCCTGTATTATTACGGTTGGTCCCCGAATGCATTCACTTGATATGATATTTGTTGTTTATTTCTTGCAATGTCTGTGTAGTATGTCTCGTAGTCTTATTGGTTTTATTTTGTGTGTAGTGCAGTTCTCCTGTAGTTACTAATTGAATTAGATTACAATATCTGAACACACTTTATTCATTTATTTTTTTAAATCAGGACATACATGTACACCCAAAATATTACTGTAGCCTACTGGAAAGGAAGAGAGAGAAAACGTCTTCTCGATGTGGGTGGGAGAAAAAAAGAAATGAAATGAAATGGGGTTTAACGTCCTACTGTTCTGCTCCGAACTGGGCTAATGAAGACGGGCATACGCCATACAGTGTGCTATGAGGGAAATTTTGCCCGGACAGTGGTGCTATGGCCTACACTTATATCGAAATCCAACTGCCAAGGGATCTTTTACATGCACGCCAATGTGTACACGGGACCTCGGTTTTTGTCCCATCCAAACAACTAGACAGCTGTCCTGGTCAGGTTCTCCGTCCTGCATCACTGACAAGGGGGAACCATGCCGGAAAATCTGGATGAACTTTCGCAGCAAATGCAGGGATCGAACACCCAACCTCCAGACTAGCAAGCCAACATCTTATCAACTTAGCCACTTTGACCCCGGGAGAAAAAATGAAGTCCTGTCACTGTAGCCCGGTATCATTTAATTTTGTGTATTTAACCCTAATTTCTTTCACATTCATTCAATATCAACCCGTTATTTGAAAATTAGAAAAATTTGTTTAAAACCACCCAAAATCATCTAATTTGTACTTATATGGCCACTTTAAAGCTGACTGTTTATTTTTGATAACCCAGTGTTCAATTTACAAATATTTAATTTCCCGACAAATGTTCAAAAAAAAACCCTCAATTGGTTATTGATGTACCTGTATAATATTTAATTGGTATGTCATTTTAAACAGTGATCGGGTTAGAGGGTATGTACAGGTACATGTACATGTAGTTACATGTAGTTACATGTAGTTAAATGTACATGTACATGTATGTGGAGATGCAAAGGAAGTAAATGTATACATACGGTTAGATCTATCTCACATGGCCACCTGCCGATTTCTCCAAGGTCACGAGATGTAAACAGGGTTAGGGCACATGATTGTTGCCGAGGATTGTAGTTTAGGGTTAGGGTAAGAGTTAGGGTAAGGCTTAGGGCTAGCGCTGTTTACATCTTTTGACCTATGACAAAATCTGCACATGGCCATGTGAAAAAGATTTAACCATATACATGTACAGACTTACATGTAATTGTAGAGAACCATTCATTTAGACTCAAGTGGTTGAGGCATCAATATTTTTCAGACTATTTCTGCACAGTTTTGTGTTCGTTTGCACTTGGTTAGCAGAAATGAAATGAAATGGGGTTTAACGTCCTACTGTTCTGCTCCTATACTGGGCTGATGAAGACGGAAATACGCAATACAGTGTGCTATGAGGGAAATTTTGCCCGGGCAGCGGCACTATCGCCTACTCTTATATCGAATTCCAACTGTCAAGGGATCTTTAAGTGCATTCCAATGTATACACAGGACCTCGGTTTTTCGTATCATCTGAAGGACTAGACTAGCTGTCCTTGTCAGGCCCTCCGTTCTGCACCACTGACAAGGGGAAACCAAGTCGGAAAATCCCGATGAATTTTCTCGGCCAATGCAGGGATCGAACACCCGACCTCCAGGCTAGCGAGCCATCGTCTTAACCACCTAGCCATTGTGGCTCCCACTTGGTTAGCAAGCTCAACCTATTTTGCAAATGCGTGAAACGTGAGACTTCTCGTTTACAATATACATGTACATGAATTTCATTAAAAAAAAACACCCCAACCTTAACCAATATCTGTGATTTTTGAAACATGCTACATGTACGTAATTGTGTGTACTGCAGTATAAATATCTACATGCTATAAATATTCCTGGATATACATGTGTATATCACTGATATATAAATATCACTGGGTACAGGGGAAAATATTATAAATTAAGAATAGATATTTAATATTTATGTTAACACTGTAACCTGTGTATCGTTTACAATCTTGTGCAATTAGTAGTAATTTCTATCACATTCGTTATCAAATCTTGATTTTAAAATTCATGAAACTACCGTAGTTCAGTCATTTAATTTGTAGTTGTGTCCCGTTTAAAGCTGACCATTTAGTTTTGATAACAAGCATCCAATTTCCCCCAAACTGTTAAAAATAACGTGGAGATTGATTATTAATGTGTATATAGTAATTAATTAGGACACTATTTTTGAATAATGATCGGGAAAATACATATTGGATGATTTTAGGTGATCTTAGACAATTTCTACGAATTTTTACACAAAGAATTGATTATAAACGAATATGAAAGAAATTTGGGATACAATGTAAATACGTAACATTAAATGATATCCAGGTAACAGTGTAACATGCTATAGATTTTATGTGTACGTCCCTATAACATCAGTACATGTGACTGGAAATGTGGGGTATGAGGACACGTTCAACATGTAGATTTCATGTCACCATCAGTTCTCTTTGGTAAGTGTGATGAACAAGGTTTGCTGTAACCTTGGAACCTGTGGCAGTATGATTTACCCAATACCACATATAATGAGGTAGTTTCAGGTCAGTATATGGTAAATCATCCTGCCCGTGAACATGTATACCAGGTACATGTTAAACGCTTTGAGTTTTATCATATGTCCCCAACACCATGTACTGTAACATTTAACATATGGTAAATGTCTTATATGTACCCAAGCATGCCTGTACATGTACATGTATATTCCTATAAAAGTTTACATGTACATGATTATATTAGACCTATTTGCTTTCATGTTGACAAATAAGCAAAGATACACCTTCCGATCTTGTGCTTTCCAGCCGATAAGATTAAAGTGTATGGTACATGTATATAATAGGCTTCATGCATGTTTTAATTCTTACCGATCCATGAACTACGATTACAACCATCTATGTTAAATAATGGAAATAATTTGTTCAACAATAATATGAAGCAAATAGAGAAAGAAATGGGGTTTAACATCCACGACACAAACAAGTAATTTCAGGACTAACATATGGTTTCATTTTATTTCAATAATTCTCTTTCGCAGTGGGGTGTGAGAAAACCTGACAACCCAGAGAAAATCCAGGTTGGACAGGCCATACATGTACTTTGTCATGTACAAGTTGGGAATTAAAAACCATGACACTTGACTCAATTATTACAGACCTTATGACCTAAACATACACAATTGGCCATTCAGCTACCCACAGAATCAAATAGAACTAGATTATATGGGATAATTAGATTACATGTACATGTAGCAATAGTTATACCCTTAGTAAAAATTAATATTTTTGCGAACCGTGTTTAAATCCATTAAAAAATCATGACCATCCAATGGTCCGGAGAGTTGATTATAGGCCTGTTTAATCACAATGTAATCACAATAACAACCTAATATACTGTTTCATTTTAAATAAGGGAAGTAACTTTTGATGCTTTGGGTTGTCAGTGGACAGTAGAGGAGGGTGGGACGATTTACCCAATACCACCACATACTACCCAGTACTACTACATAATGATGCAAAATGGACATATCATTTGATTGTTTTCAAAAATAGAGAGTAATATCGCGGGAATGTACTTTGAATGCGATACCGATGTCTGGCTGTTCCATTTGTCTCCCTGTGGTACAAGCACCCAAAACAAGCAAATACTAACCCATTACTACCAAATACTCATCAAATACTACCCAATATGATCAACCTCATATTGTCAAGTAACAGCACATTAGTATAATTACTGCAACGAATATTCAAAATTTTGCAGAAAATTGAAATGTTTACCCAGTTATTTCCCTTCAATGGATAAATAGATACATGTACATGTACATATGTATATATTTAAAAAAAAAAAAGAATCTCTTACCATCACCAGTATTTGGACGAGGAGAATCAGTATTTTCAGCGTCTAAAATAAAAGAAAATTCTACATGTACATCAATTTTCTGCCATACATACATGTATTTTGTTTGATACATTATTTTCCCCTAGCAGTAGGTACATGTATCTCTCAAACATTAAATGTGAACTCCAGTCATTGCTATTTATTGATATCTTATTCATTATCTAATATTAAACTTTGACTTTAATTAGCAAATTAAGAAGCCAGATGTTCTAAGTCTGAAAAACTTAGATTCTGTCAATCATTAGACTCCTTTATATCCAGACTGAAAACATAATTATTTAAGAAATATCTGCAAGAGTGATTGCATTTTTTGTAGCGCTATGAGCATGACTACAGTGTATATGTGGAATTAGCGCGATATAATTGGAATTATTATTATTTCATTCTTGTAATACCTGTCTAAAATAATCTCTCTGTGTGAATACACAATAAGAAAATCATTGAATTGAATAATGTAAGCAGGCCATTGTTTATCAATATTATTTTATGCATAAAAGAAATGAAACTGGGATTAACTTTCCTGTGTGTTTTGAAGGACATTTTGCACAGACGGTGGCATTTTTCGCCTGCTCATCCTTGAATTCAAACTGTCAAGGTTCCTTTGACGACCACGGCAACATGTACATGTCCCATCCAAATCACAAGACTGCTGACAAGGGGAAACCATGCTGATAACCTGAAGTAACTGTCTCGGCCAAGACCATGATCAAACACGTGACATCCTGGTTAGCCCAGGCCTTACTCACTGAGCCACTGTGTCTCTCTTTCGACAACAGAGTAGAAACTACATGTAAGTAGTCAATACATGTAGCAAAGTCCAAGATGTTATGCTTACACTTTCCAGAACAGAACACATGATACCACTTCCAGTTTATTGGAGACATTCTTCAAACATAAAGATATATCAGGACCAATACAATATAAATCAAGCATTATCCTTCCTAGATTCCTAGAATCAGTTTTCAATTTCATTTAGTCAAATGGATCAAAATAATAAGTGATAACAGGTGTTTTTGAAAGAATAAATATAATAATTGCTTGTACTGTGATATTCACTTACTTATTAAGAAGATAGTTTTATTGTCACTGTGCAGTTCTGAGTTATCAATCTTACATCTGATTACCAGACCATTATCATCTTGACCAACGTAATAGTTCAATATACTTCTAGAATAATATCCACATCGAGTTGGTGTTGGTGGATCAACTGTGCCTTTTGTTATATTCTCTCTTATTGGGTTAAAGAAGGAATCACCAATTGATCTCGATTCCCAGGACCAGGATTTTTCAGGATTTCCAACATCTCCTTGACAAGTAATCTCAATGTTTTCACCAACACTATAACGTACTTTTTCTGGAACTGGGAACATTTCTGCCGTAACAGGATTACCTATAAAATATTAAATGGAATATTAGAACATTGTACAATAAAGATGAACATGTATTTAGTCTTTCACCATACATGTAGAATGGTGAAAGACTATTGTTATTACTACTGTCTGAACCATCGTAAATTTTAAACGGATTTCTTCGATTATGAAGAAACTACTTGACTTTGGTTATTATAAACTTACCTGTGTGTTTGAAATCAACTCCTGTTAAATAAAATCCATTGCACAACATATTATCCCACAAATTTTTGACACAGAAAAATACTAATATGGAAGCTGATTATGTCACTCTTCGGGAGATATCATTTCGTATAAGGGGTGACAGCATAGAAAATCGAAACGGCTTTCGGCACTTTCACGTCAAGTTTGGTTTAAGAAAAAGCTACAAATCTCGGCTCGACATTGAGTTTGGGCGTTCACACACATAACTGTCCCTATTCTTTTATTTTGTTACCGTTTTTTACATTCTAGTATAACCTCTGCAAATTTTATAATTATACCTTGCGGAATACTTTGTTTTAATAATGTTTTGATTAGCGACTCGGATGGGATAATTTTCTTTTGAACACACATGCGACACAAAAACAATTACATTCGTTTTACCTGCCTGAAATATTACATGTACATTTACCTATGATTATCTTTAATATGATGTACATGTATATAAGCAACACGCTTGTAAATGAAGAGCCCCGGGGAAGAACGATCTAAGTCACTTTTTCAACGAACCCCAGTTAATGGTGCCATCTGGTAGCAAACTGTATAAGCTTTCTGTGGCACAATCAATTTCAGGAAAAAATGATCGGTGTCACACCGAACCAAGGCCCTTCTGAAATGGCCTCCCAGACAAATACGTCCATCGTACCCTTTATTTGACCTTAATTTGGCTGAAAAGTTAGTTGTTGTACTGGTAATTATGATTTGTATTAAACATCATTTTGAAGTTGTAATCAAACCCACTCGTTGTTCTGTTCGCATCAAGCATTCTCGCCCAAAAGTCTGTTTTGCCTTTTATGCGAAAAGACAAAAATGTGACTTAGATTGTTCTTCCCCTGGACTCTTCAAATGTTATTGAAGTGGTTATTATTTGATCGAAAGAATGCTATCAAATTGACAATACACCCGGAGACTTCGGAGGTGAGCTTCATGATCCTTGTTAAATTATTCATAACGTAAAGAAGATAGGATATTTTTAGTTTATATTATATACATGACTTTATTTTTACGAGTATCCGTGCAATCAGTCTATCAAATTTCATTGTGAATAAAATATGATAGACTGACGATCAATGGTTTCCATATAAATCTCCTATGTAATTGCCTTCAGTTATATTTTTCGTTGCCCAAACTCAAACGATCGTAATGATCATGCTTTGTTTTCATTGCAACACGTGAATGTCAAACTATCTGTCAAAATTAAACCACCCCCGCAACAGCTGCATTGATTTAGCCCAACACGTAATGAAAGCATTGTTGTATTCCTCACAGCCGAAATTACAAGTAATGGGATATTTAGTTGTGCAATGGATTTTATCGAATGGGAGTTGATTTCAAACACACAGGTAAGTTTATAATAACCAAAGTTAAGTAGTTTAATCACAATCAAAGAAATCTGTTTAAAATTAACGATGGTTCAGACAGTAAGATTATTATCAAGCTTTCATATGAGGGATGTCTGAACTAGTGCTTACATGTACATGTAAATGTATTTCTGAAATTCTCAATTAACCGGAAGTAGTCATTAATCATAACCAAACTTTGACAAAATTCGCGAAAATGTGTGCATGTGCAAAAAATGTGATTGATCATGGGCTAATACATGTACATGTACATGCATTAAAGTGATAAATTCGGACACCAAAACGAAAAAGTTATACATGTAAGGCTGTGAAAAGCACAATACATGTATTTTACGATTTCAAGCACATTGAGACATCTTTATCTCTAAAATGTCGCTTGCAATTATCTTAAAATTTTCTCGAACAGGGTCTAATGAAACCATTGTACAAATTATTGAAATATTAGGAGTAGCAGAAAAAAACCGAGATGGAAATTCAAAATATGTCAGAAATCATAATTTTCGGTAGAAACTGACTAAATTCCGTACAGATGAATGCTATTGTCAAAGCTTAATAATTTCAAGTAGAGTGTTTCCTTTTAACCAAAATATGGGTTTAGTCCTGCTAGAATAGAAATAATTTTTTTCAATGTGTAATAATTAGTCTTTGAATTACATGTAATATATGTACATGTACAAATGTAGCTTCTTCCCACGAAAAACTCAAGCAACCAGCTTACGCTGTTTATAAGCAAATCCAATTTGTCTGCAGTAATATTGAAAACTGTTCTTGTGATGTGATCGATGGCAGTGTTGAGATATATCGGCTGAGTTTCAGTTATTATTAATATTTTTAATGTGGTCATAATGACAATTATAGACTGACTCCAAAGAGCAGTGTCAAAAAGTAATTCAGATTGATTCTTTGATACAGTAATGAGACACCCATACGAAGAACATAATTATGAATATGTTAGCTATGATAGGTTGGTGTAGATTGTCTTGATTGCGCTCACTGTGAGGTCTTGGTATTGTGAAAGCCTCACTCAGTATTGTGCACAATTCTAGTTACAGTGTATATTCTTGTTTCTCACTGAACATTTAAAATATTATTGAGAACATTTCATACATGTAATCTACATTTGTATATTTTTATTTGAGAGTAGAGACACCTCTATTCTTTGTTGTTGTTTTTTTTTTGAGTGAAACCTGTATATGTATTAAAAGGCCCAGGACTCTATACAGCGCAGTGGATGCCTACGGCTGACTGAAAGGGCTAATGCAGACAGGCAAATTTTGCAATGATAGCGGCGCCACAGCTTACTCTTATTTTAATTTCACATTGTGTACATGTACATGGGACGTCAGTTTTTTTTATCCCATCTGATGAGTGACTATACATGTACATTTTACATGTACATGTACATGTAGTTCTTTGTCAGGCCCTCCATCATCCTACATGTACATGTACATGTACACCACTGACGAGGGGGAACCAAGTTAGTAAATCCCAATGAACAATGAACACAGGGACTGAACATGGGACCTCCAAGTTACCAAGCCAACACCTTACAGACTGATCCAATGTGGCTCCCATATTTGAACATAAATATGTGGACATTACACAAATATAAATTGTACCCTGTACATGTACATGTATCTGAATTTATACTGTAAATAAACCAATGAGATTTGGAATTTGAAATACATGCTGTAGTGTTGCTGTCCGTGAAATTTCCCTTTTGGGATTTAGATAGCATTCTTTCTATTGTTTTTAACGCTCACAAGATTTCCCAAATTTTAATACAGACAATCAAATAGCTCAGTGATTTAGATGTACATTATACACTGTTCAGTCAGAGTTTTCTGAATTTTTATATGTACATTATACACTGTGCATTCGAAGTATTTTGAATTTTTACATGTTCATTATACACTGTACAGTCGAAGTATTTTGATTTTTACATGTACATTATACACTGTACAGTCAAAGTATTTTGAATTTACGATACGGTTCCTCCTAAAGCCCATATGACCACTACATGTACATGTACAAGCACAACCAGTTCTACAAACAGTAAATTTAGCATTTTGTCCTGTAATTTGTTGTGTTTACAAGCTTTAATAGACAAAATTAAAAGATGACCAGAAATGGTTTGTGTAACTTCAGAATGTACATATATGCATGGAAGAAATGACATACAACACATCCAACTGTCGTAAAAAATACAATTACTTACTTTGAACTGTGACATTTTTATCTTCTTGTAACGTCCCTGGATTAGTAGCTATAGTAGGTTGTCCAGCTGTTATACACTGATATTCAGCAGCATCATTACAATCAGGATTATTAATAATAATTTGTAGGAAGCCTTGGGTTGGTTGCTGGGTTATATCATAATTACCAGTCACTGTATATTTAGGTGGTGTTATTCCTGTTCCAGGTTTAGTACCTATCCCATTTATTACTGCCATGTTTGTTGTTTGTGAATTCTGTACCATGGTACGTTTGTTTATCGTTATACTGTATAGTGTAGTATAAACAGCATTAGAAACAGGTGAACACCGTAATGTTAAAGATGTAGCACCTGCCTGTAGATTCTGTGATGGTGATATTGTGAGCCTAGCAGCTTCAACATCTGAAAATGTATACCAAGAAAATAATAAAGTTTACATGTAGTACATTTTCACCCATAAATTATGTTTAAAAGGGTAATCTGAATGCATGTCACAAAGAGCATACATGTACATGTACTTATAAGTGAGTCTATGGTACTGGATTATCATACATGTACATGTACATGTAGCAACAGATAATCAATATCATTTACATGTACATATAATAACAATTGCAATTGACACACATGATACGTACACCATACATGTATATACTAATTCAACTCTGGAGTACATGTACAGATATACATGTACATGTACTACACATGCATGTACATGTACATGCATCTTTGTACATGCAGAAGGAGAATAACGGAAATCGATAGGGCTCATCCACTCAATGTCCCAACTACTGTACATGTACATGCACGTCCACATTTGTACATGGAGAATAAGGGAAATTGATAGGCTCATACACTCATTAATTATCCCAACTACATGTATGCTTATACACAAAATTTGAAAAAAATTGATTAAAAAAATTGCAGTTTCTTATCGCCTTCACAGCAAAAATGTAACTCTATTGTGGTGTTCATCCAATGTGTTCTGATAGATATTATTAGTGCCCATGTACTTTGATCAAATGTGAGCTTGTCATTGGTTTCAAAATGAAAACAATAGATCAAACATAAACTAGGTGCTTGTGTGACGAAATGATACTAGAGTACATGTATATCCTTTAATTTAGTTTAAACTGAAAGTGTCTATCAGTAACACATCTACATGTACATCAGGGTGTCATGAAGACCCCATTGTTTTTTAAATAATAAGATCAAATCAAACATTTCATCCTGGGAAGAACTCACTCAGCCTTTCCTATGGTCCTACATGTACATTAGATCAACTCCAAAGAGCCTATTGATGTTCTTGAGAGCAGAGAAGTTTGTAATCAATAATTCACTTTGTTCAGCAAGAATAAGAGTTCCACAAACCTGAACCTATGGTAAATTTTTTTAGACACCAGGGAAAGCACAACACTAGAAGTCCAAGGCGGATAACAATTTACATGTACAGTACCAGTTATACATGTAGTAGTACAATGTACATGTACTATCAACACATTGCCTCACGGCCGTACATGTATGTTTAACCATGGTAAAGGTTGTTTTTTTTCATATTTTTCATGCCCCAAGGTAATTACATGTAAGTGTCACCAAGATGTGCTTTACACCAACACATACATGTAAATTTTTTAGAAGATCCAAAAAGCACACCTTGTCCCGTGCATTCATCGAAAAATCAGTTGAAGATATTGACACTGTAACACGTTCAAAATTAGTAGCCATACTTCCCAAACCAATAAAAATGAAAAGGCAACAAGGAATTATTCGTTTTATGACTACGATATTGAGTAGACTGGTTATTATGATCTTACTTCAACAAAAATCGGTCAAAATTTATCTTTTTTATTCTCTAATTAAATTAAAAGTTCTTGAATCTTTGTGTACAAATGTATATCTTATTGTAACCATTAGACGACCCATTGGTCCCCATGAGATGGTCCATCTGACCAACACCATTAGGCCCGATGGGCTATCCTGAGTGATGTCAGAAAAATAGGTATAATTCCACTTTTCTTTAAGGTGAAGTATTGAAACTGTATGTTTATAGGTTAATATCTGATAGCAAAGATTAGTTATCCTCAGTGATTTGTAACTAAAGTTATCTGTAAATCAGCCCATCGAATCCCACTCCCCCCTACATGTACTAGCTCTGTAATGGAAGGTAGTGGAATGCAGATTATTGCTAGGGTTCTACCCTGACGAAACAGCACAGAATGGTGAAAATTGATAGTTTTCATGTTCCCAAATTCATCACATCTTTGGGATATAAACATGTACATCACATTTCAAGAAAGGGAGAGAGAGTTTAATAATGTCCACTCGACACAAACCAGATGTGTCCTGCACCACTGATAGGGGAGAAAAAAGCACATTGGTAAAATACATGTACGTTGGGAATTTCTCGGCCAACATCAAGAGTCAGTGTCTTACTCTCTGAGCCACCGTGGCTTTCTTGTCATTTAAAAGGAAGCCTTAGGAAATCTCAGTATCGTGCCGGAATTTTACACAGAATTACATTTCCCTTCAAACTTTAGTCGTAGAGAGAAACTTGGTGTGGCTCGCTCATTTGTGTCATAAGGTACATGTAATGAAATGAAATGTCCTACTTTTCTGATCCTACTGACAGGGCTCATGAGGAGAGGCATATGCCATACGATGTGCTATTAAGGATATTTTGCCTGGACAAAAGCGCTATGGCCTACTCTTTATTTTGAATTCCAACTGTTAAGGATTGTTTCATGTGCATGCCAATGTGTACATGTACACAGGACCTTGATATTTTTGTCCCATAAGAATGACTAGACACTGTACCTGGCACGTTCTGTCATGCACCACTGACAAGAGGGAACCATGCTGGAAAATGGTATATTACATGTCATACACAGAGATTTGCACGAAAATTTCCCAAACACTTTTATACAGAGTTGAAGTGTGAAATTTTTTTTTTAAACTATATTTTATTCAATAAGAATGGGATTGGGGAACAGGCTAGGCCTATATCATTTAGAGGAGGACACAACAAAATAGTATATATCATGGAACCTACATATAAATTCCAAATAGGATTAGGTTCTTTGTAGAAAAAGTTAATATTGAAACACAAGGGACATAACTCTTATATTGCATGAAAACGCTGGCTTGGAAATAGCATTTTAAAGGGAATTTTTTTAAACAAATTCGCATAAGAACAGGGTCAGACAAATTGGACCAAAGACCACTCGGACAAATGCATTCAAGAACGGTATATTATTAAATATAGATATAAAATAATATCATATGAGTTGAAATAATGGTGTCTTTGGATAAACTGTACTAGCGACCCGAGACATGCATGTCTTCAATATTAATTTTGTAATTTTATTGCAAGAGGCGTATAAATTATATACACACCTACATTTATTCTTGTTCCCTATGGAATGTCCGGCGTCATTCCCTCTTGTCAGTGATGCAGGATGGAGGGAATGACAAGGCCAGCTCTCTAGTCGTTTGGATGGGATGAAAAACCAAGGTCCTGTGTACACATTGGCATGCACGTAAAAGATCCCTTGACAGTTGGAATTTGATATAAGAGTAGCCCGTAGTGCCACTGTCCGGGCAAAGTTTCCCTCATAGCACACTGTATGGCGTATGCCCGTCTTCATTAACCTATAGTTAGGAGCTATGGAATGCCAAATCGGCCATACAGTATACCAAAATTCATAATTTAGGATTCTATTTTGAATATTTTGTAGCATCAATCTAACACCAAAATGTTCTCTTTTTTTAACCAAAATGCTGTTTCGTCTATAATCCTACAGAATGCCAGAATTGGGCAAATTGTCCTATCTATTTATCGTCCGATATGTCTTACTCTTTCCCTGGCTTCTACATACAAGCTGTGAGTGTGATAGATAACCCGTAATATTGCCGTCATTTCGGATACCAAATATGTCTAATTCAATTGTACATATGATTCATGCATAATAGGTATAATACGTATATACACAGAAAAACTATGAAATCGTAGGTCAAGGGCGTAAATAGTTTGTATATCCTACATGACAATACCTGTTTTAAAACTGCAAACGGATATAAAATATAAACTCGCACGACATCAGTAACTGACCATCTGAAATAACTTGATAGCCTACCTTTTAATACTAAAACACAAATTAATACAACAAGCGGCAAACACAATAATCCGTTAAATAACTTCATCTTTCTTGAATAAATCAACGGTTATTACAACATAAATATTCCGTTTAAACTTTGTAATGGCGCCCTCCTATAACCGTTACACCTGTGGTGGTGACTCGTCTTTGAAGTATTCCTCCGCGTGTGCACACACACACACACTCAGGTAAAAAAGACAATGATTAATAATGATCTAGAACTTTTTATTTGTTTCCCGTAACGAAGTAATCCTTCTGAATTATAATAAACTTCAAGCTTCAAGTCTAAACTACAGGAAATCACAAAACACAAATAAATTAAATTAGTCTCCGGACTATTTCGCGTTCACCTGTCGTATGTGTGATTTGACTACAGGTATTTTCGTGTTCTAGTTATTTTAGCTTGTCGTCTGATATCTGTAGCGTGTATTGTAACGATATCTATCTATTATCTGTTCTCAGCTCACAGCGAGAGACTGTTCACACTGCACACGAAGCCAGGCCTTTGTGATACTTAAATGTTATGTTAAAGTCTGGAGTGACCGAGTGGCGATTTCCGACTGAAATGCGTGTGATTAGTAATTTATGATTCACGGTGCATCAACCATCATTATTGACAGTTGACACCATAAATATTCACGAGTCTCCCACTAAAGATCAGATGACACGCCCTCAATTAGCACATCGATGTTAGATTTCGATCCACAAATTTTATTTGGGATTCGATTTCTAGATAAATAAGAAGATGGTCCCCGTGAAATTATTATTTGATAATGACTTTATAACTTTAAAAAAAAGTTTTATAATTAGTAATTTAAGTCGGGGAAGTAATTACCACTGTTCGAAGTTTGAATTTCATTTTTAAAAAGTAGAGATTAATGTGTTTTGTTTTAATGACAGAGAGGTCCATACCAAAAACACAAGGACCCTTTATATTAAATACAACAAGTAGAACGTTAAACCCTATTTCAATTAAATGGAATATAGTCACTGGTTTGTTATATAAACGAGAAAACATGCCGAAACACTGTGCGTTAAAGTAGCCAAGTCTCTAACTCAATATCATCCAAAATCTTCAACATTGAAAACGCGATTTATTTGTCAAATTAAATCAACATTCATGTTGTGATCTTACCGGAAAAATATGGGCTTTTGATATCCAATATTTAAGACAAAATAAACATTTTACCATTGGTACACGAATCGTGTACCATAATGCGCTTCAGCCCCAGTTGTATCAAGAGACCCGAGGGACGAGGCTAGACACATTGCACCAAATCAAACGGCGTATGTAGACTGGAATAACCAGACGCTAGAAATTTGAACTCGCTTGAAACTGCTGGCTTATTTCGCCGAACATAACTGATTTGAAATTGGAGTAAAAACCGAAACCATTGAATGTAAATCAGTTTATATTCATTCATATTACAGTATTATATGCGTTGCGACCCACTTTTGTCAATTTCTAGGTCCCAAATATTAGCGACTTAGCTCCTTTAAGTATAACAAATGGTCGCTGTGTTTTTACATGCGCTCAATTCGAAAATGCAACTTCAGGATAATATTCATACTCAATGAATAATACTGAATATTTTGCAGTTTCAGGTCGGGTGGGGGCGGGCAGGGGTAGACGTACCCGGTACTTAAACACTATTCTTCCAAGAGGAATCCAGAATAATGATGCATATACATGTCTTCACTAAAGTCTCACCCCGCCAACCGAGGCTAAGTCCGTATAATAAAGGGATGCAATTCCCACCAAACACGTACTCCCATCTCAACGACTCGAAACAGACAAGGCAATAACTATTCGAAAGGCATAAGAAAATCTACTGATCCCTAACGGAACGAATACTGGGATTCAGCGCTGGTTCACTAACTAGGATGTTACCCGTTACATCCTGGAGTTGGTCGAGAAAATTCCTCGGAATTTTCTTATCTGGTGTCGCCTTGTTAGTTGGGCAGGACGCAGGATCAGTGCAAGAGAGTGTAGCCGTGCTGATGGTATATTAAAAACCTAGATTTAGTAGCCGGTGGGGGTGGGGGGCAAGCGAATTATTGAAATAAAATTGAACCATATGTTAGTCCCGAAATCACCTAATCGAGTGAACGTTAAACCCCATTTTTCTCTCTCTTTTATTAGTACCGCAATTATTAGTGGCGCATGTTGACCTTCATTAACCCGATAGGTGCAGAAAAGTAGGACCTTAAACGGTCAGATCTATTTCAAGGTCACGAGATGAAAACAGGGTTAAGGCACGTGATTGTTGCTGGTGATTGTGGGTTAGGGTTAGGTCTTGGGCTAGGGTTAGGGGTAGCGCTCGCCCTGTTTACATCTCATGACCTGTGGCGATATCTGCAGGTCTGTATGTGAAATAGATCTAAGCCTAAAAACACCATTTCATTTCTTTACGTGACCAACTGGATAACGTAAGCGAAAAAAATAAAATGTAGATTATGAGATAACGGATGCACTCATAAGATCGTGTAAATACTTATCTCGATTGAAATCTATTATAAATTAACTATGGCAGATTTATGGAGGAATATCGAATGCTTGGTTGTTGATCATATTATTGAAGTAGAATTTATTTTGACATTATCAAATAATATATCATCACTATCCTTGTGGAATGATTCACTCAGCTCAACAACTTACTAAAAGTTATCTTCAATAAATCATTTATTATCTTCAAACCCCATGCACATGGTCAAAGATTATGTACACACAGATCGGAGAACTATTTCACATCACACGGGAAACCAACGAGACTATTCACGGACGTTGTAAGCAATCTAAAATGAACTAGTAGGTGATTCATTTTACAAACTACACAGCGAAACCTCCTTGATTTAAGCCAAAATAAAGTATTTAATCGGCTTTATGGATCACGTATAAATATATACATCATAAGAAAAGCCACGAAAACGCGGAAGGAAACCAACTAGATTATTCACGGATATTATAAGCGATGTAAAAATACCAAGTAGATGATTCATTCATAATTTCAACAAACTACACAGCCCCCCCCCCCTCGTTTGATTTCCGCCAAATAAAGTATTTAGTTGGTATGATGAGTTATTTCGGTTAGTAATGTGTCATGTAGGAGATTCGACTTTAGTTTTGAAAGACAAGACGGAAATCTGTCTTTTTCCTAATTTTCTTAGTCTTATATATACGTATATCATGGGACTGTGGCCTAAGTATTCCGTATAATATTATCGTGTCCTATGAATTTCATATAAATGTGTCATGTGTAGTCAATATTATACCTGCACCCTGTGTAGTCTATATACTCGTGTCGCATGAAGTCCATATAAATATGTGTAGTCCATATACGTACTTGTGCCCTGTGAAGTTCATAATATACTCGTGTCCTATGAATTCCATATAAATATGTCATGTTTATACCATATAATTGTGACTTGTATAGTTAATATAATTATGCCTTGTGTATAACCGGTTATGTGAAATGTTCTCAATATTTTTTCGATATTTGAGAGTCAATGAAGTAGACTGGGGCTAACCGAAGCTAGGAATAAATAAAGCAACAGGCTAAACGAAATCAGGAATAATTAAAGCAGCGGGCTAAACGAAACTATGAATCTGATAAAGCAGCGGGCTAAAGGAACTATGTATCTGATAAATGCCTATATAAACATAAATAAAGTTAAATACACCTATAAATATATCTGACAGTTCTGACAGTAATCTTATTAATTATACTCGTCTAATTAACTTCACCCGGGTCTATAATTAGTCTACTTATCACCTCGCCAATATTATTATAATATACCTACATTTTATATACTTGATAGCGTTCAGACAAATGTTTCCAGCACTTAAACAGGAAAACGAGGCAGAAAGATAAACGTTTATATAACTAGGTCTACTAAACAGAAACATATATTATTAAAATTTAACACTTCAAACATAACCAAAAGGGCAGAAATTACAAATTAATATTATAAATAAATATTAAACATGTAAACACGCCGCCCCCCCCCCCCCCCCCGCTCAAAACGCACAAAAAAAACCAGCAACACGCCAAATCACCCCCACCCCACCCTCCGCATCCAAATAAAACCAAAAGCACAATGCCCAATAAAATCGAAGTGTACTATTACGTAGAAATTAAAATTAGTTTCACGTATCCATTTTTATACACTTGATTAGTATTCGTTGACATCGAGGTCAGGGGAGTATATAACCTAAATTTTCGTTATTTTATTATTCTAAATAGGAAATCACAGACGTTATTTGTGTAAAATAGGAATAATTTTTTTTTAGGAATTGTAGCCCCATAAGGAGTTGGTTAGCGGTTGGGGCGACGAGAAGTGGACATTGTCCAAACCCCACGCTCAGCCCGCCAATGTGTACAGTGTTTGTTTCTTAATTTCGAGTTTGATTACCCATCTCGATTTCCCTCGCCCCCTCTCTAATAACCCAGTAATTATTTCCATGTTCCAGTCCCAGCCACTCGTTCAGCCGCTCCTATCAAAAAAGTTACATTATTTACTGAATAGAAGAAATATAGTAATAATATCTAAGTAACGCATAATTATGTTTTAATTTATGTACTATAACATTTTGAATATTCTTCTTCCGTAATCATTAGAACATGGTTTAAAAATTTTGAAATAATAAACGCTCTTTGTCTTTTCATTTGACATGACATTTCATAATAACGACATAACTTAAAACCGCAACCAGGATTTAAAACGCATCTCGACAATACAAATATATATATTGCAAAACTATTTCATCCTTTTAGATAGAAAGATAAGTTAGTTTCCAATTTCACATAATATGTCTTATAAAAGTTCAACAAAAATCCTAATTATAATTTCACTATTTATGAAAAAAAATCATTAAATTACCCCAAAACAAATATTTCATATTTATTATTACCATTTATAATATAAAAAAAAGTTAACTTCAATTTTCCCATGATTTGTCTTACAAAAGTTCAAAAGAAACTGTCACTGTAACTTCACAATTTATAAAGAAAGCCCATCCCCCCAGAAAATAAAAACATCAAAAATCAAACGCACAAAAATAAAAATCAGAAAATTTCATGTTTCACATGACAAATCTGGTAGATATGGGGGCGTGTGTAATAGTGTTGAAAACTCTTTAAATTAAAAACGGTCAAGATGGGGCTTGTGGAGCCAACTGTTAGTCTAAAAAACAAAAAACACGCGTAAAATCAACAAGATATTCGACAAATTCCACTCTTTGAAATGATACATTTTTGCGAGATTTGTGTGTAAGTATATTCACTTATGACAAACGGCACTTCTTGACCCGAGGCGGATATGGTTCACCTCCGCCTTATTGACGCTAGCCTCCGAAACTCGCACAACCACAACGTTTAAAATCTGCGGACCATAAATTATGTATAGGCCAGTTCACTTGGATGATAATTCAACAAAATTTGGCTGTATCAAATACTTATCAATTACTGATTTAATTTGTCTAATTACCAAGAATAATTTATGATCAGGAAAGTGGTCAGCCATGTTAAATTAATTTTGATTTATGGTAAATAATTTATGATTACGTCACCGGTTACACTTGAACATCCTCCTGCGGGTAATAATGATGTCATATTGCTATCTACAAGATTATTATTGCATAACAAATTTTATTTTCTGAATTATTCATACGCTCATTAATATTAGCTATATCAAGGAAAATTTATGACTTTATAATAACACGGAAATGGTATTACCTCATTCCTAACTCGAGTGATTTGATTGTTAATTTTAGTTCAAACTACGAGGAAGTTATCAGCTTCCTATATCTGGAAGATCATATCCCGTAAAGATTAAATTTAAAAATATTTATAAATTTTATTTAAAAGGCTGAATCCTTATGTGAACAATTCGCAGGTGGTAGTAAAGCTACTATACCAAATCGCCAGATTAAAATGATTGTTATCTAATACACAATTTCCCTCGTAGCTCACCGCATGGCGTATGCCCAGTCGATGCAGAAAAGTAGAACGGTAAACCCCATTTTGATATTTAATGTTTGTTATCTATTAATGAATTAATGAACTCGGAGTCACGGTGGCTAAGTGAGTAAGACGCTTGCTCGTTAACCTGGAGGTCGAGGGTTCCCTCCCGGTGTTGGCCGAGAAAGTTCATCGGAATTTTCCGGCATTGTTTCCCTTGTCAGTGATGCAGGAGGGACTGACAAGCACAGCTGACTATAGTCGTGCGGGTGGGATGAAAAACCGAGGTCCCGTGTACACATTGGCGTGCACGTTAAAAATCCCTTGGAAGTTGGAATTCGATATACGAGTAAGCCGTAGCGCCGCTGTCCGGGCAAAATTTCCATCATAGCACATTGTATGGCGTATGCTCGTCTTCATTATCCAAGTCGGAGCAGAACAGTAGGACGTTAAAACCCATTTCGTTTCATTTCAATTTCGCTCCGAAATCAAACAGCAGTGTGCTTCTAATTAGCGATATAAAAACGCCAAGGTAGAAAGGAACCATTTCTCGTAACCTGCTAGTAATAAATATTGAATATGCATATAAATTTGTACATTCCAACATTATTTGCTCTGGCACTTGCAATATTCTTCAATAATGCCCATTGTTAATTGACTTACGCAATGAAACGTTATTTTGTATACCAGTCATTTAAAAAATTGAAATGTTCAAATGTTATTGAGAAATGTGGAAATTTGAAAGATTTAATAACCTTGTAGATGGGAATAGTATAGTATGTTTTAATTTAACTGTATGCAAAAACTGGGTGTGGTTGGTTTTCAGCAAATAAACATAATAGTGCTATTTTAAACCAATAACAATTTGGTACAGGGAAATAGTCATGTGTTGATTTCATTAATGCTATTGGGGTGTTACAAGTGTCCGTCTTGCGACCGCTTTTGTTCTATGTAGACGTAAATGACATCCCGGAAAAACTTAAATTATCAACAACTCTCCAATTAGATGTATGAAGTGACCGACACCGTTTACAAATCAGGGTACGCGTATTCATACTTCTCTTTCATTTCAAGCCACAAGTCAGATTATTTATATTTTTCTCATAAGTTAACCGTTTGTACTAGTTGGCATTTTGTATCCTGAAGAAGGAAAAAAAATATATAAATAATTGATGGGCTTGTATGAAATCGATAGCACTATTATTACTTTATATGTCTAAGATAAATAAAGATGGTGGCATAAAGTCAATAGAAATCAATATAAAGTAAGAGATTGGTCGATATGATTTTTTTTTAAAACTCAAATGTTGTTTTTATAATAACAGCGTATTTTTATGTACGTTTTGGTTTTGTATGGCCCTACGCTCTATATTTAGGGGATTTGAATGTATGTCTAAATGGGAATGTTTTTAAGTTTATTTCAATTTCAAATTTATTGTACAATCCTCCGTTAATTCTCTATATAATGTGATCGATAAGAAAGGGGATTGTGTATAACTGGTCTATTAGGAGGCCTTTGAATCACTTATGAATAATTCTAACGATCAAATGTTTATTTAAATAGTTTGTTTACTAATCAGGTATCACGTAAATAGCTTTGTCATTCAAATCAACATTTTGAATAGTCCGTGCTATTTGTATGTAACTATTTGGTCAGTATTGTAATATGCATACATGGATCCTAAGGTTGGTAATTGAGTCACGTGGCGTGCTTTCCATTCCCAAGCGAAGTACTGAAATTCAATTGAACCATATTATGTTAGTGCCGAAATGACCTAGTTTGTATCGAGTGGACGTTGAACTCCCTTTTGTCGTTCGGATGGACTAAAATCCGTGCAGGTAAATCAACCCATGACCTTTGCAATTTGAAATACGAGTACAAATATAGGTGATATTGCCTCTGTCCGGGCAAAATTTATGCCAAAAGCACATCGTATGGCGTATGCCCGTTTCCAGAACAGTCGGAGCAGAACATTAGGGCGTTAAACCCCATTTCATTTCATTTTATTTTGTGTCGTGATCTTACATATATATCTATTATGGGCGGAGCCACGGTGCTTCAATGAGTAAAATACTTGTTCACTAAACATGAGACTAGGGTTCGCTCCCGAGGTTCGACAAAAAAAAAAATCATCTAGTCGTTCGTATGGGACGACAAACCGAGGTGCTGTGTACACATTGGCGGGCACGTAAAAAAAACCCATGACGGTTGGAATATGATATAAAAGTAGTTCATATTGCCACTGTCTGGGCAAAATTCCTCTAATAGAACACTGCGGAACAGCACGTTAAACCCTAATCATTTCATTTTCAATGTAAATAAGAAGTGCCTACAGTGTCGTGTGCTTGACAAACCTCACAATTGAAACTTAAACCCCATTTCAATTCATTTCATCTATTTTAAGTTAAGTGCGTTTCAAGAGTATCCTGCTTGATATGGTTAATGTAAGCCACATATTTCAATCATTACGTTTTACGAGTTTTGGTGTCTATTTATACACTATGATAAAATACAGTTGTGCATATATCTTGACAATATGTTTCCAATACATGATTCACTATTTAAATGATTTATTATATGGGCAAAGGAGTGATTGAGCATGCGCAGTGGGGTTGTTTATGCATATTATGTCGTTATGTTGAAAGCATTTAGGCCTAAAGCGGCATTATGGAAGATTAGATAAAAAGCTGACAGTTCTCGCTATAAAACTTAGAAAAAAAGATACTTCACTCTGAGCCGAGAAAATCTCATTTCAATAACACTGTTGCCTCGACTGTCATTTTTACCATTGTTAGGATAATAAACAAAGTGCCAGTTATCCATTTTTACGGTTAATCATCAACAGCCGTTGAACTGTTTAAAATCGGACCCATCAGCAGATGGCATCGAGAGTTGATTATGTTCTTGTCATGTTTTAACTAATTAATAGTGTAATTAATAGACATGCAGTTGGCAGATTAGCTCTCGCAGAATGCCTATTTAAAGATACATTATGTTAGCTTTAGATAAAGAGCTAGCCATTCTTGCTGTAATAGTTCGAAAATTGATAATGTAAAATGAATAATGTGAAAATTTCATTCAAATTACTCTATTGCGAGCGATATGGTCGCCTGTCCAACCTCGTGGGTTTTCTCCGGGTCCTCCGGTTTCCTCCCACTGCTAAAGATCCCTACGCGCAAGCGATGTATTGAAATAAATTTAAACCATATGTTAGTCCCGAAATGACATAGTTTGTGTCGAGTGGACGTTAAACCCCATTTCTCTCTCTCTCTCTCTCTCTCTCTCTCTCTCTCTCTTGCGAGCGAAGATATTAGCCTTTGAAGGTTTGACAAGACGTGTGCAATAATTTCAACCACCGTGTTGGTTGTTCGAAGCTAAGTCTCGCTCCTTCGTTTTTAGTTTAAAACAAAATATGACTGAACTGTTCTAATCTATTTAATATCGGAGAAATCCGATGCCATCGAGAGTTGATTATGGGCTGGAAAAGTTAATTAATATCTAATTAATAATTTAGAAAGCATTTCAGGCCTAAAGAAAGACCTGCAATAGGCAGATTTAGCTCTTGCATAATGTATGTTTAAATAAATCTTCACCTGTTTCGCAATATTTCTGAGCATATTGATTCACTATTATGTTACTGGAAAATAGCACGAACGCGTTGAATGCATGAAAAGAATCCGTTAAAGAAAAGCGCCGACCTTTCGCAATATTTACATACGTCTCTGTTTCGATGTAAAGTTAATAAATATTATATTTCTTATCAAATACACATTTCATTACTAGTCTCTGATTTCCAGACTATTCATGGATTACGAATATGATCACCATACCAGTGTAGTTTGCTATTATATTTAACAACTGCGAGAGTATAGTATGGACCAGGAGCCGATTTTGACCCCATAGCATCCATCCTGGAATCATGACGTTACATCAAAATCGAAGCTTGTCCATCGATGCGCAATTGTCCAAGGAACATGTCAAGTTTCGTGTCGAAAGTACTTGAAGTGGCAGAACCCTTGACTTTCTTCTCAGAGCTTCGCCCCTAAGAAAAAGGACAATCCCCAGATGTGTAGGGACCTGGGGCCTGTTTCACGAAATTTTAACTAAGATAAAATCCAAATTTTAGAAATTTGATTGGATAATATTACAATGATTGTAGTGCTTGGCCAATCAAAATTTAAGTATCTACTAAAATTTGGATTTTATCTTTAGTTAAAATCAATTTCAAAACCGACATGACAAACGTGCGGACAAAATGACACACAAACTGAACAAGCAATGAACAATAAACGATTGGATCTGGGGGCTGACCGTATGCGCCTACTAAGCTGTATAGTTTGTTTGTCATGATACAGACTTCAGGAGATTTTCGTGGAAATGTAATAAAACAATAATTATATAGATACGATTCGAATTTTGATAATAAATATTATATTCAAAATTGATATCTTGATAGCAAGTCATTGACTCCAAGGCGCTTCTTAAATGACAAACCAGCTGTCGTTTATTGGATTTCACGTTTGTAGCTTTACCTGTAGATTAACCAGATTTTATCCTCAAGGGACATAACATATCCATTGATATTAAAATATAAACAGTACAATGTGTTAATCTGCATTTATTTTAAAACATCGATAAAAAAGATCGAAACTATATATGTCATATTTCTTTCCAGTTCTAAACGCTATCATGTACAGTAACATGCTCAAGTCTCTACAATTGACTGATAACCTAAATTTTAAAACTGATTAAAACTGATGATCTACTTTTTAAAACAAATAATTCTCTCGTCTTAATCCACGTACAAAATGTAGACAAATTGGATTATTTAACATTAAATGTATCAACGGTATAATAATCTCCCAGCATGGATTCAGTCGGATTAAAAACAGTAAAATATATTTATAAAAATATTTGAGGTGACTCTCGCTTGTTTATATCATCTATACAGGATGGCTAATGTTACGAAATGTTCCATTCGTCATATCCTTATACTGAATGGGACTGGGCCATTTTTGGGCTGACATTCATATTAGGATTCAAATTCCACACTATTGTACTTGACAAAGGAGTAAAAAAAACCAAATGACATTCAACGACTTTACACAAGTTGTCGAAAAAATGAGTTAAGCCCGGCAAACACACTTTTACAAATCTACAACGAAAATCACTAAATTGGAGCTAAACCTAATAGATGTATAATAGATTTTTACTTAAACTTGAATTGTCCTCATTTTTGTCAGAATTCTTTCTCATCGAGCAAGCGAGATGTTTCGTTTATTTTACTTGTCTCCGTGCTAAAACATTAACAAAGGACGTCCTTAATACAATAAAACGACACTTGAATAATTGTTGTTAATTCAATACAGGAGATAACAGAATGGCGGCGACTGTTGGCCTTCGGGCGACACGGCGACATGTAGAAATCTTTTGTCGGTAATATCACCCCGGTAGAAGCGGATTATAAATACGTGTACACCTACGTGTACATATGTTAAAATAGAACATTAATGTAATGTTATTTTAATAATGTAATAACGTGATTTACATTCATTTTTAAATTTTTTTAATGGAATTGCTAATGAATTATGTTCGGTGAAATACGCGAACAGCCAAAATTGAAAGGCAGTTGAAATGTACCAATATTGAATTCTAATTCGTGTTTTTAATTTCGATATTATGAGAAATATTGAGTTCGCGGTTTATCAGATCGGTGGAAGCGACGATAATTAAATCTATTTCAAACATAGAATACTCTACTTTGTCAGCGATATCGTATAGAGTGATAGCAGACGTTAAACCCCACTTTGGCAATTCACCGTCATTAGATCATGAAATAAGTTCCAGGGACTATCAGCGTGGGATATAGTGTGAATTTATCTTCATTGTTGGCTAAGTGGGTAAGACGCTGGCTCGCTAGCCTGGAGGTCGGCTGTTCCATCCCTGCATTGGCCGAGAAAGTTCATCCAGATTTTCCGGCGTGGTTCCCCCTTGTCAGTGATGCAGGACGGAGGGCCTGACAAGGACAGCTGTCTAGTCCTTCGGAGGAGACGAAAAACCGAGGTCCCGTGTATACATTGGAATGCGCGTAAAAGACCCCTTGGCAGTTGGAATTCGATATAAGAGTAGGCGATAGTGCCGCTTCCCGGGCAAAATTTCCCTCATAGCACACTGTATGGCGTATGCCCGTCTTCATTAGCGCAGCACAGGAGCAGAACAGTGGGACTTTAAACCCCATTTCATTTCATTTATCTTCATTGTCTGCGACATAACTTCATTGTTGAAGCGGAGGTTAATTACAGCTATTTGACAAACAATTCACCCCTACTGGTGACGTATTGTTAAATAGAATCACCCTATGACAAAGAGTTAAATAAATCTCTGGGGTGTCGATGAGAAGATTATCGATTAAAAGTTAATGAATCTCAATATCTAGAACTTCTTTTATCTTTCTCCAAATCTAAATCCCGAGATATTGTTTCTATGGCTTACTACAGAATAATAGCACGAGTAAACTAAATAGAGATGGCGCGAGACGGAGTGTGATATTGTTGAAGCGTGTATTATAAAACAGAACAGAGGGGGTGTGAGGTAAACTTGTTGTTCTTAGTGTTTAACGTCCGCTTCCACCGAAGGTGATATCGCAGACAAGTCTTATTTTTCATTTTTATTATCTTAGCGCACGCGCTGGGACCTTTCCCGTGGGAGGAAACCGGAGTACCCGGGGTAAACCCACGAGGTTGAGAAGGCGAGATATGGGGATACCTGGGTTCGGGGTATGAATTACAATGAATGAAATGGGGTTTAACGTCCTACTTATCTACACCAACTGGGTTAATGAAGACAGGAAAACGACATAGTATGTGATGTTAGGTAAATCTTGCGCTGATAGCGACGGTTTCCTTGGTGTGTACGTAAAAGAACCCTTGACAATTTGAATTCGAAGAGAGTAGGCGGAAACGCCGCTGCCCGGGAAAAATCCTTCACGTGGCACACCATGGCGTTTGGGCGTTTTAATTAGCCCAGCTGGCGTAGAAAACTAAGACGTGAGACGCCATTTTATTTCTACTATATTTTCAGATCGATTCGAATTGATTTTAGTTTAAATTTAACCTAGATTTAGAAGCATGACATAACAATACGAAAAGACCTCGTGTTTAAACAATAAACACGCCATTATTCAAGCAACACGCGCGGAATTGATTTCATGTTGTAATAAAATCGAACTGGCAGCTCAACAATGCTATTATTTGATTTCATTAACATGTAGACCGTTAAAGTGAAATAAATGGAAGTTTAACGCTGCACTGTTCTGCACAAACCTGGGTAATGAAGACGTGTATGTGCCATACAGAGAGAAATGGGGGTTAACGTCCACTCGACACAAACTAGGTCATTTCGGGACTAACATATGGTTTAATTTTATTTACATAATTCGCTTGCGCGTAGGGGTCTTTAGCAGTGGGCGGAAACCGGAGGCCCCGGAGAAAACCCACGAGGTTGGACAGGCGACCCTACTCCTTGCCACGTACAACCGGGGATTCGAAACCACGCCAGTCGACTCAATGACAGACTTTATGATACGAGTGAAATGAAATGAAATGGGGTTTAACGTCCTACTGTTCTGCTCCGACTGTACTAATGAAGATGGAAAAACGTCATACAGTATGCTATAAGGGAAATTGTGCCCGGACAAGGGCGCTACGGCCTACTCTTATATCGAATTCCAACTGTCAAGGGATTTTTTTTACGTGCACGCCAATGTGTGCACGGGACCTCGGTTTTTTGTCCAATCCGAACGACTAGACAGCTGTCCTTGGCAGGCCCTCCGTCCTGCATCACCGACACCCAGGTTGTGAGCCAGCGTCTTACCCACTTGGCAACTGTGATCCCCGACACCAAATGAAATAGACACAAATTGAAATGGGGTTTAACGCGATCCGCCATCAGCCTTTTTCCGGGCACAATTTCCATTATAGCATACTGTATGACGTTTGGCCGTCTTCATTAGCACAGTCGGAGCAGAGCAGTAGGCCGTTAAACTCCATTTCATTTCATTTTCACCTGTCTCCTTAAAGACTGGATGTTTGTGTACATAAAACAATAACTGCGTTGAGGTTAAAAGGCAGAACAAAGGTTACATGCTGAATGTTCAAGTCAAGTTTAAATCTTCTCTGGTATTTATGAAGTTGGTGCGAGGTCGTCCATTCTTTAAAATACTTCTAACATGGCCAGGTCGTAATTACGTGAACACAGGGGCATGGTACGACTTATTCCTCGTCATCGTAAAACTATGCATATCATTCTCCTGTACGACTTATATCCCATAAACTATGCACGTATCATGTTTTCGTTATTAGCTAAACTTTTTCTTAACTATTTTGTTAAACGAATTAAAATTATGACATTCTGTTTTGCAAATTTTAATTCTTTTCTAATACGGTCACCATAAAAATCTTTTTCTTACAAGCTTGTTAAATGTCTTACTTTAAACCCCAACCAAAGGAATACTTCGTTAAACTTGTTTAATGAGATTAACTTTAATGAGATGAAATGGTTAACGCGTTGGATCACAAGGTCTGTCATTAAGTCAAGTGGTGTGGTTTCTATTCCCCGCTTGTACGTGACAAGGAGTAGAGTCGCCTGTCTCCCGCTGCTTAAAACCCCTACGCGCATGCTTTAGACCTAGTTTGTGTCGACTGAACTTAAATCCCTCCCCCCCTCTCTCTCTCTCTCTCTCTCTCTCTCTCACAAGTATCCACTAATTCTCGGCCTATATTACTTCTACCAATGATATTAAGGTTAATCCCAATCTGATCAAAACACTGGGGCATGTTTCACGAAATTTTAACTTCAAATTTTTGTAGATACTTCAATTTTGATTGGCTAAAAACTAAAATCAATATAATATTATCCAATCAAATTACTAAAATTTGGATTTTATCTTAGTTAAAATTTGGTGAAACAGACCCCAGATCTATATTTCGTTTCGTTTTTTTATACTTTCGATGGCCTACACTACATGAAGATCTGACAAGTTATACCGTAGTGGGAGTTCACTTCAGGGGTCAAACGAGCGGCTTTTGAGCCTATGACGTCAGCCATTGATTAATCAACCAGCGCTGACGTTTCTAGGGGTTTACCCACAGTTCCGCGCAGAGATCTCCAAGAAGTCGCCGTAACCATAGAAATATATACTGACTGTATATATTTCTATGCCGTAACCGACCGTTTCATTGGCTAATTCCTCACATCAATAAGAACGCCTATTATATAAGAACTCTTCCAGATTCAAGTGTAGTAAAGACAAGTAAAACGAAATTTTGAACTATAGAAACGAAACGAAATAGGATCTGTGTTTTAATCAGATTGGGTTAATCCCCATCATCAGAAATAGATCGGTAGCGCTGCCGTCGGTCTATAAATATTTCCCATCTTTTCCGACTGAAAAGGAGTATTTAGATGTTTGGCAGGACTAGGTAACTAACACTTGCCATGACAACCCCACGCAGTGACAAGTGTACATATTGTATGAAGTTCAGATAGGGAGAGCATACGCTGGGATAAAGATGAGTTAGATAATCACTAAGGATATTTCAACTTGTAAATATAGATTATCTTATCATTTAGGTTGATAAATTATTTATAGAGGCAATTTCAGTCTCCTTCAACTTAAACTTACTCTCCACTCTCTGTTAGTTAACCATATTTAAACATTTCGTCGAGTAATTGTCAATACGCCCATACAAATTAAATTTTCAGTTCTTGATGGTCTTCATAAACAAATTTAATTAATTTAATTGTCAGTTATTTTGGGATTTTCAGTTCTTTGATGTCGTCTCAAACAAATAGCCACTTGAATCACAAACTTACAATTTGTAACTAAAAGCTTTTGAATAGTAGGCCTACAAACAATTACTTTGGTTTAAAAAAATAATAAATAAAATTGGTGTGGCTTAATGGCTATTCAATTCTAAATATCGCCAGAACTGTCTACATGTATAACTATCACCAATTAGTCATAGATAAAGAGAGAAAGATATAAGTTTTGAAAATAGTCCGTGAATAATCTTGGTCAACTCGCCACCTGCATGACTAAGAATATTATCTATAAAACTTTTCATATAAACAAACTTGAGAGATAAACCAGTCTTATCTCTATGTTGGTAGTTTAGAACAAGACAACAACTAGCTTGGGATATGGGGGAGCAGGATAGTGAAAACCTAATTTGCTCAAAATTAAATGCAGTATGAATTAAAGCCCCACTTGTCTGCACCACTACGGGCTACGGAAGAGGGGCAGACACCATGACGCTACGGATAATACTCTTACATATATTTCGAATTATAGCTTATAAGGGTTATTTTACGTGCATGCTAATATGTGCACAGTACATTGGTTTTTTTTACCCATCCGCAAGACTAGACGCTACCGAACATGGTCAAAGATGTACCCTCGTCAATATTGTGTTTATTACAAAGCTGTGATTAGTTAGTACTGAATAAGAGAATTAGCCAAGACTTTGTTAACAGATCAAATAAGTCGTCTTTTATAATCGACCCTGGAATCAATAATAAACTGTAATATCCTAAGATGTTTTACATCCCCATTTAATAATCGAGTGCATAAAGACCGTCAAGGCTTTAAATTCTGTCATGACTGGGAAGGAGCCTTGCCATTTAGCAATCCTGTGTTGGGAGAAACGAGAGAGCATGTTAACGGTTGATATACTCCCATAACTTGAGAGGAACGTTTTCGTAATCTTTCATGCCCGGTTAAAACCCGACAGGGGCTAAGCACAACGACGCAACCATATCTTATTTTGAAGATGACCTATATTGAGTGCTGACGAAAAGTTACAACATCCCCGATCTATTAAAATCAAGTGGTGTGGCAATACCGTCTCGAGTTATATCTAAAACCGTACAATCGATATCTGTTTTTTATCTTATCATAGCAACAGTCAGAATAACGCGATATCAGAGCTCAATGACATGCTTTATTATAGAATACACGGTAAAATATATATTGTGTTATATAATAATACACTATTAAAAATACCAGTTATATTTTACATGGCAAAATGGAGTTTAAAGTTCACACGACACAAACTAGGTCATTTCGTGACTAACATATGGTTCAGTTTTATTTATATAAATGACTTGCGCGTAGAGGTCTTTAGCAGAGGGAGGATACCGGAGGACCGGGAGAAGACCCACGAAGTCGGACAGGCGGTCGCACTCCTTGTCATGTCCAACCACGCCATTTGACTCAATGACAGACTTGATTCAACGCGCACGCGTTAACCATTCGCCTCACCCCCTTTAAGCTTACTGCACCATGCGACGGATACCTATTTTGCGACTAACATGGGGTAAATTTAAGCATACATGCTTAATTTAAGCATACTTTTTATGGGATTAACACGGGGTAGCTTTAAGCTTACATGCACTATGCGATGGATAGTTAATATGAGACTTACATTGGTAATTTTTAGGTTACGTGTAATATGTGAGGGATGATAACTTTGAGACTAAGCTATGTTAACTATTAATTACATGCACTATACGATGGAGACAAAGATAAATGTATGTAATATTTTACATTACGTTCATCATATGAGGAAGTTAATTGTGCATTAAAAATCTTGTAACAGTTGTGAATCAACAATCTTGTAACATGTTTTTCTTGACATCCGAATGACAATGAGCAGTTTTCTTCGTTAGCCCCGCGGATGATAACTCTTAATATTTGTTGTATTCAACTATTTACATGAGTGAACACATGACCTAAAGATATATAATACTAACTTCAATTTGTGTGTTAAATAGAGCGGATGATATTAGAATAACATTTTGTTCATCATCATGTATGAACATATTATGCCTAGTATATCACTTATTTTCTATCAACTGATGTGTCCAAGTTACACTGATTATCTAATAATAATGAAATGAAATGGCATTTAGCTAGCGTCCTTCTGTTCTGCTGCTCATGAACTGGGCTAATCAAGACGAGCATACGCCATGCAGTGTGCTATGAGGGACATTTTGCCCCGACAGCGGCGCCACGGCCTACTCTTATTTCGAATTCCAACTGTTAATACATATACTAGGCATAATATGTTCATACATGATGATGAACAGAAAGTTATTCTGATATCATCCGCTCTATTTAACACTTCAACACACAACATAGCAGGTCACGTACAAATATGTGTTCACTCACGTAAATAGTTAAATACAACAAATATTGTCTTATCAGCTGATGTGTCCATTTTACACTGAACATTACATTACTCTTTAGACAAAGACAGCTGTCTAGTCGTTCGGATGGGACGAAAAACCGAGGTCCCGTGTACACATTGGCGTGTACGTAAAAGATCCCTTGACATTTGGAATTCGATATAAGAGTAGATTCTCGTGCCGCTGTCCGGGCAAAATTTCCCTCATAGCACACTGTATCGGGTATGCCCGTCTTCATTAGCCCAGTTCGGAGCAGAACAATAGGACGTTAAACTCCATTTCATTTCATTTCATTTCATTTTCATTACTCTTTAGAAAAATAAAACATAGAATCCTCGATCAAAGTTGAAATGCTACTAACCAGTAATCAATAGTAAGTGCTGGGGGACAAGACAAACTACATAGACATTGCAAGAAATAAACAACACATAATAAAATCAAGTGAATGTCTGTGAACTTTATTGGTATCGGGTGTTCCAGCATATAGTAACAATATTCTGTCTGGTGTACGATATCAGCCACAACCATATCCTTGAAATAGGAAATTAGGTGTAAAAGTATAACGACTTTATCACTGGGACGTGTCAATTCTATGAATGTCCCAAAAGCAAAGTGGTATCGAGTGTTCCGGCACGAAAACAAACACAATGTCCCACGTACGACACCCACCACACCGATGTGAGAAGAATTCTTTGGTTATTAATTGGAATGTATATCGAGACCTTATTCAATGCTATACCAAACATACACGAAGCATTTTAACATTCTCAAACAATTCAGGCATTCGCGGCCTCCAAACATCCGATATCTCAATTATACCACACGTTATTTAACGACAGTTGCCCTGAACTTCCCCATGTCAGTGGTGTAGGACGAAGGCCCTGGCAAAGAACAGTGTCTAGTCGTTTGGATGGGACGCAGATACCATTTATACCATTTAGCATGCACGTAAACGAGCCCTTGACAGTTGGAAATCGATATAATAATTTGCCGTAGCGCCGGTGTCCAGGCAAAATTTCCCTCGAAACAGAGCAGAACAGTAGGACGTTAGACTACTGTACCCCCATAGCACAATGTAGTAGGAAAGTAGGACCTAAAAAAATCCATCCCATTTTATTTAAACACATTTCAATTTGTTCCCAGGAAAGACATCAATAAATAGTGTAGGTTGCTATAGTAATTATTTACGGTATTAATTATTGATTTAGCTAAAGGTATATGTTACAATAATAATAATACAGGTAATAAGATATCAACGGTTTATGTTATAGGTTCATGGTTTCTACTGTATTTATTTATAATAGAATTGTATATCGTTACGTCTTATAAAACATAATTAGCACATGAACACGGACGTTAGTGTCCATGGGTTTACGTTTCGCCCCACCCTAATGACTACGCAACAACAAACACAAGGTATATATGGACATACTTACTTCTCCTTATATATAATTTCAAGTTAATTATAATTGTATATCGCACAATTCTATGTATATACAAATATTGGGGTGGGGGGTTGGGTGGCCGAATCGTTATCGTGTGTGAGTGAAACCATAAGGTCTGTCAATGAGTCAAGTGGCATGCTTTAGTTTCCCCGATTGTTCGTGACAAGGGGTAGGGTCGGCTGTGAAACCTCGTGGGTTTTCTCCGGGACCTCCGGTTTCCCCCACTGCTAAAGACCCCTACGCGCAAGCGAATTATATAAATCAAATTGAACCATGATATGTTAGTTCCGACATGGAGTGAGGTAGCGTATCCAATCTCGTGGGTTTTCTCCGGGTCCTCCTGTTTCCCCTCACTGCTAAAGACCCCTACGCACAAGAGCATTACTAACATATAAATGTGCTATGTCACAAAATGACCTAGCTCGTGTTGATTTGCTGTAAACTCAATTATGTCTACTATCTGTTTATGTTATTGTTTATGTTCCTGGTGTATTTTAATCTCTGTTTGATTGTTCCTGATATTATTTATGCACCTCTTTCATATTCTACTCCCGATCTAAATAAATCCTACATTTAAGAAACTGATCTCTGTTATTACTAATAATATTGTTACATGTTTTTAATCTTAATATCCAGTCATAATTCGGGTTTTTATTTGCGACCTCCTCTTCAGTAAACCCAGTTGACATACTAATAATTGCAGACTATAAATGAAAAGCTTATAATTAGATGTTATGCAGAACGAGGGGACAGATTTTTTTCCCACGGTTATAGATATGATAAAGGCCTTTTAAAATCTGTCAACCTTGACACATCAATAAATGTCGCCTTATCTTCTTCAATCATGGCGTTGTGTATTGTTGCAGCTCGAGTCCACACAATGTTAAAATACATTTTACTGAATAAGAGTGAGTGGGGTGGGATTGGGTGGGGGTGGGGGTAACAGCTCGTATACACGTTTTCAGAATAACATACCATACAGTTTTATTATTTTAATACTCATTTGTCCAATTTTATTTCAACAATTCGCCAGCCGGTAGGGGTCTTTAGCTGTGGGGGAAACCGCGGGACCCGGAGAAAACCCACGAGGTTGGACAATTGAAGAATCGAAACCACGCCACTTGACTCAATGACAGACCTTATGATCCAACAAACACGCGTTAAGCCATTCGGTCACCCAACCCCCATATGTATTCAGGTTTTCGAAAACAACAATATTATGTCATTCAAAAGATAAAGAGCACCATTCTCTGACGTTAAAATTTAATATATTATTTCCTATTTTCCTTACTATTTATATATTTGATATTTGAAGTTGTTTCCTGTGGTCAGAAATTGGCCTTAGAGATTGATCTTGGCGTTAAATCGCCAACAAAATTCATAATTCATTTTCTTTAAACCAAAAGTTTAGATAGAAGAGAACGATTCTCAGGTAGCGAACTGGCTTCAAATAATTACTAGACTACTGCTAAACCAAACATGGGAGAGAACGCAACCAAACAATACAATGCTTTCTGTTAGTCTGTACATAGGTTTAATATCTTTTCTCATTCTGGACCGTTTGTAAATAAATGCTGACTACAAATTACCTCACGTTTATAAATATTTACTTTTATATCTAATCGCTTAAAAAAATGAAATCGTTTAATAAAGAATTGAACACCCGACGCACCACCACATCTCGTGGCGGTTTCATGGTGTAGCGGTGAGGGCATCGAACCCGGTGGCTAGATAAACATCGAGCTTGGGACACCGAGACCGGTGGAGAGAGAGAGAGAGAGAGAGAGAGGGGGAGAAGCAACTAGTACCGTGTGGTTGGGGCATCGGACCTGGTGACTAGTGTCATAAAAAAAACCTCGGACGGAGAGGTAAGTACACCTGGCGAAACGCATTGCCTGATCAGGGATAGGTAACTGTTAATCTGGGGTCTATGCGTGCTCCCTCCTACGATCACCCGCCCCCCCCCCCCAACACACACACACCCTCCAAAGAAAAAAACCCAAAACAAACTTGGTATTCGTACAAATGAAAACGGAAGCCTTGTTGTCATGGAAATGGCCATACCACAGGTGAAAACTGAAAGATTTGAATAATATGTAGACTAATTATGACTTACATATGCTATATTCGACTAATTGTCTGGCTTATTTTCCCTTTCACATATATAAGTTTAAAAGTAGATTGAAAAGAAATGAGATATACACAATTTACTAAATGTTATAAAAATGTAAAAATGATCACGAAGCGTCAAAGACAGCAAATGTTAACATCGCTCAAGTGCAAATTTTTTTGAGGAGAATCTGATATCCCAACGGTCGCACTTTAGCGGTTCTCAATTTAAAAAAAATATTAGCAGGAGCGTGTTCATGATGGCGGGGCGGGTATCCGATCCAATAATTGTATAAGATCAGAAGCGCTGAGGCAATGTTTCTGCTCATATATTGGATTAGCGTGGATTGAGGTCAAACGGAAGCAATTAATTTCTTACACGATTGTTTGTCCGACGTGCGTCACTGGTTTAATGTATGAAAATAAAATTCCCTATGGGCGCATAATTGTGATATAATGGGGGGTACCCGGACCCGTCGGAGATTTCGTCTCACTCGAGGCATGGCGGGGTTCGTCCAGGTCCCCGTGCTGCAACACTGAAAATGGGGAAATCACAACATACAAACTGAATAGTGAATAAACAAAAACGATCAGTATACGGTTGCTCGTAGGGTTTATCGCCCGCTTCTACCGAATGTGATATCGCAGATGAGGTGTCTTAAATTAGCTGGGGTGTTTCCAATAGGAGACCAGAGTACCCGGGGTAAAGTCACATACGCTCAAACCAGGGATTGACAACACCACCGCAAGCTAGGGGTGACCGACCAGTAAAGAGCTCGAAACGCGACACTTCTGACCACTAGGCCATCCAAATCTCCATCCGGGACACAGTGTATATAATAGACAGTCTGCATAACTCAACTGCAATCAAGTGGAACTAAATACTAAGTAGTTCTATTTATCGTAAATCCCCGTGCAAACACAAATCCAGGTCAAACCCAAGGCTTAAATTACCTTCAGGTAGATGCCATGTCATCAACCAGTGATCGAAACCTGGTTGACCGTCTGTAGTAAATTATTCGTTTCATATACTACACAGGTCGCAATTACGGTTCATTACTAAACAACCTTTCGACTAGGCTTCTCTAGGTTTTACCAAATACCCAGGAAATCATTCGGTGGAACACAATAACTTTTTACACAAGGTTCTCTAAGACTTTATCATTCCTAAATTTACATCCACTTCCACCATAGGTGATACCGTAGACAAGAGACTTTATCAAGCCATAAATGATTATATTAAATACAATTGGGGCCTGTGTATTCACTAATACCGATTAGAGCTTCCCTAGTCTCAATTACTAAATGCCAGTGATACACTTTATCTTAGTATACTTGTACAGATACCAAGAGATATGGGGGTTTATCAAATCTTTTATGGTACAATTTTAATAGTGAGAAGAAACCGTTCAATGTCTTATAGTGGAATACATGTATGTATACAGAACACCATTCTATGGAATACAATTATTTCTTATTAGCGAGAGATGTTTCGACTAGGCTTCTCTGATCTTTATCAAGCAATGATAAAATGTATCGAGACAATCGATACGTCATGTAGAAAACAATACTTGGTTAATGTTGACCAACCGGAGACACCCTTCTAATTACATGTACCTTGAAGGAAACCTAACTTAATCCTGAAGATTTGATAATTAACCGTTTCATATTATAGTGTGGATATTTACTAGCCAATTCCCGTCTACACTCAAACTAGCCGTATATTATAACAGCCAGGAAATATCTTGGTTACCTCAAGTGGACGGATTCTAATGTTGCTAATGTTAACAAAAAAAAACAAGAACAGTTTGTGCGCTCGAATATATGTACTATATATAGTTTTTATTTGAATGTATCTTTAATTTTCAGCAGAATAAATTTTGACGCAATACATCACATCCAATGCAATACTTTTATATAAAAAAACAACAACAGTTTGTGCGCCCCAATACATGTACTATAGTTTTTATTTGTATGTATCTTTAATTTTCAGCAGAATAAATTTTGACGCAATGCAATACTTTTATATAAATTTCAGATGAAATTATGTTTCCATTCGTGCTCTGAAACTCTAGATCTTGATTGGGCAATCTTTGAAGATTAAGATATTTCACAATAGATTTATGTAGATATGATTTATCTGATCGTAACATGAACATATTGCATAGAATACACATCATACATATGTATATATAGTAACTCTATTATATGAATGCTATTTTAAATATCTTCTAGGATATAGGTATTATCACTATATAGGTATGTCATATGTGTATATAGTAACTCTGTTTATATGAATGTTATTTCAAATATATATAAAAGGTCAGTTTACATGTCGGTATATATAAATAGCCTGACTATCTCTAGGATACTCTATAGATATGTCACATGCGGTAAGGTAAATAAATACTACACGTACCACAATGGTTGAAAGCATGAATCACATATCTTAACTACAAACTCAAAACTAACTAGCTCACTAAGGGCTTAATATATGACAACATTTTATTTGAATAATTCGCGTGAACGTAGGGGTCTTTGGCAGTGGGAGGACCACGTGAAACCAGGAGAAAACCCACGAGGTTCGGCAGGAGACTGAAAGACACGGATAGAATAGAAATCCTTAGAGGAAATCAAATCGAAAAGTTCATAAAATGAAAGGAAAAATAGAGACACTAGTCTTTAGACTTCCTAACTGGGGATATATAATAAAAATAATAAAAAAAGTATCGAAATGACTAAATCTGTGCAGTATATCAATAGCCCGTGGGGTGAAACGATCTCTATCCAGACGGGTGAAATGATCTCCATCAAGTAGGATGAATCATCTCTATCCAATGGAGTGAAATGATATCTATCCAATGAGGTGAAATGATCTATATCCAAAGGAACGAGTTGAAGAGTGAGAATACGATGCCCCATTCGCGACACCCATCACGGAACCACAAAACAATAATTTATTACACATTAAATGCCGACGCTAAGTGTAAATATGAAAGTGAATACAAGTTTGTCACCTACGCAAATTGCGACGGGTCGCGACTTACGGTCGCCTCAGTAAAGACATCCTGCCCCGAGTTCACAATCATTCTGAGAATGCTTTGTGAACTCGGGGCCAGATCTCGTGAACGACCCCCGTGCTGGACCCTTGTCAGGATTCGAACCAATGCATTGGACCTTTGTTCTGACAGATCAATCCATCAGTGACCATTCCTAAACATTACTAACACACGGGTGTTCCGCAAGGATAGGTTTCCGGGTCCCTTATATTTAATACGCTTACAAATAAAGACTATGTGTATCTTTTTCTTGTCGTATGATGTTCTGTATATTTGTTACATGTAACATGATGATGATGTAATATAAGTATTTTTAGAATCGAGTACATATACTCTTCAAAAAAGGTAGGGGATATTGAAATGCAAATACCTATGCAGGTTGTGATATGATAAATAGTCATGGACACTTGACATGCTTTGAGAGTACGTTCACAGATGAAAAACTTATCGTTTTCACAGAACCACTGAGCTGCAGGTGCGACACGCAATAGCGCCATACACGTGGGAGGGGTTCATTGTCTAATAAAAACAGCAGTGCATTTCCGCAGTTTTGTATTGTTTCTGAATATCCCCTACTTTTTTTAAGAGTATATTAAAAGTAAGAGTATTGTAAAGTATAATTAAATTGCCTGTGTATATACGTTGCTATTACAACTATATCTATACAAACATAACACAGCAAAGGTTAAATATGTGAATTGCTCAAAAAAAGGAGTGTTACCAGGTGTTATGAAACAATTATATTACGACTATATCCTGTGACCACTAGATACCTCTATATCGACAATATAATTATTCAGGGTTAATGATTAATATACGACAGCCTTAAACACAAACAATAACTGACTCAAGATTTATCCGAGAATTATAATTCTTGCTACCCGACCATATCTCGCCCCTCAATCTATATGAGTACAATATATCTTAGATAAAAACGTAGTGACACTCTACATGGCTTACTTCCTTTCATATATGTTATACAGCTAATCTAGATATCATCTTTACATGGTTACTCTTTCTAGATCTCCAGATAACATTTTTCGTTTATTTGAAAACTTCTGTTATAATTTTTGTAATATAACGACGAAATTGACAAAAAAGAAAAGAAAAAAAAACAAACAAAAAAACAAAACAAAAAACAAACAAACAAACAAGCAAACAAACAATAATTACAACTATGGATTAGGGGTATTTAAACGTACAACTCAATAATCAACGCTCGGTCCACACCCCACCACTCATATACAAATGTTCGACTAGAATATACAGGGTTTGAATCCTGACGTAGGCTGAGAAGAATCGCGGTATTCATTTATCCAGGTTCCCTCTTGGCAGACGTAGCACCTGCAGGGCTGACGAGTCTTAAAAGACCCCTTAAAGGTTGCAATTCGGTGACAAATAGGCGGAATGACAGTAAATAAGAAGTGCCTACAATGTCTTGTGCTTGACAAACATCACAATAGAAAGTCAATTGTAACATAAAAGTAGATGTCAACAGCTGTAACTATCGGAGTTACAACATTTATATAGGCCTACGCCGTTTTACAGTTTAAACTGTGGTTACTTCATTCAGATACGCAGTTAACTGTGGTTGTTATTTTCACTGAGCGACTGAGAAGGTCGGATATGTAAATAAACCACCTTGACATTTGACCTCAAGAATTGAAATGTGGCGAATGTTGGTTAAAATTCCTCTCGTGACCTCCCGATTACAGGTGATTGGGCGAGTGTAACGAAGCCCAAACGATTTATCTCCCCCTAACAAAAGTCAATAACACTGAACAGACATTGGTGTAAAACAACACAACCTGGACTCAAACCACTAACATTATGTTAATAGTATTTATTTGTTAAGGATTACGGTTTTCAAACCACTTTACTCTGTCTTGAGTTGACAGATTGGATAAAATCAGATACAGTTAATGTTTAGCTTAGATATATTTATTATATTTTAGAATTGTATATTATATTTTAGAATTGCATATACTGTATTTTAGGATTGTATATTATATTTTAGAATTGTATATTATTATTTTTCGGTATTGTATATTATATTTTAAAATTGTATATTATATTTCAGAATTGGATATTATATTACCTTAGATATATTTATTATATTTTAAAATTGTATATTATATTAGGTTAGATATAATTAATGTGTTTTAGAATTGTATATTATATAAGTTAAAATAGATTTATTACGTAACATCCGTCTTACTGTCATTTGGTTTCGTCTAAGAATTGTTTTCTGAACCATAGGTTGATAGCACGATAAACATGATTCTCGTAGAGCACATAATAATATACACAATTCAGTAGGTTAAACGGGTGTCATGGTGGATAAGTGGGTAAGACGCTAGCTCGCTAGCCCGGAGGTCGGGTGTTCAATCCCTGCATTGGCCGAGAAAGTTCATCCAGATTTTCCGGCGTGGTTCCCCCTTGTTAGTAATGCAGGACGGAGGGCCTGACACGTGCAGCAGTGTTGTCGTTCGGATGGGACGAAAATCGAAGTCCCGTGTACACATTGGCGTGCACGTAAAAGAACCCTTGACAGTTGGAATTCGATATAAGAGTAAGCCGTAGTGCCGCTGTCCAAGCAAAATGTTCTTCATAGCACACTGTATGGCGTATGCCCGTCTTCATTAGCCCAGTTCGGAGTAGAACAGTAAGACGTTAAACTCCATTTCATTTAATTTCATTTCAATAGGTTAAAAATTGGGGCCGCATTTACAAAAGCATAAACTAAAATATTTTAATAATTCTGCTCTTTCATTAACCAAGAGCTAACATTTGTCCTAATAATATAACTATCAATCATAAAAAGGCTTCCTTCTTAAAGATATTTTAGTCAACGTTTACCTGAATTAGGCCCAAGAACATAAACTAATTACACAGTCACTTAAAGTGACGAAATGATCTCCACATCCAAAGGGACCAGAAGGCCTCTAAAATAGAGAGTAAATGATCTCTATCTAAAGGCGATATATCCAATGGAGTGTAATGATCTCTATCCAAAGGCGTGAAATGATATCTATCCAATGGGGTGAAATGATCTCTATCCAAAGGAACGAAATGATCTCTATCCAATTTGGTGAAATGATCTCTATCCAATGTGATGAAATAATTTCTATCCAATGGGGTTAAATGATCTTTATCCAATGAAGTGAAATAATCTCTAACCAATGGGTTGAAATGATCTCTATCCAATGGGGTGAAATGATCTCTATCCAGAGGGGTGAAATGATTTATATCCACACGCGACGAAATGGTCTATGTCCAAAAGGGACGAAATGGTATATTTAAAGTTATGGATGGCAAAAGAAGCTGTAAATATTGCTCTCTAATGTATGAAAATCAGGCAATGTCAGTTGACTGATCGTTGTGACTATTTCCGTCGTAATTGCAGTGCTCATTGAGTTACTAGGACCACGGAATAATATAAGGGCTATGCTAGGACCCAGACAAGTAATTTTTTCACGCATTGATCGTGCATTTCCCATGTTTTTTAATAAGTACAATTTATCAGATGTCTCTAATTAGTTGTATGATGTGATTTCCAGTCCAATGGATCATTGGTAACAAAAATGATAATCAACTTCTAAATCACCTAGGGTTGATAAAATCATAGTACAATAATATCTGGGAATATCTGGGAATCAAATTTGATTAGTGTGTGTACAAGGTCAAATTAAATAGGTTGTCGTATCGACCGGGTTTGATTGGTGAGTACAAGGTCGTATTAAACAGGTTGTCGAACTGAGCGGGTTTGGTTAGGTTGTCGTATTGACCGGGTTTGATTGGTGAGTACAAGGTCGTATTAAACAGGTTGTCGAACTGAGCGGGTTTGGTTAGTAAGTATAAGGTCGTATTAAACAGGTTGTTTATTGGCCGGGTTTGATTGGTGTGCGTACCCGGTCGTATTAAACAGGTGGTTGTATTGGGGGGTTAGATTGGTATGTATACAAGGTTGCATTAAAAAAGTGGTCATTTTATAAGTACTAAGCAATACTTACAATCAACTGTGATTGGCACCAGGTTGCTCAATGAAAAGAGATGAGAACTAAAAGATGGACTACCCGGAAGTATCTCGCAACCATATTCTGTATCATTATCACTTCTATCCATCACGTGACTAAAAGTATAGTCTATAATATACGATCCGTTATATAACTGGCTATAATTCCTCGTCAACAACTCCGTATCAACCTTCACAAACACAGGCGAGTGACTACGTTTAACTATATATACGGTTCCCAGGGGTCTTCCTGCTGCACCAGAACATGTTATATTCGCTACGTCACCTTCTTTAAAGTCGCCAACTGCAGGTTCTTTTACAGATATAACAGAAAATGCCGGAAGAGCTGAAAAATAACCAAGATTGTATTTATATTCGGTTTTCCAATTTGAAAAAAAAGGATCCACAACTTTTAGAAATCGTCGGATGTTTTTATTTGTTAAAACATGCAAATGACTATTCAAGGGAGATAATAACATATTATGGAGGCAGACCACCATTAATTTCCCCATTGACTTCAATGTTAATTCTGGACTCTTTGCCCACCTCCAACTTTTCCCCAAATTTTCGTTGGGCTGAATGCTTTTCACTACAGACAGAGGAACAAATGGTCATGTCTTTGCACCAAAATTTGTATGAGGTTGACCACCAAAATTTTGAGATACACAAACTTGAAGAAGCATACTAAAAACATGTAACTAGTTGCCGTACATATCGCCGTAACTAACCTCATAACCCTCTTATCCTTCCGCCTCAAAATCATGAATATTTACCAAAACCTGGCAGAAAACCTGTAAATCGGTTGACAATAACGGCGATCTTAACGATGCATTATACAGCAGCTAAATCTGCCTATTGCAGGTCTTTCTTTAGGCCTTAACTGTTATCTAAATTATTTATTAGACATTAGTTAACTTATCAATACCATAATCAACTCTCTGTGCCATCGTTAGCTTACGATAGTTAGTGGATTTGAATACGTATTTTGATGGATGATTTAACGTTAAAATGGATAATTGAGACTTTGTTTATTATCGTAGTAATGACGACCGAGGCTAGCCTAAAACTAAGTCAGGATGAAGCAATTTGACTGAAATTTTCAGCATATTCTGTTTTCATTATCTGTTTTATTAACTATTATAACGAGAACTGTCAGCGCTGTATCTAAATCTTAAATAATGCCCCTTCACTCAGAATATAGTAATTTGGCCGAAATTTTCAATATATATATACCCTTTTCATTACATATTTTTAAACTATTATAACGATAACTGTCAGCTTACGGTACAAATCATACATAATACACCTTTAAAATGGACCAAAAATGACCTAAGTAATCAAATTCATTATTATTTCATAGTGAATCTTACCAATTGTTTCAATGTGCGTCTGAAATTCCATGGTGACGTTATTAACGAGAACGTTTACTCCATATCTTCCTTCATCTGCTATAGTGACGTCAGATAGGTTGAATTGCAATCCCTGCTCTGCTATAACGCCAACTTTCACACGGTTCGTCCAATAACTTGACAGCTTCAACTCGGATTCTCCGGTAAAGTTTTGATGAAGGGACAGCAACGATGACTTGAGGCCGTTGCTTTTAAAAATGGAGATGAACACTTCGTCCTGGTCATTGAAAGGAACGAATAATATTCCAAACGAAACCGATTTACCCAGTTCAGCAATAATCTCTTTTGGAACATATACACTTGTTGGTGAAACTGAAATAAAGAAATAAAATGTGGGTATAGAATTTTATTTTTCTGAACTAACCTGGTAAACTGGAGAGAGAGAGAGAGAGAGAGAGAGAGAGAGAGATTCGTCCACACGACAGAAACTAGAGATGGGTTTAACGTCAAACGCACGGTTCAATTTTATTTCAATAATTCGCTTGCGCGTAGGGGTCTTTAGCTGTGTGAGAAAACCGGAAGATCCGGAGATAAACCACGAGGCTTGACAGGCGGACCTATTCCTTGTCACGTACAAACGAGTCAATCGAAACCACACCACTGGACTCAATGACAGACCCTGTGATCTAACGCATACTGTTAAACCATCCGGCCACCCAACCCCCAGGTTAATGAAGAAAGGCTATGATGGAACTGTTGACCTGGCAGCGGCGTACGGCTTACTCTAACTTCCATTTCTAATTGTCAGTTGATCTTTAACGTGTTTGGTCTAAACTAAGTTCATGTTTTTCGTCACAATCGAACAAGTAGACGTCTGTTTTACATTTTCCCTCTTCTTGTCTACTGACATGGGGAAACAAGACTGAAATCTCGAGGAACTTTCAACGTATGCACAGTGACCGTATCCCGGACTTCTTGGTTCATGAGCCAGTATCATACTCATTACGTAATCTTGATCCGGCATACTCATTACGTAACCTTGGTCCGTCATCCTCATAACGTAACCTTGGACCGTCTAATGTAGAAGAAATTAGTTCTTCATGTTATGCAAACCAGCCAATAGGAACGATGCGATATGCCAATTGCTCATTACGTACTTGTGTCTAATCTCAATTAGTTTGTGCTATAATTTCAACTAGTTTGTACCATTGCGTCTTCGTTTCTAACTATAGGGTTTAAACATAATTTTAATTAGTTTGTACCATTACTCCTTTGTGTATAACTAGGGTTTAAACATAATTTCAATTAGTTTGTACCATTACTCCTTTGTGTCTAACTAGGGTTTAAACATAATCTCAATTAGTTTGCACCTTTACGTCTTTGCGTCTAACTAGGGTTTAAATATAATCCCAACTAGTTTGTACCATTATGTTTTGGTTTCTAACTCGTGTATAAACATTTCAATTAGTTTGTACCATTAAGTTTCGGTTTACCATTGGGGTATACATATATTTTGTTTTGATAGCCTTCAACTTGTAACTTGTAATTAGCTTTTATGGGTTGTTTTGGTAAGAAATTTGGGAACTCGTTATGATAATTTACCGAGTTGACTAATAACAAGTTCATGTACGTTTCATACTTTCAAGTTTGGTAAACATGATGGTTTAAAACTTTTTAATTTACCGAGTTGACTAATTACAAGTTCATGTACATTTCATGCTTTCAAGTTTGGAAAACGTGCATTTTAATAGTTTAAAACATTTTAAAGTCTATTTTATATACAGAAAATGTATTACGTGTATTTTTTTTAATGTCAAATATAACATCACAAGCCCATGATGTAAACTAAAATTCGAGACTTAGTCTATTTCTTAATACATTTAAGAAAATAACCCAACACAGATACTATACGGAATGAATCCTAAGGACTTATTTTCTGGCGACACGTTGCTACTATCTAAATACAGAAAACACTAACACGTGAATTAACAGAAAGAATTGAAAGATAATTTGTTTTGTCTCGACACCCGGTTACTGTACATTATCGTTTCAATCAAATCCCGGATTACTTTCTGTATTAACGGCTGTTTAAACGATGAGGTGTGTAGAAGGTTTGTATCAATACAGGTATATTGAACAGGTAAATAAGAGGAAAATACAGGTAAAATGTCGATTAAATAACCAGGTGTGCCGCTAGCTAGATATTAAAAACTAAAGTTTAATTATCCAAGACGATCAATCACACGTTAACTACATAACATCACACACGTTTATAGGTTACCACGTTATACCATACTATTTAAAATGTCTCATTCCCATACACCACGTTATACCAACTATATTGTCACATTCCTATATACCACATTATGCCAACTATAATGTTGCATTCCTATATACCACGTTATACCAACTATAATGCCACGTTCCTATATACCACCTTAGACCACACCAACTATAATGCCACATTTATTAACCACGTCATACCAACTATAATGCCACATTTATTAACCACGTCATAAGAACTATAATACCACATTCCTACATACCATATCAAACCATACCAACTATAATGTCACATTCCTATATACCACGGCATACCGACTTGAATGTCACATTCCTACATGCCAAATCACTCCAACTATAATTTTACATGCCTATATGCCAAGTCATAATGTGCCAAGTCATATCAACTATAATGTCACATTCCTATATACCACGTTATATCAACTAATAATGTCACATTCCTATACACCATGTCATACCAACTATAATGTCAGATTTTGATATACCATTTTATACTCTATTATACTCAAATTCTGATATACAACTTATAAAATATTACCCCATCGATAAAGATCTCACAAGCATACCGAACAATCAGTTAGATGTGCCAACCAGCACAAGAAAACATCCTTCTCACAGCTGTTGATAGTGATAAGTGATACTAGGTGTTCAATATTTATGGATGCAAGATGCCTTAAAATGGTCCAACATCCAATTATATACAATCAGACAAAAATACTTTCATTAAACTTATGAGCCAAACATTATTAAAATGGACCAATTCTAAATAAAAGATGCATTATGTACGGTTTAGAGAAAGAGCTGGTCGTTCTTGCTACTCTATAGATCCGTCTTCATTAGATAAGTCGGAGCAGGACGGTAGGACTTTAAACCCCATTCCATTTCATTCCAAAAATAGATAAATGCCATCTTTATTTGTCTTAGACAACTAACATAATAATAATTCGTATCTCAGTTTCACAGATACCATCAAATACTTCATTAAGTTTTAATTTGTAACGAGGGCGTGTCTAAATATATAATAACATAATTGTTTAGCTAATTTAAATTTCAGCCGTAGGTGAACGTTCTGGCTGGTTGGGTCCAGAATGTTATGGATTTTGTGATACAACTTATACACAGATTAATCATATCACCACCATGTTGTGTAAAACGTCATCAACCAAAGTCTGTATAAATATTACATCAAACGTATTGACCATGTTAAACATGCCTGATTTTCCGGTATATCTGCATATACATGGACAGCGACAGTTCTTGGTATATCATAGTTATACACATCTACATCAAATGTGCATCCCGTCTTGCTTAACCCGGTTGATCCAGCAAAGCAGGTCGTTTAACTCTGTTTCATATCATTCAGATATGCACAAACCTGGTGCCGAATACGATATAGCCTACATACTATGGGAACCTGTCGAGGACAGGACACATCGCGGTTTATTAAAGACATTTATACCTGGCATTTTACGTTTAAGGCCGCCTATTACATTTAACTATATATTACAGGAATATTGCGGAATAATTGCAAGACAAGACAGTCTTCATATAGTCCAAAATACAATAAACTTTATTTCCGTTACGTGAAATTCTCAAACAAAATGAGCCATCGGGTGTTCCATATAGATTAAGCATACCCCTGGCACGCACATGACGCATATACCTGTACTGAGGGTTTAGTGTAACCCGGATGCTAGAAGGTTATAGATTCACCAATCCAATGATTTAAATACTACAATGCAAAAAAAATATTTGCTAATACAGTAATCCCAAAATCATAAATATACACACAATTCTTTGGAATATAATTACTGTTGATACTAGTAATACTAGATTAACTTTATTATTTCCTCGATACAGACTGGATAATCCTTGTTATAACGTCATTTAGTCATAAACAATACCATTGCTTGATACAGACTAGATAATCCTTGTTGAAACGTCATTTAGTCATAAACAGTACCATTGCTTGATACATACTAGATAAGCCTTGTTGAAACGTCGTTCAGTAATACACAGTACCATTGCTTGAAAAAGACTAGAAAGTCCTTATAGAAACGTCGCTCAGTAATTAACAGTAATCTCCAGTTCAATTACTAAATAAATGACAATGAACCGACAGGGATGGTTATAGATTTAATTACGTTCTAAAATCTTCACTACAGATGAATCAGAAAAACTTATCGTCTAAAGACGATAACAATTTATCAAAATGGAGGTCCGCTGTGGCTCAGTTGGCTCGCTAACCTGGAGGTCCCAGGCGCGGATCCAGGGTGGGGGGGGGAGGGGCGTGGCCCCAATCAGCCCCAGTGAGACTGGTCATCACTGTTCAGATCAGCACCTGCAGCCATCAATGGGAATCCCAGATTTTAGTTTCTGCTTAATGAGGCCGCGACGAAGATTCTGGGGACTACACCAAACCACTAATGCATGCGGCACTCTGATGATTACCCTTTGCTCCAATGTATGCCCCCCCCCCCCTCCGACAAAATCCTGGATACGGGCCTGGGTCCCGTGTTCGATGTGGATTTTCCGGCGTACCCCCCCCCCTCCCCACACCTGTCAGTGGTGCAGAACGGAGGACCTAGCACGGGACAACGTATAGTTTTTCAGATGGGATGAACAATGAACAATTTTGGCAATTTGGATTCGAAATAAGTGTATGCCATAGTGCCGCTGCCCGGGCAGAATTCCCCTCATAGCACAGTGTATGGCGTATGCCCATCTTCATTAGCCCCGTCGATCTAGAACAGCAGGACGTTAAACCCCATTTCATTTCATTCAAAAAAATGTCACTGATGATGTGTTGTCAAGTTAGTCGTGCTCTGGGTAGAAGTGAATGTTGTGAAACACATCACCGAACTGATATCTTGTAGAAGGTATTTTGACGTGAGGTGTGAACTGACCGTCTAGTATTACCAAGCAGGTGTCGACTCACGTTCTGGAACACGCTAGAACTACCAGATAAAAACCCTGTCGTTAAGAAGTTTAAATAAAGAAAATCTGTCACCACGCGCTCATGATACAATGGTTGGCAAATTACTGACCTAAAATGTAAAGTGCAATCGGCGCACATCGATATGGCAGTCGTTACTAGATGTGTTTCTGGTTATCTGTATGCGCCTGTTTCCACCAATGACGTTTGTAACCCTAACCAGTTAGCACGTGCACTTGGCACCATTTCGTAACTTTTTTTAAAATCTCTGTGTCCGAAACCATATATGGCCGAAACATCGATAACCGAAACATCGGTGGCACGACACGTCGATGGCACGAACAATGGGTAGCATGAAACATGAAACGTCGGTCCACCGGTTTTGTGTAACTGTATCACGCTGGTCTACCACTCTGCAATACGAGTCCAAACTATCAAACGGGAGAGAGAAAGAGAGAGGGAGGGGGGGGGGGGTATAACTATGTCATTTCTGGACCAACATATGGTACAATATTGTATTTCAACAATTCGCTTGCGCATATGGGTTTAATTGACGATAAATTCTCTACCTCTCTTCCGGCGTGGTTCCCCCTTGTCAGTGATGCAGGACGGAGGGCCTGGCAAGGACAGCTGTCTAGTCCTTCGGATGAGACGAAAAACCGAGGTCCCGTGTATATATTGGAATGCACGTAAAAGATCCCCTGACAGTTGGAATTCGATATTAGAGTAGGCGATAGTGCCACTGCCCGGGCAAAATTTCCCTCATCGCACACTGTATGGCGTATGCCCGTCTTCATTAGCCCAGTATAGGAGCAGAACAGTAGGACGTTAAACCCCATTTCATTTCATTTCTCTACCTCTCTCCATTAACCGACATGTAAAATACAAATTCAAACTTAACCTATTTATTGATGATTTGGATATTAATATGCGTGAAACGGACTGCCAATTGACCTTTATAGATTTAAAACTGACCTCTATTTTAACAGTATATTATATTATGTCAATTATTGCCCGGATGTATGATTCAGACCACCATTAAATAGATAATAATAACATTTAATAGTTTCAATTACTCTAGAATGTTTTTCTCGGCGAAAGAGAGTTTTTTTTTTAATGTTTATTTTTTAGTGGTTATGAATTTAGAATCATTATTTCATTGATGAAGGGCCGTATTTGGCGTATTTTAGGCCTTCAAACCAAACGTTTATACTGCGTAATGTAGTATTTTATTAAATAGTGTAGTATTTTACTGCATAGTGTAGTATTTTATTGTATATTGTAGTATTTTACCGCATAGTGTAGTATTTTACTGCATTTTGTAGTATTTTACTGCATAGCGTAGTATTTTACTGCATAGAGTAGTATTTTACTGTGCAGTGTAGTATTTTACTGCATTGTGTAATATTTTTACTGCATAGTGTAGTATTTTACTGTGCAGTGTAGTATTTTACTGCATAGTGTAATAATTTTACTGCATAGTGTAGTATTTGACGGCATACTGAAGTACTTTACGGCATACTGTAGTATTTTCTGCGTAATGTAGTATTTTACTGGGTAAAGTAGTATTTTGTATTACATTGTTGAGAAACGTAAAAGGGCTTTTAAAATTATTATTTACAATACAGAATGTTTTGTTCCAATGGTGAGGTATGTCTGAAGTGGTATATTCAGGACTAGGTCCAGCTAAAATAAACCCCACGATTTTAGACAGAGGTAGGGTGAGGTCGCCTTATGGTTTAACGTGTTGATCATAAGATCTGTCATTGAGTTAAGTGGCGTGGTTTCGCCCCCCCCCCCCCACTTGTACGTGATAAGGTGTAGGGACGCCTGTCCAATTTCTTGGATTTTTTCTCCGGGTCCTCCGGTTTCCTCCCATAGCTAAAGGCCCTGACGCGCAATAAAATTGAACCACATGTTAGTCCCGAAGTGACCTAGTTTCCGTCGAGTGAACGCTAAACTCCATTTCTGTCTGTCTTTGTCTCTCACCCACCAAGTGGTATAGGCCATAGGCAATAGACCACTGATAATACAAATTCAACCAAAACGCGAAATGTTTGCAAACACTGAAATATCATATCATTTATACTCATAGGAATTTGGATTTTCTTCTTTTTTTAAAAAAAAAAGGGCCGATTTCCTCAAATTAGTTTATAAAAATGTTCACACTGAGTTTATTATGGCCCCTAGCTTTTGTTTGATGTACTCTAGCAAGACGTGATGTATGGATATTTGAATGAGTAGAAATAGCGGTTAATAAAGTTTGTTAAACGTGGATCGTTGTGGAGTAGAAAGTTGCCATGACACAAAAGTACATAAAAAAACACCCCACAGTACCCAAACAATTGCATAACATATAACATCTGTACAAATTGCACATCGTTGAATTACAGCCGCCGAGGGATATTTTATGTGCATGCCAACTTGTGAATTGAAATGAAATGAAATGGGGTTTAACGTCCTACGGTTTTGCTCCGAACTGGGCTATGGAAGACAGGCATACGCCATACCGTGTGGTATGGGCGTAACGTTGCTCGGATAGCGGTACTACTGTCTACTCTTATATCGAATTCCAATTATCAAGGGTTATTTTACGTGCACGCCAACGGGATCTTGGTTTTTCGTCCCATCCGAACGACTAGACGACTGTCCTTCTCAGGTCCTCTGCCATGTACCGCAGACAAGGGTAAACTACACCGCAATATCAGGAGGAACTTTCGAGGCCAACATCTGGAGAGAACCCGAGACCTACAGGCAAGCGAGCTAGCGTCTAGCCCGGCTGAGCCACGTCTCAGTTTTAAGTAATAGGGTTTGTGCCTTGAATCAGAAAACAAAACCACCGCAATCAATAACTGAAGTACTTGAAGAACAGTCATTCGAAAGCTTTATGGATAATAAAGTATTATTTCGGCTCTATTATATGAGTTTGATTCCATTTTCTCCTGGTCGACTTTTATAAAAAAAAAACCCCAAAAAAACCTTTAATTGAGAATACATTTCGAATATATAGCAAGAACGTGTCAGGTATAGGACGTCGCCCTGCTTAGTGCACGACATTTTAATGAAGTAACAGTTTTGAGCGGTATTGTAGATGCTGAATCTTCAGAAAAATAGCTAGTACTTTGCAGAACAACTAAGATTTTATGGTTCCGTGTACATATTGACAGTCTGAAATCGAAATAAGGGTAAGCCATATTGCCACCACTGTCCCGGTAAAATTTATCACATATTACACTGCATTGCCTATGCACGTCTTCATTATTCCGGTTGTTGCAAAAAGGGAAATAAATTCCGGTTCATATCATCTCCGTTCACAATAAATGCATTAAAACATTTGCAGAATTTTGTCAGTCATACAAAGATGCCATTAAATCCAGTTTCAAATCTCTGGCGCTACAACTCGTTTTTACCTATTGTATGAAGATAGACATCGATTTTAATTCCGCTGTATTCGATACCATGTCCTATGTTTCACACTTTCATTTCAAAACAATGATTAAAATTAGATGACTAATAAAAATCACTTACCAAATGTCAAAAAACATGAAAATAAGCCAAAGAATATAATATGCTTCCCGCGACACATCCTGTCGGCTTAAAGCTAAACACTTTAGTTGAAAAATTTGTTGAATAATCTCGTTAAATCCTAACGCTAATATTATGTCCTAACTTGGCGAAACTTCGTCAAGTACAGTACACAGTCCGTTCAGTATTTGAATCTGTTAGCGTCGTATCACTTCTCGTCTGTAGTCGCCTCTCGTTAGCTCACTTCATACAAACTGTCAAAACTATGTTAACAAGCTCCAGGCCTACATCTACAAATCTTCCTTGTAAAATCCACCCATCTCGTTAAGCCTCGTTAAACATTAATTAATTAAAAATTATCCATTTCATATTTATTCTATGATAACGTAAATCCTTTTAAAATATAAAGGGTGTCACACATTTATTAAAACGTGATAAAGGGGCATCAGGTAAGATTAGATAAAGAGCTGACGGTTCTCACTATACTAGTTAAAAAAATAAATAATGAAAACAGACTATGCTGAAAATTTAAGTCGAATTGCCTCACTCTGAATCGAGATATTAGCGATTCAGTTTTAGGCTTGCCTCGATCGTCATTATTCACGTTGGTACGATACTAAACAAAGTCTCGATTATCCATTTTTATTAAAAAAATAAATAATGAAAACAGAATATGCTTCCCTCTGAACCGAGATATTAGCTATTTAGTTTTAGGCTAGCTCGATCGTCATTACTCACGTTGATACGATAATAAACAAAGTCTCGATTATCCATTTTTACGTCAAATTATCCATCATAAAATGTATTCAAATACACTAAATATCTTAGGTTAACGATGGCATCGAGAGTTTGGATCAGTTAATTAATGTCTAATTAATAATTTAGATAACATTTCAGGCTTAAAGATAGATCAGCAATAGGCAGATTTAGCTTTTGTATAATGCATGTTTAATATTCGTTCGTTCATGGCACAAATATCAATGTAATATGGTTCAACGTCCTGCGTTTTGCACTAACAGGTCCAATGAAGATCTGCATACACCGGGACATTTTGACCAGATCGCTAGCAGCCTACTCTTATTTCATATACCAAGTGTCAACGGTTCTTTAACGCGCACACCAAGGTTTATAGGGGGCATGGGTTTTCCGTTCCATCCAAATAAACGCTTTTCAGACACTTACTACTGAAGAAGGGGGCACCACGCCGAAAAATCTGGAGGAAATTTTACCACCAACAGCGGGAGCAAACCGAAGGCGAGCCAGCTTCTTACTTATACTCCGTCACACCGTGGTGGCGTCCTTACTGCGCTGCCGCGACCGTACGGCGACCAGAAAATACACAAGGTCGCCAGCAAACGTTAAATCAACGCGAGAAAATGTCCCAAAAAATTAAAAACTTGACAAAAGCCGCAGGTCAGATCGCAGAACCTTTTACCACGTTTAAGGCGACCTTGACGCGCTCTGGGGCCATTTTCCGTCGCCTTAGCAGCGCAGTAAGCACGCCACCCCTGTCTGATGGGGGTATTAATGAGTAACCGCCATGCAGAGCGCTTTGACGAAATCTTGTCCGAACATTGACTTTTCCGTCTGCTCCCCATCGACTTCTAACCGCCAATAGTCCTTTTACGGGCACACAAACGTGTACACGGGACCTCTGTGTTTCGTCAAATCCGAACGACTACACAATGCTTCTGACCAAACCCTCCTTACCACAACGCTGCAAAATTCCCGGGAACTTTCTCAGTCAACACCGGGATCGAACTCGGGGCCTCCTATTTAGAGGGCTCTCTCTCTCTCCCCCTATCTCTCTCTCTCTCTCTCTCTTTCTCTCTCTCGTTGTGAGGAGAAAATTAAGTGGTAGACACCCTTTAATGACAAATCTGATCGGTAAAAGTAATAAATATTTATTTGTGTTGGCTTCAAGGCATCCATGATTTTAACATTTTAACATGTTTCCTAAATAAGGTTATCATCACCTTCTACTATATGTACCATTTATAGATATTCATTCGTAGCTTTAATAGGGTTAACGAAATGTAATGTACTCAACAGAATAGTTAGGCTATTTTTGCACTTAGTAGTTCGGATGAGACGAAAAACCGAGGTCCCCTGTACACATTGGTGTGCACGTAAAAAAATATAACCCGTAACAGTTGGAATTTGAAATGAAAGTAGGCCGTGTTGCTGTTGTCCAGACAAAATTTCCCTCATAGCACACAGTATGGCGTATGCCGTCTTCATTAGCCCAGCCGGAGCAGCCCAGTTATATGTTAAACCCCATTTCAATTCATTTCATCTATCATTACATTTTTACAAAAAAAAAATATATTTATCGCGTATCCTGTTTTATATGGAAAATGTAGGCCACAAATTTCCGTCATTTAGTTTTACAACAGGAGGACGTTAAACCCCATTTCATTTCATTTCTTGGACTAATACGGTGAATCGGTTTGACGAATGCACGACGTTTCGATCACCGACGTTTAAAGCATGGAGATTTTTAACCCTCGAGGGGATCCTTAAATCCAGAGTTTAGGTAATAATATAAAATGACTTCAGAACAACGCTGAGATAGGGGCGTATTAACATGGGCATGCCCAGTACCGGATTTAGATGAAGAGGGGCTATTCCAATTGTGCGGTCCCCACACAATTTCCAACCTTCAGAACAAGGGGAAGATTAGCGTGTGTTTTAAACAAAATTGGGTGGATGATGACTGGGCTTTGGCTATATAAGGAAGGCATATGAAAATGCAAAAAATGTCATAAATTGTGGCCAGCGGCCCAGTTGAATTTGAAAAATGAAATGAAATGAAATAGGGTTTAACGTCCTACTGTTCTGCTCCTATACTGGGCTAATGAAGACGGGCACACACCATACAGTGTACTATGAGGGGAATTTTGCCCGGGCGGCACTATCGCCTACTCTTATATCGAATTCCAACTGCTAGGGGATCTTTTACGTGCATTCCAATATATACACAGGACCTCGGTTTTTCGTCCCATCCGAACGACTAGACAGCTGTCCTTGTCAGGCCCTCCGTCCTGCATCACTGACAAGGGGGAACCACGCCAGTTGAATTTGAGGTCCTATACTTCAGTCTGTCAAGCCTTAATCCGGCAATGGGTACATCTACGTATATCTTAGCGTCTACATAAAATAATGCTATGAAATGGGGTCTGGTTAAACACGACTTTTGAGACTAACATGGCTAGTTTCTATGGTGACGTGTGTAATGCGACGTAAGATAATTTCCCGTCTTCACGTCTCCAACTGCCATGTGTTTGTTTATGTGCACCCTAACAAATAATCAACCTTTCCTGGTCATCCCCGCTTGTACAACCCCTGCGAAATGATGCCGGAGCTTGACAAATTCCGAAGGGAAATCTCACTTTCTCACTTCACACACAACTGCAGCCGCGAAAGTTGGGGTATGCTTTTGAGAACGCCAAAAGTGACATTGTGTTTAAAGCCCACCCTTGAACATTTTATCATATAAATAACAAGTATGGGCTTACTATGGACTAGGAAATGGGTGTGGCATCACAGCCATCTTGAACTTGAACTTCATATCAAACGTAGAACAAAAGCGTCGCTTCCAGAACAACAAGAACAACACGATGACTAGCGCTTGGGAACCAGTCCCTGCTTCAAATGATAACCTATTAGTCAGTCTGTAGAGATGAGAGAAAGTTAAATGGTGTTTAATGTCCACTCGGCACACGTTAGGGGTTGGGTGACCGAAGGGTTTAGCGTGTGCGCTGTAGATCATAAGATCTGTCATTGAGTCAAGTAAGTCAAGGAGTAGGGTCAATTACATGGCACTTCGAAGTAAATCGATGGACGTGTCCATTTCAGACGAACCAGAGACGAGTCGAAAAACAGCAATAAATTAGTTTACTGTAATATTCCCCTTTATTCCCGAGCGTGGAGAGAGTAGATTCTCGCTGAGGATTATTTGTCTTCGACGCCAGTATAATGCGTCGTACAAAGCACACCACACTGATTTTCCATATCGGCAATGTTGTTTCAGCGCTCGGTCATATATTGAACTGTTCAAACAAAGCTAAATAAAGTGACATAAATCACAAACTGAAAAGAACCAACTCCGCTATCCATGCGTGCAGTTGCAAATTATATTTAGCAACTCCGCTAGAATATCGGCAATTGATTGTCTACCAGAAACATCGGCCGCAATCCTTGGGTCGTACAGTTTACCAACAATCAGCACTTTTCTAAACTTATGATCAGATTGTGTTACACGTATATCGAATATCTAACATATAAGATTAAAAGTTTTGTGCGTATATAAACTAAATGCTGACAACACGTACATGTATATCAAATTATTTGTTTTAATATTTGTATCAATGATTTTATATATAAACGATCTATACTATATCAGTGTATAATTTCCTCGGTAAATATGATTAACACTTTTATCAATAATATGAATAATATGATTAAACCATGGCACACTGTATGGCGTATCACGTCCTAATGAGCCCAGTCGATGCAGAACAGTAGGACGTTAAAGCCCATTTCATTCTATTTCTCTGATCGATATTTCCATTTTCCGGACAATATCGAATTCTTCACGGCTTGATCCACGCTAAAATATTATACCCAAGTTGATTAATTTACATCTAATGAAGAAAACAATACCAATGATAGATAATCTTCTGGCTTGGATTCAATCTATTCAAAAAACTGACTAGTTTATCGTCTACAGACAAGTCACCATTTTATCTTTGCAAGGACAATTTTTTTACTAATATTTCTTTTGAAGATCCAACTTTCACAATATTGGTTTAAAGATCTTTCAATTGATGATCAACAGCTTTAAAGAGTATATAGCTTAATTCTTAAGAACCTTAAAGTAGACGAAAATTGGTCTAACTGCGCATATCAATGTAATATGAATGTATATAGAGTGATTTATATTCAATTTTTAAACTTTTTATTGTTATTTCTACTCAATTATGTTTAGTATCCTACATGAATTAACCTCAGTTGTTTGCGCCTGCTTAGTCCATTCTGCATTATTTTTTTAGACATATTATTTTGTCGTTTGTGAATTAGCCATTTTTAATTACTTTCACATTGACTTGTGGGATATGATTTTGCTTCGTTAATTACAAATGGCGCTCAAATACTGGATATTAGGATCTCATATTTTTACGGTTATATCACAACAAGAATATTGATTGAAATGGACCAATTTTGAATTCTAATTCACGTTTTGTTTTAATTTCGAGTATTATGGATAATACTGAGTTTAAGGTTTGTCTCCTTTAATAAGTGATATCAATCATAGTCCCACATTTTACTTACCATATTATACATATGTTACTTTATAATTTCCTATTTAAATATTAACTTTTATAATAGCTAACATGCCAGGTAAATACTATAACAGTTTGAATTACTATAAAATCTACTGTAATTATAAAACTTGTGTCATTTAACCATCATGAAGTTGTTGTGGCTTCTTGTCTGTGGGTTTATACTCATTGTATGGTGCGATGCATTCGGTAAGATTTTTCTATTTAATATGGCAGTCTTCAAACAGTATTGTTCCATTATTCCTATCATTGCAATACGCATCGCTCTGTTATTGTGAGGCGTGGTTGCCTCTAGTCAGTTTGTACAGGACGGGGGTCTGACTAGGAGCAGTGTCTAGTTGTTTGGATGGCACGAAAAACCGAGATCCCGTTTAAACATTGGCGTGCACGTAAAAGAACCCTTGAGAGTTGTTATTTGTAGTATGATTTTCCGTGTCTGCTTTCCCCTTGTCAGTGGTGTAGAACGGGGGTCTGACAAGGAAAGGTGTATAGGATTGCATGAACCTAAATAAAAAAAACAGCCTCTGTCAAAATAAAATTCCTTACATAGATCAATGCATGACGCATTTCCGTCTTCATTAGATCGGATGGTGTAGGCAAAAACAAAAAGACCTTGAAATCCATTTCATGTCAACTTTGAAACCCACAGCTAGGGTAATAGCCCTTTGGACATATGCAGCTATTTATTGGAATGTTAATCACCATGATTTTGCTCGGCAACTGTGTCAGTGTCCATTATATTAACATGTCGTTTTGTATTTGTGGACATTGTATTAGATTGCTGGTGTGTATCTATGATACCATTGGGATGCTCCACTTTGCAATGGGAATCGAATCCTCTGACAGTTTTGCCCGTCACGAAATCAAATATGGTATGAACGTTTCTCGACCAATTCTCGTATTCACTCGACTAACAGCCTTGGAGAATTCAATTTCCGTAACGTTCAAAGTTTTATCCCTGGTATCTGATTAGACGCTCATAAGAAACAAAGGACGCGGTTCAAAAGAGATATCACAGATATTTTGGTATTAAATCATACTGGTTAATCGGTTGTTAAAAAACAGTTATCCAGTCGTCTGCCATTATCCCGTAATATTTCCATAAAAATACATACGTAGACAGGAGGTTGAAATGTTACCAACCCTGTTCTCATCTTTCTAATAAACGATACAAAATTCGAGTACTGTGGTAAGAATGAGAGTATATTGGAATGTGGCTTTCAATTTGTAAATGGACGACATTTATTACGATCATTGTTTTGTTATTACAGTCGTAGAGAAAGCAGAAGATGAAGACATCGATAAACGATTATTGCGCCGACATCGTAAGTATTAAACGTACTGGAGACTGGGGACTAGAATGTCCTGGATTTTACAACCCGGTCATCTGTTGTTAATAATCAATATGACTAGTCCTTCGTATGGTACTAAAGCCCTCGGTTCTACACAGTATGATATTTCTTAATGGTTCCCATTCAGCGAGACGTTAGATCGAATAGTCCAGGCCCCGAGTTCACAAAGCATTCTCAGGCTTAAGTTAAAGGACAATATTGGTGTCAGTCATTATCACATATGTGATAGAACTAATTAAACACGTTCCAAATATAATTTTAAGATAGGGATCATTGCTACGATAGCTGAGTAATAAAGGTTTCCTGAATTGGAAGTGACGAACGCCAAAGGAAAACACGTGTCATCCCTCTATATAACTGACTGAAGTGACGAATGATAACAGATACATGGGCGAATTTCTGCTCACTAATAATTCCTTCCAAGACCAAAAGTTGTTGTGTGAGAGTGTGAGTGGATATCTGACAATTCATAAAAAGAATTGACTGCCACTAGATGAGAGAACACGAAAGAAAAACAGAAAAAGTCCGTGCATTACCATGTTTTTATAAGAATATAAACAAGGGAATGTACGGACTATTTCTATTTTTCTCGTGTTCTCTTATCTAATGACATTCAATTACTTTATTGAATTGTCGGGTATACTCTTACAGTCCCATATAACAACTTTTGGTCTTCGAAGGAATTATTAGTGAGCAGAAATTCGGCCGTGTATCTGTTACCACTCGTCACATCAGTCAGTTATATAGAGGGATGACTCGCGTTTTCCTTTGGCGCTCGACACTTCCGATTCAGGAAACCTGTATTACTCAGCTATCGTAGCAATGATCTCTGTGTTAAAATTATATTTGGAATGTGTTTAACCAGCTCTATCATGTGATAATGACTGGCACCAATATTGTCCTTTAAGAATTTACTCAACTGTCGATCACTGTTTATGAGAAATATCTTTGATCCAGAAACACAAAACTTTGCACATAGTTTCTTATTTATGTATTTGACACATTAAAACAACAAAAGTTTTATAAAGGTCTATATTTTAGTTAAATTAAGGCGAACAATTTTGAGTTAATTCTTAACTTAAGTCTGAGAATGCTTTGTGAACTAGGGGCCTGATTAAACCATTCAAATAACCCTATGGTAGTATAAAACTGTCCACTCTCTCCATTGTTTAAAGGCCCACATCTACCAGATCATTCACATATATTTCAACAATACCTAGATTGTTTTCATTTTATGTGTAATTAAAATAACGTTGCGATTTTTATTGCATTTGTCGCTGATTAACCAACGCCAATATTTACTCGGATTGGTTATTTAAAATTTAATTAAGAAAACAAGAGTTAGAATAGATTAATTTAAATACAATTGGCCCAAATGTTTTTTTTAATACCAGCTCTGTTAATTCTTAATAATTAAACCTGGTCTGTTGAGGCTTTCGTATTTATCCGGTTTTTCTTGTCTGCAGGTTTTGGTTTTAACGTGGAGAAGAGCCTCGGTCTACATGTTGGAAGTAAGTTTGTAGTTAGAAAAATGTTGTTTTTTTCAATTGCATATACTAATTGTTACCCCTTAATGTGAATAGTAATATAACCAGGTTGGGATGGGTGGGGGCGGAGGTATCGATCAAAGGGCTCGTTATATTATAATACATAAAGCCGTTTAAATTTGCTTAGCTTTTTACTAAATTTCACGATAATGATTATTTATAAAAGATTTTCCCGTCAATTTGCCTTCATTGAGAGTTCATGTAGCACTTAGCCAATTATGGCCTACGCCTCTTGTACTTACTATATATATACAGGTGCTCTTCTTATTGAAAACATTTGAAAACAGCACATTTAGGGGACCTGTATCTAAGACAATCCAAAACCCCGTTTTCATTAGCCCAGTCGGTGCTGCAAACTAGGACATTTCATTTCAGAATATTTTAAACTGATGTATTTATTGGGGTATTTGATTTATTCCTACAGAAGAAGTCAGTTTGTTATAATTGTCTCGATTTTATCTTTTCAATAATGGATATGGTTAATTTCGTAGCGTATTTATGAAATTACCCACATTTATTACCAGAATTCCAGAACTTTTTTTTTCTTTTTTCATTTTAATCAGTGTTTTACCTATCCAATTTATTTCCAGGATTAAGATTAGGCGGACATGGTCGATTAAAACTGAATGTAAACCGTAAGTTGATTTCTTTACATGCGCCCCGCCCCCCCTCTTCATTAGGAGACAGCCCAGAAATGCAGTCTTGGCATGTATGTAGTTTCATTTGTTTATACTCTCTCTCTACATATGTATGTGAAAAGGTCTGATATAACTGTTGTTAAAGATGCATTATGTAAGAACCAAATCTGCCTATTAAGTGGGTCTTATTTCTAGCCAATAATCATCTCTCTAAGTCATTGGATGACTTAGATTTTGAATAGATTAGGACCTAATCTAACAATAAAATGGCAATCAAGACAATGCCATTCTTATCAAAATTTCAAACACTTCTAACTTCGTTCAGAATAAAGTAATTTGAATGAATTTTTCAATACAGTTTATATTTATTGTTCATTGCCTGGTTTTAAACTATTTTAACAAGAACGGTCATCTATTTTTTGAAATTTTACATAATACATCTTTAAAAGAGGTGTTGTTTATGGCCCAATAGACGTGTTGTAAATGATTTATACCGATATTGCTTGTTTACAGATGATGATGACGATAGTCAGACAGTTTTACGACGAAAAAGTAAGAATCATTTTATCGTCGCGTTTTAATCTGGAAATTTACACTTTCAATTCATTATACGATTTAAAATCTTATACAAAATATTTGCTTATTAGAACAAATAATCTAAAAGTTTAAATTATGCCACGTCTACTGAGCATGTAGGGCATTAACATTTTATATTATAATTTAAAGAACGATTTGGATGGTTCAAGAAATCAAAAAAATCCAAAAAGACGAAAAAATCCAAAAAGACGAAAAAATCCAGAAAGACGAAAAAATCACAAAAAACGAAGAAATCACAAAAGTCGAAGACAGGGAAATCGATAACAGGTAAGTAGTATTTCGTTTTGTTATAAAGTTGGGTTGGGTTGAGTATCTTTGAACAAATTGAATCAAATGTCCCTCCCAATAATGGAGTAAAATGAGATGAAAGAACATTGCTTAGTAGCATATGGTGCGATTCCAATTGAATCAACAGAGTTATCTCCCCTATAGATTGCTTCGCATGGTGTGAACAGATGAGTTACAATATCAAACAATTCACCTGTGACATCTCTCGTATACGTGGTGAGCTATTTATGCAAGACTTGACCTCACCTGGCAAAGGAATCGTGGCAAGGAAAGGCGCATAGTAGTTCTCGCGATGGGACGAAAAACCGAGGTGGAAACCGAAACGCTGCTTAAAGTTAAATCTCGATGTATTGACATTAAAACTCACTGTTTTGACGTTAAGCCTCATTGTATTGACGATACCTTAGACCTCATTGTATTGACGATACGTTAAACCCTATGGTATTGACGAGTCGTTAAACCCCATTGCATTGGCGAGACTTTAACCTCGAGGTACTGACGAGACGTTAAACCCCATTGTATTGACGGGGCATTAAACCACCCCATTGTATTGACGATACGTTAAACCTCATTGGATTGATCAGACGTTAAACCCCATCTTCTTTCCGTGCTAGTGAATTAACTTAAAGGTCATCGAAAAAGCTTCAATTTTTTTTTTATATAATGCAAGTAATTATGTCAACATACCCTATCCATAAGTATAACACGAACCCGACTGTCAACATTGCCTGCAACATGTAAATTTCAACGTTAGTAATTTCCGCCGTTCTCCGTGATTAGTCATAACTTTCCGGCAATAAACAATCCATGGCTTTATTTTAGTCCTTCTGCTCATATTCTTGTCTATACTTCTATGAGCAGAAGAGCTAAAATGACGTCACGGATTTTTATTATTAAAGGAAAGTTACGAATACCTACGGGAAACGGCGGAAATTACTAACGTTGAAATTTACTAGTATTGACATCCGGATTCGGGTTATACTTATGGAAAGGATATGTTGACATAATTACTTGCATTATTTAAAAAATGTATGAAGCTTTTCCGGAGACCTTTAACCAGCATTTCTATTATTCTATTACCAGGAATGTTTGCTAAAATGAAGACAGGAGGACATAAAGTAGCAACTGGTGTGAAGAATGTCATAAAAAATATTGGTTAGTATGTAATTAACTACCCGGTTAAGTACCTGGTTAGTATTTAGTTAAGTACCCGGTTAGTATATAGTTAATTATCTGGTTAGTATAGTTAACTACATGGTTAGTATCCTGGCTAGTATCTATAGAGGTCATAATTTGTATCTTATTTTCAAAACTGTTCAAATATATCACCGTTACACAATAATTATTTCCGCAAAATCGGAGCGAAACTTCCCCGTCAAATAGCCCCCCCCCCCCCTTTTCGAAAATAGTATAATAAAATCATGTAATACCCAGGTTGTGGACCATCTAGAGGTCACAATTTTATCCGATTTAGATGAAACTTAAAAAGAGTATCACTAGTTCATGGGTGGGTTCCATTTGCTTGCGCATCTGCCCCTGCCGTTTACACAAACTGTTAAATATGAATGAAGTTTGTGTACCTTTCACTATGAACTTCAACTGTGTGTTACGGATCAAAAGTTCTTGGATCAGTTCGACTTTGGTAGCATCAGACCTTACATTCTAGAGCTATAGCCCCTGCTTTTCAGGCAAAATCTGAAATATGTACGGATTTTGTAGGCACTCCAGGTGGGGGGGGGGGGCTACCATTGTTGTCCCATTCTGATGAACCTTAAATATGTTAAGGATCAAATGATCTTGAATGATAGGATAGCCCTTTTGATTTTACCCCTTCCCCGTCCATTTCTTACAAAATGTGGGCATATCTTGCATGGCAACCGCTTGTTTCAACTGACCATAGCAGTGAATTATTTGATGAATAAGGGGCACAAGGAAAGAGTATAAATAAAACTCTATCCCGTCGTTTTTCTAATTACCTAATATGTCATAGATACAACAGACATGAGATGGACTTGAAATAAAGATCGACCGTTCAGTTATCTAATCGCGACCCTCTCAGTTTCAGTTCTACTCACTTCTATGTTAAATTCAAGCCTTTTTGTTTTTAATAGAATAGTTACTTGCGTGCAACAACCTGGAGAAAAGGGTACTTGCAGCCAAAATATTGGGGAGGGGGGGGGGGGGCTAAAGCCCCCCCCCCCCCCCCTAGCCACCCTACTCCGCCGGGCCTGAACCACAACTTTCAGCTAAGTTGTAAGGATATGTGTATTGATTTTTCCTCGTGATTTATATTCATTGTAAATTGATACAGATTGTCTAAATGCCCAACAGCAGTTAAATTTGAATCAGTCTGATGGATATTTGTCAATTTTTAAATTGTAAAATGAAGCGAAATAGCTAACGGTCTATATGTAATCTGGGTCGGGCTAAACGTCCTATACTAATTATAATAGAGAGCCAATTTTTCAAGTTTTCTGAACTTAGAAATCGTTTGCTTGAAGTAAATATCCAACAAAACAAATCACACCCGCGCTTGTGTAATAATTAAAATGGAAGTGGGGTAATGATTAATCTACACCCACGGGTGTAAACTATTTAAGTGTAACATTACACTGTCTGAGTGCATCAGGCAGGTTACGGTACTGCAAGTGGCAACTATTTTCCACCTAAATTGGTGTAACGTTCTACAATAGTTGGGTGTTATCTGTTTACACCACTAAATGCTACGACTTAATCCTATTTAGGTGGCAACTAGTTTCCACCCGAATTGGTGTAAACTACCTTATTATTTTTGACGGTGTAGTTAACTACCTGGTTAGTATATAGTTAACTACCTGGGCGACCTTCGGTTATAATTTTTTCACGACAAGCGAGGTTGATTTATTTTGTCTAATTAGTAAAATAATATATACCTGATCAGACATAATAATTGTGTAGCAATAATATTTTCTGTGACCTTATAGTGAAAAAACTTCAATCAGTCAAGAGGTTATTACCGGATGTGGACATCTTGCTTGATACGGCATTTACCGGAAGTGGGCGTGACCTGTATGTGTTTGTCTGCCCAAAGCGATCGCCATGTTTTCTTTACAAATTGAAAACAAGTATGGCGGTTGTATTTGAGATAACCGATACAATAATAATCCTAAGCTTTTTGTATCTACAGGACATCATCTATTCGGAAGCCATTCGGACGAGAAATCCAAAACGAAGGCAAAATCAAAAGCAAAGGGATCCAAAGGTGTCAAACTTGGTGTAAAGCTTGGAATTGGTTCTGATTTAAAAACTGGAGGTGTGAGTCGTGGATCTAAAGGAAAGGCGTCACTGGGTTTAAAATGGAATGGCAAAGGTAAATCTAAGGGAAAGTCAGCTACGAAATCGAAGGTTAAATCCAAGACAAAGGGATCCAAAGGTGTCAAGCGTGGAGGGAAAGTTGGAATTGACGCTGGTTTAGACATTGGTGGTGTAAGTCTTGGGGCCAAAGGAAAAGCTTCACTCGGTTTAAAATCGAAAACCAGGGGAAAATCTACAAAAGGGTCAAAGGATACATCTATAAAGTCACCCAAGGCTAAATCTAAAAAAGGGTCAAAGGGAAAGTCTAAAGAGGTATCCAAGGTTAAATCTAAGAAAAATAAATCTAGAAGACGAAAGCGGAAGAAGGCTGCTGAATCAACTCAGATTAAAGTTGAGGAAGGTCAAGTTGTTGTGGATCAAGTGAAGAAAGCTAACGAAGGTAGATTGATATTTTAACTCTTTTGTACTTTATGCTAGTATTTTTCACACCTCGATTGTTCACTAAATGAAATATAAAATTGTTTATAACATGCAATAATAAAACGGGTATCATTAACCTAAGAAATTAAGAATTAAGAGCAATGTAACAGAAACAGATTAGTGTACCAAACTGACTCATTGAGAACAAATTTCACCTTTTTCGCTAAATACCAGTGTAAGATACCACATATAAATGGCCATACTATATACACAAAGTTTGCACTCGAACCGGTGATATAGTAGGCCCACAAAAGTTCGACTTTGCGATATTTTTGAACCCACTTGCTACTTTGGTCTACTTAAATGTCTACTACCTACTTAACCCGAAAAAAACAGTTTAATTGGTTGAGATGTTTGGATAATTTTACAGATTTATGCCAATGTAAGGCCAATGGTGATCCACATTTCCACACATTTGATGGACAAAAGATCGATTTTATGGGTAAATGTCGATATACTCTGTCCAGATCATTGATAGCTGATGACGTGTGTTCCTTTGATGTAGAAGTCCAAAATGAAGTTCGATATAATAAACCCAAAGTATCCTGGGTTAGAAGTGTCTTCTTTAAAATATATGACGTCAAGGTGAAACTTCATCTCAGGAATAAACTGTTTGTAAGTTTAACCATAATCTTTTTGTAAGTCTATCCATAATCGTTTGGTAAGTCTATCCATAATCGTTTGGTAAGTCTATCCATAATCGTTTTGTAAGTCTAAACATAATCGTTTTGTAAGTCTAACCATAATCATATTGTAATCATAACCCTAATCTTTATGTACTTCTAACCATAACCCCTTTGAAAGTATAATTCTATTTGCAAAGAATGCCACGATCTTTGTGTAAGTTTGATTATATTTGCATAGAATACCATGATCTTTTTGTAAGTATTTGTACTTTGACTTGTGTAGATATACGATCATATAATCACAAAATAATTGCCAAGGAATGGCCGATTTCACATTGGTCACTTTGTAAAGGTTCCACACGTCAGCATGCTTTCATAAAGGCCATTTCGCGTAAATTTTTAACACGTGTATCATGCTCATATGGGAATATTTCAGTTAACGGGTAGCGGGCACAGGTGAAACCCGTCATGACTGCATCGTAGTTACAGTTTTCGATTGTTTCCGAGCTGTTTCTAAACCCCTTTTTTTTGCAAAATAAATGCCGGGTATTTTAATATTCCTCACAGTTCATTGGATCATAGATATTCATAGTATTGCAATCCTACCAAAATGTTCCCCAGAGAACATTTATTGGACAATAACGGTGATGAATATTTTATTTTATGATTTAGGCTCACAGGATTTGTTTCAGATATTTTAACTTGAATAATTGATTATTGTTATCTACAATTTATTATTTCAAGATGAAAATTACGCGAGATGTCAATGAATGTATATCAAACTATTATGTAGTTATTTCAAGAAAAAAAAATAATTACGATATTATACAAATTCAACAAAAAACGGGATAGCCTACGCATTAAATACTTCCGTAAAATTCGCTTTAAAGGAGGGACATCTACAAAACCAGAAAAGGCCAAAATTATATAACAGGAACCATCCACGGACACAAATACCGTATTCTCAATTACATAACCTTGATTGAAAAAATGAAATGAAGTGATGTTTAATGGCACGTTAGCATCAACCGGTCGATAATGCGCCAGACATATTTTTTATGGTCTTTGATTAATTAAGACGTGTCTATGTAATGATATTATATAAAAATAGCTTTACTTTTGTTGAAGGCTTCATGAGACATTAGGTTACATATACAATTAGTTTGATCATCACTCTAAACTCTAGGCAACGTCTTAAGCAAATGAATAACTATGCCTCCCGCTATGATTTTTGCATATTATCGACCAGTTATTATTGTGTACGCCTATGGGTCAGTTCAGAATAAATTTGTATGTAGTTTATCAAAACGTTACAGTCCTAGGGGCCAATTAAATATTCAAGTCAGTTGGATAAACATCTGTGGTCTTGGATCCCGTAAAAATAAAACTTATATTCTACGGAGTCGAAACAACCCCCTTAGGCCGAAACGACTCAAAGCCAAACCAGCGACCACGGCCCTCTTCGACTATTCCAGATAATTAGGTCAAACATAGCTGATGTTCAGTAGCGCGATGAAAACAAACCACGATTTTTCAAAAGAGAGAAGTTATATTTGATCTGAATTTGACCCCCCCGTGTATATAAGAAAGTAATAGGATGGCCATCCCAGGTATGTCACTAAGTTTTTACCGTTTCAATTAAAAATTGAAGAAATGACAAGCAATTCTCGTGTCGTAATTTCGTTGTATTTTCTAAACAATATTTATTCACAGAAACTGGATTGGAGAACAGGCAGAAGCCTATAGACCACCCCCTCCATTTAATTATATTCAGGTCATTCGGATGGTACGACAAACCATGGTCCTGTGCATGCATTGGCGTGCTCGTAAAAGAACTTTGACAGTTGGAATTCGACATTCCATCAGTCGGTGCAGTAAAGTAGGACGTTAAACCCCATTTCAATTCATTTCTTAGCCTAACCAAATTTGATTATATTCAGGTAAATGGTAAACGAGCTTATCCGCCTGTCAGTGTCGCTGGTGGACGACTAAACGTCATCCAGAGTGGCAAATCTTTAGAAGCAACCACTGATTGTGGTATCAGGGTTAAGTTTGATGGAAATCATCTGGTTAAAGTTAAAGTACCAAAGAAATACGCTGGTCGATTGACAGGTCTGTGTGGTGATTGTAACAAAGAAAAAGATGACTTCCGGTTAGCTAACGGAACTGACGTAACGGAAGTTAAAGAAAGATTTGCGTTGATAGGCAACAGCTATCTCATACCATCACAAAAAGCAAAACCCGAGTGAGTATTCAAATTATCTTTCCCTTTCTTTAAGTACTAGATTTAACTCCAATTAGGTAATATATTTATCGAAAACATTGCAAGGCGTTCTACGCCATGATAAAAAGATTACAATTTTGGTTTCAAAGATTTAGCGGAAGTCGATTTATTGACTAAGTTTAATATCATTTGGCTTACAAGTTCGAGATAAATATAACATTTGTTTTATAAGTGGACATATTATTAATTTATACATTCGCTTTTATTTCAACCAGGTGTGTCTCAGTTCAACCAACTTTAGAATGTAGTAAGAAAGTTTCAAAATTAGTTAGTACCGATGATTCATGTGGGATGATTAAGAACACAGATGGTCCCTTCGCCCAGTGTATCAAAGCACTTGGTGATGATGTCATGGACTATTTTGATGGTTGTACCTATGATGCTTGCTCGTATGAATACCAGCCTGCAGAACTGCAGTCATCTGTGTGCAAATCTTTAGAAGCATTTGCTGCTGATTGTGAGGATATTGGTATTATCGTTGTATGGAGAAGAGCTGGTTTATGCCGTGAGTACTCTGTTGTTTCTTGTTCATCGTGTAGATATTAAAGCACCGGTAGTGCACGGCTTTCGGAGATGAGTTGAATTCGCTGATTCGTTTTTAGAGTGTCGTATTTTTGGAGAATTCTCTAAAAAAAACATAATGGACGTTGTTGAAATGGAAAAAGTCAGCTGTAGACGATATTTTAAAATATAATTGTATTAAGGGCGAAATTGTTGCTTGAAGACCCGCGACAGGAATCCAATACGCATGTGCTATCTACAAGTACACCAGTATCAGAACACCCGTTCAATACCACACCGTCAACTTTCAAACGTCAGTTACATTTAAAAAAAAACCAACTTAAATCAGACCATATATTAAATAATTATACCAGTAGTTCAATACCCCTCCCAGCTCACAAACATCAGTCACATTTCACAAACACTTAGATCTAGTATTAGATTATTACGATGATCAATGGGAGATATTTACTTTGAATTCATCCATTAACACTCACCCCTCCTCTCTCCCCCCACTCGCTCACAAACTTCAGTTACATTTTTAAAAAAGGTTCAAATGACACTGCGTATTTTATTATTATTCAGAAGGCCATTAATTATACATTTTTACATCCTAATGTTTAAATATATCAGCCACGTGTGTTTTATATCTATAGAGGCTAATAACTCATCTTCGATTCTATTTTTCAGCTCTGACGTGTAGTGAGAACATGCACTATAGTCCATCTATATCAGGTTGTCAGGAGACATGTTCAGGTCTTCCACCTCTTGACCAATGTCCAGTAGATCTCAGTGAAGGATGTAAATGTGATGAAGGGTTTGTGTTAAGTGGTGAAACCTGTGTTGAAGTAGAACAATGTGGTTGTACAGATACTGAGGGCTTTTATTTCCCGGTAAATATTATTAGATAACGTACTTGATGTGTCAACTATGGGCGGAAACCAGAACACCAGGCGTTGTGCGGGGGATAATACTCCTTGACACATATAAAACAGGATAGAATTTTCCAATGGCAGGCCCTCGACTGTATAAAGTCAGGGTCGAGTCAATGTATATGTCTGTCTTGAAATGTTATCTTTTGAGATATAGAGTTACGATGGCTCTGTGAGTACAGCTATAACTGATTTAGCACGAGTTTCCGAGTTCGATCACAGTGTTGGCAGAGAAATTTCATCGGTGATGCAGGATAAACGGCCTGGCAAGTATGGATGGGACGAACACTGAAGCACAACAGTGTACTCGTTCGCATGCGCGTGATACAACCTGTGGCATTCGATGGCTTAGAACAATTGCACGCATAACACACTGCATGCTGTATGTCCGTCCGCCTTCATTAGCTCAGTTGATGCAGTAGCTTGGGCCGTTTTAATCACTTGATACGCCTTATTCATTTTATTTTTTATATGTCATAAAGATTGGAGCTGGGTATATATCTGATGACTGTTCAGTGACGTACACCTGTACCAACACGGAGACTGGGCCACAAATACAGTCTGTGTCCAGAGATGTCGACTGTGCTGATCATTCAACCTGTTCTCTAGACAATGGCGAACCTATTTGTACATGTAATGAAGGCTATACCAATCTTCCAAACGGGGGATGCTTCAAAGGTTAATTTCTAATACTTAATTCTATTAAAGGCACAACGAATCAGATCGTTCTCAAACGTCACTAATATATACTATATTATTTTGAAAACTAGTGAAAACTGTATACTTCAAATGGTCATACATTACGTTATACTTGATTGATTTGTTTTTGATTGTGTACATTTTATCTGAAACTTTTGTCTTTTTAGTTGTACCAATAAAAGAGAATATCGTAGAAATTCCTATCAAACAAGAACAACAAGTAATAGAGGAACCAGAACTTTTACCAATTTTTAAAAAACCAGAAGTGAAAGAAACACCAGAAATAGTGGAACCAACTGAAGAAAAACCTAAAGCTAAATTAACTAAAACTCGATCGATGATATTCAATCCAGTTCCACTTGTGCCGGAACCACAAGTCATTGCTGAACCAGCACCGGAACCAGATTTAGAACCACAAGTTCTTGTTGAACAGAAACCTGAACCTGAACCAGTCGAACAGAAGCCCGAACAAGAACTACCAGAACCCCCGATTGTTGTTGCACAGAAAGTGGAACCAAAGACACAGGTTGTTGCTGAACCGGAGCCACAAGTTGTTGCTGAACCAGAGCCACAACTTGTTCAAAACCCAATAGCTGTTGAACAGAAACCAGAACCGCTAGTTGAACAGAAATCCGAAGAGCCCGAGGAGCCGATCGTCGAAGGACAACAAATCTCAACTGTACCAACACTACCAGCTGTTACAGAGGAAGAAATTATTCAAGCACCACCAGTTGTTGTTGAACCAGCATCATCAGTGACTGCTAAACCAGAAACACCAGTGGTTGCTGAACCAGAAGCACCAATTGACGCTGGACCAGAAGCACCAGTGGTTGCTGAGCCAGAAGCACCAGTGGTTGCTGAGCCAGAAGCACCAGTGGTTGCTGAGCCAGAAGCACCAGTGGTTGCTGAACCAGAAACACCAGTGATTGCTGAACCAGAAATACCAGTTATTGCTGAGACAGAACCACCAGTGGCTGTTAAACCGGAAAAGCCAGTTGCTGCTGAACCAGAACCGCCAGTTGTTGCTGAACCAGAACCGCCAGTTGTTGCTGTACCAGCTACGTCCGTAGGTGTGGAACAGAAACCAGAACCGCCAGTGGTTGCTGAACCAGAATCCCCAGTAGAACAAAAACCAACAGAAGCACCAGTTGTTGCTGAACCAGAAAATCCCATAGCTGTCAAACAGAAACCCGAAGAACAAAAATCCGAAGAACCCGAAGAGCCGACCGTCGAAGGAGACCAAACCTCACCTGTACCTCCACTACCAACTGAACCAGAGGAAGAAATTATTCAAGCACCACCAGTTATTGATAAACCAGAGCCACCAGTCATTGCAGAACCTGAGCCCCCAGTCGTTGCTGAACCAGAACCCTCAGTGGTTGCTGCACCAGAACAAACAGTGGTTTCTGAGCCAGAGGTACCAGTGGTTGCTGTGCCAGAAGTACCAATGGTTGCTGAGCCAGAAGTACCAATGGTTGCTGAGCCAGAAACACCAGTCGTTGCTGAAACAGAACCACCAGTCGTTGTGGAACCGCCAGCTGAACCAGAACCACCAGTGGTCGCTGAACCAGAACCACCAATAGTCATTGAACCAGAACCACCAGTGATCGCTGAACCAGAAGCACCAGTGGTCGCTGAACCAGAGACACCGGTGGTTGCTGAACCAGAAGCACCAGTTGTTGCTGAACCAGAAAATCCGATAGCTGTTGAACAGAAACCAGAGTCCGTTGTAGATCAAAAACCCGAAGAGCCCGAAGAACCAACGGTCGAAGGAGAGCAAACCTCACCTGTACCTCCACTACCAACCGAACCAGAGGAAGAAATTACTCAGGCACCACCAGTTATTGATAAACCCGAGCCCCCAATCGTTGCTGAACCAGAACCCACAGTGGTTGCTGCACCAGAACAAACAGTGGTTGCTGAGCCAGAAGTACCAGTGGTTGCTGAGCCAGAAGTACCAATGGTTGCTGAGCCAGAAGTACCAATGGTTGCTGAGCCAGAAACACCAGTCGTTGCTGAACCAGAACCACCAGTCGTTGTGGAACCGCCAGCTGAACCAGAACCACCTGTGGTCGCTGAACCAGAACCACCAGTAGTCACTGAACCAGAAGCACCAGTGGTCGCTAAACCAGAAGCACCAGTGGTCGCTGAACCAGAAACACCAGTGATTGCTGCACCAGAAGTACCAGTTGTTGCTGAACCAGAAAATCCCATAGCTGTTGAACAGAAGCCAGAAGTACCAGTGGTTGCTGAGCCAGAAGTACCATTGGTTGCTGAACCAGAAACACCAGTCGTTGCTGAACCAGAACCGCCAGTTGAACCAGAACCACCAGTTGTCGCTGAACCAGAACCATCAGTAGTCACTGAACCAGAACCACCGGTGGTCGCTGAACCAGAACCATCAGTGATCGCTGAACCTGAACCACCAGTTGTTGAACAGAAGCTTGAAACAAAACCTATAAAATTTGGTAATTTTTTCTACAATATTAGATAATTCCACATCAGTGTCAAAGACTAGAATAGTGTTCGTTGGAGTAGCTAATTAGTTAATTAACCTTCTAATTTAATATGGCACGATCTTTTAGATCGAAGACAGTTGCTTGCTGTGAACCAGAATTACCAGTGGTTGCTGAGCCAACAGCACCAGTGGTTGCTGTGCCAAAAGCACCAGTGGCTGCTGTGCCAAACGCACCAGTGGTTGCGTTGCCAGAATCACCAGTGGTTGCTGTGCCAGAGGCATTAGTGGCTGTTGAGCTAGAGGAGGCACCAGTGATTTCTGTTCTGTGTCAGAAGCATTAAGGGTTGCTACCCAAATGCTAGTTCAATGGATACAGCCAATGGTGTGATATAATTGATTGTATTTTCATGTGACGAGACAGCAGCCAATGTTGAAACTAAAATCAACAACAGTCGACAATCGCTTAATCTACCAAAACAAAATTTTTTTGGACCTAATTCAAAGAGATTTAGTAAATTTTTAAGGTGAATACAAAACTGTTAGCATATCGAGTCCTTAAGATTTAGCAAGAATCAATCATGTTAATTGTTTGTCATCTATTTGAAAAAATCTTTCTTCTAGTACCGTGCGAATGTGAAGGAAGAGGGGATCCCCATTATACCACATACGATGAAGCTTTTCTAGAATTGTACGCCGACTGTAAGTACACAATGAGTAAAGGGGAGTTGAATGATGGAAAATGTGGATTTGATGTGGAAGTCAAGAACGAGAAACACCCGTCGACAGATCATCCTAACAGAGCCTTTACACAATTTGTTGATGTGAAAGTTAGCGGAGAGAAGATACGGCTGCTTCATGGTGGACGTGTTTTGGTACATGCTTTCATTAGTCTTTTTATTATTCATTTTATTACCCTGATTTGTTTCTTATGATTCGTGGTATGGTGGGACAGCTAGATCTACCAATCTAGATTATTCCTGATCTGCATATGGCGAAGCGGGCTTTCGGCAAGGTTACTAAACTTGAGTCGTTGTATACAACGTATATGGAGATTAACGCCAGCAGATATAGCTATACAAATGTATGTTGAATCGTTAGGGTAAGATCGCGTTGACAGTTAGTGGAGAACATGCCACTCCCACCCAACGCTTAACAAAACATGAACCACTATCATTTAAGTTTTATTTTTTGTTTCAGCTTAATGGTATCGTTACCTCACTACCGTTTATAACACCACAAGTCAATGTTACACAAGCTGGTAAATTTGTTAAATTAACTACACGATGTGGCGTTCAGGTTAGTTTAAAAGTTACTCGAGATTGTAAGTGAAAGTATGTCTAATATTCCGGGTTGGACGAAAAACCAAATGGTAATATTTGTAAAGCACCTCTTAACAGGGAGACATTTTTACCGGTTTGTTGTCAATTAAACATGCATTATGCAAGAGCTAAATATGCCTGTTGCAGGTCTTTCATTAGGCCTGAAATGCTATCTAAATTATTAATAAGACTTTAATTAACTTATCCAGACCCTAATCAACTCTCGATGTCATCGCTAGCCTGCGATATTTACTGGATTAGGATCCGATTTGCTGCTCAACTTTCATTCATGATTAAATCATGAAATGGATAATCGAGACTATGTTTTTTATCGTACCGACCTTAGTAATGATCATCGTTAAATTCAATCGTTAAATTCTCGGTTCAGAGTGGATCAATTTGACTGAAACTTTCAGCAAATTCCCTTTACATTATCTAGTTTTTAACTATTATAGTGAGAACTCCCAACTCTTTATCTAATCTCCCATAATGTATCATTAATAAATTGAAAAGTTATTATTAAGCGATAATAATTATGTTTCTGGCTTTGCAACTAGTTTTGATGGACGTGTGTTTACATACAATACATAAGAAGTGGTATCAGGTGGCATCACTAACCAGGATGTCCGATGTTCGATGCTGATGCTGACCGAGAATGATTACCTGTTTGGTTTCCCCTTACTATCAATGGCACAGGACGAGGGACTTCGTCTTGTCGTTTCGATAGGAACGAACATGGGATTAAACGTCCTTCTGTTCTGCCCCGACTGGGCTAGTGAAGACTGGTAGAGCAGCACAAACAAAGGAACCTCTGACAGTTGGAATTTGATAATGAGTAGGCGTATGCCCTTCTTCATTAACGCGGTTGTAGCAGAAAAGTAGGACTTTTCATTTCCTTCTTAACATATCATATTTTAGGTTTGTTTTGATAGTTGTATATACATTAAAATGATAAGTGGTATACTATATTTTAGGTGAGTTTTGATGGGCGCATGATTGTACGAGTAAAGACTCCTCCGGGTTATAGAAATAGATTAACTGGGTTATGTGGTAACTGTAACGATGACCGCCATGATGATATACAGGTTGATGGTAGAAGTGTCAACAGCTTCCCAACATTAACTCAAGGTTATCAAACTCTGGCGAACCAATATGTCGTTAAAGATGATTCTAATAAGCCAAGTACTAATCCAGTGTAAGTATATTTAACAAGTACGATACCATAGCGAGCATGATATCATAGTCGCCATCTTAAAATCCGTCAATCTATGCGCAACTGTCCACTGAACAAGCATGCCAAGTGCCGCTTACGACTGGCCCCAGATCCATTGACTTCATCTGATATATACGTGTACGGTTGTTGTTTATTGCTTGTAATGTTTTGTGTTTCAGTGTCCGCAGGTTTGGTTTTGTTTGCGACTAGTGTGGTCCTCCTGCTCTAACTATTAGAATCGATTTGCCGTCCTTTTAATCATGCTTGAATTATTCATTATCGCGTCTCATGTTCTAATGATTCAAACCTGGTTAAATAAACAGTAAACCCATTCTAAATCCAATATATAACGACTGTTATTATTATGAAATTAAGCACGTGTATTAAAGATACCTTCCCGCGTACAAACTGAGTGATTTGATGATGCATTTGGACTAAAAACATATTCAAACTAATTAATCTATCAAAAATCTGCTTCAAATCCCTCTCAAAATTTTGTATTCGCGCGAAGATACCCCAAGCTATAACAAAACCTAACTTGATTGAGGGAGGGCCCATTTTCAGAATGTATTTGTCAATACTTAATGTTCATTTACCATAAATATTAAGTAAATTCTTGAATTATTTTCTCCCAACTTCCTTTCCGCCATTTAATTCCAGAGTCTGGTATACGATTAAACCCCTCAATGTTTCCAATACCGCCTAACAATTCGATCAAGAAATAACAACCGCTCCCTAAGTCGGGTTGCCAGTATGTTTCTTGTCCGATTGGGCGTCTATACTTTACATATACCAAATTTACCATACTTTTATTGGAAATAACCACCAGACAATTACGTTCGTGAGAATGTATCTTTAAGAATGTGCTAACTTTTGCGAACAATATTGCAGATTTAGTATTACTTTATTTGTCTAAAATAGATAACGATTACGGTATGAAACCATTGTAAGCTTTAAATAGCCATGAACCGATTTGAATAAGTTGTGGAAGTTAAAGGGGTTCTGTAATATATATTATATTTTCAGATGTCAACTGCAGTGAAGTATGGAAGGAACTAACTGAAAGTAGAAAAAGCAATTCGTTAAAACATATGACAATATAATCAGAATAAATATATCATGCATTCATTACTTTAGTTCGTATCAACAAGACTGGGCGATATTTTCACAACAGAGAGAGAGAGAGAGAGAGAGAGAGATAACCCATAGAACCGTTTGTTGAATAATCATTTTGGTTATAACTACTACTCAGTATTTTTTAGAGGCGGTATAGTCAGTCCCGTTAGGGGTCGTTAGCAGTGGGATGATAACGGAGGATCCGGATGGGGAATGAGGGGTATGATGGTATAGGTTAGAGCAATTTTGTTGCATTTTTGTATTCGAACAACTCTCCAAGAAAACCCACACTACGCAGGTACATTCTCAGGATATTATTTAAGGAGGGGTGGGGGCTGGTCTGAGGTGGTCACGTGTAGTGGGTGGAGGGTGGTGGGAGTCCACGGTGTCAATGGTGAATTTTGAGGCATTCCTGGCCCTGTAAAAAATAACACTAATGCGGGCACAACTTTATGTGTACAACATAGTGTTTTAGGGGACATCATATCTCAGAGAGGCGGGGCAGCGCAGTAACACCCCGTCCCTCCCCGTCTGGTAACGTGTTTGGAAGCACAACCCGATCAGAAAAAACGCGTTGATTCTATTAATATTGAACAAGGTATGTTTAACTGTGTTTGTTGGTAACCATAACATTAGTATTATATGAAACTATAAACGGTATTGAAATACCAGGAAGTGTTGAACGTTACAAATTACTTTTAGTTTCTATACATTCAGGAAGAATTATAGTTATTGTAATACAATATACATGTAAGTTATACAAACAGTCTCTATATAGTTGTCACAATTACCATAATATATTCAGTTATTCTTATTTAAAGTGAGATTTCATACAGTTTGTATATTGTCGGTTCTCACACTCCCTTGAACTTTCTTCGCGTAGATGTAAAAACTATTTATAGTGTGGGGTGATAAATCGCTGTTCACTCCTAGTCACATTCGCGTGCGCATTAAGGAAACCTTGTCAGACGGATTCGAAGATGATTAGGCAGAAACACTGCTGTCCAAGCAAATTCTCCTAGCTCGCATTGCACAGGTAACCTAAGAAAAAAAAGAAAGCCACGCAAAGTATTGAATACGTCTACAATGTAGCTAAGTCTCAACATCACAATTTGATACGCAAAGGTGGGTAACTCTGTGATGGATGGCTGGGGAATACTGGATATCGATATGCTTTGTACTCTGATGACCAAATTCGAAAACACCTTTTAAAAATTACAGCAGTTATCGTATTTACAAGATTTCCTCAACGGAGTGTTACGGAACGCTGAATATCGATAGGGTTCGTCCTTTCGTGATCTCTATGCTTCACACCGTTTTCACAAAGTTTTCGGCACAGGGGGGATGACTCATAAAATAAGGTATGCAAAGCTGAATGTGGATAGGGCTCGTCCTCGCATGCATTACCCCGGTGTGTCACACTAAATTTAAAGATACAGTCTCTATTGCTTTCACACAGTAACTCTGTGTCCTCTTATGACCCCAATACTTCCAAACAAATTTGAAAAGGATGTAACAACAACTATAGCCTATCGCCTTCACAAGGTTTTCGGCAAATGGGTGGGGCCGTAACTCGGGAAGGGAAAGTCCTCATTTTTTCCTGCATTCAAAATGTTTTCTGCAAAAGTAGCGGAATGTTGAATATCGACAGGGTCTGTAGTCGCATGTCCACAATGACCGACATCAAATTTTAAAAATATCCGTCAAAAACTGTAGCATCTTTCGCGTTCACAAGCCAATTATTGACGGACGGACGAACAGTGTGACGACTATATATATATATATATATATATATATACGTATGGGCGTTTTAAAAATTACCATATTTAATTTATGTTTGTTTTGTGTTGACGAGACCTTGCGAACCATAGCATTTTGTTAACCAAAAGAGTCTATAAATAATTAGCTGAATAATGTGACTTTGTTTAACCTTGGTTGTGTTTATAAAATAACCGTAATCCTATCCCAGTGCAGTCTATCAACAGACATCAACAAACAGATATCTTTTGTCTTTTTATATCGCCTGTAAATAATAACTCTATTGATAAAAGTCAATGATCGATAGATCGATATATAAATCTATTGATTGGGATCAATTGAGAGATTATATAGCAATAGGTGAAAATGTTGCATATTAACAGGTATTAGGACAGGTGATAAAGGTAGTCTTCTTTTATTTATGCGACGAGCCGCGATAAAATCTACGAGGCTGGACATGCGATCCTACTCTCATACAAGCGTAGAATAGAAACGACGCCACTTGACACAATGTTAGAGCTTATAATTTTTAGACCATTCGGCCACCATGGAAACGCTTATAATTATATGATGAAATCCAATTTTGTCTTAAGTGGGGTGAGAGTGGGTGGGTTCCCCAATTGGTAACGCGTGTGCGTTGCTTCATAAGATCTGTCATTGAGTCGAGTGGCGTGGTTTCGATTCCCCGCTAGTATGTGACAAAGAGTAGGGTCGCCTGTCCAGCCTCTTGGGTTTTTTCCGGGACTTCCGGTTTCATCCCACTGCTAAAGACCTTACGCGCAAGAGAATTAATGAAATAAAATTGAACCATATGTTAGTCCCGAAATGATCTAGTTTGTGTCGAGTGGATATTAACCCCTCCCTCTCTCTCTATCTCTCTCTCTCTCTCTCTCTCTCCCCTCTCTCTCTCTCACACACACACACACTTTTTGATTTTGTTTGAAAGAATATGTCCCTTTAAATATAAACAGATATTGTTTATGACTTACCAGTTATAAACAAGTATATTGGCGCTGATTGATATCGATTATCTATTAATATACAATAATTATCGAGAAAAATAGTCGATGTTAGGAAAATCACAAAAGCCTATCCACCAGTTAAAATGATTTATTAATCGTGTAATATATAGCTTGGGATTATTAGTGTACAGAAGAAAATGTCAAAACGTGGAATATTGTTGTACAGTAAGCGGGGTGTCTGTAGAATTGTAAAGAAAGATTTATTGCGATCTATATGAACTAATCCGGGTTTGATATATATAGGACATCATACTGCATTATGTTATTTCTACGCTTACTCTACAGTAGATTGGGTATCGATTTAATTAAGTGTAATGCATAATAAGTGGTATCGGGTGTTCTAGATGTAGATAAAGCATTCGAACCCGTGTTCGTTACAGCAGACTGATTATTGATGTAGTTAAAACAACATACATGTGCAATGCGATCGGCTTTTCTTAATCTAGTTAAAGTACTCGGCGCCCTATTCGAAACATCAGATTGATTATCGGTGTAGTTGACACAACATACACGAGAAGTGTTATCTGGTGTTCTAGAGGTAGTTAAAATACTCAACTCTGTGTTTGGTTATTAATATAATTAAGCGTATACAGCGTACACGAGGAGTGATATTGGATGTTCTTGATGACAGTACCCAAACCCGTGTCCGATACAGTTGATTTATCATTGATTTAGTTAACACAAACGTACAGCCTAAATAGTTGAATATAAATATATGATAAGTGATACAGGGTGTTCTAGATGTAGTTAAAGTTTCTGACTCCGTGCACGACACAAATTACTGTGGACTTGGATTTGGGAAGATCTAGGGAGGCATTACTGCATAGAATAGCATACAATTCTTTAAAGTTAAAACTGACACACCAATGGCAAGGTATAGTATCGATAGACAATTTTTTTGATAATATACCGATTCAGAGGTTTGAGTGGCTGAATGGTTTAACGCGTGCGCTTTAAATCACAAGGTCTGTCCTTGAGTCGTAGCTTCAATTCTTAGCTTGTACGTGTCAACGATCAGGGCCTCATGCCTAATCCTAAATGTTCTCTAATAGTAATATACTGATTCTTCAATGATCAGATACCATCCTGATTTATGTCAAAATACGACATATCAATCTCTATCAATTATACCCAGATCGGTCAAGGGGCGTTTATAAAGATCAATATTATGATGAGAACCATCACTATTCACGGTCAAGATGGTATTATACTGCTGCAAGCTGATTATACAGAATGATAGCTTAAAGTACATCCTAGCCAATCATGAGATAGAATATTTGAACTAAATCAGCTTGTTTGAGATAGTTATTGACCTGAACAACACTCTAAGAACTGACAACATTGTGGTACAAAATATAACAACATATTATAATTATTAGCAGATCAACTTTCTGAGGGAAGCTATCGTGTGGAATAAACATTCTGAGGGGAACTATTTTGTGGAAAAGGCATAACTTTGAATCGTTAAGACTCAAGACGCATTCTGAGAAGAGTCATATTGTGGAAGAAACATATCTTTGCATCGTTAGGACCCAAGACGCATTCTGAAGGGAGCTGTATTGTGGGAGAAGGTATACTATTGGATCGTTATAAATCCATATCGCATTCTCGGAGACGCTGTATTGTGGAATAGGCATATCTTGAGATCGTTCAGACTCTGAGGGGAGTTGTATTGTGGAATAGACATATCGTGAGATCGTTATAAACCCAAGACGCATTCTGAGGGCGCTATATTGTGGAATAGCACATAGGTAGATCGTTAGAACCCAATAAGCATTCGTAAGTAATAAATGTTATCTTCATTGTATGTTCTAGTGGTTTGAATATTGACCCGGTTATCACTTGTCAGGGTTGGTACCCGCAGTAATGAATCGGGAAATATCTGCCTAGTCATTCAGATGGGACGCAAAAAATGTGATCCACCTGTGAAGATATCGGCGTGTACGTAAAGGGAGAAAGAGAGAGAAATGGGGTTTAACGTCCACTCGACACAAATTAGGTCATTTCGGGACTAACATAATCAATTTTATTTCCATAATTCGCTTGCGCATAGGGGTCTTTAGCAGTGGAAGGACACCTGGGGACCCGGAGAAAACCCACGACTCTACTCCTTGTCTCGTACAAGCGGGGACTCGAAACCGCGGAACTTTACTCCATGGCAGACCTTGTGGCTTTACGCGTATCGCACGCGTTAAATTTCTAGACCACCCACACATCAAACTCCCAAACAGAGTTGTCTTCCCTTGCAGTTCACACTGGAAAGCGAGACTTGTGTGGAGAATTCCCAACCCCCTGTACATAAAAGAACTGTTTGCAGTTGCAAATTGATGGAGAGCAGGTGGGCGCTGTTTTCTCCTTTGCATTGCCCAAGATCTGCTTACTCGGCATCTTCCTGTCTTACACGCTTTCCCGCTAACTTACATCATTCATTACTATTATTAAACTTAATTACCATAATAAACAGAGTTACCTCTCGTTAACCGTTAATATCACTAAAACAGTTCGGCTGCCGACTTCGCCCGGGGCCCAAGACCTTCCGCCCCGGTATCTTCCTGTCTTGCACGCTTTCCCGCTAGCTTACAACATCCGTTACTATTACTAAACTTAATTACGATAAGAAACAGGGTTACCTCTCGTTAACCGTTAATTGCAATAATTGATCCTGACCTTCATAAATCATGGCCCAAAACATTCATGGGGTGATGCTGGTTAATTTGAAACCACTGGGGGTGGATCGAGGCGACGAAGTGTAATGGGCGAACATACATACACACATCTTTGAGTTTATATATATATAGATACAACAATAGAAATGAAATTTTATCATACATTAGTCTCCAAATGACTCAATAACGTATGGAATAGGCATTAAACCCCATTCCATTCCATTCCATTCAAATTGAACGAACTCTGACCTGCATGATTTATATTTTATTTGAAGACGGTAGAAATTAATTGACCAACAGTAAGCCTCATATTTGTTAATTCGGTGTACAAATAAAAATCAACAGAACGGGAATTTGGGTGATTTACTCTGGTCTGGTCGAGTGTAACAGACTTCATACGTAATTACGGAAGTACGCTGTTAGTTTAATTTAGCAGAGGTGGTCAGTGAAGATAGCGCCTTCAATAATCTTTATACCTCATCGACAATGATCAGTGTAGTGTAGTATTGTCTTTACGATATATATATATCATAAATCATCAACTTGTTTATATTTATTTAAAAATATGATTTACGATGTATGTATTATGACTTTTATTATAGTGTTTACCAGCTCCTAAATGTCACGATAGGCCTACATCGTTTAAAATAATAGTCTAATTATGAGTGAAAACTTGTTTAGATATCGCTGAATTAAAGTCCCGATGGACCATTTTAAGTAAAATTTAATGATAGGTTGATGTAAATCCGACTTAATCCGAACCAGAACATTATCTAGCTTTAATATGTAAGCCGAATGAATACTTCTCAAAATTTTCGAAGTATACTTTGTGTTTTCGACTAAACTCGGTCCACTAGCTTAGTGTCTATTCTCCAACGGAGCTAACTGTAGACCGACAGCCCAAGTTTAGTATGATTAGTAACTGTTTGGACGATTTTAACTCTCAACTAATGAAATATCTGCATCATTAAAATATTTTGGTTTAAGTTTTCGTGAATAAGGCCCCTGGATCATATCACCCAATATGGGAGCGGACGTGAAACCCTACGAACGAACGATCGCCTGGATCGTATCTTTTAGATCTCGTCAATCAAAATGGACAGTTATTAATAATATATAGATTTAACACAGCTTATCTCTATAATTTATCAACTAAAACACGTGGAGAGATATAGATAGCTATATAGTTTAAATAATTAACACGGTAGTACATTAACGTTGTAGTTCATCGGTATTTTCTGGCGTGGTACCCGCTTGTCAGTGTTGTAGGACAGGAGGCTGGAAAGAGACAACGTATAGTCGTTTAGATGAGACGAAAACCCGAGGTTCCGTGTACACATTGGTCTGCGCATACAAGAATCCTTTACAGTTGGAGTTCGAAATAAGAGTATGGCATATGCCTGTCTTCATTAGCCCAGTCGGAGTAGAAAATAGGGACGTTAAACCCATTTTATGTCATTTTCACAATAAGCGAACTTATCATATTTATGCAGCACACTCGGTCCAAGTCAAATATAAACAAGTGGGGGAATTGAATAAAATTGAGAAATGTGGATCGTCGAAATAGAAAACAAATAATATTTGATAAATAATACCACATATTTCTACGAGAGTAAATAAAATAAAACCAAGTACGAATACAAACTATTAGACAAAATTCGAAATCCTAAAAAACGGTATCGGCAAGAGAGTAAATTAAATAAAACCAAGTACGAATCCAAACCATTAGACAAAATTCGAAATCATAAAAAACGGTATCGGCAAATAGTGTAATCAGCAAATGGACTGTTTACCATGTACATCATACATGATGAACAGTGGTAACAGGTGTCTGAAAGAATAAGCTTACCCTGCCTGACACCACACCCGCCATAACTGCATTCAAGCAATTAGAATCCCAGTAAAATAGTGTAATCAGCAAATGGACCGCCCATATGCATAATGCACGTGATGAAGAGTGTAACGGGTGTCGTAGACATAATCGGGAAAATAGTATAAGCGTCAATTATACTGTGTCGTGTAGGGCGTATCCCGTATCGTACAAGGCGTATTCTGTGTCGTGTATGGCGTTTATAGGGCGTATCTGTTGTCGTTTAGGATGTAGCCTGTGTCGTATAGGGGCGTATCCGATGTCGTGTAGGGGCGTATCCAGGGTGGGGGTTAGGTATCCGAATTCGTATATCGTATCGCGTTTGTTATAGAGCGTAGCATGTGTCGTATAGGGCGTATCCTATGTCGTGTAAGATGTATCATGTGTCGTGTAGATTGATCCTAATTGTCAGATTCATCGTCTGTGACTTAATTTGTATACCAATGATTAAATACAGTAGAGAACACGCAACCCATTATTATAAATCTAAGCTATAAATCAATTGCTACATAAAACTAATCTTTGTCCTAGTAAATCACAGTCACGGATCAACCACGTGCGTTTTATTTGAAACATGTACTAGTCGAGTCTCCGTGTTGGGTGTACACCTTCAAGTTTTAGATGCTGGATATACACTGTTGATCTTTTTTTTTGCTGGGTGCACACCGTTGTGTATTCGTGATGACTGCACACTGTCCAGTTTTATATGCTTGGTACAAACCGTTGTGTTTTCGTGCTGGATGCACACCGTTGCGTTTTGTATGATGGGTGCACACCATTGTATTTTCGTGCTGTTTGTACACCGTTGCGTTTTCTTGCTGGGTATACACCGTTGAGTTTTCGTGCTGGGTGTACACTGTTGAGTTTTCGTGCTGGGTGTCAAATTGATCCACTATGAACCGAGAATTAGGCGATTGAAATTTCGACCTAGCCTCTATCGTCATTACTAAAGTCGGTACGATAAAAAACATAGACTCGATTATCCATTTCATGATTAAATCATGAAGGAAAGTTGAGCAGCAAATCGGTTCAAAATCCAATAAATGTCGCAGGCTAGCGTTGACATCGGAGTTGATTATGGTCTGGATAAGTAATTAATAATTTAGATACCATATCAGGCCTAAAGATAGACCCGCAATAGGCAAATTTAGCTCTTGCATAATGTATGTTTAAATAAACGAACTGGTCGATGTACCTATCCACTGTGTCAATATCAATACAGTAACATAATGACTTCAGTGTAACGTATATTTTAGTGTAACATATATATATATATGTTTGTTTAGTTAAAGCCTTGTCATGAATAAACTATGAAATATGATCTGATTGACAGAAGTCAATGTTCCATACATGGAGTATTGTTAGATTAAGACGAGTAGGTGTGTTTGTGGGGGGCTGAACGGGGTTTAATAACATGTATATTTTAAGAGGGCGCTTGTTTAAAATTAAGTGCAGTGTAAACCCTACAGAATACAGGTAGTTATAATATACTAGTTTATATATCTATGGCGTAAGTCATGACGTTTGTACATGTATAATATTGAATGTGGGTATAACAAAGAAGTAGAATATTAATTGTCTATGGTCTATGGTAAGTTCACGTTTAGTATTAATAATAATAATAATAATAATAATAATAATAGTTTATTTTTATATAGCGTTCTACACAATTCGTTTCAGAAACGCTTTGACAAGAGTTAAAAGTTAAGTGATAGACATAATCACAAAAATCAGATAAAAATATAATGTATAAGATACCTATATAAATGATTAAAAAAAATGAGATATAAGTTAAAACATTAAATGAAAATGATGAGAGATAAAGTGAGATATTTAAGATAAAACATTAATTATTATAAAAGCCATACAATTATTATAAGTTACAAAGTAAAAATTTTAGGGTAAAAGCTTAAATGAAGCTGACGAAGATGTTGTGGGTGGTTATTCCATAGGTATGGCGCTATGATTGAAAAGGCTCGCCATCCGTAATTTTTATTGGTATGTTTAGTGTCTGTTCTTATGAGAGTGTAGTATTAAAGAACTCGTGTGTCTACTGAATGAAATGAATTGAACCTGGGTTTAACGCCCTACTGTTCAGCACCGACTGGGCTATTGAAGACCGGCGTACTGGAATCCGTTTCAGACAATATAAAAAAAGCCAGCGCCGTCTACAACTCAACCTATACAATACAATTCTTTGATTAGCCGTGTTTTAATCCGATTGAAATCACGACGGGGAGATTATCTACTTCAGATATTCTGTCTGTGATATCTTAATCAAATGATAATAATAAATTTTGAGAGGATATCTGACAATTAAAAAAAGTAATTAAATGTCATTAGATAAGAGAACACAGAAAAATAGAAATAGTCCGTGCATTCCCTTGTTTTTATTCAATCTATACTTAATAAAAACATGGTAATGCACGGAATTGTTCTATTTTTCTTTCGTGTTCTCTTATCTAGTGACAGTCAATTCTTTTTGTGAATTGTCATATATACTCTCGCAGACTTACTCAACAACTTTTGGTCTTCGAAAGAATTATTAGTGAGCAGAAATTCGCCCATGTATCTGTTATCACTCGCCACTTCAGTCAGTTATATAGAGGGATAACTCGTGTTTTCCTTTTGCGTTCGTCACTTCCGATTGTTAAAAAAACCTTCATTACGCATATATCGTAGCATTGATCACTGTGTAAAAATTGTATTTGGAGCGCGTTTAACCAATTCTATCACATATGTGATAATGACTGACACCAATACTATCCTTTAATGGTCAATTTCAATCAACATTGATGTTGAAAAGATAGGCTTCTGATATCCAATATTTAAGACAAAATGAAAATGTTAAAATTGGCACACGAATCGCCCGCCGGAATGATTTCGTGTGCCATTTGTAATAAAGTGACTCGATGAACAAGGCTACAGGAGAATAGTACTGGTGTTGACTGGGATGCCAAAGACTGACATTCAATTTGCACACTTCGCGTATTTGGCCGAACATAACATTATAAATTACAGTAAAAACAGAAACGATTGAATGTAAATCAGTTTATATACATCCATATTACATTATTATACGCGTTGCGACCCATTTGTGTCCATTTCTAGTTGCCAAATTATAGAGATTTAGCTCCTTTAATATATTTATTTAGCCTGTGTAATTTCACTTGTATCGGTGTTTAGAGCACTTTGCATGAGGTATATTCCATTAGCAAATATTTGTGTTACCATATATCACTTAAAATAAGTTATGTAAATGTATACTTTAATTTGTGTATTGTTCCCGACCACACATGCGTATAATACGACAGTTATAGTCTACATGCATTTATTACTTAAAGATTAACTGATAACTATATAGATCAACAAAAACGCTTTTATTCAAACTTATTACTATATATTGAAATAACCAGGATATTATTATATAGATATACAGGTCAATATATAAATATGTGTAAAGAATAGGTGTCGAGTGGTCTAACGTGTGCGCTATAGATTATCATCATCGAATCAAGAGGCGTGATTTCGTTCCCAAGCTTGTACGGGACACGGAGTAGGTTCGGTTGTCCAATCTCGTGGGTTTTCTCAACGCTGTTAAAACGTGCTTGGTCTAAGGCGTGCGCGCTAGATCATAAGGTCTATCATTGAGTCAAGTAGTGTGGTTTAGATTCCCCGCTTGTACGTGACAAGGAGCAGGGTCGCTTGTGGATTTTCTCCAGGTCCTCCGTTTTCCCACCACTACTTAAGACCCCTATAGTTACCCACAGGCGTAGTATTGAGATCAAATTGTACCATATGTTACAGTAGGACGTTAAACCCCATTTCATTTCATTTTTATTTCATTTCAACCCCAATTTGTTTTCATTTCGGTATTTTAAGATGTCCACTAGCTATTAGAAGAAAATATTTAATGAAGCTAAAATCAATGATCACCTACCATATTTCTCTAAAGTTGTTACAACAGGATATAAATGATTAAACATACATTATGCAAGATCTAAATCTGTCTATTGCAGGTCTTTCTTTAGGCCTGGAATGTTATCTAAATTATTAATTAGACATCAATTAACTTATCCAGACCATAATCAACTCTCGATGTCATTGCTAGCCTGCGATATTTACTGGATTAGAATTCTATCTGCTGCTCAACGCTCATTTATGATTAAATCAAAAATGGATAATCTAGACTACCGACTTTAGTAATGATGATCGATTCAACGGCCAAAATTCTCGGTTCAGAGTTTTTAACTATTATAGTGAAAACTGCCAGCTCTTTATCTAATCTCTCATAATGTATCTTTAACAAATGAGGTACATTTCGGACAATAAATGTATTTTGTAATACTATTTCGTTTATTGGATACTTTAAAACAAGGATGTAGCGACAAAATAGGCTACGTGAATCATAAAATTGTCGTAAATGTCTAATGTTTTTTTTTCAAATGCATATAATGTTTTGAGCGCTGTCTGTGCTTATGTCTCATTTCTGTCAACTGAATAGTTATAATATAAAACGCTTTCGTCAGTGTGCTGACATTGAAACGTCGCGTAAACACATAGACGATTTATGGCTGACATTCTAATGATGTAGACAGACAAGTAATTAATCTCTCTCAATCGTAAATCCACAAAGAGGGATTACTTTCATAGCTATTACTAGTCTTAAACGGGTCTTATCCAATGGTTGAAACACATTCTGGACTAAGACTAGTAATTATTTCCCTTTATAAATAGATTATAAATAGACAATTTTTCCCTTAATTTTTTTCTCCCCTCTTCCTGCATTTTTGGGTTGAGTTTTTGGTCTAGAATTTGAAGAAAAGGGATCAAATTTGCAATTTCATAGCAGTTTTGGGTAATACTGATGATATTACAGCGGAGGGATAGGGGGTGTAAAGTGTCTTTCTGCAGAGCAATCATTGTGTCGGAAGTGAGATTTTCACCCCAGTCAACTTCAAATCCGTGTAGCAAAAAATCTAAATGGTCAACCCCCTACAAAATTATGATGAGGAGATTGCCAAATGTTGTCCCCATTGTGCCTATAAAGATTGGAACCAACGGAATGATGAGAAAAAAGCTACAGCCTGTGATGTTACAGCCATTTAACATTGAAGTCAATGGGCAAATAATTGCTAGTCTGAGTCCTTCTCATTCTTGTGGATTGTCTTCCTTGCTATAGGGTTCGTTTTTATTTTGCGAGAAGCAACGCACCATTACATGCCCAGGAATAAACAACACGGTGGCCGCTTACGACTAGCCATCCCCCGTATCCATTCATTTGATTTTATATAATTTATGCGTTTGTTGTTTATTACTTACACTGTATGTGATCTGGTCGTCGGGTTTTTTTTTAGTTAATATTTGTTTATGAGTAGTTGGATTCTTCTGCACTTATTATTATTATTATTATATACAAGTATATTCAACGTTCACTCAACACAAATTAGTTCATTTCTGGACTAACATATGGTTCAATTTCAATAATTCCCTTGCGCGTAGGGGTCTTTAACAGTGGGAGGAAACCGGAGAAAACCCGCCAGGTTGGACAGTCGAGCTTACACCGTGTCACGTACAAGCTTGGGATAGAAACCACGCCACTTGACTCAATGACAGACCTAATGATCTAAAACACTCCTCTTAGACCATTCAGCCCCCCCCCCCCGCGCACTAACAAGAATAAGACATTTTGGTCACAATGTAAAGCCTGGACATATTTGATACGACACGTGAAATATAGACTATTTATACAATGTAAAGGACGAGTATCATATAATTCTTATTTGTCACATGGGACCTTTGCTCTCGCTAACTGGAGATCCCGTGTTTGATCACTGCGTTGGCCGAGAAAGTTGACCGATATTTTCCGGTGTGATTCCCTCTTGTCAGTGGTGTAGGACGGGGGACTCTGACAAGGGACAATGTATAGTCGCTCGGATGGGACGAAAAACCGAGGTCCCATGTACACATTGGCGTGCACGTAAACCCATCCTTGACATTAATCTTTAAGAGGCATTTAGTAACTGGATAGAGCAATAAACTATAACACATACTTATGGAAAAATAGCTACTTATTTATTTGAGAGACGTTATCAAGCTTGACTGTAATTGGAATTCGAAATAGAGAGAGAGAAATGGGGTTTAACGTCCACTCGACACAAACTAGGTCATTTCGGGACTAACACAATATGGTTTAATTTTATTTCAACAATTCGCTTGCGCATAGGGGTCTTTAGCAGTGGGAGGAAACCGGAGGACCCGGAGAAAACCCACGAGGTTGGACAGGCGACCCTACTCCTTGTCACGTACAACCGGGGATTCGAAACCACGCTAACCATTCAGCCATCCAACCCCCCGGAATTCGAAATAAGAGTAGGCCATAGCGCCGCTGTCCAAGCAAAATTTCTCTCGTAACACAGTGCATGGTGTTTGTCCGTCTTCATTATCCTAGTAGAAACAGAACAATAGGACGTTAAACCCCATTTCATTTCATTTCATTTTGTTTGTCACAGAATAGTAGATCTAAAAAACAATATAACTACAATAAAACTAAATTTCACAATTAGAAAATCATGGTCGGTATTTCAAACCAATAAGTGAGGATTTTGTTATCTATATTTGTTCAGATGTTAACATACTGTCCAGGGGAAAATACGGGTATGACACAGGCATTTTGCCTCTTCTCCGATCTCTTGGTCATATATAGTGAATAAAAACCTCTATAACAAATACTATTCTTGTATATTGTGTAAATATTATTTGTTACTGTAATGTTTATTTAATTGTACCTGTGTGTTTTACCACACAGGTCTTTGACCTCAATGAATAAAAATAACAAGGTGAACTTGACACGGTCAGATTACTTAGATTAAAGGACCGTTCTCGCTGACTTGACTATAGAATCAGTAATGAAATGGGGTTCAACGCCCTAATGTTCTTAAATTGGAAAAATGAAGTCGGACATACGTCATGCACTGTGGCATCGGGGACATTTTGCCCGGACAGCGGATTCGCCTACTCTTTATCGTCTTCATACTGTCAAGGTTCTTTTCAATACACGCCAAGATGTACACGTATTTTTCTTCCATCAGAAAGACTAGAACCTTTTCCGTGACAGCCCAAGAGCATTCGGCAAATCTCGCCAGATTCCGGTACCCTACACCTAACCTCGGCTGTATGACGGTAAGTGATGGGTAGCTACACCCATACAATTGTGATGCGGCTACCGGTTTACTTATTAGGAAAACTTACCGCGTCGTTGGAAGAGTGCGTAGAGTTTTCATTGCAAGGGTGTCCTTTGTTTAAAGAAAATCGGATAAACTTGAAAGAAAAACATCTTCAGATAAAACACTATTGACAGGCGTCTTCAAGGGTGCGGCCATTTTTAATTCGGGAACTTGAAAGTATTTCCAGTGGCGGAATTCATCTTACATCCGAGGTTAGATGTAGGGTACCGAAGTCTGCCGAATGCTGCCCAACAGATGCGATCCATGAATCGGGCTTGTCAGATACTACTACGCCAGGATACTGACCCGGGTCATTCTAGGCGAGAGTACAGTGCCCCTTTCACTCGACTGACGCGCGCCCACCCCACTCCCACTTTGCTTTCCAGATTAAGTACTAAACGACATTGAAAAAGGTTATGTTTTCTATTTTAAGGTACAGCAAACCCAGAGACCAATACCCTAGTGATTGTCGGAATCAGAGTCTTGCTAAGCTGTTTTATTAACTCTACATGCAGGCTAATGATAAATCAAATAACATGATTAAAATGAATGGAATACTTACATCAAAAAATTCTAAAAGTGTTAAAACAACAACTTTCTCAGATGTTCCCACAATCCACACATGCGAAGATATTTCAAAATACTTGAATAAAAAGGACTCAAAAGTTAAATTTTCTGAAGGACTGTCCCCTGAGGGGAAACTAGCGATGGAGATGGCTTTAGAGGAGACTAAAGAATCAAAAAGAAAAGTTGTGTTCAGTTTACCCGAGAAAGCTAAAGCTTCGGAACCATCTGAAAAACTCTCGCAGCTAGATCTGGATCCTCAACAAAATGTGACAAGACAAAAAAGCTTTAGTGATGCTTATGAGAAGTCGTCTTCTTTTCGCCTGGAGGATGATATCACCAGTGAGAATTATTTCTCGCGGATAAATAAACCGAAACGTGCTCTAGGAGGAGGGCGATTGTATAATGCTATGGAGACTGTTGAAATAGTGAAACATGGTGAACCACCAAGTGATACCAAGGATGCTGATGATGCCATGGAAGAAACGGCTAAAAGAAATTCGGTGGAGAAATGTCTAGTATGGATGGAAGTGACTGGATTAGCAGCTGATGGCCACGTTGATGATCCATGAAGTTAAACACGAATAAAAGAAAGGAACACCCAAAAGCGTGTGTAGGTCTATTAATTAATGCTAGTGACCATTGAATGGATCTTAAAAGTACTTGCATTGGTCCGTCGTAAATCGAGGAATATAATAACAAAAGAATATTAAAAAACAAGCGGAATATCGGCGAATATGTAAACAAAGCACCAAAAACTGTGTATTTTACTGTTGTGGTGTAGATTCGGGAGTTTCTGTTTCATTGCGTGTACGATTCGTGGCCTCCAATAGTTCGAAAGGACGAACATCAATATTTATTTATTTTAGGTCATGTTATCTATCAATGACAATAAACATATGCCTAAATTCCATTTTTATCTACGAATCTACTGGAATTCAAATTCAAAATACAATAAATTTTAATAGTACATACACACTAGCCCCAAACCTTTCATCAGTTTCTGACATAATAATAATAGTCAAACACATTGACACCTTTTACCACTGTTCATCATTGATGTTGTACATGGTGAACAGTTCATTTGCTGGTTACGTTTCCTTTTTTTAGGATTTCGAATTTTGTCTATTGGTTTGGATTGTTCGTGCTTAGTTTTATTTTTGTTCTAATATTAATACTATATGGAACACGCACAGTGTCAATCAACCCATTAATATGTTTCTTACATAATAATAATAATAATAATAACTAGAACTGCGATGCAGTAATGACGGGTTTCACCGGTGTCACATTACCCTTGAAATGTCACTTCCGGTGCCAGTTACCCAGCAATATTAATTTCATTTATACATTTGTTACCATGTGTTACATATGTCAAAAAAAGTGATCCTTACAAAATTTGTTACTAACTTACCGAGGGGGGTTGGATGGCCGAATGGTTAGCACGTGCGTGCTGCATCATAAGGCCTGTCATTGAGTCAACTGGCGTGGTTTCGAATCCACGGTTGTACGTGACAAGGAGTAGGGTCGCCTGTCCAATCTCGTGGGTTTTCTCCGGTTCCTCCCACTGCTAAAGACCCCTACGCGCAAGCGAAATGTTGAAATAAAATTAAACCATATGTTAGTCCCGAAATGACCTAGTTTGTGTCGAGTGGACGTTAAACCCCATTTCTCTCTCTCTCTCTCTCTCTCTCTCTCTCACTCACTAACTTACCGCTAAGTAAGCTGACTTTTTAATGGGAAATTTCTCGAATAGGGAAGATGCTAAAAGCAATTTTTGGACATCTATATGATCGTATTGATCCAATCTATATGTCTATTGGAATCAAATATCATAATGTTAAACGAATGATAAATATAACTCACTTCAAAACAATTTGAAGGCTAATAATACAGTTTTTGTCAAAATTACACTACTTCCGGTGATAATAAAAATTTTACATTAATTCTATGAAAATATAAATGGCATAAGGCCTCACATGGTGAAAATTTTATGATAATCGAATAATAATTGACATTTTTATAGACCAAAACCTATATCTCTGCAACCGAACAAATTAGAAACCATTTTGTGATATCTGTATGGTCATATGGGTTTTTGCCCAAATGTCGTCATTTTCAGTGACAGTGAAAATGTTAATTTGGATTGACCTAGTCAAAGGTGGCATGAGGCATCACATGGTAACAAAAATTGAAAATCGAACGATAATTGACTCTTTTACATGCAAAATAACGTGAAAAGTAACGCATGCAAAATTTCCTATTTCTCGGCAACTGCGCATATTACAATCTAATTTTGACATACATTGTCCTCGTATGGATTAATGCTACAAAATTATGAAAGTTGCGTAGAAATAATTTAAAATATGAAGACGATGAATGGGTTGTAAATAGCTGATTTTTACTCCTTTTTTCAACCTTAAATCCAAATGGCGCAAATACAAAACTGATATAAAAAAAAAAAATCTAAGCCCGACATATTTTGCGCCTGTAGTAGGAGCATTCATCTTCATTGATAAGATTGGTAGAAATTAAGTTTTTTCCTTAGGAAAAGACCTCCCGACCCGTCAAAATTTAAATTTTAGGCAAAATTACGTCACTTCCGGTGCCGACAGAAAACTTAATAGGTAGAAACAAGCTGAGAATTTGCACCAAGGAGTATATGAGCTTTTGTTTTATACAAATCAGGCAATAAATAATTAATTTAGAACCCATAAACTGTAATAAAAATGCGAAAAGTCTTAAAAAGTGATCCTAACGAAATTGGTTATTTCTTTGCAAGAGAAGATGCTAGAAGCTATTTTTTGACATATTTCTGATCGTATTGATCAAATCTATATTTCCATTGGAATAAAATATCATAATGGTAAACGAATACTAAATATAACTCACTTCAAAAAAATATTTGTTTTGAAGGCTAAAAATACAGTTTTTGCTAAAATGACATTACTTCCGGTGAGAAAGAAAATGTTAAATTAGTTTTATGAAATCAGAAATGGCATAAGGCAGCTCATGGTGAAAATTTTATGAAAATCGAATAATATTTGACACTGTTATAGACCAAAACCTTGAAAAGTGACTATAGTAGAAAATCGTCTATTTCTCTGAAACCTGAAAAGTTAGAACCCATTTTGTGGTATCTTTATGGTCGTATGGATTCATTCTATTTGTTGATTGAAATTAAATATCATACTTTTAAACAAATAACATATACGACTCATTTGAAAAAAAATATCGGTTTTGAAGGCTAAAATTCAGTTTTTGCCCAAATGACGTCACTTCCGGTGACAGTAAAGGTGTTAAAATGGTTTAATCTATTCAAACGTGGCATTCGGCATCAAATGGTGAAAGAAAATTGAAAATTGAATAATAATTGATTCTTGTACAGGCAAAATAGCACGAAATGTGACTCATGCAAAATTGCGTATTTCTCGACAACTGCTGATATGACAAACTAATTTTGACATTCATTCTCTTTGTATGGGTTATTGCTACGAGGTTATGAAAGTTACGATGAATATTATGAAATATGAAGACTGTGGATGGGTTGTAAATAGCTTAATTTTACACCTTTTTTCACATTTTAATCGAAATAGCCCGAAAACGAAATCGAAATTAAAAAAATTGAGTCCAATGATTTGTGCGCCTTTGCATGTCGTATACTTTTGGTAATATCAAATTTTGAAAAAATAATATTTGCTTTCAAAAAGTTGTACCGAACTGTCAAAATCTCTCAAAATTGTAGTTTTTGCTGATTTTACTTCACTTCCGGTGCCGACACGAATCTTTACCGGTAACAAAAAAAATGACATTTTGGACCACGCAGCATATTAACTTTCTTTTGTACAAATCGAATAATAAATAATTAATCTAGGACTGAAAAACTGAATTAGCCAATGGCGGCCAAGGAAAATTACGGACACAAAAAATGTTGACATTTTTAGTCAAATCGGATAACACTTCAACCCTGGTTAAAATGCCATTTAAAAAATTCATAAATAAAAAAGTTTTTTGTAAAATTTTAAATTTTCGAAATTTGGAGCTTAATATCTACGAAGATTCGTCGACAATCAAAAATCAAAAGTAGCACAGCTATGTGCCTGGTCTCTGGCTATGTTAAAATGCATATGTTAAAATTCGATGATTATTGTTAATACTACGTCATTTTTTTAAAAAAACGACAACTTCGGTGATTTCGGACATTTCGCATTATCACAGAATGCCCAAAATAGCTTTAATCTCTAAGTCACACCCACTTTCCCATTCAAACCGAAGAACTCGTATCGATCTGACATTTAGTTTCTGAGATACAATCAAATTGGAAAAAAAAAAAATAATAATAGGAATAATCTTAACAAAAACAATGGCTACGCAGTGTGAAACCCTAATAATCTTAACAAAAACAAACCTTAAATCAAACCTTCAAGCCGTGTCTCTCATAATAATAATAGAGAGGTTCAGATGCGTTCCGAAAACGAGAACGAGGAGAAGTCGTCGTCGTTCTGGGAAGACATGACGCACGGTTCAGAAAAAAATCCACATTCTTGACAAAACGCGATGGTCAGTTCAGTTGAACAGACCAAAAAGTGCACTGATTGAATATGTCGAATCGTTCTATCATTTCGCTTTTATTCGACCAATCAAACAGTGCCTAACAAAGGCTGGTATATTTGAAAGGATGTGTTTGGGTATGATTATGAAAAAGATTATTTAGACCACCACGGAGGTCACTTACGATTTCAGAGTGTCCAAGACGTTTTCACGAGCGAATTCCTCTGCCGCCATCGGAAAAGCAGTTAAAAGATGCTGGATTTCGTCGGTAATCTACTGTGTAGATACTATTATCATAGGTAGGGTGACCCATGACCCTACAGAAATACAGTCACCCGCTGATAGTTCGAGACTACCACTGAAGCGTGCACATTCGCCGTGTCGAGGCCAACTTTCTGACAGTATGATACTATAAATAGCCATGGCACGTGCAATTCTCTACAAATCTATCAACTATACTATTCAAAAAAAGTAGGGGATATTTGATTTTTAAGTGTTATTAAAGTCACCTAATGAAACTGACGAAGAAACAAATGACAAAATGAAATGAAGTTCACATTCATCGATTTATTCCAAATGATCGTTAGACTAAGTAAGGCACAGACTGACCATTATAAGGGTAAAATGATACCCGGGGTCAAACAGCAAAGTTACCACAGCATCACAACCAAGTCAGTAACGGGTAAATCCTCCTCTGTTTGCCAAACAAGCATTGATCCGACGTGGCATACTCCTAATGAGACGTCTAAGGTCATTTTGGTCCAGATTGTCCCATTCCTGTTGCAACGCAGCAGCAAGTTCTTGGACATTGGCAGGACGTTGTTGACGTTGACGTAACCTCTGTCCAAGCATGTCCCAGACATGCTCGATGGGGGAGAGGTCGGGACTCAGTGCTGGCCAAGGTAATGTGGTGATGTTCTGTTGTTGGAGGTAACCTGTAACGATCCTGGCCCTGTGACATCTTGCGTTGTCATCCTGGAAGATGAAACGGCGGCCATGACGTCGTGCCAACGGCACAACATGGACTGCCAAGATGTTGTCCCGGTAGTACTGGCCTGTAACACGCCCTGCAACAACATGTAAAGCCGTTCTTCCAGCAACAGTGATGCCTCCCCACACCATAACAGAACCACCCCCAAATCGATCATGTCTGATGACGTTAACGTCTTGGAAGCGCTCGTTTCGACGACGCCACACCCTCCTACGTCTGTCCAAAAAATCAACAGTGAACCTTGACTCATCTGAAAACATCACATTGCTCCAGCGTCGATTATCCCAGTGTTGACGATCCCTACACCAACGACGTCTTGCCTGAATGTGATGATCTCTCAAACAAGGGATCACGCGAGGACGTCGGGCGCGAAGGTGACCCCTATGCAGTCGATTCCGAATCGTCTGGCCACTCACTCTCACACCAGTGTCTGTTTGAAGACGAGCGCTGATCTGATTTGCTGTGATGACACGATTTCTCAAGGCCAAGGTACGGATAAATCGATCCTGGGCTTGAGTTGTCGCCCTTGGTCGACCTGAGCGTGGTCTGTCCTGTACAGATTGTGTATCACGGTATCTGGACCATAGCCTGCTTATGACAGACTGAGAAACATTCATCGTCCGCGCCACAACCGCCTGTGTTGTGCCGATCTGTAGCATGCCAAGGGCACGTAACCTTTCATTTTGGGTAAGCCGACGCATATCAAAATTTGTTTTCTGGTCACTAAAACAATTAAACTGATGTTTCCACCCTGGAATTCAATGCCACAATGACTGTAACATTCAAAGTCAGAGTCGTGCAAATCTTGGGTTGGACCCCCATGATGATCCCAAGCATCACCTGCATTCCATGCGGTAGCTATTGGTGCGTTTGGGCGTCACATGTAACTGGAAATGTTTCTTCTGTTAGGTTCTATAGTGACTTTTTTCGTAGTCATTTGCATATTTTAGTATTATGCCCCCAAAATCAAATATCCCCTACTTTTTTTGAATAGTATATTACAGCCGTAAAAAATTTATTGTTGACGATTTTGAATAGCAGTAAAATTAAGCTTCTTGGTTATTACAGCAGATTTAGAAATTACGTTCGTTTCATTTTTTAAATCGCTTTATCATTAACTGTACCGTTAAGAGCGGCATCTTTTGGTTTAGTACAAATAATATCTCTGAAACACTCGGGTTAGACAGGAACATGATACTAGCAGTAGTTTCATTTTACTTTTACAAGCTTCTTAAAACAATTGTTGAGCTAGCTAACGTGCTCATTTCTAAATTCAATTTCTTGTTCTAGCTTTCTGTTATGTTTCGTAAAAGAGTAGTCTTGATTATCCCGACCTGTCAATCAGCCCTAGAATGGTCGATAGACTGGTTAAGCCAGACTAATTTCAAAACAAGGGCACGTAACCTATCTTTTACTCAAAAGTGTCTGGATGTTAACAGAACACAGTTTTTATGGGATACAATCACTAGTCTGGATGTTATGGACGACACGTGGAACCAGTTTTCAGTCTATTATTTATAGATGATTAATGGTCATAGCTTATTAAGTACAACATGATCGTTTATTTAGTGACTATAATGGTGTGAAACTGATTTGAGGCTTGGCATATATATAAATATTGTGGCGAAATTGTCGAGATATATGGAGATATTTATTTATGGTGGGTCACCTAATCATAGGTGAGCCACAATAACGGCATGCTAGTCAGTTAGTTATTCATGGGTGCAGAACGTAGGTTTACAAACCTGCTCCACGTGTGTGCGGGATCTGGCCTATCCTTGCAACGTATTTACAAACTTGTGACATGTGGCCTATCCCTGCAACGTATTTACAAATTTGTGACACGTGTGTGCGGGATCTATATTAGGGACTTTTGGCAAAGGAAGTTTTTCACATCCGCATCATGTATCCGTATCGACGATGTTATACGAACCTTTTCCGTGTGAAAGTAATGTTGTTCAATACGTGCTGCCGTATCCGTGTGCCACACCACGTATGAGAAATACACACACATTGATGACGTCACACGCAAAGTCTATACGGATACGCGATACGGAGCAGGAATTTACGCTTGCCAAAAGTCTCTATTTACAAACCTGATACACGTGTGTGTGTGTGTGTGTGGGGGGGGGGGATCTTTCATCATTGTTGTACGTGTATAATAAATGTGTTTAATGTGTAGCTATGCGAGTGAGAATTTGTAATTAAAGGGATCTTCCCACTTTTCCCAATTGGATAACAATATGATATAAAAAAATCGATTCAGGAACGCCACTTCATTCATTACGCTCTCTATTTGTAGATGTTAATATCAAAGCCCTAATAACGATGCTTGTATGGAAACAGATGAACTTCATCAGCTTTTAGAGACTGACGGGCAATCTGACTTTTCGGGCAAATGGGTGAAGTGAAAATAAAAATTATTTCATCTAGTTGGCAACAAGAGTGTCCGAAATCTAATAAAACACTAATTGTACTTTTCTTCTAATTAAATACCACAAATTTGTACTGAATTCACTATGGATTAAAACATTTTGTCTGGAGCCACTCTTCTTTGAGCGACATTTTTCGGGCATCGATTATTATTTGTGAATGCAGCTGCATCAGACTGATTGGATGGTTGGAATTCAGGTCGGCATAGAGTTGGATTTCTATTGCTCAATTCACGGGCCAGGATAGCAGAAAAACTCATTTGCCCGTTCCTTCGCCTCTCGCAGAATTTTTTTTAGGGCATTTCAGGATCTGCCCCCCACCCCTCAACATTAATCGAGCTCGTACGCCTATGGTAAGAAGAGACGGTATGGGATCTAATTTTAATAAACCAGACCAAACTGTACTTTTATTTTAATAACCGAAACAAAATATATTAGAAACAAAACTTTAATTGTAAAAATAAACGATACAAAATAAAATGTGAACCAATTGCTAAACGGAGATTTTCAGTTGCAGTTGAGAGTATTATATTCTAGCTACCTAAAATTTGACCAGTCCACCTGTATGGCGATCTACTTATCCATACACTCACTATTGTGTTATCTATTTGCATGTTTGTTATGTAAAGTCAGTACATATGTTTGTCACATGATATTCTTCTTATCTGTATTCCGACCTTCAAGACAGCCGGGGTAGGTATTTAATTCTCAGGAAAACCTGAAGAAACTCATTTAATCAACATGGCACCAACAGCACCTTGTTTGGTTTTAATAATCTTGGTGCTAGCTTTTCAGCCCATTTACGGTAATGTTATTATTTATCCGTCACCCCAGGGTGTTAATCCATCGAACAAATTTCAAGTGTTCGTAAGCCAAGGCAATCACCGACAGGCAAGTGTCACGTACATAGCTACGTCCGATATTCGTGCTAAACAAGCACCTCATGTTACAGCCGGGCGATCTGTTTCGTGGACATCCTTTGCGTTTACTGGTGGACCAGTAACCGTTGAGATTCACGCACCAACTGATTTCAAGAACTGCATCGTAAGACCTAAAAGTTATGGATACGCTTGTAAAAGGATGGGACCTAAAAAGGCCCAAATTACCGTTAGTGAAACGAGTCGGATGATGTCCATAGAATTTGACAATGATTATGGAACGACAAATGATGATGATATTAAGGATAAACTTTTAGTGTTTGCCGACCCCCCAGAAACAAATGTACCCGATGAGCACGATAGTTCTGTGTTGTATTACAAAGCTGGTGTCCACAACTTGAATGGTCAGCTTCATCTTGATAGTAAGATTAAGACTGTTTACTTGGCTCCTGGTGCATGGGTAGAAGGTGGTTTTATAACCAGTGGACAACATCCTGTTACCATTCGAGGCCGCGGTATTTTATCCACGCAAACCTACAAATGGCACGATCATCGATTCGCCTACGGGATGGTGACCATGGATAAAGGCAATCATCACGTGCTAGAAGGTATAACAATGGTGGATCCCGAGGAGTTTTATTTTCAGGGCTTGGGTGATCACAACACTGTCCGTAACGTGAAGATGATCGCTCCCTGGGCGTTCAACTCTGATGGTGTTGGTATGGGGCATGATGGTGTTGTGTTAGATACGTTTATTTGGGCTAATGACGATGCCTTTAAGGTGATCTCTATTTAAACTTATATTTATAGTATTGTTAGGTTAGGTTTATATTTTCCCCCTTTTATGTTTCACCTTTTTTTTATGTTTTACCGGTTTTTTTATGTTTTTACCCTTTTTATGTTTTAACCTATTTATGTTTTACCCAGTTTTGATTTTACCCATTTTATATTTAACCCTTTTCATGTTTGACCGTTTTTATGTATCACCACTTTTATGTTTTAACCTGTTTATGTTTTACCTAGTTTAGATTTTACCCGTTTTATGTTTAACCCTTTTCATGTTTTACCCTTTTTATGTTTTACCCTGTTTATGCCTGCTTCATATGTAAATAATGTTAATTAAAATCCACCCGTCTATAGTAACACAAAAAAATGACTGGATGAAATGGTGTTTAAGGTCAATTGAAGACGAGCATGAATAATGTATTGCGCGTTAAACAACAAGGCGTGGTGTTGTACAATATACGCTATAATACGGGCACATGAAAACTTAATATATAGTCGTCCGCCTCATGTCTTGGATTTGATTTAGGGTAAGAATATTACGTTTGTCAGTGATGATGGCCAGTTTAAGGCGAGGTGCATTTATTTAAAGGATCCCCATTAACTATTTAAACACCACCACTTCTCCATAACGACCATTGTCGTCCGCCTTATGCGTTGAATTTAGGGTAAGACTATTACGTTTGTCAGTGATGATGGTCTATTTAAGGCGCGGTGCATTTATTTAATGAATCGCCATTAAATAAACACCACCCCCTCTCCACAACGACCATTGACGAATATATATCTATGAGATGCATTAAAAACCTGCATTATCAAAGAAACACAAGGGGGTCGTTTGATGGCAGCGTCTATTCTCGGAAAATGTTGCAGTGCTGTCAATATCAATGCTAACCTTATCGTATTACGCTTCTTTTCACCGATTTTAGAAGCAGCTTTTCCTTGTCTGGACGTCCTCCTTGCTACCCCACACTCGGGCCCAATACCGGAACCGTATCCCGGACCTCCTGGTTAGCGAGCCAGCACCTTTCTTAATGAGATACAGCGGTTCTCGACTGGATCTCTAAATTCCCCAAGTAGTTATTTCAGAGTCTAATAATAACAGTGTCTGGTAGATGTCACGACAAAAAGAATGCCACAGTATAACCCTTTACAGCCGTAAGAACGCATTAAATCTCAGGGGTTTATTAGACCATCGAATAAATGTAATAATCTGCATGAGTTTATTATAGTTGGTTTTATACAGGTATACACGAGTCGTATGGTGGTGGAACGGTGTGTGGTATGGTTGGCTCAAAATGGTGCTGTTTTCCAGATGGGCTGGACGCACACACGTGATGTGCATAACGTTTCGATCAAAAACGTTGACGTCATCCACGTGGATCTGTGTAACTTCCACGGTAGTAACTGTAAACTAGCTGCTAATGCCGCAGTTTTTAATATCGGCGGCCATGTTCGACAATTTAAAGTAAGTGACATCGTAATGTCGAACATCCGGGTTGAAGGTTCGTGTCCCAGGTTAATTTACTACACCATGAAGGATGACGTAACTGGAAGTGTTTCTAATATCCATTTTGACAACTGGACCGTCGATTCGCAACCGATGCATGATAGTCTTCATAATGAGATAAATGGGTCAGCGCATGGTGGCATGATGTCTAATTGGACCTTTACCAATCTAAAGGTCGGAGGTCATTGTATTACGGGCCCTAAACAAGCGGACTTCTTGGTCGGATCCCACACTAGTAATATTAAATTCATCTGTCATTAAATTCTGGATCGTTCTGATTATCATTTATTATTTACGTGGAGGAATGAAATGGGGTTTTATGTCCTATTGTTCTGCCCCGGCTGGGTTAATGAAGATGGGCATACACCATACACTGTGTTGTGATGGAAACGATGCCCGGGCAGCTGTATTCCGACCTACTCTTATTTCAAATTCCAATTTTCTTGCATATAAGTGCAGTTTCTAATTTTCCCCAATTTTGGCAGCCCTGTAGCCACGCGTTGCAGGATAGCCTGGTCGGGCGCTAGGTATTGGAATACGTCAGCACACTAACATATGATTCAATTTATTTTTCAATAATTCGCTTGCGCGTAGGGGTCTTTAGCAGTAGTAGGAAACCGGAGGACCGGGAGAAAACTCACTAAGTTGGAAGGCGACCCTACTATATTGTGAACACTTCAAAGCCTGATAAATTCGCCCAGAAACGAGATAATTTGAATGAACTCTACATTATATCCATTTTCATTATCTATTTTCGAACTATACCTATACCAAGACCGACCATCCCTATATCTGATCTTTAAATTCACACGACTCTCGTGAATGAAGTTATTCCTGATATAATGAGCTCAGGGCCCGGTTCCTAGAAAATTCTTAAAGTAAGCACAATGTCATGCTTCACTTTTTCTTACGTAAGAAACTTACAAAAATACCGTCCCTAGAAAATTCTCCAGACCATTCTTACGAAAGCACAAGTCAAGTATAAGTCTAAGCACATTGTGACTGGTAAAGTTTACCATAAACTGAGACTACGATGCTCTTTAACGTCATAAAAACAACTTTGGTATGCGAATTACGTCTTAAATTTGTCGTCTGCTTCATTGACGTCATATATATATATATATGGTTCATTTCGATGCATGTGCCACAAGATAAAAAAACGCAGACACATACAAACTAACTGAATAATTGTGAGAGCGCCTGATCTTAAAGTAGCCTGTGTATTTGTAGCCTATTGTTTACTAATTGCCAAGTCGCCTGTCCAACCTCGTGGGTTTTCTCCGGGTCCTCCGGTTTCCTCCCACTGCTAAAGACCCCTACGCGCAAGCGAATTATGTAAATAAAATTAAACCAAATGTTAGTCCCGAAATGACCTAGTTTGTGTCGAGTGGACGTTAAACCCCATTTCTCTCTCTCTCTCTCTCTCTCTCTCTCACACTCTCTCTCTCTCTCACTAATTGGCAAATAGGCCTAAATAAAATGGTTTCAGGGTAGGCCTAGAAGCGAAATTTTCTATAGCATTCTTAATTTGAAATTTCTTCTGGAGAAGGTTTTTCTCTGTCTTGTAATTGTCTCTTTGGTATAAAAAGGTGTCGGAAATGCCGTCGAATAACTCTACGGTCAGCCATCTTTTTGAAGCAGAAACAGACTTACGGTTGGTAAGCCAGCCGTATACCTTGCTTGGGACTTGTGCTTAGATTATCTATGTTTAAGAACGAAGTTGTGCTTAAGTTTTTTCTTGGAACGCATAATAGCGTTCTTGTGCTTACAATGAAGTCTACTTAAAATCTAAGCACAAGAACGTTCTTAAGAATTTTCTGGGAACACAAAATAAGGTAAGTTTACTTAAATGCAAAGTCTACTTAAATCTAAGCACAAGAACGTGCTTAAGAATTTTCTAGGAACCGGGCCCTGCAAACAGAATTGTTATTCCCTTCTCCATTTACACATAAACAACTAGAAGGCACGGTAGCTAGTGAGAAGGCGCTGGTTCGCTAGCCTGGAGGTCCCGGGATCAGTCCGGTGTTGGCCGAAAAAGTTCATCGATATTTTTCCAGCATTATTTCCCCCTGGCAGTGGTGCAGGAAGGAGGGCCTGACAAGGATAGCTGTCTAGTCGTTCGGATGGGACGAAAAACTGGGGTTCCTTGTACACATTAGCGTGCACGTAAAAGATCCCTTTGGGTCGGAATTCGATATAAGAGTAGTGCCAATGTCCGGGAAAAATTTCCCTCATATTGAACACTGTATGGCGTATACAGTCAGAGCAGAACAGTAGAGCGTTAAACCCCATTCCATTTCATTTCACTTCATAAACAACTAAAAAAACAACAGATCTGTTGTTTGGCTTTCAAGCGGACAAACATTACATATTTTACATAATATTCAATCCTTATCTAGCTCGCAATTTGTTTTGTTCATTAGTGTGATGTTTGATAGTATAGTCTAGTCATAAATGACATCTATTTCAAAAACATTATCTCTACAGTTGATGTTATATAGCCTAGTCATGCAATCTGATTGGCATAGAATTTAAAACACCCACTGTAAATGTGCAAATTCATATATATTCTGTCGAGATTGTTATATAAACATAGATATATTGAGCGTGATATCAACCTAATCACTACAATAACATATAAACATTCCTTCTTACTGTTAAACCTGTGTATTCCTGTGTCCAGTAACCAAACGACTACTATCTACTACAAGACGTTCTGGGTAAGATTAATTTGCTTTTACTTCAGAATTACCGGTAATGAAACCGGAGAGTCATGGTGTATCTGAAATGTGATATGACCGACACATGTTTTGGATTAGGCTGCATAGGGTGTTTATAGCACGTGTCTACTAGGAAAGATAAGGACTTGAATCCTATCATAGTTCTACTAAGAGAGCTAATATCATTTCATTGATATCGTAGTAAATCCTATCATAGTTATACTTAGAGAGCTAATATGTCATTGATATCCGAGTAATAGTTCAGCAGAAGTTCAGCAATCCAAAATCAGATGTTTTCATTGTTTAATACCGTGTTAAAAAGAGTTAATTGGAATAAATTCCCCATTGAGGTAAGTGTACGGGGCCCGTGGTAGCTCGGGAAGCCAGACGTTGGCTAACTAAACCCGAGGACGGCACCGTGTTCACAAAGCATTCTCAGACTTAAGTTAAGAATTTACTCAATTTTCAATCACTGTTTATGAGATATATATTTTATCCAGAAAGACAAAACTTTGCACATAGTTTCTTATTGATGTATTTGATACATTAAAACAACAACAGTTTTATAAAGGGCTATAGTTTAGTTAAAATAAGGCGAACAATTTTGAGTTAATTCTTAACCTAAGTCTTAGAATGCTTTGTGAACTCGGGGCTGTGGTCGAGAAAGTTCGTTTAGATTCACCAGTGTGGTTTCCCCTTTGCCAGTGGTAGAGGACGGAGTGACTGGCAAGAAACGCCGTCTAGTCGTTCAAATGGCGTGCACATGAAACAAACGTTGAAAATTGGAATTCGACGACAAGATCGTGGAAGCACCGCTGTCCTGACAAAATGTCTCTCCTACACATGGTGTATTCATTAGCCCAGTTGCTTGAGAAATGTAACCGTAAACCTTTATTCATTTCATAAACTCAAATACTTTGATTTTTGAATTCTTTGATTTTTTGTAATTCTGAAAAAAAAACTATGTTACGATCAAACAAGACACATTATATATATAGTCGTGAACAAAAACAAGAAAAGGGAAAGTTAAATCTTTAATTGGTATAACATAATACGAAATAGTAATAAAAATAAAAAAAAACGGATTAAAAATATATACGATCAAAAGACGTAGCCTACAGTAGATTAAAATTCTGGATGATATAACATAAAAAAATCAAAATAAGTGTGGTGAATCGCTAGGTGTGGTATAAAAATTTAAACGATGACAAGACAATAAGGTGTTTGATGTGATGTTGAATCTTGATATAAGATCCTGATGTTAAATTGTATATATTCTCACCTGTACATGCCTTGCGCAGGTACAAAAATAGGATTGATATATATACATCTCGGCGCATACACGAGACGCTCAGTTTATTGTATATATTCGGAAGTAGCAAGTTTATACACGATTAGCTGCACCATACACGAGGTACACACATAGTCTGACGAACCTATTATTTAATATACGCTACTAACTACTACGTGGATTCTCAGGTAAGATGCCAAATTATATTATAACTCTTCTTTCACAATCTATTACCTTTGAGGCGTGTGTAATGCATTGCGATTATCTGTGAGTTATTCATGAACCGTGCGTTCGACATTGCTTTATGGCATTTATATCATGTTTTTTGTACATTTCTGGTGTCAGTTTTTATGGAACATATTTTAATAACAATAACATTACAAAAGTATGTGTGGTCTCCCGTTTCGGGATTTATAAACATTGGTGATGTTGAATTGTTTATATGTAAATAATGTAATGTTCTTTTGGCAAACATTTCTGGTGTAGGTTTTTATGAGACATTTTTAATAACATTACAAACATTTATGCGGTCTCCTGTTGCAGCATTGATGATGTTGAACTGTGTAAAGTTTTTGGTTGTAATTAAAGCATCTGTAAAGCCCGTATAGTCCGTTTTTATAAAAAGCATTTATATATATACAGCAACTCGATTCATGTAATACGTGTTACGACAAGCGATACCTTATGCTTCTCAAGGCCACTCAAAGACTGCATTGTTATTTATATTTAGAAAGTTTATTATACAGTCTCCCATTTCTCGATTTTAAAAAAGAAACTATTGATGAAGCTATAGCTTCGTCTACACTAGGCTTGAAAAAGCCGGCTTTTTAAAAACCCGGTTTTTTCAAAACCCGGCTTTTTCAAGTGTAGCGTCTACACTGACTAAACGGAAAAAGACGATGAACACCGACCTTCTTTATTTGTGGAACTTCCGGTTTATTTATTACGCCATCGGCTTCAGTCAATTTTGCAGAGATAATAATATAATAATAATGATTACTAGAGAAGCCAGCTTCGGCTAATTCAGCGCATATAACCCTGTAAATTTTATTGTCTTTGACAGTTCCATCAAACAAAGCTTGAATGTTCCCCCGCCCCCAAATCTCAATTAGCAATAAGCACTCCTCGTTAACCCATTTTAGGTTAGGCATGTTGAAATTAAATAGGCTAGGCTATAGATGGATTTGAGATTTACCGCAATTTCTTAGAACCGGAGGCAATGCCAATGTTATGAATGTACGGAAGCTCGGGACGAATGACATCCGGGTACTTGATAAATCCCGGATTTACCGTCTACACACATAAAATTGCCGGTTTTTTGAAAAAGCCGGCTTTTTGATTTTGAAAAATCCCTCAATAATTTTAAAAAGCCGGCTTTTACGATTGAGAAATTGAAAAAGCCGGCTTTTAGGAAAAAACCGGGATTTAAAAGGCTAGTGTAGACGGTGAATGCTGCTAGTGTAGACGTAGCTTAAATGAAACCGCAATCGAAATTTATTCATTTATAGTTTCAAATCAAATATGATTTTGTGGTATTTGAGTGAATGGTACGAACGTCCAATCCTTCATCCGGTGACGGTATTGCGCTCTGAAAAATATTTACGTATATAAATTTTAGTGAATCCGGGTTGCCTTACTTGTAAATATCTAAGATACCCATAAACATACTTAGCTATTGAAATCTCTTCTAGCTCGTGTCTGTGCTTACAGATATATTTTAATTTTCTGAGTTCATGAAATATACGTTAGATATGAAATGGCGTGTTTAAGGTAACAACTCCGTTACTACTTTTGTGTGATAGTTTGGGCGTGGATTTTAGAAGTGTGACCGGTAACCTCTGGGTGATATCTCATACCAGCCATATGAAATCCATCAGGTAAACCGGTACGTATGGGTGCCGTACATATATATATAGAATATCCGCCACAGTCTTCTTTCTAGACCATCTGATGCCACTTTCATGAAACGTCCAAAGTACTGTTTTCACCTCATTTAATTGACCGAGAATTTTCCGCAGGTTTTTCTAGAGTCGCTTTCCCTTGGTGCAGAAACTATATTCTGACAATGCCTGTGATAGGGCGAACACTTGGAGACCTGGGTTTCAACGAACACTTCACAATTCGAATTTGACAAAGAGTAGACGGACACGTCGCTACCCAGGAAAAATTCCCGTCGTGACACATCCTACGAAAGTGGGAAACTAACATAACTGTTTGCAGACATGAAAACAACGATTACATAGTCACGAGTACGACCCACCCCCCTTGATAGATGCGGACGTTGAGCCCATGACCCAAGGAATTAACGAGCACGACAGAAATTCTTTTAATCTTTAATAAAATGAAATGAAATGGAGTTTAACGTCCAACTATTCTATACCGACTGGGCCTATGAAGACAGACTCGTGTACGACGTACCTTTCAAGAATTTGCGCCAAAAAGTAAAATATAGATATGTGAAGATAACAGTATAACATACATACTTGATGTTATATATAGGTTTTCTACAGGTATATATATACTTACCTGAGTGGTGTATATAGATAATGGGATGACAGGTGACGAGTTATATATTTTATTGTTTTATTATGTTTGTGAACTAAGGTTAAATTGTACTTGTTCCTACTGCTTCTCCTCGTTGCAAAACATTTACTCAAAACACGTATGTGCGCGTGCTGATCACTGAAATACCCATAAAGAATTTGCATTCAATATTTAAAGATGGCACTTGTTTGTTTATATCATTTATGTTGGGTGCCGAGTGTCGCGGAATGTTCAAGTCATCAGCTCAGAACGAATTACAACACTGTAGTCTGCAAGGTATTAACAATTCCCCAAACGATGATTAGGGATGACGTAATGTTTGGATTTTGAGTCATTGAGTCAGGTGGCGTGGTTTCGACTCCCCGCTTGCCCAACCTCCTAGGGTTTAACCCCCCCCCTCTCTCTCTCTCTCTCTCTGCCTCTCTCTCTCTCTCTCTGCAATATATTTTTTTTTTTTTTTTAATTATTTATTCACAGTATTTAAGGCCTCCAGCCCATAGTACATAAATTTTTACAACATATAAGAAGTGCGGTGAGTAAATGTGAGATAAATAACAGTAATAAATAATAATGGTAATAAAGACAATATGTATACATAATTTGTTGATATAATATAATAATAAATCAAAATAAGCATAACTATTTACAATTATCAATTTGTTTTCGGATAACATATGACTGATAAATAAACATAGCTAAATTTCGATAATTATTTTCGTCAGACATGACCCTAATAAAAATATCCCTATTTGTTTTATGTTGTCTCTCGTTCTCTATTTCTGGAAGTAATTTGGTTCTTAGATTATCATACAATTTACAATAAACAATAACATGTATTTCATCCTCTGTTTGTTTTAAATCATGCATTTCATCACAGTATTTACAGACTCTTTCAATTTTTGGTACATTCTTCCAGCGTCCTGTCTCTACAGCCAAATCATGGTTTGAACATCGAAAACGAGTTAAGGATTGTCGAAATTTAGTCACAGATGCCTTGGATAAATAAGGTTCATAGTTAACATTGTGTTTAATCAAGCTATAATTTTGTAGTCTGGACGTCTCTTTAATATCACATGATAATTGTTGACGTGAGCAATCAATTAGCCTTTGCTTAAATGATGATAAAAACCCATTTACATCAAAAACATCCTGCTCTTGCCAAACGTAACCAAATCCATATTCATATAAAATATGCTTAATATAATACCCCTTTATCTTCTTGCAACACTCTTGAACACTATACAACAAGGGTGCTTATCTTGTCAACCAACTGCCTAATATATACAATAATTCAATCACATATAAGAAGGAATAGATAAATAAATAAAATGGGATATATAATACAAACAAACCCCTAGCCAAAAGCTTTACATAATACCATATAATATATCTATAATATATTACAAAACAAACTTTACATAATACTGACGTCGTGAGGGGGGGGGGGGGGGTAATTCCTACACTATCGTATCGACGACGATAACTCTGGTAAATTGTATTTATAATAAATGAGTGTTCAAGACTGGCCAACGGTCGCAATAACAGGTCTAGCTAGGTCTAGCCGGTCACCAGACGTAAGTTACAATATATAATATAGAACATAATTATATACAAGCTTAGGATTAAGATAATTATATAATAATATTTGATAAATGCTCATAGGAAACAGATGTTTAAATACACAAAATGATATAGATATTGCAAGAACACGTGTTAATTACGTAATAAACTCAAACAGTTCAAAGTCTTCGGCCATTGGTCAATTGTTCATTTAACCCTAAGGAGGCATTAGGTAAGAATAGATAAAGAGCTGACAGTTCTCACTATAATACATAAGGAAATAACAATATGCTGAAAATTTCAGTCAAATTTCTTCACTCTGAACCTAGATAATCAGTCTCGATTATCCATTTTTACGATTATTTCATCCACCACAAAACGTATTTAAATCCACTAAATATCGCAGGCATCCGATGACATCGATAGTTGATTATGGTCTTGGTAAGTTAATTAATGTCTAATTAATAATTTAGATAACATCTAAGGCCTAAAGAAAGGTCTGCCATAGGCAGAAAATGAAGACGGGCATACGCCATACAGTGTGCCATGAGGGAAATTCTGCCAGGACAGCGGCACTGCGGCCTATTCTTATATCGAATTCCAACTGTCAAGGGATCTTTTACGTACACGCCAATGGGTACACGGGACCTCGGTATTCGTGCCATCCGAACGACTAGACAGCTGTCAGGCCCTCCGTCCCGCATCAATGACAAAGAAGGGGGAACCACGCCGGAAAATCTGGACGAACTTTCTCGGCCAATGCAGGGATCGAACACCCGACCTCCAGACTAGCGAGCCAGCGTCTTACCCACTTAGCCACCGTGACCCTCGGCCATAGATTTAAATAATAATAAAATGTATACAATGTACAGAGACACACTATATCAATATCATATGTTATTATATCTCCTTCGAGTGAATATAAAAAAAAACATTTGTAAATTATAAAAGGTATTGCTGTCGAAATGTCACACCGCCCTAGGTTTTTCCTATCCTGCTTTATGATCGTAAACATCAAAATAATAAAACACATTGCACCCAATACAATAGATCATTTTTGTGTTAAAAAATTGCCAAATGCACATTATTTAATGTAATAGGATCTAAAGTATGGGCTTGGTCATATGTGTTTTTCTAGTGAAATGCGTGATCTATATAAAGTTTATTTCGGCGGAGTATTATTGCTTTCTTTGAATGGGTAGTGTTTACGGTAAATAAGAATTGATAGCTAGAAAATAGAGCTATTTCCTTCAGTGAAGCGTGTGTGACGGTTTTTGGTGAGGGGCGGGGGAGGGGTCAAAAAGAGCTCTCTCGATCATAAGGTCTGTCATTTAGCCAAGTGGCGAGGTTTCGATTCCCAGCTTGTACGTGACAAGGAGTAGGGTAACCTGATTAAGCTCGTGGATTTTCTCCCACTGTTGTAGACCCTATTTATCCGTTAGCGAATTATTGAAATAAAAATGACCCATATGTTAGTCCCGAAATGATCTAGATTATGTTGAGGGGACGTCTGTCTGAAAGTGGTGCAAGACGGGGAGCCTGTTAAGGATAGTACATTCGGATGGGCTGAGAAGCTGAGGTCAAGTGTACACGTTGGCGTTCGCGTAAATAATATGTTAATTCGATATATAAGAGTAGGCCGTGGTGCCGCTGTTCGGGCAAAATGTCCCCCATAGCACATTGTATAACGCATGTCCGTCTTCATTAGTCCTGTCGGTGAAGAACAGTAGGACGTTAAACTCAATTTCGTTTCATCTAATTTCACATTCTGTCAAGCATGTGTTCATTTGAGGAAAACTTAAAACCAGTACAAAGGAAAAAAGGAAGAAAGTTAAATCCCATTTCAATTCCTTTTTCGCTACTTTTAAATAGCAACGTTATTTTTAGACGCCAGTTAAATTATACGTAAAAATACTGTGTTTAAAACTGGTTCCTTTTAAATATTTTTAGTGTTTGGTCAAAAAATAGCCTGTTGGAAAACGATAGAGATATAAATAAACGGTTATCTTTTATATTTTAATCATTCATAAAAACATTTTTAAAAAAAAAATATTAAAAGATCAACAATTATCATGAATTAAAATAGTAGATATATATACAAATTTACTTATTTTTTCTATTTATTAAACACGCATTTAAAAGTTAAAAAAATAAAAACATATAAAGAATTATTGATATACATGGGGGGTTAATAGGGATTATAACTTAATTTTCTCAGAAAGATTTTTATCACAAAGACAACCCGCTAGGATTCACAGTAGGTGTCGATAAATGACGTGACTCTGACTCTAGGTCTGTTTTATTAGTCGGATAAAACATAAAAAATATAACTGCACGTTGAAAACCCGCAGAGAAATAAACTGCGACAACTGAAATGAAATGGGGTTTAACGTCCTACTGTAAAACCACGATAATAGTTACGATTATAAAAAGAACATATTAAAGTATATTGTAGGTCTACTGGGCTAATGAAGACAAACAGGCGCCATGCAGTGTGCTATGGGGGACATTTTGTCCGGACAGCGGCGCTACGGTCGACTCGTATATGGAATTCCAACTGTCAAGGGTTCTTTTATGTGCACGCCAAAATGTACATGGGACCTCGGTTTTTGCGTCCCACCCGAACGACTATACTTTGTCCCACTGACCTCGCTGGAAACCTCGCCGAAAAATCCCGATGAACTTTCGCGGCCAACCCCAGGATCGAACCCGAGACCTCCCTGCTAGGTAGCCAACAGCTTACTCACTGAGCCACCGCGATTAGGATAAGTAATATAAACATATTAATGGTTAAATAATAATTGTACATGTTTAGATGTCGTTCATATTTTGACATGCAAATTTAACCGGTGAGCCCAGAGAATCAGAATAAAACAGTTTATATTGTTCATAATCAGTGTTCTGCCATTCTAACTAAATCACAACTCAAATATCAAGCACATAGTATATTATATACTAAACTGCACATATCTGTTAAATACTTTTATAGGTGGTATTCGTAGATCGTGATCATGCTTTAGCCAATCAATGGCTTGAATTCTATTACCGTATAAGGTCCCATTCCATAAGAAGTATTGTATACTACACAGATGTATTGAAGATTGTTAAATTTGGCGCGAAACTTTCATCAGTTCTTCCCTCGGTCTGAATAATTAACAAGCAAGACCCGATAATACACGCAGTCTGCGATGTCTCTTTTGACAGGTGATTTTTATTAAAATAGATTTTTATAAGGACGATAAACGATATTTAGACATTCTGAGCTTTCTTATCATGAATGTTTCGATTTCAGTATCTGTCGAATAAACAAAAGCGTAATTTATTCGGAAATATTACCCTATTGACATGAACTTACACCCGCAACGTAAATTAAATATGGAAATTATGGAGTAGCGGTGATCATAAAACTTTGAAAATGGACTCATAACCACATAGCATGGGGAATATACTCCGTTATAAAATATAGACAATTAAAATTATGAAATAAAGTGTGTTTGTTTATAAATGTTAGCCACAGGCATGTACAGTAAATGGGAATGGCATTTAAATGGGAATTTAAAATTATGCGGTGATGATGGTGTGAAAAGCATTATTATATTTACGAGTATCCGTGTAAACTGTGATATATTCAGACTGATAATCAATTGTTTGTAAGTTAATCTCCAATGTTATTGTCATCAGTTGATATTGTTGTTGCCCAAACTTAAACAATCGAAAAGATCGCGCGATCGACGTGTTTGTCAAACTTTGTCAACCTTAATCCCCCTTCAACATCTTACGATGGTTTCGTTCATCACGTGACATGTGCAATGTTTTGATGAACTCTATCGAAAATTCAAACAAAAACATTGACTTTTCAAGAGAGAACCTTTTTATTCGTCGGAATGTACACTGGATTTTATTTAACCGAAGATGATTTCAAACACATAGGCACGTTTTAAATAACCATTATTCAGTAGAAATCCGTTTAAAAATTACGACGGTGTAGACAGTAATTTAATATGGCCTGGCCTTTAGCATCTATTATGTAAAGAACCTAATCATCCAAATAGTAATGTAATACGGCACGGGCTATATTTTTCCCCGCTTTGGGTGCCACGATGGCTTAGTGAGTAAGACGCTGGCTCGCTAGCTGTCTAGCCTTTCGGATGGTGCGAAAAGCCGAGGTTCCGTGTACACATTGGCGTGCACGTAAAATATCCCTTGGTAGTTGGAATTCGATAGAAGAGTAGGCCGTAGCGCCAAATTTCCCTCATAGCACACTGTATGGTGTATGTCCGTCTTCATTAGCCCAGTCGAAGCAGAACAGTAGAACGTTAAACCCCATTTCATTTCATTTCATTTGCATACGCCATACGTCTTACAGTATGCTATGAAGAACATTTTGCACTACGGCCTACTCTTATATCGAATTCCAACTGTCAAGGATTCTTTTAAGTGCACGCCAATGTGTACACGGGAACTCGGTTTTTCGTCCCATCCAAACGAAGATACGTCGTCCTCTGCATCACTGACAAGGGGGAGCCACGCCGGGGAAATTCTGATGATCTTTCTCGGTCAACACAGGGATCGAACACGGGACCTCCGGTGTGGCGACCCAACGTCTTACTCACTGGGCCACCGCGTCTCCTGACTTAACCTACTGACTAAATTGAATAAAGCTATCTGTAGGTCTAACTGGTTTTGTATCAAATAAACACGTCACGACTGATATTTTATTGAGATTAATTATTCAATTCAAGTATTGTATAGTCAAATCTCTTCTCTCACTGCTGATAAACATCGTGCTTTCACATGTAGGGCATTATTTACCGTCACGGGTGAGAATTATAATATAAATGTAGAGCAAATAGTTGTAAAATAAAACTTAACCTAGATGTTCCAACATATACACCAATATACACAGTCATGTCCACAATGTCCATAATGTCCGCCCTTTGGTCCACTTGAAGAGGTATTGTGGTCAATATTAATGGTACGATTTCAATGATAAATCTAAAGGCTCTTCAAACATTGTGTGTGCGCATCATTAAAATTACTTCATAAAATCTGGACATTAGCGTGTGTGGCCGAGAGGTGTAATGCAGGAGCTTTAGATCATAAGATCTGTCATTGAGTCAGTTGCTCTCTCTCTCTCTCTCTCTCTCTCTCTCTCTCTCACACACACATGTCCTACTCTTCTGTTCCGACTGGGCTAATGAAGACGGGCACTGCTCAAAACCCTATGGGCACGTGAATTATTGAAATAAAATGTATAAGTTCTGAAATAATCTTGTTGTTATTGACTCTCATGCAACCGGAAATCTTGATAGTATTGGAAACGTCACCAGAAATATAAACCTTGTTGAACTTGGCGACAAATGCAAATGTTGACTTTCGTTTTAAAATCACCTTTTCACCTATTGCATGATGTTGTTTTTTTATTGATTATTAACTGACAAAATGATATAACATACAACACAATGTGTTGATGCAAGCTGTCTGAATCATTACATTAATCAATTTCATGAAAAATAAGTAACTGCGTAGGCTACCACACGGACCGGTAACCGAGGATGACGTCAACGCAGCCATCTTGGAATTGGCACTTATATTGCCCCTGTGAAAATATATAGCCCCCTATATACTTACAATGGTATTTGAGGATATATATAGGGCAATATACTCTTTGTTATATCTGAAGATAAATAGGTATGTCTTTCGTAAATTTATGGTCAAGTTGCAATGATATTAGTGGAGAACTAGTAAAAATTTGGATTTCGCCTTTAAAATAGCAGTAAAGGTGACGCACTATTGACGTGTATTATTACATTCATTCATAAGTAAATATAGATTAGGCTGATCACGTGCGGCGGACAAACATCTAGATTGTGTACTTTGAAGTGAAGAAAAAAGTCCTTATATCAAAATTCGTTCACATCTATTAATATTCAGAAACTGTTGTGAATTATTTCTCAGAAGGGATTCTTGTGGTTGAAATATTTATCTAAATGGTATTATTTAGTTTATTTTTGGTAAGTTAATTAGTGATTTGAAAATAGTCCTGAGTCTTAGAATTATATAAAATGTATTTTTAAGTTTTCTGAACGACCAAAATATTTAAGCTTTCTGATCAAAGACATAATGACATGGCGTTTAGCGTCCTACTTTTCTGCGCCGACCTGGCTTATGAAGTCGGGCAAATACTGTCAATGTGTACGAGGGACCTCTTTTCCGTCTATATCAACGTTTACACGGGGACTTGGCCCTGCACAACCGACAAGGGTAAACCACGTTGGTAAGTCCGGTGGAACTTTCTTCCCCAGCGTCAAGACGAACGCGCATGTACTATACAGGTTTCGTATTTCACATTTTGTATTTCACAATTGTATTTGGACAACTGATCTGAACACTTGACTGATGCACCAGTGTAATAATATTGGGGGATTTATTCTATCAATATGTATAATAAAGGTTGGTGTCTGTTCATTTAGCGCGTGTGTGTTGTATCATAAGATCTGTCATTGAGTCAACGGCACTGTTAGAAGGATTGGGTCGAATCGACCCAACAAATATGGGTGAAATCCGACCCAAGAGTATAGGGTACAGACATGACCGAACCAAAAAATAATAAATTCAGGTGGAAATCCAATAAATTTGGGTCGCAATGACTTAAAATTATTGGGTTAAAGGGACCCAAATTTCTTGGTTCGGTCATGTCTGTACCCTATACTCTTGGGTCGGATTTGACCCAGATTGGTCGCTCTTCGTAGGTGACATTTGCGTTTCCAGAAATGCAAAATGTGATGAGCGGCCTTGGGTTGAAGTTAAATCACAAGGCTGAAACAGAAAAAAGACAGAAAGATTTTTAATTTCAATATGTGAAAATATTATATAGGACACGGTATAGTTTCCTCTTAATAATGTGCTTTAGGTGGTCTAACTATATTGCGTGGTTTCTATTCGCCGGTTGTACGTGACAAGGGGTAGGCTCGTCTGTCCAACCTCGTGAGTTTTCTCCGGGTCCTCCGATTTCCTCAAAGACACCTACGCACAAGCGAATTATTGAAATAAAACTGAGCCATATCTTAATCCCAGAGTGGACGTTAAACCATGGACCGTGTATAGATAGCCAGGCAACGCCCACGAAGCCTTTAGAATTCTGTGCCGCGGCAAAAGAGAGACCTGACAATCGTGACTAAATTAAATTAGCTCCCCTCGCGCAAATACCTGTATTAAGTTTAAAAGCAAAGAAACAGAAATCAATTCATAATATTTTTATTAATCTTGCTACTCTTTTTTTTTGAAACCCATGTATAGATAGACTACTAACTGATGATTGGGGTGTAAATGTATCAACACATCGTTTTTGTTTACTTCGGACGCGCCTATGTGAATCCGAAAAAAAAACGTCGACTTTTTCTTACAAACAAATCTAGTAAAACACTCTTTTCATTTTTACTTACGCACAATTAATCATCATTCCGGACAATATTAAGGTGAAGTTAAAATCTCTCTCTCTCTCTCTCTCTCTCTCTCTCTCTCTCTCCTCTGTCCCCCCTCTCTCTCTCTCTCTCTCTCTCTGTTTATTTGAAACGCAATTAAATTGATTATATTACGAGAAAGACAGGATATTGGGGTCTGGAGTCAATCCGACGACCTGTATTGTTACACCAGACAGGGAGTGTATCTTTAATCTATCTAGAACATCCCATATTATTTATAGCTAAATCCCCTGATCTACGTTTGTATTAATTCGCCGTTCTCTATTTTCAGTGAATCAAGTTTTGGTAGAAAATCTGAAGATGTTAATTTTGTGTTATTGTATGAGTTTAATGTTGGCTATCGCTTCTACGGACGGTAAGTTTTCATCAGGGTTAATGTTTGCTCACGTGTATACAGACAGTATGATATTAATAGGGGTATACAGACATCAGGTTATTATCAGGAGTAATGTTAGCTCACGTGTATACAAACAGTATGATATTAATAGGGGTATGCAGACATCGGGTTATTATCAGGATTAATGTTTGCTTACGTGTATACAGACGTATGATATTAATAGGGGTATACAGACAGTATGATAATTTTTACCCGCGCGTTTTCTCGCTGGAGTAAACCCTTAAATGAAAACGAATCGCGAAAATGCGCGCAGAAACACGTACGTGGCTTGCACGTTAGGCGTTCAAAGCTGAAGGGAACCTTTATAAACTTACCATAAGGTGACATACGGAATTATAAATCAGACATCTGATTTGAAAAATTAAAATGGATTCATTTTTTTAAAATCCCGTAATGCATAAATTAAAGCTGTTGATGAGACAAATGCCCCGGTCCTCCTCGCACTGTTGGTGTGTGTGTGTGTGGGGGGGGGGGCACATCTTGAGTCGAGTACAAAATTTAAATTTTGGTTTTGGTTTTGTATAATCAATTTGATCACATTTAGACAGTGTCCGAAATATCTAAATTACGACCAGCGGCTTTAATATATAGCATATAAAACAAAATGCTACCAAGCTGCAAAACAGAACGAGTGCCCCCAACCCCTTCCCTCCTCAAAAGAGTGTCCTGACTTAGTGTATTTGTGTATCTATGGAGATCTGGAACCGTGACTATATTAATTTCAGATGGCAAAAAATGGAACGATCAAGCCCAGAAAGAATTGACAGATGCCTTAAATCTAAAACCGAATATTATGATAGCCAAGAACGTCATCCTGTTCCTAGGAGATGGTATGGGTGTATCCACAGTTTCGGCAGCCAGACTATATAAAGCTCAGAAATATAATATCACAGAAGGGATGTCTACTCTGGCTTTCGAACATTTTCCTCATGTTGCTCTATCTAAGGTATGTTATCATTTAAAGAGAACATCAAGAACATGAACTTTTTTTATTTCTGTGAACTACCCGATAAGAGAATTGGTTTTTAAACAACCTGTCGTCGTTGTGCTTTGATTCTAATGGCCACTTAACGTGATATCCGTTAATTTTAAAGGAGTCAGCGGGGCAATATTGGGTACAGCTGTTGGTCGAGAAGGTTCCTTGCAAGGCAAAGCGTATAGGGGTTGGAATGGGACGAACAACCGATCTACTCGTTGACGTACAAGAACCCTTGGTAGCTGGAATTGAGTACAGTTGTTGATCGAGAAGGTTCCTTGCAAGGCAAAGCGTATAGGGGTTGGAATGGGACGAACAACCGATCTACTCGTTGACGTACAAGAACCCTTGGTAGCTGGAATTGGGTACAGCTGTTGATCGAGAAGGTTCCTTGCAAGGCAAAGCGTATAGGGGTTGGAATGGGACGAACAACCGATCTACTCGTTGACGTACAAGAACCCTTGGTAGTCAAAAGTCCCCTCACAGCACAAGCGTATGTCCGTCATCCTGAACAACGTTGGCGCAAGGGAAAACAGACCATCCCCATTTTATGTTTTATCGTTATTCCTAAAAACATACAAACAATTGTGTACTGCTCAAAATATTGGCAACTACCGTAATATAGAGTATTCACAGATCATTTCGCTTTCAACCAAAATTATCAAAACTTCAATCGTCTATTCACACATCCTCGTTATCCCCATTGTTATATCTTTCCATTCTACTCTACTAGTGCTTTTTGTCAAATTTATCTAACATTCAATCACATCAATTTAAATTCCTGTCAGAAATTTACTGATTTAAAAAAAACAACAACAACAACAAAAAAAAACCAACAAAAAAAACAACCCAATAAAATACGCGCCATAAACCTCGTACTCAACTAATGATCTCTGTCTACAATTAGCTCCGCAAAAGAACAGACACAAAGCTTGATGACCGACATTTTAAAGGGGAAGACAGGCGCGGATCCAGAGAACCCCCCCCCCCCCTCAGCTACTTAAAAAAATTTGTAAAACAACCTTTTTATGAGAAAAGTGTCATAATTGTGCTTTATCCTTTATCGTCAGATGGTGCGAGATAATGATATAGACATGATATCACAATTAATGCTTTGCATCAATAAAATTGAATCACAATGTCATCGTATTAATTCATAATGAAACGAGGTGTTGGATTTATCTGTTTAAAAAAATCAATGTGTATGTATTTACGCCAAAATGACGATAGAGACCATGTATTTCTCCGATGGGGGAGGGATACATTTTCTCAGGCACCTGGCAAACCCCCTCCTGCAAAAATTCCTGGAAACCCTCCCCTGGAAGAACAACGATTTTCAACAAGATTTAATAACATATCAATATCCACAAGCCGCTAATATTGGTCTGTTTACGTTGAATAATGTAAAAAACAAAATACAAAGTCAGCTACTAAACAGCGATGCAGACATGTGCCAGCTATCACGTGATGTAATATATGTCACGTGCCAGCTATCACGTGATATAAAAAAATAACTTTATGGCTTAAATTGGGTCACAGTATCCAGTTTAGAAATTTAATTTACGCAAAGGCTTTGTGTATTAAACCTTTAAAAAGTTGCAAGTTCGTGTTTTTAATATCCTAATAAACATCTCTTTCATCAGATGTTCTGTCAAACGGCGAAACGATCAAACAACACAGGCTAAACTTACTCCAAATTTGTATGTTTACTATAAAGACCAGTAAGCCTGTTGAACTAACTACGCCACTTCCGGTTTTAATAAAAAGTAATTTCTTGCTTTCAAAAACATTTTTGCATATGTTACAGGGGGAAAACCTTGTTGAAAATCGTTGGTCTTCCCCTTTAAGTACTAAATCAACGGTATTAGTCGAAAACACTAACTATACTTAGTAAATTTTGAGAAGTATTTTTTTCACATAATTATAAAAATTGGAAAGGTTTATTTAGTCTTTGTGTATATGACAGATGTGAAAAGGAGTAGAGCCGCATTAGAAAATAGTATACCAATTTTTCGATATGGCGGCCATTCAGGGCAGAGATCTATTCTCGAAATAGGTAGTTCTCTGTGTGCGAATGCATAAACCTTGAACCCGGATTTTGAAACTAGTATCATCATAATTTTATTAACATAACCTGTATGTCTATTGAAAGGTAGACTATTAATAAAATTCAGAAGTGGTGTTTTAATTTTAGTGAAATCTATTTCTAGGCGCCTTATAAGGATTAGTATCATCATGTTTTATAAATAATATAGTATTATACAGTTCTACTTTATGTAAAAATAATAATACACAGTTGTATACTCTCAAATTGTACACATTTTGTTCAGGCCGAACTCGTCCTACTTTTCATATGACTTACAACATAGGCCAAACGTGTTTAAATTTATAATATGTTTCTACTGAAGAAATTTGCATTCGTAAAGATATTAATGCGCCATTAAACATACAAAGAAAGAGAAAGAAATGGGGTTTAACGTACACTCGACACAAACTAGGTCATTTCGGGACTAACATATGGTTTAATTTTATTTCAGTAATTCGCTTGCGCCTAGGGGTCTTTAGCTGTGGGAGGAAACCGGAGGACCCGGAGAAAACCCACGAGGTTGGACAGGCGACCCTACTCCTTGTCACGTACAACCGGGGAATCGAAACCCCGCCAGTTGACTCAATGACAGACCGTATGATACAGCGCACGCGTGCTAACCATTCGGCCATCCAACCCACCTTAAACATACAAATCACAGAATATAAAATAAGATGCGGTAGAATGACAGAAAACCATTCTTATGTAAAATAGTGGATGACGTCACAGTTGTTCTGGTTTGTTCACCGTGACACTATGGTCGTCGTCGAAAGAGGGGAAAAATGGGGTTTAACGCCCACTCAACACAAATTAGTTTATTTGGGGACTAATCGTATGGTTCAATTTTATTTCAATAAATCAATAATTCGCTTGCGCGTGGGGGCTTTTAGCTGTGGAAGGAAACCGGAGGAGCCGGAGAAAACCCAGCCCACGCGTTAAAAATGACAGAGGACATCCGGGTAAATTCCAATGAGACAATAACAGATCACAATCAAAATATCAAAAAGGTTTTTTCTGGAGGGGCGGGGCGAATGGTTAGCGCATGCGCGTTGCATCCTAAAGTCTGTCATGAGTCAGCTGGCGTGGTTTCGATTCACCGGTTATACATAACAAGGAGTAGAGTTGCCTGTCCTACCTCGTGGGCTTTCTCCGGGTCCTCCGGTTTCCTCCCACTGCTAAAGACCCCAGCGCACAAGCGAATTATTGAAATAAAATGAACCATGTTAGTCCCGAAATGACCTAGTTCGTGTCGAGTGGATGTTAGTCCCGAAATGACCTAGTTCGTGTCGAGTGGATGTTAACCCCTCTCTCTCTCGCTCTTTTTCTCTCTCTCTCTCTCTCTCTCTCTCTCTGTTTTCTGGAGTTTGAAAAATTGTGATTAGAAATTATCCTTTCAGATACATTTAAGTTGTTCTCTTTTAAAGCGTCCTTTTTATATTTTCAGACATATAACTTGGACGCACAAACACCCGATTCCGCCGGTACCGGAACAGCTTTTTTATGTGGCGTGAAAGCTAATGCAGGAACTCTAGGGGTTAACGGTAACGTGGCTAGAAAGAACTGTACATTAGAAAAAGGAAATGAAGTTATGTCTATTTTACATTGGTCCAAGGCCGAAGGTTTGTTTTTTATCCTTACTCGCGTAATTATTGTGATATTCATGTTTCCCATTTTGATACACCGTCGTCCACAATTTCTTGTGAACATTCTACAGACTATATTTATTGTGTGATTGTTTTGAAATTGATATAATGTTGTTTACATTTGTGAGACGAAGAAGCCCTTTTACTTTCAATAATTTCCGTTAAATTTTTCTGCTGTTATGGCCCTTGTTTTACTTTATTGCACCTTGTGAACGCACTAACGACAAAAATTATCGTCCGATCTGTATGAAATTTATAATTTATGTGCATCCTTTAAATTTGAAAAAACGAAGAAGTCTATTCAATTTCATCAATTTCCGTTAATATTTCTAGAGTTATGGCCCTTGTTTCACTTTGTCGAACCCAGTGCGCGATCTAACAACTAAAGTTATCATTCGATCCGTATGATATTTATAATGCATTATTTAAATAAGTGAAACGCAAAAGCCTATTGAATTTCAGAAATTTTCGTTAATTATGTCTGAGTCCAATAATTACTTCTCAAGTTTTGGGCCTTGTTTCATTTTGTTGATAAATGCGAACGCTGGAAGAATAAGTCATCATCCCGTCTTTATAAAAATTATATGCATTCTCTAACTTAGTAAGGCGACAAAGTTTGTCGAATTTGGGTAACAGATAGGGTTAAAAAAAACGGAGGCCCTGTGTACACAACACATCGGTGTGCAGATAAACATCCCGTGGTGGTTGGAATGCAAAACGCACACAAATGTTCTTTAAAGTGCACACCATGTATACATTTGTATGCTATGGTTTTTCGTCTCATCAGAACGACATGACAAAGCTAACGTCGAGAGGAAACCTGGTTTGAAACATCACGGGCTTTGATGCACATTAAATCGCGACTAATGTCATATATTGATATTAGTAGGACGTTAAACCCCATTTCATTTCATTTATATTGATATCCTCAGCTGTGTAATTTGCAGTGGTGTACAGAGAGTTATCGCCCTTTGTGTGTATTTTGTAGGTAAATCTGTTGGAGTAGTGACGACGTCGAGAATCACCCACGCAACACCAGCTGCAGCCTACGCTCATAGTGCTGAAAGAGACTGGGAAAACGATGCTAATCTAAATGACGTAGAAGGTAACTGTACCGATATTGCTAAACAACTGATAATGGACAACCCGGATATTGAGGTTAGTACTCGGATATTACTTGACTAGATCTATGTTACATGCACACCTGCAGATTTCCCCCAATGTCACGTCGATGATGGGTTAGGGTAAGGTTGAGGACTGTTACATGTATGTTTTTCACAAGATCCTAGCGCGTGAATACATCTCCGCCGAACCTTGGAGGTGTTTGAATGGAAGTAAAATATCGAAAATTCAGACTTGCTGGACTGTGAACAAAGCTTATTAGCCAGGAGGCCCGGAGATCAGTCCGTACTTTTCAGAGTAGTTTTACGGTGCAGGACGGGGGATCTGACAATTAAGAATGGGACGATAAACCGATGTCCTGTCTACACAATATTGTGTACGTAATAGAACCATTGGTAGTTAATATTGAAATATTAGAAATGTCACACTGCAGGCAAAATTTATCTCATTTCCTATAGTTATTTTATCTGCTATGCTTCGAGATATTTTGTCATGTGTCAAATCATCTATGTTTTGTTTTTATTCAGGTGATTTTGGGAGGTGGTAGAAGGAATTTCTTTACAATACCTGTTGGTCAGCGTAATGATAGTCTTAATCTTACACAGGTATGTAGGGGTCTTATTTCTATTTGGAATTTAGTTCCTGAGATATTTCTTTTTCTTGCCCAATACTAAATCCCATCGTAACCCTTCGCAAGATCATTCGGGAAACACCACTGCCCCTTCCGAACCATACTTCTCAACATTGATAGCAATACATTTTTGTTCAGAAATATGCTACACTAATGTAATATCTTACTGTACATCAAGATAACTGGGTGGTAATTCAAGGCCGTTAATCGTAAGCGCTCATGAGGGAGCCACTTTAATCGGATATGGTCATCATTCATTGGCGATAGACGATCACGTGACATCCAACATAGCCATCACAACATCTCTCGAATCGAGCTGCCCTGCATTACCACCCGTATATCTTGAAAAGTTAAATCCCATCTCTCTCTCTCTCTCTCTCTCTCTCTCTCTCTCTTTATACGCCCAGGAACATATTTTTTGACAGACACCGAGCGAAGTGGTGACATGATTTGTATTTGGTTATTTATATTTACAGATCTGGGAAACAGATAAAAGTACTAAGGGTAAAGGAAGTTACGTCACGACTAAAAGCGAACTTGATGCCGTCGATGTAACTAAAACGGATTTTTTACTGGGTAACAATATTTATAATGAAGTTTCAAGAGGAATTATCCCTTCGACCAAGACAAGAGAATATATGAAATAAAGTTTATGGTCGTTCGGGTGGGGCGAAAAACCGTTGCCGTGCATGTAAAAGAACTATTTGAAGTTGGAATTAGGTGGAAACGCCACTGTTCAGGCACAATTCCCCCCAAGGTTATGCCCAGTTGGTTCTGAAAAGTAGGAAGGTATTGGGAGTGTGTTCTGGAAAGTAGGACGCTAATTGGTAGTTGGTTCTGGAAACTAGGAAGTTATTGGCAGTTATTAGTCTTACACAATTCCTTTCAAGTCATATATCCGACTTCTGTAGCCCCGTGGGTTCTGGAACCGGGGACGTTAAACCCATTCCCAAATCACTCATATAGCCAAATCGAAATAATTTTTCACGACTTTCTTTAGATATATTGTTAGTGAGAAGTGAATTGGACTTAATGTCAGAACAGTACCTACCTCGAATTGAAATGGGTTTAACGTCCTACTGTTTTGAACCACAGCATGTCTGCTTTTGTTAGATGCCAAATTTAGAATATTTAATTTAAAAAATAATCAAGGATTTTCAATTAGTTTTTCATTGTTTTTTGAAGGTTTTTTTTCTTTTCATACTGTTACCTGTTTTGTCACAATTAATAATGATGTATATGAAATCCGAGAGAAACTCTAATCACGTGGTTGGTGGTTGTTTGTGGTTTATTATATTTTGAATTACCTATATATGGTTGCTCCAAAATCTTTTGAGTGCTTAGGGCCTATGTTGGTCTTAATTCGGTCATAGCTTAATCATTGAGCCACCGCTGCTTCCTAGTCATAACAATATCTACCTCGAATCGAACACATAACCATGTGTATTGCACATTACCCAATGTGTCTCTCAAAATAACCGAAGTATAGTAATTGATTACTGTCAAAGATGGTATTTTAGTATCTAGAATAGGTTTTGATATTTTAAAGCGATCATCTGTTTTACGTTTATTAAGTTTTGATATTTCTATAGGTTTATTTGCTGAATCACATATGGAATATGATCTAGATCGTGAATTGAACAATTCGCTCGATCAACCCTCGCTTCCTGAAATGACCAAAATCGCCATCGATATACTGAAGAAAAACGACAATGGTTTCTTTTTATTGGTTGAAGGTGAGTAAAGGATTTGAATAAAACAAAAGAACGGGTTCGGGCTGGGTGTTTATTTTCTGGTGAGCATTACACATTGTGACACACTGGCTTTGTTTAAAATGTCTCTATTAGAACATAGTTTATTCTGGTAATTCAACCAATTAATGTATGTAGTCAGACTAGTGACCCCCCCCCCCCACGATTGCATCGTTAAATCCACATCATTTCCACATTGTTAATACTCTCTCTCTCTCTCTCCCTCTCTCTCTCTCTCTCTCTCTCTCTCTCTCTCTAACTGTCTACGTCTTATATATTTCCTCTACAGGTGCTCGCATCGATCATGGTCATCATGCTAGCAAAGCTAGGAAAGCCTTACATGATACAATAGCGTTTGACGATGCTGTAAACGTTGCCATGAAAGAACTGGGTCCAGAAGAAACACTGCTAGTTGTCACGGCCGATCACTCTCATGTATTTAGTATGGCTGGTTATCCAGAGACCGGAAACGATATATTAGGTAAGAAACGTCTTTATCAAAAAACGCCTTTGGACAACTTCTACTGATAGATCGGCTTCTGTCGATATTATTGTTTATTGTAGAGACAGATATGGCAGTATTTGTAATTCGTTCATGCAACATCCCAACTAAAATAGGAAGGCACGGTGGCTCAGTGACTAAGGTGTGGACTCAGTAACCAGTAGACCCCTGGTTTTATCCACTAATCCTACTATCACGATTCGTACTACGATTGAAATCGTGGAGAAATCGTGGTGTTCCTATCAGGTCTTATCTTAGCCTATATTGAGGTCAGTCGTAGCAATCGTTTTCTTCGTATCAAATGGATCTGCACGTACCAGATCGTGGACTCAATTAGGACAATTCTAGATCGTAACGCATCGCACGACAGTGGGAACCTAGTATTATTAGTAAAAACGACTAATGCTTTAAATGATTCGCACCAAATGTAATAATATATGTACGATATTGTCACGATATCGTCACGATATGTTTACGATATTATCACGATCATGTCGATAGATGTGAAACTTTTGTTTTCTACTAATTTGTTTATACACAGCTTTTATTGTGTGTGTGTGGCACATTGAATTGTATATCTCTACTCGTATTTTGACTATTGTGCTAGGTTTGTATACTTGTATTTTGACTATTGTGTTAAGTTTATGTATACTTGTATTATGACTATTAGTATTATGCTATTATGCTTGATACTCTAATAGGCTTATATTTTGAATTTAAAGCTAAGTTTTTATTTTTACCTTTTAGGTTTGGTGCACCCTGTAGCTGATGGTGAACCTAAAGATAATGTCCCTTATACTTCATTGATCTATGGTAACGGTCCTGGTGGTGCCTTGGTTAACGGAACAGATGGCCATCCTGGTCGACAGAATTTAACTGGTGTTGATACAAGTACGTTATTGTTTTCAAACTAACAGGCCAATATTCGTATTTAATTCAATAGGCTGTTTGGGAGTCGAGGTGGCTCTGTTAGTAAGAGGTTGGCACGCTTTTCAGGAAGGTCTCGGGTTCGCTCATGGAGTTAACTGAAAGAGTTCCTCGGGATTTTCCGGTGTGGTGCAGGACAAGGCACGATGTCTAGTCGTTCGGATAGGACAAGAAGTTCCCGTGTACACGTTTGGAATTCGATACAGAAGTAGATCGTAGTGCCGCTGTATGGGCACAAACTGCGCTCATAGCACACTGCATGGCGTATGTCCATCTTCATTAGCCCAGGTGGTGCAGAGAAGTAGGATGTTAAACAAAGTAACCTACATGCCAGACAGGATGATATACATACATATAACTTTATAACGCCCCAACTGGGACCTGGTTTGATGTTAATGACCTGGCTTCAGACATATGCTAATGGCCTGGCGTGAGATGTATGCTAATAACCTGGCTTGAAATAGATCTCGATCCCATTTGATGTAACTTTTAAGTGTTATGTTTATTTATTTATTTATTTATTTATTTTTTGACAGCCGACCCAGAATATGTGTTTCAGGCAGCTGTACATATGAGTTCTGAAACTCATTCAGCAGAAGATGTCGGGATATTCGCTATTGGTCCTATGTCACATCTATTCCATGGTGTCCACGATCAGAATTATATAGCCCACGTCATGGCCTACGCTTCCTGTGTTGGACCGAATAAGAAACATTGTGACAAATCTAAAGAGGATCCTGTAGGCAGCGGCGTCAGTCATACACTTGCTCAATCTTTAATCATAATTTTCATATTACATCACGTAAATAAATATTTGTAATAGTTATACACGCCCTCTATTACATCATGTGCAAAATGTCCATTTTTGTAATAATTATAAACGCCCCTTATTACATTACCTCAGTAATATCTTGACTTTATTTACGGTTGCTGATCGCCATTTGCATTTTTCGGACAATATTCAATATTCCACGACTTGATCCAAATTAAAATGATCTCTGATTGGCAATTTAACATTTATCTCATAAGAAAATCAACGAGGGATAATTTGATGGATTTTATTCAATCTCTTTTCAAAAGTCTTATCAATAGATATTAACCAATACATATAGGTGGCGCTGTATAGTATATGTCGGTCACATAATATTTGTAAAAACATGTATGGAAATGAACTTTTTTTGAACTGATTTTAAAAACAAAACCAACAATCAGGATATCTGAATTGGATAGTCGAACATGCTGAGGTCTATTTTCCATGTACGCGTTTTCATTAGCAAACAAGTTCGTCTAATGCAACTGTAATGAGACCGTTTCGATGTAACAGGCGAAAACGGCTGTGGAAACGCGTACATGGAACACGAAGGAAGTATATATTAGATCATTTATCAATGACACCCAAGATTTTGTGTATAACCATTTGTGTTTGAAATCCATATCAAATAATATGAATAATTCATTGTATAAAATTTAACTGTTAACCTATTGTTTTTATACTTGGAATACTTTATTTATATATTTCTATATGTTGCCATGGATATATATCTGTGTATTCGTTTGTTGCCATGGATATATATGTGTAATGTGTATCATTTTGTTGCCATGGATATATATATATACTCTTTTGTTGGAATGGATAGAAATATTTGTACTATTTTTTTACCAGGGAGACATATCTTTGTTTTCTTTTGTTGTCATAGAAATAAATGTTTCTATTTTGTTTAACCGTGAGAATTGGGTGACGAAAGATTGTTATGTTTTATGTAATATAACAACATTTTATTCAATTATAAATATATTTTCTAATATGCACTATTACTTCTTTATATGTATGAATTTTATAAACACGAGACAATTTTTATCGAATATTTTATAATGGCATGATCGAGTGGCGGGGAGGGGGGGGGGGAATAACTCGTACAACGGTTATGGATTAAGACTAGAAATTCTCCAATCATTGATTTCAGCGCTGAATCCATGGCAGTTCTTCGGTGAACTTAATCTGTAGAACCACAACGGTCCCAGCGTTAACAAAGATTAAATTTAAAATGGATTTAGACTTAATTTCGATTCAACGAAACACACTCTTAAATATATAATTTAAAATCTCGCGCCTTAAGTTTCCGTCATTTTTATTAGACAAGAAACGCCAACCTACGTGAATAAACCATTTGACTATATCACAACTAGATATATCTGATTGTTTGTTTTTATTTAATATATACATGTCTGATTTGCTGTTGTTTTTATATAATGCAGGACGGGGGGCCTGACAAGGACAGCTGTCTAGTCCTTCGGATGATACGAAAAACCTAGGTCCCGTGTACACATTGGAATGCACGTAAAAGATCCCTTGGCAGTTGGAATTCGATATAAGAGTAGGCGATAGTGCCGTTGCCCGGGCAAAATTTCCCTCATAGCACACTGTATGGCGTATGCCCGTCTTCATTAGCCCAGTATAGGAGCAGAACAGCAGGACGTTAAACCCCATTTCATTTCATTGTTTTTTTATATAAGTATACATATATATGATGGGCATACTGGTATATGTAGCTCAGTTAGTAAAGCAAGGACTGTCGTGTCCGAACGCCTAGACAATGTTCCTGCTGGGCGGGGAGGGGGCTATATAAGAGTAGTCGTAGTGCCGCTGTTCGGACAAACCTTCCTTCATAGCACACTATGACGTATGTCCGTCCTCATTAGCCCAGTCAGTGCAGACATGTGGGAAGTTAAACCCCATTTCATTTCCTAACAGTTTGAAGAGGTGTATAAGTGATGTGTAAATACGACGCGTTCTGTACATGGCAGGCAATATAAACAATACTAATGGGACCAGTCATCTAACACAATATCATCTATAATATTCAAAATTTAAAACACGAATTAGAGTTGATCCATTTCAATCAATATTGATGTTGTTACCTCACTGTGAAAATATGGGGTCTTAATATCCAATATTAAAGGCACAATGGACATTTTAAAATAAGTACAATACTCTATGGTTCCGAACGCCATTTGTAATTTACAAAGCAAAACATATCCAGTAATTAAAAATGGTTGATTCACAAACTACAACATAATTTTAAAAAGATCTGCAGAATGCACTAAACAAGCGCAAACGAGTGTCGTCACAATTTGGACTATTCACGTAAATATTGATTACAAATTTCAAATTACAAAAAGAAGAATGTAAATCACTTTATATATATTCATTTACACAAATGACCCGATGTCGTTTTTTTAAGGTTCCAAAGAACAGTTTTATACGACACGGTCTTTAAAACATGTTGAATTGATTTCCGCCCGAAACCGGAAGCAGATTTAAGACAAAAGATAAAAGTATTTGTCAGCTACTCTGTGGATATTGAATCCGAAAGAAAAACCGATTAAAATACGAATGATTTAAGATTTATTCAAATAATCTTTGTTACGATTCGATGGATGTTTGACGTCTATTAACTTGGCATTATTAAAGGAGCTAAATCTCTAATATTTGGATATGGCGATAAGATATGGCGTCACTGTTTGACATGAGTTGTAAAAATATGTCAGGTCTCGTTCTTTCTTGTCCCTTGTTACAAATGATGCTGAAACGCAGTATGGTACACAGATCCAATGGTAAAATGTTTATTTTGTCTTAACAACGCCGGATTAACCACGGGGCACCATGGGGCCCAGGCTCCAGGGCCCCCCACAAAAATCTCAGTTGCGCGCCTCGAGCATGGTCGGCGCGAAGACTCCATTTGCCGGTGACCTAGTGACGGGGCCCCAGGGACTTCCGATGCTCCGAGGGCCCTCCATCGGAAGTCCCTGGAATCCGCCTCAATCCATGGTGTGTCGCGAGAATTCGGTGTAATCCGGTGATGCCGCCTCATATTTTCGAAGTTCGTCAAAAATCGAGTCCGGCTTGGTCGTAACGTTACGATCTCCATTCATCAAATCATCGTGGGGGATATAATACGATTCTGAATCAAGTGACCCCGTTATTTATCACTGAGCGACTTCAAAATTAGGTTTGATGTTGCTCTGCTCACTTACAGTGGCGGATTTAACGGGCTCAATGGGCTCCAGCCCCCTCTTCTAGAAATGCCATCATTTCATAGCACTCGCATGGATTGGTCCACTGAAATAACGCCAGAATGCGCTAATTTTGTGGCACTTCTAAATGGCTCCGACACAAGTGCCTGAAATGCCTCCAATTTCTGAAAATTTCATGGGGGAAAAATCCCCCCAGACCACCCTTGCGGGGCTTCGCGCCGTCAGTGCTCGAGGTAACCGGCACAGCTCCTCGGTCGGTGATAAGCCCCCCCCCCCCCACATATTCCAGGCCCCAGGGCCCCCACCATGGTTAATCCGGCGTTGATTTTGGTCTTGTTGTTTAAATAAAGATCTAATTTATAATTTCTATAACATCTGAAGCCTAAATTAAGACTTGCAATAATCAGATTTAGCTCTTGCATAATGCATGTTTAAATATATATATATATATATATATGTGTGCGTATATATTATTTTAAATTAAAGGTACTAAATCTCTTTGATTTAGCCAGAATGGGGCTTTAAAAGTTCAGTGAAGTGTTGGGGTGACTAGAAAAAAACGACTAGAATACTGCTTTACCGTCAGTCAGTGGTTGCGACTTGCCTACGCGTAAGGATCTTTTAGCCGTGGCGGGAAACCGGAGAAAATTCACGATATGGGCACGTTGGTCGTTGGTTTCGTATATTGCATCGAATGGAAAGGTCGGGGCGGCGTCCTGGGAGGGGGGGGGGCACCTGCCCCGCTTGCCCCCCCCTCCGCTAGCTACGGGCCTGGAAACCACGCCACTTGACTTAATGACGACTTTATAATCAACCAACCTACCTGCCTTGTATTAACAGATAGCCAATGAAAAGACTAAAATCATTGTGAAAAACAAATTTGTACGATTTTTCAATTGCTTGTTAATGTACCGAATATTTGTTCAGTTACCTATAGATAATTGGACATCTGATTTTCACGCCATAATCTTTTTGTTCTGGTTCATCCTGATAGTAACACGTATGTTAGTAAAGTATCTAGAAATATAATGGCGGATAATAAAACAAAATGGAATGTCTTCAGGTTTTCATGTTTTATTGGGTTAATAAACAATGTAGAAGGTATGTATATTTTTTTAATTAGTAGTAATTTGAGGGGCGTTGGGTGCAACTTCGGCCGTAGGACTTCTTGTCTATGCAAATTTGAGGCGGTTGGTTGGGTGGCCACGCGGTCTATCGTGTGAGACGCGGATCACAATGCTTGTTATCTAAGTAAATCATGGGTTTATAATAACTAACACTTAATGGGGCTGGGTGGCCAAGCGGTCTATCATGTATGGCTTAGATCATTGGACACCTTATCTATGTAATTCATGCGTTTTTTTTTACCATTAACGATTTGGAATGGCTGGGTGGTCATGCGGTCTACCGTGTGTGACTTAGATCATTAGGCGTGTTATCTACGCAAACTCTGGTTAACATGTGAGACGCATATCACACTGCTATCTCTGCAAACCATGGGATCGATCTCGAGTGTGTAAGTGACAACACGTATCGTCGCCTGCCTAAACACGCCAGTTTTCTGCTTGTACTGCGGTTACTCCTGCACAGAAGCGAATTACTGAAACAAGTGAACGCTAAACCTGAATTCATTCCCGTTAACAAATAGCTTTAATTTATTCTCTTAATTATATTAATTTTGTTAGATACGCGCACAGCCTCGCATTTTCTTTGCGCCATTCGTTTTCGCAAGCCTGAATTTTGCTTGTCATGATATTAGGACATGTACGTGACACAGACACAGAGAAGGGTCGACGTCATCTGACCTTGTGAGTTTTCTGCGGGTCATCCGATTTCCCTTCATCGCTAAAGATGCTTAAGCGCACACCATTTTTATAAAAATATATATGTGGGTGTATGTGTATTTTTCGCAATCTGTAGGATTTTTTGTGACGTATTATTTCATTCCTAGGCTGTTGTCATCATTTATACAACAACGAAACCGGTAGTTGTTACAAACCATTTGATAATACCACAGATTGGTTGGCAGCCAAACACATCTGCCAATCTCTAGGTGCTGACTTGGCTATAATACGTACAGAATCTGACAGACAGTTCCTTAAATCACAAAGGTAATATGAAGCATTTGTTTAGCTAATTATCATCATCGTCATCACCATCATGGTTGTCGTCGTCTTCATCATCACAACAACCACCATTAGTAGCACAACCCCAATCATCATCATCATCAGCAACACCATTAACATTAACATCCACAACAGCATCCAGCCCTCGTCTTCCCGCTCCTCATTCCCCTCCCCCTCCTCATCTTTATCACCAACATCATCATCATCCATAATATAACACGTTGCTTGTATCATATAGTATTGAAGGATGGATAGGAGTCAATGATCGTACAGTTGAAGGAAGTTACAGAGATAACGATGGGATCGGCATGCTATCAACTGAAATGAACTGGAAGAATTCGGAACCTAATATGCATAGCTCCAACAAAGAAGATTGTGTACGGGTTGATCAAGATAATTACTTGTCAGACGAAGATTGTGGCCTGCCATTTAAATTTATCTGTGAATGGTCAGTAAGAACTGGTAGGTATAATTATAAATCGTTTTGTGGTGTTTTTTTTATATTTTTTCAAATTAATCGCAAAATATTAAAATTAATTGAATTTGTTAATTCATCACGTCCATGGCAACCTCGGTTCCATGAACCGAATTTATAACTCATTTTCGAAACGGCCCGAAACTCCTACTGCACGACCTCATCCAGCTGCCCGAGTCACGGAACTTATATGTCCTCAAATAGTTCACAGCGTTTCATATGACGTGAGCTGTTCGAGGCACCAAAGATGACAGTACTTTCGGATGATCCAAGTAATATAAGCTTAATAACCTAGCTAGGTCTTGTCATTTTTTATTTAGTTAAAGATGCGTTATGTAAAAGCTAAATCGGCCTCTTTATGTTGGCCTCAAATATTATTATCCAGACATTTATATATATGACAAATCTATTATCAACTTGAAAATGGATTAAAGCACCCGCGAGATTTTGAAATTTAACGATAAAATGGAAAATCAAGATTTAGCCTCGATTATTATCGTTTCTACGATAATAGACAATCTACGCTACATCTTCAAACAGACATAACTTCGCTCAATATAAAGTATTGCGAATGAAATTTTCATCATATTTATTTTTCGTTATTTATTTTTGAAATGTTATAGCAATATCGGTTAGCTCTTTATCTAAATCTTACATAATGCATCTTAAATAATATTTTGTGGTTATATAGGAAAATGCCAAAGAATTTTACTATCATCTAGTCACCCCACTACACAATGAACGATTTCAGTGTATTCCCTGTCCCCCAAAAAACATATGGTTAGACACCAAAATTACCATCCTAGATTAAATACTATGGGAGATATAGAGGATTATTTGAAATGGCGGCTGGCGGAGACGCCATCTTGAATTTCTCAAAAGGCTCAAGGGTGACCGACGTTCACCCGGCAGATTCTGAAAGAGGACAGACACCTTAGGCTACTAAAATCAATCATAAAAAAACAACTTTATATACAATTTCCAGGTTCACTCGAAATATTAGGTTTGGCGACCGGACTATAGGTCGTAGCGCTACAGTCCACGCACAATTTCCCTCATAACACACTGCGTGGCGTGTGCTCGTCTTCATTAGCCAAGACGGAGAAAAATGTTAAACGTCATTTCAATTCAATTTCATTTCGCTTAATTTGGTCACTGTTCACATTAAAGCATTTCTTATACTTAATACCAAATGCTCTGATAATTAAATTTTGAGATTTCTGAAAAAAGGTTTTTGTGATTAGTAGCCAAAATCCCCCTAATTCTATGTGTACAACTTACTAGTAGCAACTTATTGTCATCACGGAACTATTGAATTATTATCACCACATAACTATCAAAGTATTATCACCACAAAACTAGTGTAATATTACCACCACACCATGTACGTCATTTCCGGTGTATATAAAATGACTTACCTTCTATTCTGTTGTCTTGGTTGAGTATTTCAATGAACAATGTCTCAGTATACATCTAATTCAACCCGATGTCATCTTTCTAGTATTTGGGTTTATTTAGTTGTGAATTTTCCCCGTCTTCATTATCCCGTTTGGTGCAGAAAAGTAGGACGTTAAACCCTATATCATTCATTAATTCTTATGAATACTTTCCTATTTATATTGTTTCAGAGCATGATGGGAATCAAATAGATCTACAAGTATTAAATGATGATGTTATGTGTGACGACCATATACTGAAATCAATCCAGGTCGACAGTTATCTCCAATGTGCTGTACACTGCTTACACGAGAAACGTTGCTTGGCCATCTCATTTTTCACACCCAACTGTTTACACGGGAAACGTTGCTTGTCCATTACATTTTCCACATCAAATTGTCTATTATATGAACATTACTTAGGATCAAATGAAGGGATGGCAAAGTCATTCCCCATGTTCCGTGTTAAATAGAACCATCTGTGAGTTCATATTGCATATTTGTGGGGGTTTTCAGAAAAATGTCTGATTTTATGTAAATTCGCGTTATTTTTGTCAGGGGTGTTGGCGGCGGGCAATATTCACATTTCCTTATTGAATGGTTGCAGTGACCATTCGCGAACACACTAGGGCGGGTCTGGAAGGCCTACCACCTAAAATGTGGAAAAATGGAACGCTGTTGATGCCAATTCCGACCATTTCGGGTCCAAAATTGAACCTTTACACTCTCACTCGTGCACCCGCGCCTGTGAATATCTCAATATTACAAAATGTAAGATAGATCCAGTATCTAGAGATACAATGTTGATTGTTAGTACTTTGTTCATTAGCTATTATTATCTGTGATGTCCTTGTCTTTCTTCGATTGTGTAGTCCGGGTACTCCCCCGGAGACCGATAATAAAGGCCTAGCCTGTTCCTCGATCTTTTTCTGAGAATTTAAACAATTGTTTATAAAATAAAAACAATAAGATCACGTGTCCATGCTTTGAAAATCTTATAACCATTGAAAGATTTACCCCTCAAAATAGAGTAAACATTAAACAATCGAAATCAAATATTAGTTGCACTTCTTTTTTGATTCAAAGAACTTTGTACTACGTTTGATTCCATCTCACACAAGTTAATTTAATGCAGATTATTCTTGTCCGTTTTATACATTGGGGTATGTAGTTAGTTTGTTTGTAATAAGGTATATACATCAGGTAATACAGCCAGTTTTCCAAACTAATCGGGTCCCAACCCCAGATCCGTGACCATTTCTCGGGGAACAAGATTTGTTAATGGTTTCTGATCGAAGGGACCCTTTACAGTAAGCACAATACTAGATCTTTGTACGATCTGAGAAATATCTTTCTCTATAGGGTTAGGGTTTATAAATTACATGTCAAACGTACAAATTGAAGCTGTAACAACGGTGGATTGTGGCTAAAACTATTCTGAAGGGTTAGGGTTAGAATTGTGGTTATAAACATCGAAAGATATTTTCCAGATCGGTCAAGATCCAGTATCGTGCCCCCAGTAAAGATATTTGTACTTTGCTACCTCTGAAATGTACGGGCTAACTCCAGGAGAGCCGAAAACCTAAGATGGCAGCCAAAAATTGTCTGAAATTTATCATGCCATGACAAACATTGTTGGTGCATGGAACAGTGTCATATTCGTTCGTATCTTACGAAAAACCAAGGTCCCGTGCACGTAAAATAGATATTGCCAGTTGGAATTCGAAATAAGAGATGGTCATAGTGCTGCGCTCCGGGCAAATTTCCGTAAGAGAACACTTACCAGTTAGAATTCGAAATAAGAGTACGCAGAAGCACCACTGTCCAGGCAAAACTTCCCCCATAGTACACTGTATGGCGTATGCCTGTCTTCATTAACCCAATCAGAGCAGAACAGTCGGACGTTAAACCCAATTTCATTTGATTTCATTTCATTTTCTCTGGATACATTTTGAATTATTTCCACATAACATGCCTTGTGTTAAACGAATTCGTGGTCCTATGGTCGATGTAGCCCCCCCCCCCCCTTTCCATTTGTCCATTTTGCACAACTGTCTTTCGAACATGGCGGCTTCTATTTTCTCATTAAACCCGTTCCCACTATTTAAATTTAGTATAATGGGTTTATTTTTCTGGAATACTTCAGACCCATCCGGATATGATGAAAGAGGAATTAATTCTGTTGAACTGTTTTTCAGGTTCGACCAAACAAATTCATAATTTGACTATGTATTATCTATTATTGCTGTGGGACAAGAGTTTACCACTCCATCCAGTCTGTATTTAATTATATGCCCGGGACGTATTATAACGGTATCCAGGTAGCAAGGACGAATTATAACAAATTATGAGCGAGATTTTATAATATCTACAATTTCCATTGTTTAAAGTTCGATTATGTATACATCACTTTCAACTTAAAGCCGAGTTTACACTGTCCACTTTTTTAAATAAAAAAATGATCTAATTTTTCGATTTTATCTGGTTAGAATATTATAACACTTCAACTTCAGTCTGGTGGTTGATTTTTGTTTTAAAATTGTGTTCATTAACGATCAGTCAAGAATAATAGAAGCTAATCGCTTTTTATGACCATTTTTATTCAGTGTTGTGGGGAGAATCCAGCTATAATCGACTGTAAATAATTGTAAATAATCCGACTTGCAATGGCTTTGTGGAAATGGAAACTCAAAAACACATGAGAGCAAGCACATGGACACAATAACGGTCACGCTCAAATCAACAGATTAATCAATTTGCAATAATGGTGCAAAAGGTGTCACCATCAACCTATACGGAGTTGTTTAATGAAAAATATAGGAAAATATTAAAAATCGTATAAATTTTAAATTTATGATAAAAATCCTCTTTAAAACAATTCGTAGAAAGCCCGACCCTTGCCTTTAATAAGATTTTCTCTTTTATTTCGCCAACAATATACATCAGGTGGAATGCCGAGCGGTCTAACGCGTATTAAAGTATTTAACCATTTTAAATTACATGATATACTAAAGTAGCTATGTCCCTAACTCAGTACCATCCAAAGTGTTCGACATTGAAAACACGATTTATTTGTCAATTTAAATCAACAAATCACAGGTCATACGAGCGACTTTTGACCCTCTGACGTCAGACATTTGATTAACCAATCAGCATTGATGTTACTAATGGATTACCCATAGTTCCATGTAAAACACGCCTAAAGCTCGCCGTAACAGACCCTTTTTATTGGCCAATAGCTCACATCATTCAGAACACGTCAATGATAACAACTTTTCCAGATCGTAGTGTAGTAAAGACAAGTAAAACGAAATTTTGAACTATAAAAACGAAACGAAATGGGATCTGTGTTTTAATCAGATTGCGGGAAACGATGGGCTTCTCATATCCAATATTTAAGACAAAATAAACATGGTACACGAATTGTTTCAGCGCCATTTATTACAAGGGACTCGAAGAACGAGGCTGGACATATTCCACAAGTCGTGTCAAACGGTAACGCCATATTCTTATCTGGAGAGCATGCGCAATAAATACTGTCGGTGGGGACTGGAATAACCAAAAACTAGAGATTGCCATTTGATTTAGACTTCTGGCGTATTTTGCCGAGCATAACTGATTTGAAATTTGAGTAAAAACGGAAACGATTGAATGTAAATCCGTTTATATACATTCATATTATATGTTTGTTGCGGCCCATTTGTGTTAATGTGTAGGTCACAAATATTAGCGATTTAGCTCCCTTAACTTATATATACGTAATAAAGAATGTTTAATCGCCCTAAAAATATTATTAATATTACAACATATTTATAGTGCGCCCTTTCATAAAACATGTTCAGGGGCACTTTACAAAGTGACAATGTAATCATAAATAAACAACAAGATCACGGACATGTTAGCGATTGTATACACAGTCAGTTAAAAGCCTGATTAAATAAATGTGTTTTAAGTTGTTTTTAAAAGAATATAGAGATGTACAACATCTTAAACTAAATGGTAAATTATTCCAGAAAACAGGTGCTTGATATAAGAGACTAGTTAAATAATTATAGCTTAAAATATCCGTACTAAAATACATAACAGTTTTTATTTACGTGATATATATTAGATTATATATATGTAATAAAAATATTTAATGTAATACGTGTATTAGCTTTTATATATACATGTATTTGCAGTAAAAATGCATAATTATAGCTTAAAATATCCGTACTAAAAAAATTTAATACTCGCTCTTGTCCAAATGTCATGGCTGTTGTTCCATGGTTCATAAAGTTGTAGTGTGACAACAACATAGACAAAAAATGAAAATATAAATTTACATGACATTGTCTTCGCTTGATATTTAAAAACTAAATAATTCTTAAACATACGAATATGTACAGAACAATAGTTCACTTATATGATAAAATAAGTCAGAATAAAATTGGCAGAAAATACTGTAACGGGTAAAACAATATTGTCAGTACAATATTGTTCGAATAAACATTAAATACAGTTTGAATAAATTGTAAATACCGAAAATTAATTAATTATTTTGATAAAATGTTACAATAAATTTTGTGAAGAATACTGTTTTAAAAAATTATAAATAACGAAATATAATTCATAATTGTCACCATAAAATTTGTGAAGAATACTGTTCCGGTAGATGTTCAATAAAATTTGAATAACGAACAATAATTCATGATTTTGAAAAAGAAATAATTAAATATTTTGATAAAATATCACAATAAACTTTGTGAGAAATACTGTTAGGGTAAATGTTCAGTAGATTATAAATAACGAACAATAACTCATTATTTTGATAAAAAGTCACAATAAATTTTGTTAGAAATACTGTTCGGGTAATATATTATAAATAACGTAGACTGTGTTCTAATCATCTGTAGTATTACCTTGGGGGGTTCCAGGTAAACTTGCTAAAAATGGCCGTCTTCTCACTCCTAAACTCTCCCATTTTACCCACGACAACCTCGCTGTTAAATCTGAAACGAGACAAACACAAAAATATAATTTAATTATTCTGTCGGCTTAGAATACGAAATTACAAAAAACAAATTTCGTTTAAATCTTTAGAATACAACAAACATTTATTAGCTATCTGAAATCTTCAAACGAGGCGCGGTATCAGGGGTTAAAAGAACACTCATATCCAGTCCCGTGTCTTAGTTACAATTAAGTCTTCTACATACACTGCCACGGTCGTTTTGTTTAACAATATCCAATTTTAACGTTTGATCATTTGAGATTTCTCCAAATGTGAAATGCGACACTAAGGTGATTAAAATAAAATATATTTTAAACATATTAAAAATATTATAGATGTTTAAAAGTTCTTCAAATATTAACAACATTTGGAATGCTTCAAATATCTTGAAAAATATCAGTTATTTAAATAATGTTTCGTGAGATAGAGAATGGATCAAATTACTTCAAATACAAAATATCTAAACATTGTCTGAATTACATTGTTTCAAATATAAAACGAATTGTAATATCTAAATTGAGCATTGAATGTTTTTCACGTGACAAACATTGCAACACATGAAATATGCAGTATATAGAAAAATAATATACATGCACAAGGCAACTCATATTTTATATAAAAAAAGAAATTAATTTATATATCGAAATAATAAGAAATGGAAACATTGTAACCGGAAATTGACAGTAAATTTTTATGAATTGGAATTCCAGTGTCTTGTATTTATAATATATAATGAAAATATGACAATAAATATAGAGAACAGAATATTAATTTCTTGACAATTATAAACTGTTAGGCTACGAAATTTCTTAATCTATTTTCAGAAATATTGCTCCTCAAAACTACAAAATTGGAATATCATAATTCGGACACTCGATATATTCGTTAAGTTTAATTAATATATATACAGTAAATACTATTGAATTTCTTAATACTAATGAAATGAAATAGAATGGGGTTTAACTTCTCGTTTTTCTGGCCCAACAGGGCTCGTGAAGACAAGAAATAGATGAAAATAGTCAAAAAGAAATAATACCATATTCGATCATATTTAAATAGAGGTGATAACAAGGTGTCATTTAGAGAGGAAATTGGGATGATAAACTGGAATATTAAAATGAAAAGCTGCACAATTTTTATTATACCACGTATGACTGTGCTAAACGGAAAATCAGACTAAAACAGTCATGATGGTAATGTGTAATTTTTAAGGACGAAAATTCTAAGCTAATCAAATCAGTAAAACCAGACTAAAACAGAAAAGAGAAGGTCTGTTTAAAAAATGTTTTAATAATTGTATAACCTACCGCTAGTATTCAGAAATGATAATACTGTGTATTTTTTAGAGGAGAAAATGAAGAAAAAGGTAAATCTGAATAATGAAAATCGTAAAACCCATTAATTTACCACGTGCAACTGTACGTACTAGTCTAGTGGGCAAAATTAGACTGATACAGATAATTGAAAACAGATAAACGAAACCGCAGTAACACAATTTATGCATGAAATATTTTCATCAAATTTTGTATATCAGTTACTTCTCAATTCTTTATAGATGAATATGTCGTGGGATTATCCAAAACAAAATAATTAAAATAATATTGATAATATTGTGTAATTTTTAGAAGAAAATGAAATGATGAAGTGAAATCTGAGTAACGAAAATCTAGAAACTCATTTTACCACTCGCAAATGCGCTTTAACAGCAAAATCAGACTACAACATAGAACAGACTTTATTTTAAAAATAAATAGTCATGATAATAATAATGTTTAATTTTTTTAAGACAAAAACTATGATAATCAGCAAAACCAGGCTAAAACAGAAAGCAGGATCTCTTTTAAAGTATTGTTTCTAATAAATATAACCTACCGCTAGTATTCCAATCTGCTTTATTTGATCCATCGCTCCCCTCTGTTAATGAAGTTTCTATATATTCTAAAGGATCGTTACCACTCATTAAAATATCCCTTAATAACGAAATATAGGCAATAGCTAATCTCAGTGTGTCTATTTTAGATAATCTCTTCTCATAGGGAAATGTTGGAACATGACATCGCAGTTCTTCAAAGGCAGAATTAATACTCAACATACGTTTTCTCTCCCTTACATTCGCTGTGCATCTTTCTCCCGTAAATGAAAAATTATGAAATTGTGTGGAATCCATTCCATTAATCTGAAAACAGTTTTCGTCTACGGTTCCTTCGGCACTATTATTATTAGTATATTTCGCATAAACACATGACGGATATTCCTTTTCTTGCATTTGGCATGACGGATAAGTCGTATCGTCTATTTGATATCGCAGTGTTGGTCCGGTGTCCATTTCGTAATTCTCCTGTTCGTCCACGAAGAAATCGCTTAATTCGGAATAATTTGTCAAAGACATGACAATACTTATATAGAAGGTGATTTTGTCGGGAACTTCTAGCATCCAAGTAGATCTATCGGGCGTTCCAAATATTTAACTATCATGAAAGTTGGTCATCGACGATATTGTCATCTTATTTTTTCCGGACTAGACCAATTATATTACGTAGACCTATTCATCTAAACGAACTTTTTAAATACATGATCCACTGCTGGGAACAACTTAACAAGGACAGAACTGTCGTCCTATCCTTGTCGTCAGAGTCAGAAAAAAATGCGAATCCCGGAACGTCTGAAGAAAATTGTGAGATTGTATTAGATTCGTTGGCTGTCAGGAACAGATTGTTGAAGTTGTAACCGATTTGAATATTATGACAAGGTTTTAATTGATCTGTGTATTAGAGAAGGGATGTTTATATACCAGAAAATCCTCTACCCAGAATACAACATGTCAGCCACACTTGTGTCATGTAATTAACGTGCCGTGAGGGTAATAGGTACTTGAAGTCTCGTGAAGAGTAGAAGAAAGGCCGCCATCACTTCTCCCCGAGGAGTCTATCGCCATCTCCAATAAGGGAAATAATTCTCCAACAGCGATACCGTTAAACTCTTCTTACAACAGACAGTAGAGAAGCTCGACCCCATCAGGTCAACTTTATCCTCTCTACCATAGATGACTAAAACTTTGTCACAGTTGTCACTTGACGACACGCGCGTGCTTACATGACTGCACATGCGATTCCCCCCCCCCCCCCACGACACGAGTTTATGACATCTCTCACTTGTTACAGTTATATTTTAAATGAAGATAGGAAGTGAGCAACAATTAAAGTATAATAATATCATATTTGATCAGATTACTGTAGGAAAAATAAGGCTGTTCGATTCTAATAGGACACACCCACAGGGTATATTTTTATAATCTAACGTTGCCACACAAGCATACATCCTGAAAAAAATCGAGAGGTACTGGAGGCAGTACGGCCTTCTCTTAATTTATTCTACTAAAAAAGAATGAAAATCAATATAAAGATATTAAAGGTGATTAATAAATGCCGCACGCATGTAAAATTCATATACAAAATACTTTAAAATCGTTATCTATTATTAGGTCTAAACCATCGCTGTATTAAACCTTTGGTAAGGGTTGTCTTACCAGAACACATGGTGACACTCCTCAATTATATTTTTGCAATGATCATTCTGTTTTTTGGGTGTTTTTTTTTTTTTTGTTTTTTTTTTTTGTAACATATTTATTCAATTTAAAAGTCTTGTAACAATTGTATAAAGAGTAGTATAGTATTAGTAACAATTTAACAGTTGATGTACATTATTTCCATTCATTTTAGTTAATATACTGTGTGGATAAACATGTGAATATACTAAACTGTATTTATAACAGTGATCCCTTAAATGTTATATTACTATCTTCGTTATAGGTGAAGTATTGTTATTCTTTATACATTATTAAAGATACTCATAGAATGTGTTTTAATATATTTAAGCTGGTGCTTAACTAAGGATTTAAACATTTTTACAACATTTATGATAATTCCAGAGTCTATTGGTTTGATGACGGAAACGTATTGATTAGGGAGTTCACCAGGGTTCCCACTCAAAGGCCTTTCTGTTCTTATTAGCTATAAACAGACTTAGAAAAAACTGTGACAAACTTGAATATTATATTTGTAGACTGCTAGTAGGAACAAATTTGACAAAAATCGGACTTGCTATGTTTTGGAAGCGCCGAGACGATGAATTTATAAACGAATATTTTTTAAAAAAAAAAAAACCCACGAAAATAACCGTAAAAGACAAGAACATTTGTTATTTATTTCACTATATTGCGTAGTGTCAAATATACACAGACGATCTTAAAGCCTTATGTTTTCTAAAAATCGATCGTATGAAATAATTCGACAAAATCTCGTATTGTTGACACGTGGATTACTATTATCGCCAGAAACTAATTTCTGAGGCGATTAAAGATTAGTTGGGGCAGAAGAATATGCCTTGTGGGTGTCGGGTGTCACCTTTTTTTCCAGTAGTAAATTGATCAAATATAATATTATCATCTTTTAATTGTTACTCACTTCCTATCATCATTTAAAATTAGACTAGCGATGCCATAAACTCGTGTCGTGGCGGAGAATCGCACGTGTCGCCTTGTAAGCCCGCGCGTGTCGTCAAGTGACAAGTGTGACTTAGTTTTAGTCGTCCGTAGTAAAGAGGATAAAGTTGATCTGATGGGGTCGAGCTCCCCCACTGTTTGTTGAAAAACGAATTTAACGGTGATAGATTCCTCGGGGAGAAGTTATGGTGGCCTTTCTTTTATTTGTCCACGGGACTTCAAGTGCTTACCCTCACGGCCCTATAATGTCAGCACAAGAGAGTTAGTGTACGATGAAGGATCGGGTCTGAGGAAACAATCGACTGAATGATAGAGGAGCTTTAAGATCTTTCATCCAGTCGCATCGCGGTTTGTATAGTTTGTTTATGATTAATAAGAACAGAAAGGTCTATAAAATGAAATGAAATGAAATGGGGGTTAACGTCCTACTGTTCTGCTCCTAACCTGGGCTAATGAAGACGGGCATACGCCATACAGTGTGCTATGAGGGGAATTTTGCCCGGGCAGCGGCACTATCGCCTACTCTTATATCGAATTCCAACTGCCAAGGGATCTTTTACGTGCATTCCAATGTATACACAGGACCTCGGTTTTTCGTCTCATCCGAAAGACTAGACAGCTGTCCTTGTCAGGCCCTCCGTTCTGCACCACTGACAAGGGGAAACCACGTCGGGAAATCCAGATGAACTTTCTCGGTCAATGCAGGGATCGAACACCCGACCTCCAGGCTAGTGAGCCAGCGGCTTAACCATCTAGCCACCGTGGCTCCAGAAAGGTCTATAAATGGGAACCCTGGTGAAGTCCTTGAACATTAACTTTCCATTTCCCACTGTAATACTAACAGTATCCGACGTGTGACACCCAGCATTACTAAAAGCTTTGTCAAAGATCGAAGATATCGGTGTACACGATGCCGTTTTAAAGTATTTGCTTTATACTCAGCTTGGGGGATTCGATGGCTGAATGGTTAGCACGCACGCGCTGTATCATAAAGTCTGTCATTGAGTCAACTGGCGTGGTTTCGAATCCCCGGTTGTACGTGACAAGGAGTAGGGTCGCCTGTCCAACCTCGTGGGTTTTCTCCGGGTCCTCCGGTTTCCTCCCACTGCTAAAGACCCCTACGCGCAAGCGAATTATTGAAATAAAATTAAACCGTATGTTAGTCCCGAAATGACCTAGTTTGTGTCGAGTGGACGTTAAACCCCATTTCTCTCTCTTTCTCTTTTATACTCAGCTTAGTTTTACTATGTTGATGCGCTTAGGGCATGGAGTTCAATTTCTGTGACTTTGCTGTCGACAGGTACGCATACAAATAATAACATGACTCCATTAACGATGCCAATCTTCATTTGAGGGATTTTTTGAAAGTTGAATCTCTGGGAGATAACTCGACCCAAAAGTGATTAAAATCAGTTATGCAATAATTAACAATTACAGATATCGCGAGTAAGGATTAGTATAGAGGGTAAAATACAATTAGAAAAGTTCCATGAAGAGTAAGTATATACTGCCTCATACCTGACAATCGCCAATAGCTAAATAGTAAGATAGTTTGGATAATATACTTCACCACTAATATTTCTTTCTTTGTTTTTTTATTTTTGAAATAAAGCCCTTTTGTTTTCCATTTACTGTTTTCACATGAATATATTATATTCATCAAATAACCACTTTAGCCTACATGTATCATATTTTACATACCCACGGTGCTACGAATTTTACACATTCACAAAAACTGTATACCAATTTTAGAAATAAAGTTATGTGAAATAAATTAGTCATCTGTATCTTTTATTTCATTCTTGTATTATTTGAATAAATCAAGAGAAAGCCACACTGCCTGTAGAATTCCCCGTTTTCTTCAGGATGTATGCCTGTCTTCAAACTGTATAGCTTATCTTCCACACCACAGAAACCATTTTCTAAGACGATTAACGATTAGGTGACACAGAAGAATAATCCTTGTGGGTATCGCATGCCATCTAATTTTTACACAGTAAATTGGTCAAATATAATATTAGTATTTTTTTAACAGACTGTAGCAAGCAAGAGATGTCATAAACTCGTCTCGTGGCGGGAAATCTCGTGTGTCGTCACGTAAGCACGCACGTGTCAAGTGACAAGTGTGAAGTAGTTTTAGTCGTCTATCGTAAAGAGGATAAAATTGACCCGATGGGGTCGAGCTCCCCTACTGTTTGTTGAAAGAAGAATTTAACGGTATCGCTGTTGGAGAATTATTTCCCTTATTGGAGATGGCGATAGACTCCTCGGGGAGAAGTGATGGCGGCCTTTCTTCTACTCTTCACGAGACTTCAAGTACCTATTACCCTCACGGCAAGTTAATTACATGATACAAGTGTGGTTGACATGCTGTATTCTGGGTAGAGGATTTTCTGGTATATAAACATCCCTTCTCTAATACACAGATCAATTAAAACCTTGTCATAATATTCAAATCGGTTACAACTTCAACAATCTGTTCCTGACAGCCAACGAATCTAATACAATCTCACAATTTTCTTCAGACGTTCCGGGATTCGCATTTTTTTCTGACTCTGACGACAAGGAAAGGACGACAGTTCCGTCCTTGTTAAGTTGTTCCCAACAGTGGATCATGTATTTAAAAAGTACGTTTAGATGAATAGGTCTACGTAATATAATTGGTCTAGTCCGGAAAAAATAAGATGACAATATCGTCGATGACCAACTCTCATGATAGTTAAATATTTGGAACGCCCGATAGATCTACTTGGATTCTAGAAGTTCCCGACAAAATCACCTTCTGTATAAGTATTGTCATGTCTTTGACAAATTATTCCGAATTAAGCGATTTCTTCGTGGACGAACAGGAGAATTACGAAATGGACACCGGACCAACACTGCGATATCAAATGGACGATACGACTTATCCGTCATGCCAGATGCAAGAAAAGGAATATCCGTCATGTGTTTATGCGAAATATACTAATAATAATAGTGCCGAAGGAACCGTAGACGAAAACTGTTTTCAGATTAATGGAATGGATTCCACACAATTTCATAATTTTTCATTTACGGGAGAAAGATGCACAGCGAATGTAAGGGAGAGAAAACGTATGTTGAGTATTAATTCTGCCTTTGAAGAACTGCGATGTCATGTTCCAACATTTCCTTATGAGAAGAGACTATCTAAAATAGACACACTGAGATTAGCTATTGCCTATATTTCGTTATTAAGGGATATTTTAATGAGTGGTAACGATCCTTTAGAATATATAGAAACTTCATTAACAGAGGGGAGCGATGGATCAAATAAAGCAGATTGGAATACTAGCGGTAGGTTATATTTATTAGAAACAATACTTTAAAAGAGATCCTGCTTTCTGTTTTAGCCTGGTTTTACTGATTATCATAGTTTTTGTCTTAAAAAAATTAAACATTATTATTATCATGACTATTTATTTTGAAAATAAAGTCTGTTCTATGCTGTAGTCTGATTTTGCTGTTAAAGCGCATTTGCGAGTGGTAAAATGAGTTTCTAGATTTTCGTTATTCAGATTTCACTTCATCATTCCATTTTCTTCTAAAAATTACACAATATTATCAATATTATTTTAATTATTTTGTTTTGGATAATCCCACGACATATTCATCTATAAAGAATTGAGAAGTAACTGATATACAAAACTTGATGAAGATATTTACTGCATAAATTGTGTTACTGCGGTTTCGTAGTTTTGGGAGCAAGACTTCGCTATAAACAGTTAAACATACATTATGCAAAAGCTAAATCTGCCTATCACAGGTCTTTCTTTAGGCCTGAAATGTTTTCTAAATTTTTAATTAGACATTAATTAACTTATCCAGGCCATAATCAACTCTCGATGGCATCGGATTTCTCGGATATTTAATAGATTAGAACCGTTCAGCCATATGTTGATTTAAGCTAAAAATAGAGGCGCAAGACTTAGCTTCGAACAACAAGTACGGTGGTTGAAATTATTGCACACGTCTTGTCAAACCTTCTAAGGCTAATATCTTCGCTCGCAATAGAGTAATTTGAATGCAATTTTCAAATTATTCATTTTACATTATCTATTTTCGAACTATTATAGCAAGAATGACTAGCTTTTTATCTAAATTTTACATAATGTATCTTTAATAATTTTCAAGAAATTAATCAATTGGAATTTTTTTTATTCTACTTTATATATTTACTCTGATTTTTTCACTCTATAATTATACAAATACAAGACCCTCTTGTTGGTATCATTTCATTTGATTTCCAATTCATAAAAATTATATTTGATTTCAAGTGCTTAAAAAAACTTATCAAAATTTAAATATTTGAATTCCCATTGACACGGTGCATGTGTTGTGTTTTAAACAGTTGAATTTCCTCTACAATATTCTTCTTTTTTTTTTACGTAATTGCTATTTTTTTTATCGCTACATAAATTTCAATAAACTATAATAAATTTTATTAATTTCTTTGTACATTTATTCAATTTTAAATAGTCGAACTCGATTTGAATGATCCTTTTATATAGTGTAATAAATCCTACGTTTAAATATTTTCTATATGAAATAATGTAATTCATTCTTTGTTTAAATATTTTATTTTTGAAACAATATAGTTAATTATTTTCTATATGAAACAATATAATTCATTATATGTGTATATATTTTCTATTTGAAATAATATAGTTTATTATCTTTTATATGAAACAATATAATTCATTATAATATGTGTATAGCTTTTCTATTTGACACAATATAATTCATTATATGTGTATATAGTTTCTATATGAAACAATGTACTTCATCATAATATAAATATGTGTATATATTTTATATTTGAAGCAATTTAATTTTAGATAATATTTTAAGCATTGTAGAATATCGTAAATATTTCGATAAATTTTGAATATTTTTTATACTTTCATTATTGTGAATATAATTCCAATATTTCAGTGTACATTAAATATTAGAAATGTTTTCAATATCAATTAGATATTACAATAACTTCTTTTAATCACTTTAATGTCGCATTTCACATTTTTGAAAAAGTTACAATTGATTGTTAAGCGTCCGTTAGAGGTTATCATACGATCGCGTCAAGAAGCAGTAATTAGTCCATGAGGTAGGATATACGTACTCTTTCTGACATTTGCTATCCCTTTTTGTTTGAAAATTTCATATGACAAATAGATTCCTTTTGTAATCTATGATTGATCGGAGGTTATCGTACATTCGCGCCAATTAGCTGTAACTAATACGTTTGGAGATTTTGCATAGGTAGCAAATGTTTGCTTGGTATTAGATTATTTATACTATAATTTTGTCTTGTTTCAGATTTAACAGCGAGGTTATCTTGGGTAAAATGGGAGAGTTTAGGAGTGAGACGACGGCCATTTTTAGCAAGTTTACCTGGAACCACCCACAGTAATACAACAGATGATTAGAACGCAGTCTACATTATTTATAATTTATTAAACATTTACCCGAACAGTATTTCTCACAAAATTTATTGTGACTTTTTATCACAATAATGAATTATTGTTCGCTATTTATAATTTATTGAACATTTACCGGAACAGTATTTCTAACAAATTTTATTGTGATATTGTATCCAAATAATGAGTATGTTGAAAGATTATTCTTCACAAATTGTTGTGACATTTTCAATCTGATTAAAACACAGAACCAATTTCGTTTCGTTTTTTTTTATAGTTCAAAATTTCATTTTACTTAAGTCTTTACTACACTAGGATCTGGAAGAGTTGTTATCATTGTTCTGGATGATGTGACGGATTAGCCAATAAACCGGTCTGTTATGGCGAGCTTTTGGCGTGAGGGGCACGGAACTGTGGGTAAGCCACTAGAAACATCAATGCTGATTGGTTAATCAAATGTCTGATGCCATAGGGTCAAAAGCTGCTCGAATGACCTCTGACACGACCTCCCAAAAGAACTGGTCAGATCTTCTCACAATAAAACGAAACGAAATATAGATCTGTATTTTAATCAGATTAAGACATTTTATCAAAATAATGAATTATTTTTCATTATTTATAATTTATTGAACGTTTACCCGAAAATTATTTCTCTCAAAGTTTATTGTGATATTGTATCCAAATAATGAGTTTGTAGAAACAGTATTCTTCACAAATTGTATTGTGACATTTTATCAAAATAATGGATCATTCTTCATTAATTATGTATGGTTTAATGGTCGAGAACGAGACATTAAGTAATATTTCAAAAATGTTATTGTGATATTTTATCAAAATAACAAATTATTATTCGTTATTTAATGTTTATTGATTGAATCGGTATTTTACGCCAAATTTATTGCGACCTATTTTATCACACTACTGGAATATTTTTCTGTAAATATTCTTATTATTTGAGAATTGTTTAGTTTTAAATATCAAACGAAGAGTAAGACGATACGTGTAAATGATTTATTTCAATTGATATTGTTATTTCGTTTCGCCTTTTGTTTATGTTGTCCCACTTTAACTGTAATTTATTGTGTATGGAACAAGAAAAACTTTTAATCAGACGAAAATGCAATAAGATGGCTTAATTGTAAGTATATCTAAAGTATTATTATGTATTTTTATTCAGTTAATCTGATTATTAAGTATGCTTCAAGCTATTAGAGACTTTTGGCAAGCGGAATTTTTCCCATCCGTATCACGTATCCGTGCAGTATACGTGATACGTTACGCCAATGCAGTTTTGAGTTTTGGCAGATTTTCGCGTCGCCTGCGTAGGCATAGCTGAGCTGAGCTTAGATCTATTACAGCATGATGGATGGCAGCTATCTACCAAGATCTCCATCAGTACTGGTCAAGTGCCTTCAATTTCCCGTTGGGAGCGAAGTCGCTCGACAGTCGCTAAAAATGTTTTATGTCGAATCTTATTAAAAATCTTCGACTTCGACTCGACAGCAATTTTTGGTTTCACTAATGTATCATTTCAGAATGTTTACATTTGCAAGGTCCCACCTCCTTAAATTTAGCAAGTAGATCAACCACCATGCAGACAGACAGGAAAAGTATGAAAATCCCGAGAAAACCCCATCAAAAATTATGATTAAATCCCAGTTTTTAAAATGGTTAAAACCTACAAAATATACACCTTCGTGTGTAGATTCATACAAACGCCTTGATACAAAATTTCAGCGTCTAAAAATAGCAAAAAATACGGTAAAAAGACGACAATGCTATACGGACCTTTTCCGTATGGAAGCTGTTCGATACGTGCTGCCGTATCTGTGTGCCGTATCACGTATGAGAAATACACACACGATGACGTCACACACAAAATCCATACGGATACGCGATATGGACCAAGAATTTACACTTGCCAAAAGTCTCTATTATTATGTATTTTAAGTACGTATACATGTTTTACGCTAATATTAAATCAAATCAGTTTATACAGACTGTTATTAAAAATTATTAAAATGGAATTGGTTGTTTTGTGAATTTTTATTTCGATAATAATTTAGTGGTCATCCTATTCCAGCGGTAATATACTGGTATTTTGACTAGTATGTCGGGTTAGAATCCCCATGTCAGTCGAAAATATCTAGGCCGGTTCACACTTGCCAGACAAAGAGAAAGTGCCTAATTGTTAGATATTTTCTGTGATGAGGCGCGTTGGTTACCAGGGAAAATTTATGAATTAGATTTATGATGGTCGCGGCGTTCCATAAATTTATTCTAAAATCAAAGTAACATTGACGTGTACACAAGAAGTAGTGGGCTTCGTCCTCTAGTGTTACAAATTTACATTTCGGTTCAATGATTAAAGGTTGGCCCTGAGATGTGAAGTGGACCTGATTGTGTTGATTAGTCATATGCGTGGCAGGTTGGATTTGTGCAGTGAGTGGAAAATATTCTATTGAATGATAGAAGAGGAAAATGGTGTAACTTGTCTAATTTGAATTAACAAATAATATGTCCATGTGTTTTTATGTTATTGTGGTTTATTAAAATCACTGGTTTATCTTTAATGTATTATGAAGGCTTCAAACATCTAATACGTCAAGGTCAAGGTATTTTTATGAATTTGGGGAATAAATGAAAGTGGTATACAAATGAATGTACAATAACATCCAATGTGTGTAGAATTATTCAAGTTTACAGTTTTCTCAGCCTAATACACGCCGCTAAAATATAGTCAGATTGATTATTTAACAGTTAATTAAAGATGAGTTATGTGTGAGCTAAATCTGCATTTTGTAGGTCTTTCTTTTAACTTCAACTGGTAGCAAGTGAGACATTGCTACGTGTATATTACTTACTGCATATGAATGTTATCACGAAACGAATTATAGTAATTATTTAACATGGAATGAAATACATAACACGAATAATGTATAATGGTCATTTGGAGGTGGAATGGAAATGACCACGTGGTGAATGTTTTCAGTCCAGTAATATTTGTTAATATTTTGTTTTCTTCATTTACAGTCGTTAATATTGTTGTTCCCAAAACAATTAGTTATAATTTCGCTATTAGTATCCCCGAAAATTTCATTTATAGAATAAAAGATTGGATTACAACTGTAGAAGCACTATTTGCTATTTTGCTACGGAGGGCCTGAGTGACAAGGACAGCTGTTTAGTCGTTCGAATGAGACGAAAAACCGATCCCTTGAAAGTTGGAATTCGATATAAGAGTAGGCCGTAGTTCTACTGTCCGTGCAAAATTTCCCTCATAGCACACTGTATGGCGTATGCCCGTCTTCAGTAGCCCAGTTCGGAGCAGAACAGTAGGACGTTAAACCCCATTTCATTTCATTTATTTCCCCGTGTGCTTATCCTTCTTATATTTTATTCAGCCTGCGTGACCAAAATAAATTCCACTTTATAAGCAACTCTTAGTCGATCCACCTTACCCCCCCCCCCCCCCCACACACACACACACACACCCATGCGCTTGTAATTGTAACTATGTCTGTTTTGTGGCATATTACAATGAAGAAAAGTATAGGACGTTAAACCCCATTTTATTTCTGTTCTATGTTTCATGTTTTACAGTGCATATCCAATATGGTGATAACCTTGTAATGTTATCACTTATTCTATGGTTTCTATAATCAATTGTTCTGATAAATTTTATATGATGTGTAAATATGGCCAGAGCTATTTTCATAAGAATTAAATCAATGTCAAACTTGGCAATGATTACCTTTTTTGTGACCAGCTTTTAAAGGAAGAAGCTAATGCTACAATCGGGTAATTCGCCAATATTGGCGTTCTAGACATAGACGTCGATTGTTGCTTTAAAGGTGCAGTTTGCAAGAGCTAAATCTGCCTATTGCATGCTTTTGTCTATCTTCAAATGTTATATAAATTAATTGTTAATTATAAATTGTTAATTGTTTAGGGTTGATATTACCATGGGCTCTCTTACAACTGCACAACAAAACCCAGAACACAAAGAACAATCAGAAATACTATGGCAAAGGAAATATGCATGCGTCAAAATGTTAATAAATTAAATTTAACAAACCAAACGCCCCCACCCCCACCTCCCCTCCCCATACTCCCGCAAAAGTCTAAAACCACGACACGTCACGAATAGTATGACGAAACGTGATAATTTATTGGTCGGTAATTCGACGTCCTAGTTGAATCCAAATCGATGGCTTAGTGCAGCCGTGTAGATCATTCAAAATACTACGAAGAATAACAGGAGGGTCTTTTTCTCCTCACTTTTTGATACAGTTCAAAACTTTATCCATTTGTATTCCAGTGTGGTTTATAAAGTTTGAAGTTTGCTGGAACTATTTCTGATTGTCCCAGTGCATATTTATATAGAATACAGTTGCCATTTTCTCCAGCCGTGATCGCCGTGTGTTTCTTAAAGGCGAACAGTAGACAAAATAAATCCGTTGTGCACAACTTGGCACACCTCAATAAACCACCAACTGAACTCCTCATCAGTTCCTTATAGTCACATAAATTACTGTCTGGTATTGTCTTAAACCTACACTCTAGACCATCATGTACTGAAATATAGATAAACTTACATCATGTTCTGAAACATAACCAATAATGCATTAATAACACTAAAATTTATTTCATCTATTGAATAAAGAGAGAGAGAAATGGGGTTTAACGTCCACTCGACACAAACTAGGTCATTTCGGGACTAACATATGGTTTAATTTTATTTCAATAATTCGCTTGCGCGTAGGGGTCTTTAGCAGTGGGAGGAAACCGGAGGGCCCGGAGAAAACCCACGAGGTTGGACAGGCGACCCTACTCCTTGTCACGTACAACCGGGGATTCGAAACCACGCCAGTCGACTCAATGACAGACTTTATGATACAGCGCGCGCACGCTAACCATTCAGCCATCTAACCCCATCTATTGAATAAGGGGCGACGTTGACTCAATGAGTATGACGTTGACCCGCTAAAAAATGATCCGGTTTCGATCCCGGAATTGGCCAAGAACGTTCATCTGGGTTTTTTCATCCCTGATTTCCCTTATCAGAGATACAGGACGTAGGACCTGACAAGGGATAGTTTCTAGTTGCTCGGATTCCCAATATGAAACAGATCCATTAAAAACTATATAGCCCTTATGGTCGTATGCTTTCATGAAAGGAATTATGCCGAAGGTACGGTAAAATTGCCACTGACGACCGAAAGTGCCGTATTTAGCAGACACGTTTGAATACCACCACGCGCTGTGCCTGTCACATTGTGATTAATACTGACCTGTAACGAAAGGCCATTCACAGACCGGATTATGATTTTCATTACATGCTTTATCTTCCCATTTCTTCAGCAAATCCAATATAACACAATCCTGGTCCTTGGACATTTTATAATCATTGGGTTGGCCGTCTTTCCATAAGAATGTAGTTACATTATAACCAAAGGCGTCCACAAATAACCCTTCTTCATTGATATCATTAACACCAGTCCACCCCGTCACCACACTACAATTACACAAACATATCATTGATATCATTAACTCCCGTCCATCCCGTTATCACATATTACACACACATATGATTAATATTAACACCCGTCCACCCCGTCACCATACTACTATTACATAAAACATATCATTGATATCAACACCCGTCCACCCCGTCACTATACTACAGTTACACAAACATATCATTGATATCAACACCTGTCCACTCCGTCACCACACTACAATTACACAAACATATCATTGATATCAACACCCGTCCACCCCCTCACCATATCACAATTACATAAAACATATCACTGATATTAACACCCGACGGCCTCGTTACATTTAGGAATTCTAGTAAGAGTAAGATAAGTCTACTCTGACACATGCATGACACGTGTCACTTCTTACAGTTTAACTAACATAAACCTTGATTTCAGAAATTTAAAGACTGCTGCGTAGAAGATAACAACATTATATCGATATCACGGTTCAATATGAAATTATTTTCATGGTTGTAATTCAGATAAACAAGGAAAATAGAACCGTCATTGGGCTAAATGGCGTCGTTTCGATTCACCGCATGCACATGACAAGGAGTACGTTGCCTGTCCAACCTTGTGTTTTTTCTCCGAGTCCTCCGGCTTCCGTCTACAGGCAAAGACCCCACGCGCAAGCGGATTATTGAGAAAAAAGTGAACCATATGTTCGAAATGGCCAAGTTTGAGTCAAGCGGGCGTTAAACCCCATTTCTCCCTCTCTCTCGGTGTTCACAACTCTCTTTTCACTTTCCTGCGGTTAGATTCAAATACGGCCAGGCGTTACGACCAATCGCGGATTTAATGGGTGAGGGGCAACAGATTGTATAAATGTTTTATACAATTGATACGCAGATTTTGAGATTCTGACCCATTGACTCCCATTTCTGGTCCTCTCGTTCACAAGGATTTTCTTCCAGCGATGACCTCAAATGCCAGGTTATTGACTCAATTTTTTTTAAAATGTTCTCTGGGGGAGACCTCCTCCCTCTATTCAGGTTGCTCAGTGTTATAGCAACTGCCCCTAATGTTCATAAATAAAAAAAACTTAATAACAATCATAATATAACATGAACTTTATCTCAACTTGAATAAAACTGCTTTCCGGAGAGATAAAGATCGGCGAACAACTATAAAGGCAATACGATCTATGTTCTACCAGGACGCTCAGTGTTATAGCCAGTATTTTCTTGACATACATTGTGGGTTGGATTGTGGATGACGCCCTAGATTTGGACTCCTTACCTCTATTCTCAGCATCTAGATCCACTACTGAATACACGGTCAACGTATACTGTACGTACCCGTTATTATGTAAGAAATCCGCGTCATCTTCTGTATCTGGTGTTGCTAGTTCTGCTGATAATACATTACATCTATCTACAGCAGTAAACCAATCACTTTTACCAGATAATTTCTTAAAACATTTCCCAGTGACTGAATTGTATAGTGCTCCTACAGCTAGAGCATTCTGGGGACAACATGCTGTAATAAATTATATTATAATTTGGTGAAATGAAATGAAATGAAATGGGTTTTAACGTCACACTGTAAGGGCCGAGATCTGTATGAAAATTATCAAAAACATCCCTGGGCCATTTCGGGTCTGGAGGGGTTGGATAACCCAATGATTAGCACGTGCGCGCTGTATCATAGGGTCTGTCATTGAGTCAACTGGCGTGGTTTCAATTCCCCGATTGTATGTGACAAGGAGTAAGGTCGCCTGTCCAATCTGGTGGGTTTTCTCCGGGTTTTCCGGTTTCCTCCTACTGCACAAGACCCCTTATTATTGAAATTAAATTGAACAATGTGTTAGTTACGAAATGACCTAGTTTGTGTCAAGTGGACGTTAAACTCTCTCTCTCTCTCTCTCTCTCTCTCTCATTTCGGGACTAACTTATGATACAATGCGTAAGGCTTATTTAGCAGTGGGTGGAAACCGGTGGGCCCGAAGAAAGATCACGAGATTAGGCAGTAACTTTGTCACGCATAATGTACAGGTGCGGGATCGACACTATGAGACTTGGCGCAATGGCGACCTCTATAATCAAAAGCGCACGCGTTAAACTTCACAGGTCGCCTTTAAAAATAAAGACTTACCAGAACACAAGTGTGTGAAAGAGACGACAACCATAAAAACGCCAACAAATTCTTCCTTCATTGCCAACAATCGTAGTACCAACTTCAAATATTAGAATAAGTGGTTAATAAATATATAGCTTGATCTCCCAGTATATATTATCCTTGATACGTAAAAAAAACATAAAAAAAAATACATTGAACAATTGGAACGGTATCTCTCAGTCCGTCAGCAAATATCCATCCAGGAACTGGTTATGATGCAACCAATAACTTTGAAGACCTCTAATATCCCTATATATCTAGGCTTAAAAAAACAACCAGATTTAACATTTTCAAACGACTAACTTTAATACAATGTAAGATTTGGTTATTAATAAAAAATTCATCACAAATTACATGAAATATCATTAAGTAGAATTTATCTCTCGAATGCAGTGTAAGATTCGGAAATGAAACCTACTACTTTAATGAAACATCATCAATGTAAAAAAAGAAGAATTGGTCTCTCGAATGGAGCGTAAAATTGTTAAAGCCTAAATATTACTAATTTCTGAAATATAAATATTATGTAAAGAAATAGAATTCATCTCCCGAATGCAACGTAAATTCTTTAAAGCCTGAACATTACTAATCTATGAAATACATGTTCAGAAAACTAGAATTTATATCTCGAATGCTACGTAAGATTCGGCAATTGAAGTTTGAAACCCGGTTGAATATACTCGTATTTGTAAAAGAAAGTTTTTACAAGCCTATACATTGCTAAACTAATTTTCATTTATCGTTAAACGTATTACCTTTAACGGTCGTTAAGTTGAATTTATCGTTTGAATAAGTGTCACTCCAGTCTCTACATACACCGGTTCACGTTAACTGCCCTTGATATTGGATAAGATCACTTCATGATCGATTCCGAATTTCTTAATGGGATCAGGTACAAGACCACTAAAGACAGAACGGACCAATATACACATTTAAAATTTACTGTGAAATTAACATGAACAAAGTGACGACAGTTCACAGTATTATTAAGAGGCGAGGGTACCAGAAAGGTGAGATCTGGTACGAGACCATCAAGGAAGCAAGAACCATTATATACATTTAAAATTTACTGTGAAATTAATATTAGGTGTCATGTCTTGGGTTAGATCCCGAAAGACAATTGTGAGTCTTCTGGATTATTGGGAAGTGTTGCCTGATTGTTCATATTGGACGAAAACCCCGAGGTTCTGGAACAAATTAGGGGACTTCGCGTGCTACATTTATTTGGGATATTTCGACAGGACAGTCCCCGTGAAACAAAGATCACAGTAAAACAGGGCCCTTATTCACGAAAACTTAAACTGAGATACAATCGAAATTTTAAGAAAAACTGCAATTCGATTGGCTGACCAGTAAAATCAATTTGCATATATCCAATGAAGTTGCAGTATTTCTTAAAATTTCGGTTGTAACTTAGTTTAAGTTTTGTGAATAAGGGCCCTGTGCTATAAAATAAATTTCAATAATATTTTGTCAAATATGTACAAATTGAAATAACTGTATCACAAAAAGGGGGTCGAGGAAATCGCGGGATAAGAAACTACCCTGCCGACCACTACGAAGGGTGTAGTATGGGACAGTGTCTAGTTGTCCGGGTCGGATGAAAAATCGTATACAGTATTTGGAGCACTTATCGCCGCTTTCCAGAAAAACATTCACTATTTGATGCCCGGTTTCAGTAGCCCGGTATCTTCAGAGAAGTAAGACGTTAAACCCCATTTCGTTTCATTTTATAAGAAACAAGCATGTCCGAAATTTTGAAGCGAAATTTTTTTAACAAAATATTATTTTACAGTATGTATACAGTCGTATTAATTTTATATTAATATCATATTAAGTCAGTCACTCTTTACGTTATTCACTGAATGACTTTATGATCTGTCGCTAATCCTCTATTGCGGTTTACCTTATAAATAGTCCAAGACCAGTTACATCAAAATACTTTTAGTTGATCACGTCTACTGAATATAGAATTAACGATGTTTGTCTTTCACTGGTTTAGACATATTGATTGTTAAATATTCCGCGGAAAACAGTTTTGTTACTAATCGCATTATTTAGTTCATCATCATCATTTATTTATGGTTGAACGATTATAAATATTTAGGAAAACTGGTTTTATTGTATTTATCGTTAGATTAACAGAGATCGTTTCAGACTATCACCTTAATCAGTTAATTAACATAAATATGTGGTCAGTAAAGTTTATTAGAAATGGCATGAAATGGAGTTTAACGACTTAAGTTTCTGCACCACCAACCCAAATGAAATGAAATGTGTTTTATCGTCCTACTGTTCTGCTCCGACTGGGCTAATGAAGACGGGCATGCGCCATACAGTGTTCTATGAGAAAAATTTGCCCGGATAGCGGCGCTAAGGTCTACTCTTATATCGAATTCCTTCTGCCAAGGGATCTTTTACGCGCACGCCAATGTGTACATGGGACCTCGGATTTTCGTCCCATCCGAACGACTATACGTTGTCCCTTGTCAGGCCCTCGGACCTGCACCACCGACAAGGAGGAACCACGCCGGAAAGTCCCGATGAACTTATCCGGTCCACGCAGGGGTCGAACACGGGACCGCCAGGTTAGCGAGCCAACTCTTACTCACTGAGCCACCGTGGCTCCCCACCGCCAATATACGAATGTTCACGTAACTGCTATAAGATGAACGTCGGGGTGTGGTGAGACGTTCTGGACTGAAGCCACGGGACATGGATATTTACGGGTCCCCAAATTAGATAAAGATGTATTATGTAAAATTTAGATAAAGAGCTGGGCCTTCTTGTTATAATAGTTCAAAAATAGATAATGCAAAATGATTTTTTTTTTTAAATTTGATTCAAATTACTTAATTTTGAGCTAAGTTGTCACTGTTTGAGTTTTGACAAGATATGGATTGGTTGTTTATTAAATATTATCGTAACAACGGTACTTGTTATTCGAGACTTAAGAAGCCTCGCTTCTTCTTTTTTAAATTAAATGGTCGAGGCGTTCCAGTCTACTTCAACTCGGGCTTGTCATGTTAATATATCTCTAAATAATAGTTTATATAACATTCTAAGCCAAAACAGAGCAGATTTAGCTCTTACATGCATAATGCATCTTTAACAAGAAAAACTAACCTGGATGTCCCGGGTTCATTTTTATTTTCCGGTGTAGTCTCCCCTTGTCAGTGGCGCAGGACAGAGGGTCTGACAAGGCACATCGTATAGTCAGTCATTCGGTCGGGATGAATAACTGAGGTCCCCTGTACATATTCGCGTGCATTTAAAAGATCCTTTGGAATTTGAACTCGATATTAGAGTAGGTCGTATCGCCGCTGTCCGGGCAAGTTTCCCTCATATCACACTGTATGGCATCGTCTTCATTAGCCTAGTCAGAGTGGAACAGTTGGACGTTAACCCCCATTTAATTCTATTCCATTTGAACTCATTAAAATAGTTCAAATTAACGACGTTCGTTTATGTCTGTTTATTCCATTCTACTCTTTTTTTTTCTTAATTATTATTTTGTCATTTGTGAATCAGTTTTTTAAATTTCTTTCCGCGTTGTCTCCTGACATGTTTTTCATTGTTCCTTAGAAATTGCGCTCGAAACCATTATGTCGATAGCGTGGACGACGTCGTGTTCTGATTTTAAAATGTTGAATATGCCTGTCGTGGCCGTGACGAAATCTGCAGGTAGCTTTAATATTTAGATCTTACCTTTAAATATTGGATCTTAGCATCCAACATTTTCACGGTAAGATAACAACACCGATATTGATTAAAATGGACCAATATTGGATTCTAATTCGTATTTTTAATTTCTACTATTCTGGAGAATATATATATTGATAAATTAGTGGTTTAACTTATACTTATTAAACTATTGCAATATCAATCCATATTACACGTCAAGCTTTTAATCTCGTATCACGTGACAGATGATTGGCAGGTGACAGATTAATGCTCGAACTTATATAATTACTTATTATTGCTGTAATATATTTTATGTTGTCATAATAATGATCTTTAATTGTTGCTAGCAACAGCGCCATGTCCAATTTAATATAATTTGTCGACATGTATACCCTAGGTGGAAGCGGACGTTAAGCTCCGCTGACTGACTGGCCACTCATCAGTGTGTCTGCAATTGTAAGGTACAGAGTAGTGTTTATTGATTTTCTGGGTATATTCAAACTGTGCATAAATTTGTCGATCCGTTATACTTTATACATTTTCATTATATCCGAAAAGTCGTCAAGTAAGTCCGAATCGTCGTAAAACTGAGTCCGAGTCGTCGTTACTTTTGAGTCCAAAAGGCGCGAGACCGAAATATCGTACTACCATTTTTCCTTTAGTACTATGAGAGTCAGGATGTTCTGGTCTACAAACGTAAGTGAAACGAAATCCAGTAATTCGATTGGCTAAAGTTATACAAACGGAAACACGAATGCTGAAGTCTTATTAACATTTCTCTGTCATTTGTTCCCACGTCAGGTAATTTATCATGATCGTTATAACATAAATTGTACTTCAATTTGAAGCTCAGGTAGCCAGGAAAACAATGATCGTTCCATTTGACAATTATCTTAGTCTCATTTATGTTTATATTTGATGTTTCCTCGATGTAATACACTAATAAATCGTAGGCTACCGCTCAGTCATTGTCAATAAGTCAGATCGACCACTCACTTTGTTGATATATTCGTAGGCTGGTGAGTGTTCATTTTCCATTTCATAGTAATAATTCTTTATAAACCCGTTAGATATATAAGATTGCCATGAACTACACGTGTAACTTAATAGGTCGGCCAGTCTGTCATAATTACTATGATGTGAGTTGAGTGTAGCTCACTAGCTGTAAGATTTGAGTTGCTATAAACAAAAGGGACGTAACTCCGTAATAATAGGCCTATTTATTTAGGAAAACACACAACTTTGTAGAATGAATCAAAATGGTTTTCACATTAGAACATAGGACTAGGAGTAAGATGTATTCTGTAATAACCATAGCCCGCCAGTATTAGGCAAATTAACATTGTACTGGTATTTAATTGTATTTTGTTGTATTTTGTATTTTACATGCTTGAAAACGGAAGCATAGTGAAAATTAAGTTCACCCCCATGCTCTGAAAATAAATACTGTATTATTATTAACCTTTCTCTGTCCTTTGTTCCCACTTCAGGTCCAGTCCAGTGCTACACAATATTATTCTGGTTAGAAGTGGACGTTAAGCACGAGGAACCAACCATCATTCACCATAACAGATTGTATACGTAGGACACACTGCAGCTCGCGTTATGGAGCCTAATGATACAGGAGACGATCAAAAACTTGGTGCACTGAGCATCGAACAGCAAACAAAACTAAATAACTTTAAGATTCAAACACGATTAGGAAACGAGAAGTATCTGTGTGATCATCCAGAAGTTGAATGTCTGCTTGGCGGATTCTTAGCAGATGTGTTGACTAGCAGACCCGTAAATATACAGGAGTTTGCCGCTGATTATTTCACCCAACCGAGTCTCAATACCATAGTGGAAAAACAGATGGAGGACAGGCAAGCTCGAATAAAACAAAATAAAGTTCTACAGAAAATTTGATTCTATATTATTAGTTATGTAATAAATTATTTGACAATTATATTGTTGTGCAGGAATGTAATAAATATTAGACAAATATATTGTTGTGCAGGGAGGAATGTATACCCTGAATCAATGGTTCTTAACCTTTTTATTTGCTCGTACCCTTTGAGCTTTTGTAATATTTCCCCGTACCCCCATGTCTAAAATGACAACGTATGAAACACGTTAGGTCTTACACCGTAAACTTGTATAGGAAGCCAACAGTCCACAAATCTAATTACATGTGTGCAATGCTCATGTGAAAATCGGTTTGATGATTCCATTGGAACAGGAAGTGATGTCAGTCCAAGGGTAATATACATGTAGCACCAGTGAAATGCATTCTAGTTCATTATTTTTAGTACAATTTAAGTACTAGTAGGCCTATACAGTATTGAATTTGATATCATATCTCGTACAGCCTGTTTTGATGCTTTTTATCCCTGGTGAAGAACGACTGCCCTAATACATGTGAAACCCATAGTATATTGTTGTGTAAGATTGTATAATAGAACGATATCTATTGATGTACTATCATTTTTGTGTGACCTTAACATGCTTAAATAACAAAGGGTGGGTTTTATTTTTCGGAACATATCAATAAAGAAAACAAAATCAAAATATCAACACAGATATCCAACCGGCTTGGATTCAGTTGGATCTAAAACATTCCAATCAATTTGATTCACTGCAAATAAAGATGGAGGATGTTCTGTTACTTAGGGAGCAATTTTGGACTGACATTCTCATTAGAGACAGAACCTTCACATACACATACAGTTGTAAAGCAAATGGTGGCCACTCATTGTTAATGAAGCTCCATAATACAGGCTGTAAATAAAAAATACTATGTAGGAGGTAAACAATGGGCCATGCCCCACCCCCCGGCCCACATGTTATCAAACATTGTTGTATTTGTTACCATTCTTTTTAAAAATGTCATTTTCAGCATATCATCTGTGTAGGGCAGGTTGGATCTTTAAGAAACCCTTAAGGTTGTAGCACTGCTGTGCGGGCAAAATTTCTTTCATATCACACTCATATTGCCCGTCTCCATTAGCCGAGCCAAAGCCAGAGCGGAGCAGCAGGACGTTGGTCCGAATTTCAGTTCATTTGTATCTTTAAGCCAAAGAGCACCAACTATGAGAATGAATCAACAGCATATAAACATATTAATATTAATAATTGCTGACTCAGACTGGTTAATTCTGTCTATGATATATAATTTCTATATTAATTATGATTGATACAACTGAATAATAAACTATTTTAACTGTTCCATATTGTACTCTTCTGTAATTGACTACATACAGTACTATATGTCTTGGTCACTACTCACTTCATTAATAAGCTACATGCCTAGACATTATTGTCTTTATAATTGTCTAGAGAGAGAGAGCGAGAAGGTTAACGCCCACTTGGCATGAACTAGGTAATTGCGGGACTAACACATAGTCTTTAGCAGTGGGAGGAAACTGGAGGAGAGAACCATAAGGCTGGACAGATGACCATATTCCGTGACAGTATATATATAAAAGGGGAATAGAAACCACTTTACTTTACTCAATGACATACCTAATGATCTGGTTTCACTTAGCCAGCACACTATAGGTCATTGTGTTTTCTGGGTCAGACAATAGATTATTGGAGTACCATAATTATTCTAGTTCATGTGTATTAAGCTTCCCTGTCAATGTTTAAATAAGGTTAAAATGATACACAGCATGGTAATTGATTTAATGTAGATTATTTATCTTATATCTAATAAATAGATGAAACGGCTGACCTCGTGAAACAGAGCAAAGAAAGAAATATTGAAAAACTTCCTGTTATTTGGTTTACAAGTGGTATTTATTCTTTGGCTCTTAAGGACATTAAACTGAGATAAGTTGGGCTTAAAGATGCTTTCCTGCCTACAAACTGTGTGATTTGATGATATATTTATTCAAATTAAAATTGAACCATATATTTGTCCCGACATAACGGACGAATTCCGAGAAACTTCATCGGCCAACAACAGGATCGATCCCAGGAAGTTATGCTTTGTGACTCTCTGAATTTGGAGAAGGAGCAGTGAAATTGAACAATGCGAGACAAATTGTCCCCAGTTTAACGTCATACTTTTCTGCACCGACTGGGCTAATCAAATAACATATACCAAGTTTAGAACCTCGGCAAAATCGTGACTATAGAAATTCAATATTAAATGATAAATCAATTAACAGATTGATTTGTATATTATCTCAGTAAGCAATCGTTTATTGTATGTATTTGACTAGGAAGTCAATATTTGGGATAAATGGGTTAATCGATACTGCTAATAAGCCAAATTGATCTGAATTTTACCATTTGGCTCAATATATGCTTTGGCCTTAAACATGCATTCCAGCATACAAATTGTGTTATTTGATGACATATTTAACCTAAAAACATACTCAAACTAATTTGATATTAAAAGTTTGCTTGAAATTGTTCTGAAAACACGATTTTAAGCAATCTTGTTTGTCACTTGACTTGTTTCAGGGAGAATCTATTTCATGTTGTATTTGTTGTCAGTCGCTGTCCATTTACCATAAATTTCGTAGGGTTAGTAAATAATTGGTTTATCTCTGCCAACTACTTTTCCTGCCCTTGAATCAACGAGTCTACTGAATGTTCTCAATACCTCTAGCCATTAGATCAATACATAAGAAACGCCACTTCCATCACTCGACAACAGCGGGGTGGGGGCTGTTCTGGTGTGACTGACCGAGGAGTCTCGGGTTCTGCCCCGGGAAAGTTCCTTGCATCTGAGGCCATTTGTATAGGCTCAATATGAGCCCGAGACATGGACCCGGAGCAGTGGATAAGACACCTTTACATTTTTGTCCTGTGGGCGTCATATGGGTGTTTTTCATAGAATCTACTAGAATCTACATGTAGATTGTGTCTCACTATACATGTATACTAATATGCCATACCCTGTTTAGAACTAAGAGGAATGATAGGCCCACTTCTTAATTGGTATCCCTTAAATCATTAGAGGCGGATATCACAAGATATAAAGCTAGGAGTAAAATTGGGTGACAGTACAAAATAACACAGAGACAAGGTAGTAATGCCTCATGACAAAATGGCAGAGGGAAGTAATGCCACTGAGAAGTAATGTCACAGGACCGAATGTAAGCGAGCAGGGCTTTACACATTGAGCCACAGCGACTGCTGAAAATAAATACAAACAAGAGATAGATAAACACTTTATTTTTAATTAAAGAAAGTTACCGTAAACTGGGGCTACTTTGTACATTCTTTGGAGATTTTCTTTTATATATAAAAATTTATTTCGATTATGGTTTTCTTTTCAAGTGCAGTGATCAGGTTTGGTATAAGGCTACAACATGCACTGTTAAACAAATTGAAATAACCATCTTAAAATATGTATTTTTTTAAAACTATGGCTGTTCAATGATACATAACGCTTTGAACATATCAAAATTATAAGACTTCTGCAACAGAAATAAACACATCTTTAAAAAAGCATCTTCACTGAGGACACTTTTTGGCCTTTTAAAAAATAATGCTAACTAATGCTATGATAAACAAAATAATGAACATGTTTCTTTCATGATAAAAATGTGGTTAAAAATTTGAAAATATTAAATTCGAAAACATCAAAAACTTTAAAACATCAAAAACAAACTTCATAATGTCGGGAACAAAATCCCTGATATAGTGTTACTGAAGGTCAACAAAAAGTTACTATTATGATTCAAAATTAACACATATTTTATAATATGAACCCAGTAACATGTTTTGTAGGGTTTCTTTGAACACCCTATGGGCTTAGTATGAACTGTTCAAAGTTACCCCACAACACATGTTCAATGATGATCAAATTGGAAAAGTTAGATTTTTTGGAATACTTTTTGAATTAAGATTAAATAAAATATATATTTTAGACCATGAATATACTTGCGACACAGAGAAAACATTTGTAGATAGTGAAGTTAATCATTCATATCAAACCTACAAGAAGTTCCCAGAGACTCAAAATCAACCCTTTCTCAATCCACCATGTTCATTTTTTGTGCGGACCAACAAAAGAAAGGTAACTTCACAATGACCACAAAAATAAATCACAAAAAGGTCATAAGTTAGTTGCTAAAAATTTTTTTTAATGTCTTTCCAATTTGTTTTTGGCAATTTTCAGTTAAATCATTTATCAAAAAATGTTCAAAGTTCCCCCCGGTTTCAAAATAGCCCCAGTTTACGGTACTGTGAAATATCAAGAAGTGCTACAGCAGAATAAAAAATAGGCGGTAGGCCACATAGGAGGATAAAGATATTATCTACAACAGGAAGTTAACACTAATTGAATAGTTTTTTTTTTAAAGACGTCGCCTCAGCATATTTGCTACAGCAGGGAGTTAAAATTAATTGCTTAGCTTCCATGGATGGTGTCAAGATATCTGCTACAGCAGGGAGTTAAAACTGATTGTATAGCTTTCAAGGATATTTAATAAAGCAGGGAGTTAAAATGGATTGCATAGATGGCATCAGGATATTTGCCACAGCAGGGAGATAAATGTGATGGATATAGCTCCAGTGAAATTAGGTCAAGGTGTATGAACAGCACTGGGGTATTTTTTTAATTTATTTCTATAATTAGAGCATAATTTACATGAACTGGGTTCGAAGAATAGTGTTTCCCAGCGGTACATAGTGATTTTGTTTGGATGGGGGGGCAAAAATGAGACCGATTGATGCACAGGCCCCTAATATGAGTGACACAGGTGCAAGCTTTTAAGTGGGGTCGGGGGGCATGCATCCCCCACCCCACCGGAGAAATTTTTGAATCTAGAGTCTTTGAATGTTCCTCCCTTCATCATTCCTGCACCCATTGAGATATTACATTTTATAACATTCAAATCTATGAAATTAAACTTTTAAATGGACGGTAACGGGATAAAGAAAAGAAATAATATGAAATAATTACGATCTATGGACCAGGAACTGACAATGTTGATGGATGAAATTCTAAAATCTAATTCACCAAAGAAGAAGCATGCCAATTTTCATGTCAAACAGACAACAAGCAGATGAGTAGGAGTTAGCGATCAGTTCCTGGTTTAAAAAAAATACAAACACCAATATGGCATCCTTTCTAGCAGCAAATACCAAAGCAAAAATATGTCATGACAATATATCATTTAAAATAATGACATGACAATTTATCATATAAAATTTGACATGTCATGATCATTTATCATATAAATATATATGTCATGACCATTTATCACATAAATATATGCCATGACCATTTATCATATAAATATATATGACATTACCATTTATCATATAAATGTCATGATCATTTATCATATATCATGACAATTTATCATATAAATATGTCATAACAATTTATCATATTTATAAAATATGACATACAGTTTACCAAATAAAATATATGGCACAACAATTCATCGCATAAAATCTCTTCATACAGTAACATTAACCATATATAAACACTTTTCATACAATAACAATGTTATTTAAACACTTTCCATACAAGAACATTGGTGTTATTTAAACACATTCCATACAAGAACATTAAAGTTATTTATACAAGAATATACAAGAGCATATTTGAGCAATTGTCGAATTAAAGGTATACCAACAATTTGTATTCCAACATGTTGATCAGGGTTAGTAATTTTAAAGATATACACATCAACAGTAATAGATGCATTATGTAAGAGCTAAATCTACTTATTGCAGGTCTTTATTTTGACCTCAAATGATATTCCCTTTTCATTATCTATTTTTTAACTATTATAGCGAGAACTGTCAGCTCTTTATCTAAATCCTACATAATGCATCTTTAAACTGAACAACATTTAAAGATGTCTAAAGCTATAATGTTTTTTAAATTATAGGCTGTTAATGTTAATTTGGGTTAATCAGAGTGCTCTCTGTATAGACTAGTAACCCTTGGGAAAACAAGGGGTAATATGCAACCTTCGAATCCATTATTCGTTGAAGGTCGCCAACAACAATTTATCTACATAACAGAACAATGGTATGCTAGAAAGACAAATGGTAAATCATAAACAAAAAAGTATCTTAAAATCATGCGTTAATTTGTTCTGTACATACAATCCCTAGTCTCTTAATAATGGCAATTAATAAAGGCTTTACCTAAAGCCGCACATCGTCTTTTGCAATTTTCTGGCAACATCCCATTTTTCACGACTTGGTCATTTAACATTTAAATAAGAAAACACAATCTAAACATCCGGACTTGGATTCAAGCCAAATAAAAAAGAGGTCCATCAAAAGATTTCAGCAAAGATTACAGGTGGCGCTGATTGGTTTTAACCAGAACGTACAAGTTGTTTGCGCTCTGTGGATGGCAAATTTTTAATCCATCATATGTATTTTAATACTGATCGGAATTGAGCCATTTTTCGACTGATATTCCATTTGGATATTCAACAACTTCAGAGACTAATTTGTAAATCAACAAATGACTTTTAAAATACAGAATGAAAGAATGTAAAATAATGTACAATTAAAACCATTCAAAAACCGTATATAAATATACAATGTATCAAATTTTAATCATTTTTACCCCTAAAAATATACAATTACCGGTAACCCTTATAACCTTCCCTAAAAATATACAATTAACCCTTCAAATATACAATTTACCCTTTAACTTTCTCTAAAAATATACAATCAACCCTTTAAACCTTCCATTATTATACACAATAAACCCTTCCAACCTTCCCTAAAAATACTGTCTTCATTAGCCCATTTGGAGCAGAACAGTAGCTAGCTAGGATGTTAAACCCCATTTTATTTCATTTCATTTCCCTAAAAATATAAAATTAATCTTTTTAAACTTACAATTAACCTTTTTTAACCTTCCCTAAAAATATACAATTAACCCTTTTAACCTTCCCTAAAAATATACAGCTAACCCTTCTACTTTACTATAGATGGGATACAGAAGCCAGATCATGTTTGGCGTACACGAAAAAGAACCCTTGGCAGTTAGAATTCAAAGAAAGAGTAAAAGTTGTCCAAGCAAAATGTCACACTGAACGGTGTATGAGATCAGAATAAAAGAAAAGGTTAAATGATTATGCTCCTCTTCATTAGTCACTGGATGATGCAAAAACGTGACAAGTTAAACCCCTTTTTATTTCATTTGTGTAATCATTATATCTGAGCATTATTCTAATTTTTGGTAACTTTTTACAAACTCATTTAACAGGTCAATGATATCGTTTATATCATGATTGTCAACTTCTTGTGATTGTGGAACATTTCTTTTGAATTCGTACAGAAAGTCTAAAATTTGTTTTAATTTCACTCCATGTCCTTTCATCAGTTCCATAATAGCATTGAAAGGGCCATTGGTGTTATCTCCTCTTCTGTGATACCTTAAACAAACCACAAAAATAAATTGCTACACAGCTACAAAACAGCTAGGCCTACACACAGCCATTTTGTCAACAAACCAACATTAAGGCTGATGTCCTGCCTTAATCCCAAAATACATGGGCCTAGATGACCTTGATCCTTATTATTTACTTGCACATTTATCTTTTTTATGAAGCATCCAGCAACAAAACTGCTTACTACTATATGCTTAACCTGAACAGAAGATGTGCATTATCAAACTTAAGTCATGATGTAATAAAATCAACGTCCATCATTGTGTTCTAAAATCTCAGCCAATCTAATTGCTGATCTCTGTGTGACTTAATAATGTGTTATAAGAAATCTGTGTTTACCGATTTCAATAACAACCCCAAATTTTCCTGATGCATTAACTCGTGAAATTCAGATTAAGTAGTTAATCAATTACGATAGGTGTATGACACTGATGACGTATTTACTTAATTAATCCAGCCTAATTATCAAGGACAATCGATATTAGTAATAGTTATACCCTCAGTGCAGTAAATATGTTTAGGAATTTTGCATATTATTTCACCATATCTTGATGTCTGAATGGGCATTTTCCCGGTCCAACGTTTGCCAAATTGCGTAGAACATGTCCGGTGTATATATACAGACAAGCCAGCATCCATGACCTCAGCATAAAAACAAATCATACTTATTCAGGGGAGCCATGGTGGTTGTCGTAGTGCCGCTGTCCAAGCAAAAAATTTCCCCCATAGTACACTGCATAAGTGCATAGTGTATGCCCGTCTTCATTAGCCCAGTTGCAGCAGAAAAGTAGGAGGTTAAACCCCATTTCATTTCATTTCATACTTACTCCAGTCTGTTGATGACATGAGGCGGCAAGTGTAAGATTTCTCTACCAATAACATGCCATGTCACTCTATACTTCTGTTCACTTCGTTCAAGATAGTCTACTAATCTTTCCATAACTATTCTATTTTCATAAACTTTTATCAGTTGTCTTTCGTCCGCATTCTCTTCAGTGATCTCTACCAACAGACAAAATATCTTATTAATAAAACAATACACCAAGAATTAAATTATATTTGATCTTATAATCTAATTGGCACTCACAGTGCCTCAGTGAGTAAGATGTTGGCTCACTAACCTGGTGGTCCTGTGTTTGGTTACAGTGTTGGCAAGGGACAACATTTAGTCGTTTGGATGGGATAAAAAAAACTAAGGTCCTGTGTGCTGTACACGTAAAAGATCTCTTGGCAGTTGCCGCTGTCCAGGCAAATTTTGGCTCATAGCACACTGTATGACATATATGTCTCCATTAGCCCAGTTGGAGCTGAACAATAGGACATTAAACATCATTTTCAAAATGAAATAAGATAGGTTGCCAGGCAACGAAACATACGCCCACAGCAGCTAAATCGTCCGGGCAGTCAACAAGAGTTGTCGCATATTTTTACTTTTTTCGGTAATGAAACATTTATAATACACTAATATCTGATTAAGAGCAACAACTCAGAAAACCATTAGAATTTGTTTGGTTTTTATAAAGTTCTGCCCCATGCTAACGTTTTGTATACAAAACTTTTAATACTGTATCATGGATTTAGCTGTTCCAAGTCATAAAAATTCATTGAAAATCAATATACTTGTTCGTCTCAAGATCCTAAACTCTGTGTATCAATCTGAAGTCAATCGGATATTAACTTTGGCCTCTAGAGCGTCCACAAGATTTTTCAAAGTGATCAAGGGCCATAACTTTGGCAGTAATTATCAGAAATCTTTGAAAATCAATAGGATTCTTCGCCTCGTGACCTCAAACACTGTGTATAAATTTAGTCAATCAGATATTAACTTTAGCCTTTAGAGCATCCACAAGGTTTTTTGAAGTGATCAAGGGCCATAACTCTGGCAGTAATTATCGAAAATCACTGAAAATGAATAGGCTTCTTCGTCTCATGACCTTAAACACTGTGTATAAATTTAAAGTCAATCAGATATTAACTTTAGGCTCTAGAGCATCCACAAGATTTTTCAAAGTGATCAAGGGCCATAACTCTGGCAGTAATTATCGTAAATTGCTGAAAATCAATAGGATTCTTCATCTCATGACCTTAAGCACTGTGTATAAATTTAAAATCAATCGGATATAATAACTTTGGCCTCTAGAGCGTCCACAAGATTTTTTTGAAGTGATCAAGAGCCATAACTATGGCAGTAATTATCAGAAATTGCTGAAAATCAATAGGCTTCTTCGTCTCATGACCTTAAACACTGTGTATAAATCTAAAGTCAATCGGATATTGACTTTCGCCTATAGAGCGTCCACAAGATTTTTTGAAGTGATCAAGGGCCATAACTCTGGCAGTAATTATCGGAAAACGCTGAAAATCAATAGGCTTCTTCGTCTCATGACCTTAATCACTGTGTATAAATTTAAAGTCAATCGGATATTAACTTTGGCCTCTAGAGCGTCCACAAGATCTTTTGAAGTGATCAAGGGCCATAACTCTGGCAGTAATTATCGGAAATCGCTGAAAATCAATAGGCTTCTTCGTCTCATGACCTTAAATACTGTGTATAAATTTAAAGTCAATCGGATATTAACTTTGGCCTCTAGAGCGTCCACAAGATTTTTTGAAGTGATCAAGGGCCATAACTCTGGCAGTAATTATCGGAAATCGCTGAAAATCAATAGGCTTCTTCGTCTCATGACCTTAAACTCTGTGTATAAATTTTAAGTCAATCGGATATTAACTTTGGCCTCTAGAGCGTCCACAAGATTTTTTTGAAGTGATCAAGGGCCATAACTCTGGCAGTAATTATCGGAAATCGCTGAAAATCAATAGGCTTTTTCGTCTCATGACCTTAAACACTGTGTATAAATTTAAAGTCAATCGGATATTAACTTTGGCCTCTAGAGCGTCCACAAGATTTTTTGAAGTGATCAAGTGCCATAACTCTGGCAGTAATTATCGGAAATCGCTGAAAATCAATAGGCTTCTTTGTCTCATGACCTTAAACACTGTGTATAAATTTAAAGTCAATCGGATATTAACTTTGGCCTCTAGAGCGTCCACAAGATCTTTTGAAGTGATCAAGGGCCATAACTCTGGCAGTAATTATCGGAAATCGCTGAAAATCAATAGGCTTCTTCGTCTCATGGCCTTAAACACTGTATATTAACTTTAGCCTCTACTTGTGGACGCCGGACGGACGGACGGACGGACGGGGGCGACGACAATATACGACCACATTTCAATGTGGGCGGATAAAAATGGTTTTTAACCATTTATAAACATCCTTTTTTCTGCCTCAACTAGTCTAATGAAGACGGGCATACAACATTATTTGTAGTATGAATAAAAATTTTTGTGGAAAATGTATAATAAAAGTTAAGCTACTTACCTGGTGCTGCAGGTTCTTCTAGAACAAACATATTGGCATCATTAACAACTCCGTTCATTTGTGTGCTAAGAAGCACAGTTCCATCACCATCTGTTTAACATAAAATATTTTCCGGTAAAAAAATTTTTTTTCTCTAACCAATTATTTGACTAACAAATGTAAATAAAGAAAGTACTTAAGTGTGAATCCACTTGGTGACATATTATGTCACAGTTGGGATCAGTCAGCTAAAAGCCCAATAGGTAAACTATATTTCTAACCTGGTAATGTAAACAAGCCAACAGTGAGTGAGGCTGATGTCCCCTGCAGAAATCCGAAAATAAATAGATGAACACATATAAATAAATTGCACATTTATCTAAGCCGAGAAAACCGTATTTTAATATCACTGTTGCCTAGATTGTCAATGTTACCGTTGTCAAGATAATTAACAAAGTCTTAAATATCCATTTTTGCATTTAATTATCAATGGGCGTTGAACATCAGATCGGATTCAAATCAAATGAAAATCAGACACATAAGATGGCATCAGGCATTGGTCTTTACGTGTTAATAAATGTGTAATTAATAGTTTACATAACATTTCAGGCCTAAAGAAAGACCTTCAATGTGCAGATTTACCTCTTGCATAATGTATGTTTTATAAAAACTTAAAGCTATCGTGTCCCAAATCATCAACCAATCAAATTGCTTATCTCTGCTTACCCTAAGCAGTAAATGCTCATCTTCGAAATCCATCAAGACATTCACCTAATAAACACCTACACCATGTTTGAACATTCTAGCTCAACTAGAAGGAGTGTTATTGTTTGCCAAAGTGTGACGGACAGACAGACAGATGGACAGACTCATTTTAATAGTCCCCTGCTTTCTTCAAAAGGCGGGGGACAAATATTATGACTGGGAGATTTCTTGTCGGACTGTGCTGCAGATATATCAGTCTTCTAAGTGATGTATTGGCTTTTTTTTTTTTTTTTTTTCAAAGACTGTACTGGTACATCATATTTCCGAATCGGATAATTGATGTTATTTCTCTTGAATAAGATTCCTAAAATGAACACTAGTGAGATTATAATCCATTAAATAAACAATCGACTTTTGTTTTAGTGAGGTAAAAATTGTTTTCACTCAGATTTGAGCTTACATATATTTCTAAGCCATTGGAACAGAAGATATTTAAGGTCTAAACCATGGTAATCTACATGAATATGAGAACCAAATCGGTTAAATTTACTGTTCAAATTAAGAAATATTTTGTGGTAAATTTGCTGTTCAATTTACGGATTAATTTGTACTCCACTTTAATGGATGATGGCAGAACAAACAACTTTTGATAGGTTCGTAGAATCAATCAACATGGCCAATGAAATCATCAAGGGCAGATAATTTGAACTGGTGACTACTTCATGAATTGATCACAGGTTTAGTGGGATAGAACAGAACAATAGTTCTCAGACAAGCTTTACTGATTATTTCCCAGACAAGCCTTTACTGATTTGTGATGTCATGTACTAATTTTGTAATGCAGAGATAACAACAAACATTTCTATTTAATTTAGATGCATATAAACAGAAAGAGAGAGATTGAGTTTAATGTCCACTCAACATAAACTAGGTCATATCGGGACTAACATATTGTTCCATCTTATTTCAATAAATAGCTTGCTCGTCATGGTCTTTAGCAGTGGGAGTAAACCAGAGGACCAAGAGAAAACCCATGAGCTTGGACTGTCGACCCGTCTCCTTGGCATGTACAATCAGGGGATCAAAACCAAGCCACTTGACTCAATAGCAGACCTTATGATCTGAAGAGGTTACATTAGATTAGACCCTTCAGCCAACACCCCCCACACACATCAAAACAGAATAAGTTGATAATGTGTAGCCTTCAAACAATAAAGCATAAAAGAAAGATATTTGTAAAATTTAATTACAGTTTGGATCAGGTGCAGATTCTACCACTGATGGCGTTGGAGCTACAAACAAAAATGAAATGGGGTTTAACGTGCTATTCTTCTGATCTGACTGGGCTAATGAAGACAGGCACAAGCTATAGTGTGTGCCATGAGAGAAATTTTGCTTGGACAGCAGCGCTAGGGTCTACTCTTACATTGAATTCCAGCTGCCAAGGCTTCTTTTATGTACACACCAATGGTACAGTTTTTTGTACCATCCAAACGACTATATACTGGGGGCTTGCCAGACCCTTTGTTCTGCACAACTGACAACTACAAGGGTTCATGTACATTCATGCCAATGTGTACATAGGACGGGGGGAACCACACCAGAAAATAGCGAAGAACTTTCTCGGCCAACACCAGGATTGAACAAGGGACCTCCAGGCTAGCGAGCCGACGTCTTACTAAGCATGCCAATTTAAAAAAATAGTGATTGCAGTAATTCCTATCAGAATTAAACAATAAGTATACTGTCCTCTGTTATTGTGGTAATAAGGACTTTTGCCCTAACTTTGTAGTCAATACACTTCAATTCTTTCGAACGCTTATAATGTTTATCATTATAACATAGACCATTTAGTTGTACCTGGCTTTTTTATACATTTCACCAAGGTATTTTTCCTTCAATATGCTCACATTTATATTTCATGTGGCATATAGCAGATCATGACTCACCCTGCACTGACTATTAGAGGCATGTCACCAATTAACACATAAATCTTTGATACATTTTTAATCCTAACTTGGGCCATCTTAATAGACATTCTCATAAAAATGTGGGACATCCACCAACATATAACAATAGCTACTGAAATTCCCAGCAAGCCATACCCAAATTTACTTTGTTATCTATTTTTCATGGCCTCACTGTCCTCCTCACGGAAACCCACTTTTAATCCCTTTAACCATTCATCTTCAGAGACCCTTAGTTGGAGAATACCGATTTAAAAAAAATAGATTTCAATATCATGTTTTAGCACTAAGAAAATCTTACCTGGATGAGAATTGCATATTTTTTCCTTTATTTTAAACCTTTTCCCTGAATAATAAAAAGACAGACTGAAATGACATGCAGAGACCTTGTTTAAAATTTGATAGTTTGCAGACTGACATATGCCATGCACTGTGCTATGATTAAAATTTTGCCCAGACAGCCACGCTACGGCCTACTCTTATAATATATCAAGGGCCCTTTTATGTGCATGCCAATGTGTACAAAGGGTCTCTGTTTTTCGTCCCATCCAAATGACTATACATTGTCACTTGCTAGGCTGTCCGTTCTACACCACTGACATGAGGGAACTACACTGATAAACTTTCTTGGCCAAGCCGGAGATCGAACATAGGACCTCTAGGTTAGCGAGCAAACGTCCTACTCATTGAGTCACAGTTGCTCCCCTGTTTTGATACAGAAGTGAACTGTGAACAGAATACTTTCAGAAGTGAGGGTTAACCTTTGATTTCAACAGAGGATGTTGTCAAATGTTTCCTAGGAAACTAGCCAGAAGAGTCAGTCATGTTTGAGAAGCGAGTGTATGGTAGAAATGGAAGTACAGAACTCACAGCCCCCATATCCGAGGTTAAAGGCGAAGGTTTTTCTTTTTTGGGATACAGTGTCTAATGGAAACTCGTCATGAGCATCATCACTCCAATCTAATGCACTGCTCCTGGCAACAAGTGACTGCCCGGTGTACCCAACCTTGCTCCGATCTAGACAGGGTCGATATTCTATACTGTTATGTTTTGGCCAGGTTATTATGTGAATTGATTAAGAGGATAAGATATATAAACCATAGTAGCAAGTAGACCCCACATCACTGGAAATATGCACATACACATACACAGCACACATTCACAGATATAAAACTATGGAAGTCAATTGTTGACAAAATAATAATGATTTGTAAATATATTACAGATACCTAATAAGGTTGTGCGCTGGCTGGCAGTAGGATGACTGGGATGGGGCAAGCAATTGCTGACTGACCTGATGTGTAACCTTCGCGTCTAGAGACAATTGGTACATAGCAAGATTTACGCTGGCTGGCAGTAGGATGAATGTGTCCAGCAGCTAATTTCATTCACTTGAAACTACTAACATTTAAACTGTCTTATATTTTATCATACTTACATAGGATTACTGAAAATACAAGAATTATGAATATTGCAGAGCCTACACTACCACCTATTATTATATAATCATCTCTGGGTTTAGCATCTGTTACCAGTACTTCTTCTGCAGAACCTATTTAATACAAAACAGTTAATATATTAGTTTTAAACTTTATTGAGCTAAAATTCTTTTATTTAGGTGGACGCATGTCATTTTGTTAGATGGGGCCTGGAAAGATCAGGGTGTGTATAGTGATATCTGGAAATGAAATGAAATTAAATGCGGTATAACCAGGGCTGCCGACAACCAGTATCGCAGCGCAATTTGCGATACATATTTTGTCCGTTGCTAATCAAAAATTAAAATCTGACGTTTTTGATTTGCAGTAACTGTGTATCATTAATATGCCTGTCATTTTGGATATTGACACGAAGATTTATCCACATTTCTCAACACTTTCAAAGTGTATAAAATATCAAATAAATTTTATAAGCAAAACTGAATTCTCTGTGTGACATTTTCTTCTCGAACTACCCAGACTCAATTCATTATACTATATAATACAGGGACATAACTCTATGAATTTTGACTATTAAACCGGAAATAGGGAATCAAGTAGTACCATTCATGTTGCGAGACATGTCAATTTCGAGTAATTATATCAGTATTCAACGTATCCCCAACGTATTGTAAATAAAATATAAAAAATATTGTAAATAAAAAAGAATTCGCGTAAAATATTATTGTTTATATCGCGTGCGTCTAGTTAATCGAGATTATTCGTAAAATACTGTGTGCGTCCGATTGAACAAAAATAGTAACACACGATAAAAAGCGGACGAAATTACATTCAGAAATTAAAATGAGTGGGACTTCGGAAGCCACTGCCAAGAATTGGCTTCAAACATAGGCCTAACCAAAAATCTACATTCAGAAATGTTCACAGCTACCTTTAGCAGTGCTAAAATTCTAAAAATCTTGTTATTTAGGTGTTTTATGTTGAAACTGAAAATCTGCTAATCAATTTTTAAATTTGCTAATCAAATTTGGCAAAATTGGACTTTTTGATTAGCAGTGCTGCTAATCATCTGTGAAAAATTGCAGACAGCCCTGGGTATAACGTCCTACTGCTCCGACTGGGCTAATCAAGACAGGCATACATACAGTGTGTTACAAGGAAAATTTTGACCGGACAGCAGCGCTACAGCCTACACCTATATCAAATTCCAGCTGCTAAGGGATCTTTTACGTGCACGCTAATGTGTACATGGGACCTCTAAGAACTAGACACATGTCCTTGTCAGGCCCTCCTTCCTGCACTACTGACAACGGGAAACGATGCCGGAAAATCTTGATGGCTTTCTCAGCTAACACAGGAATCAAACACACGACCTCCAGGTCAGCGAGCCAACATCTTACTCACCGAGCCACCGTGGCTCCCCCGCTGAATAGAAGATTCAATATCATCAGTTACATCACCCCAACCAAAAAGATAGGTTGCCTGGCAACGAAATGTACGCCCACAGCAACTACATCACCCCAACCAAAAACCCAGAGAGAGAGAGAAATGGGGTTTTACGTCCACTCGACACAAACTGGGTCATTTCGGGACTAACATATGGTTTAATTTTATTTCAATAATTCGCTTGCGTGTAAGGGTCTTTAGCAGTGGGAGGAAACCGGAGGACCCGGAGAAAACCCACGAGGTTGGACAGGCGACCCTACTCCTTGTCACTTACAACCAGGGATTCGAAACCACGCCAGTTGACTCAATGGCAGGCCTTATGATACAACACGCACGTGCTAACCATTCGGCCATCCAACCCCCCAACCAAAAACCCCCTCAAATTTACATGTCTCACAGAAACAGATTAATAATTGAATTTTTAATAGTCATGTAATGTGGGGGGAATGTCCATGCCAGGCTCCCATCGGGGTCACACACCACCATCAAAGGAAAACCATGTTAACATTGGGAGCGACACAAGACCTGCGTCTTACTCACTGAGCCACTGCGGCTGGCAGTGAACTATAATGACACTTGTCTGTATTTTAGTCAGGTCATAGAGCAGATATATTTTTTATTTTATATGCAGGAGTCACTGTGGCTTAATGAGTCAGACGCTGGATCACTCACCAGAAGATTCATTAGATTTTCTAGCCTGGTGTTCCCGTTCCGCGGGGTGTTAGGTGACCGAATGGTTAAAGCGTGTGCGTTGCATAATAAGGCCTATCATTGAGTCAAGTGGTGTGGTTTATATTGTGTATCCTCCGGTTTCTTCCTAGTGTTAAAGACCCCTACCCGCAAGCGAATTAATGAAATAAAATTGAACCATATGTTAGTCCTGAAATGACCTAGTTTGCGTCAAGTGGATGTTAAACCCTTTTTCTCTCTCTCTCTCCCCCGTCCTGTGTACACATTGGCATTTATGTACATTGGCATTTGGAGTTCAATGAAACACCATTTCATTTTCATATTGAATTTTAATTTTTAAAATGTCAACTCGATCACAGCTCATAAAATATTGTTAAAGATCTCACCTATCTCTGTAATATTAAATACATTTTCCTTAGTGTAGCCATTCGTTGTGTGATTGTTCCTGCTGGGTATTGGCCTACAGGCAGGTTTTGTTGTTGGAAACCATGTCAAATTACCAGTACACTGTGACCATGTATAGTCAACATCTACTGCATAACCGTTGGTACATTGTAATGTACAATTACTGCCAACAGTCATGTTACCATACAGACACGTCACATTACCATGCTCATCAGACCACAGCTCACACCCTACATACAAACATAAAATAAAATATGAAATGAGAACATAAAAAATCAGCGGCAGCCAGGCAGGATACGCCCACATTTTGCAAGAGATGGATAGAGAACAAGCTAAAAACAAACATGATTTTTTGTACAATCAGGGGCAATAATCCAGAAAGTTATGGCCTGAAATGTGCAAATATCAAACAGGACAGAGATCTTTGGGATAAAAAGATATGTTTAAGTTTCGTCAAAATCGGATAAAAATTGTGACCTCTAGAGGGTCAACAACCATCGTATTACCCACTTCAACACAATGATTAATCTGCGTACAAAGAGCGTCCATTTTGTCGGGCAGTTCTATTTTTATTTTCCCAAAATACGAATTCAACCTTCATTATGGTGGAATGGTGATGTATTTAAAGGGTTTTTAAAATCGGATAAAAATTGTGACTTCTATGGGGTCCACAAGCTAAAAACACAATTTTTCGTACAATCAGGGTCCATAATTCAGGAAGTTATGGTTCGATATGCGCGAATATCAACAGGAACCGAGATCTTTTGGTTATAAACATGCATTTCAGGTTTCATCAAAATCAGACCTCCAGAGGGTCTACAACCCTGATACACAATATTTTGACACTATTAGCGAACGAGGGGCGGCAATTTTGTCTGTCAGTTTCTGTCCAATGTTTATGAAATTCGAACTCAACCATCCTTAGGGTGTAACGGTGATATATTATAACGTTTTTTTTTTTAAATCTGATAAAAATTGTGACCTCTATGGGGTCCACAAGCTAAAAACGTGATTTTTCGAAAAATCAGGGGCCATAATTCAGGAAGTTATGGTCCGATATGTGTGAATATCGAAAGGAACCGAGATCTGTGGGTTATAAACATACATTTCAAGTTTAAACCAAATCATAATCCATGAAGTTACAGTCCAATACATGCTAATATCGAACGGAACCAAGATCTTAGGGTGATAAACCTATATTTCAAGTTTCATTGAAATCGGATAAAAATTGTGACCTGTAGAGTGTTTACAAACAATTGTGGACGGACGGAGAGACGGATATGAAAATGTGGGCATATAAAAACAATCTAAAAGACTCGCAACGAAGATGAATCAACCACCTCTCATTTCCACTAAAGTCTGTTTTGTACTGCTGTTGAGCTGTGATTTTTAAATATCTATTTATGTCTACTAGTATGTACATGTATCTCTGCTGGCATCATCGTTTCATCCAGCAGCTCTGATCTCTTGAGCATTTAAACGAATTGTGGACGGACAGACAGACAGGGTTAACAATATAATATGCGCACATAAAATGTGGACATATCTTAAAATGAAATCTAAATGATTTTTAGAATTTCGAGAGCCACAGAGGCTCAGTGAGTGAGGCGCTAGCTCACAACCATGGAGGTCCTGTACTCTATCCCCGCTGTTAGCCTTTGGGATTTTTCAGGGTGGTTTTCCCTATGTCAGTGGTGCAGGACTGAGGGTCTGGCAAGGAAGAGCATATACAGTAGAATCTGCATTAAGCAGCCACCCAAGGGAATTTTCACAACTGACCGCTTAACGGGAGTGGCCTCTTAATAAAATCTCATTGCTTTTTGTGCTGACATAAATATTAAATTAAAAATTACGCTTGGAAGCGGTAAATTTGGCCGTCGCTGAATCTTGCGCCGAACGAAAATTCTTTACTCAAATCTCGGACATAACTTAACGGGAGTGGCCTTTTAATAAAATCTTGGTGCTTTTTGTGCTGACATAAATTAAATATTACGCTTGAATGCATTGGATGCGGTAAATTTGACCGTCGCTGAATCTTGCGCCGAACGAAAATTCTTTACTCAAATCTCGGACATAACTTCTGTAAACTTGTCATTTTGTACCAACCTTCGATACTACTGTCTACCACTGTGATGCATTCCATAATATTTATCCATTTTTGTGAAGAAAATCAATGAATTCATTTTATTTTATCAAAAAAGCACATGGACAAAAAAAAACATCGCTAATTTCATGACCTATTTACAGGGGGTGTAACTCTGTATGTCATATTATAAGAGGCGCTAAGAGAGATACTAGATGATCGTGACAAAACTCGGTACTTTTATTTTATTCAATCAGTATCAAATAATGTGTCGTTACGCGTGAAAACAATGATCAGGTTAGTCGTTTAATAAAACAAAAGATTAATTAACAGATAATCCCGGGTTGATTGTTATTTTTACATTTCTTTTTACCTGATCAGTGGGGGTCCAGTTAATTAACTACTACTCACGGGATTAGCGGGGGTGTTACAAAGAACGACAAGATGATATCATTCAACAATGGCCGTTGAATGGGCTATGTTTTGTTGAATTTATTAGTAAAATAGTGACCGCTGGCCGCGTTAGATGAGTGACCGTTGAATAAAGAGATGAAACAACAGAATTTCTACGGGGGGAATTTATCGTGACCGCTTACAAGGAGATGTCGCTGAATAGGAGTGGCTGCTCATACAGATTCTACTGTATAGTTGTTTGGAGGGGGTGGAAAATCGGGGTCCCATGTACCCACCAACACATGTACATTTGATGAAAAGTAAGTCCCTCATAGCACACTGCCTGGTGTAAATATGCCCCATTGACTTCATTAACATTGTTGGTGCAGAAAAGTAGCATGTTATTTCATTTACTAGCCTCTATATTGTATGGTATGAATTTATTAAGCTTTACTTACACGGAAGAGGATCATGTGGTCCACTACACCCAATAAATTTTCCAGGTAACCATGACGGCGAAGACACAGGGCAATCGCTGATAACCCGATCCTGTGCATTATGTATATTAACAGGACAGATACGACATGGTAGACAAGTTTCAGCATTTGTCACATACTCACTGCAAAAAAATTTCATAATCCACAAACAATAATATAAGCAGTCATTGTTTTCTATATTTGACTGGTAAGCTAACAAACGCTCTCCTTAAACATACATTATGCAAGAGCTAAATCTTCCTATTGCAGGTCTTTCTTTAGGTTTGAAATGTTTTCTAAATTATTAATTAGACATTAATTAACTTATCCAGGCCATAATCTACTCTCGATGGCATCGGATTTCTCCGCTATTATATAGATTAGAACAGTTCAGCATATTTTGATTTAAGCTAAAAATGGAGGAGCGAGACTTAACTTCGAACAACCAGTACGATGGTTGAAATTATTGCTCGCGTCTTGTCAAACCTTCAAAGGCTAATATCTTCTCTCGCAAAAGAGTAATTTGAATGAAATTTTCAAATTATTCATTTTACATTTTCTATTTTTGAACTATTATAGCAAGAATAGCTAGCTCTTTGTCTGAATCTTACATAATGTATCTTTAATGTGCTAACGGTATAGTTAAAGTCAAATATCCTAAAAAAAAAAATTCGCAAATAAGGAAAACTATGTCCTAATAAGGAGAGTGATTCCTTTCATGCATAAGCCAGATTTAATGTCTATATAGCTAGGGAGAGTAAGAACAGGGGTTTAGTGTCCACTCAACACAAACTAGGTCATTTCGGGGCTAACATAGGATTCAATTATTATTTCAATAATCTGTGAAAGCATAGGGGTCTTTACCAGTTGGAGGAAACCAGAGGACCCAGAGAAAACCAACACAGTTGGACAGGTGATCCTACTCTTTGTCACATACAAGCAGGGAATCGAAACAACGCCACTTGACTCAATGCCAGACCTTATGATCCAAAGTGTCACCCAACCCCCTATTTGTCAATGATATAAAATATAATAGGGAATTTATGAGAGCTATTTCCAGCTGAAAGGTGCTCGATAGAAAAACCTCTGCATGATTCTGATTCAGACACTTGATAAGACAAATATTTCTTTCATTTTTCTTCATTGGCAGCCCAAAAAATAGCGAAAGGGGTAAATATCTACTCAACATAAACTAGGCTATTTTGGAACTAACATATTATATTTCAATAGCAGATCTTATGGTATAAAGTGCCCTGTTACACCACCCAACCATACCCTTTCTGTCTGTTTTGGGATATGTTGTCCCATCTGAAGTCTGACATCAAGAGCTGACAACTGATGTTCAAGCCTCTATACGTGCCAGGGGGCTAATGGGTTGTTTTGATTATTTAGACTGAATAAAAATAAAAACTGAAAGGTTAGATACCATCTACATTGATCGATAGAATCCTGATATCTGTCAGTAACTGTCATAACTTACATTTGGATAGATTAATTTTAATAAACTTTTAACCAATTAGTTGCAAATCATCTAAAAGAGGTTTCTTTTGACCTTTTAGTTTGGTTTTAGTGTCTCATGCTAATTAATGGGCCTATATAAAAAAAGGACTACGTAATATGGACTCAAGAAAAGAACTACATTATAAGGAATACATGATAAGGACACTAGACTAATATCTTAATGTCCCAACCCACTACAAAAGTTTCAGGAATAAACTCGTTAACTTACTATTTGCCACAGGCTATAGCTAGCTCCACTATGGCTGTGACCTGAAAACACCAGAAAAATACTTTATAGTGAAATTCTACATGATACATGTATATTTCAGAAGAGGTAAGGTGTTATACTATAGCCAAGTGGTCGGGCATTGGAGACACTCAAGGGGAGGGGACAAAGGTAGGTGTGATATCCAAGTGGTCAGGGCATTGAACAGTCAAGGGTAGGGGTGAGTAAACGAAGGGTGGTTGGACACTCAACTAGATGACCCTGTAATGACTATAGTATTCCACTTGTAACATCGTAAAGAATGAGAAATGAGGTTTAAAGTACACTTGACACTGCCTTATAGGCCATTTGGGACTAACATATGATTCAATTTAATTTTAATAATTTTGCTTGGGAGGAAACCGGGGGATAATCTGAATAAGTGTCCCCCCATGGATGAACAAAGGTGTTAGTGATGTATATTGTGATGAAACCATACTAGGAATATCAAGGATGCGTTACTGTGTACTCTTTATTAAACTCCAACTTTCAAGAGTCCATTCAGATATATATTATATGAATTATGAACTATCAAAAGCATTTTTGACAGCAGTCAATCCTGTACCACTGACAAGGGCAAACCGGGCAAGAAAATCCCAATCACTATCTCAATCAACACTGGGATTGAATCCACAGGTTCCCTAGCTGTGGCCTCCCTGTAAAATGAAATACTTGTACATTCAAAATTTATTATATAGTCGAGGCTATACTCACCACAATAATTACCGATATTACTGATCTGAAGAACATCCTATAGAAGATCTGGGTCATATAATAACAGGTAAATATAAATATATATCTACAGGTGTACCAGGTCCTGTCATATCACATCAAATCTTTCTTGCTTCTGAAATATATTTAAACAGGCATTATGCAAGAGCTAAATCTTCCTATTGCAGGTTTTCTTTCGGTCTTAAATGTTATATTAATTAGACATTTATTAACATGACAAACTCTTGATGCCATCGGATAGGTCTGATTTTAAGCAGATTAGAATGGTTCAGCCATTTAATGATTTACCGTAAAAATGATGAAGTGAGGCTTAGCCTCGAACAATCAGTACGGTGGTTGCAGTCAGTGCACACATTTTGTCAGACCTTTAAAGGCTAATATCTTTGCTCAGAATAAAGTAATTTGAATGAAATTTTCAATATATTCATTTAGCATTATCTATATTTGAACTATTATAGCAAGAACGGTCAGCCTTTATCTAAATAGGTAACTATCAACCTGTAAGTGTCTTGAGTATTGTGTCAAAATTGCTTGAAAAATCTATATAAATTCAATTAGAGTCTTATCTCACTTAAAACAACCTTCTCTATGAGTATCAATCGGGCTTTCGCGGAAGATATTCTTCAGACTCATGTCTGATTCACCTCTTAGACCACTTGAAAGACCAAAATGCAAAAGGTCTATTTACAGGGCTGATAATGCTTGACCTCCAGAAAGCATTTGACACTGTCGACCCTGTTGTCTTATGTGAGAAACTAAAACTGATGGGCGTTCAGTCTACTGATTGGTTTTACTCATATCTGTCAAACAGGAAATAAGTAGTAAATGTTGCTGATACGTTATCCAAACCTGCATCCATAACATGTGGTGTGCCCCAGGGTAGTATCCTAGGACCCTTATTATTTCTGTGCTATGTAAACGAGTTGGCTATCAGTATCCCCTCCGAATGTAAACTTATCTTATACGCCGATGACAGTACAATATTATTTTCCGGCCAGAATCCTGAAGTTGTTTCACACACACTTAGTTGTGCTCTTGATTCCTGTTCAGAATGGCTCATCGATAATAAACTGTCGCTCCATCTCGGTAAAACCAAACGTATTCTTTTCGAGAGAGAAATGGGGTTTAACGTCCACTCAACACAAACTAGGTCATTTTGGGACTAACATATGGTTCAATAGTCTTTAACAGTGGGAGGAAACCGGAGGACCCGGTATTCTTTTCGAGACCTAAACATAAACTAAGTCATATTAAACAATAACCATACCGTAAAAGCAACGGATAGCCTAAAATATTTGGGACTATATTCAGTGCCGGACTGGGCCCACCTGTCCACCTGTCCGTGACAGGTGGGCCTAAGCTCATTGAAAAAAAATGGGCCTAAGCCTATAAAGAAAAAAGAAAAAAAGAGAAAGAAAAAAGAAAGAGAAAGAAAGGAGAGGGGAGGAAAGAAAAGAAAGAAGGGAGGAGAGAACAGAGGACATGAGAAAGAAAAGATAGGAAAAAAATGACTGACAAACAACACAAAAAAAGAAGTGTACTACAAGGAAAGAACTTTATGAGTTTGACCTCATTATACCAAGAACCGTGTAATTCATCTTTTAACCTCTACTTAGTTCTTCATAAGTCATTATCGCCGAAATAATCGCCAAAAACTTGCCATTTTTGAGTTTTTCGCAAAAAATTATATTCTGTGATGTGCGTCAACAGAACTGTCAAATACGTGTACTGTATGTATATTATAATTTGCATTATTTTCATCACGTAGAATAAAAGGTTTTGGTTTTTGAAACTGAAGAGAATTCTCAAATTCATCTAATGATAGTGCTCTTGGGTCATTCTGTTATCTAATTGTATCATGAAATCAAAAATTTGCCTTCTTCTGCTTTAGTCTTGTGTGGGCGCGTACTTGTGTGGGCCTTGGTCAATGACCTGACAGGTGGGCCTTAGGCACACCAGTCCGGCACTGACTATATTTTGACAAATACTTGTCCGGTGAGGAAATTGTTAACAATATTATCAAAAAATGCCTAAGCAAAAAAAACCCCAAAAATTACTTTGTTCTGCACTGATTCAGTGCCACTTTGATTATGCCTGCTCAGCTTGGTATTCTGGTGTGAATCAATCACTTAAAAATAAACTACAAGTTGTCCAAAATAAGGTTCTTAGATTTGTATATGGGCTTGGGCATAGGGACCATGTTTCATATTCAGATATCAAAATACTAAAATGTCGAAAACCAAGTTGAACAGTTAAAACTAAACCATGTACATAAGATTTTTCATAATAATTGTCCATCATACCTTAAATCAAAATTCAAATGTGTTCGAGATACTCATCAATACGGCACAAGATCTAGTTTATTCAACTTTGCTGTTCCAAAATGCGCGGCCAGAGATCAGTTCGCATCATTTCATTATAGCGCCATAAGTATCTACCGAATTACGATTTACCGAATGATATTAGATTCACTATACAGCTTTAAAGCTGCCGCCAAGAAGTATTTATTGTCAACACAACATTAATCTGCGACAGGCCTTCATGCCTGTTCATCTGCTATTAATACAAATAGTTGATGTATAAAATGTAGACATAGATATATTTAATTATTTGTGATATATTGCAGAGATTGGCATATTTTTTAAGTTTTGTCTCCTAACGATGACCTGTCGCTACCTTGACAACTTTGGACCCCATTGGAAATAAGCACTGGATGTTATATACGTCTGCCTTTATGGGCTATCCTAAGAAAAGGTCTCTTCATGACACCATATCTACATGTATGATACCTCTCTTTTCTCGTCTCATTTCACATCCCAATCATACAATGCAGCACATAGTTCTTATTTCATATCTATATTTATTGTTGTCACTTTCCCACTCATACAATGCAGCACATATTTCTTATTTCATATACATACATATATATTTATTGTTGTCATGTTGTAACCTTTACTTGACGAATAAATAAATAAATAAATAAATAAATAAATAAATAAATCTTACATACATGTAATCTATGCCTAATGTACATGGATATTGACCCAGTATTACAGATGGTTTTCAAAAGATTACTCATGTGTTTTCTAATTGGCTTTACTAATGGGTTGCACTATTTACCCAAATCCACCATTATTTTAACTCATATAATAATAATTTATATCTATATTTGATAATATACTGTTCTTTATGCCAAATTGTCATTTTTAATTTACAATCGTAACATTTTTGTGTCTTAAAATATCAAATTCTAACTGCCAAGGGTTCTTTTACAAGTACGGGCATGCCAATGTGTACACAGGAAATCAGTCTCATCTGAAACGACAATACAATATGATGCACGTTGCCAGGCCTTCTGTGCAGCATCACTGACAAGGATCGAGGAGCCCCGCTGGAAAATCCTGATGACCTACCTTTTTAGGCCATACACTGGGATCGAAAACGGGATCTCCAGGTGAGAGAGAGAGAGAGAGAGAGAGAGAGAGTTTAATGTCCACTCAAGACAAACCAGGTCATTTCAGGACCAACACATGGTTCAATTTCATTTCAAATTTTCACTGGCGCATAGGGATCTTTAGCAGTGGGAGGAATCCGAAGGGCCTAGAGAAAACCCCCGAGGTTGGACAGGTGACCCTCCAGGTTAAAGAACTATAATGTCTTACTCACTCAGCCATCGTTCACAACTTTCAAGGGTTAATCCTATCCAATCTACATGTAACTTAGATAACATACCTCATATCTCAACCCTCCATGTCTAACCCAGCAGATTTAAAGTTTTTAGGTTTACCATAGCATAACACACTTAAAACACTCTACACCTTTTAAACAGTTAATTTTCAGTAAAGTACGTGGTTTGTCAATTATCAAATTGGTTATATTATTATAACAGCGTATAGCCTACATGGACACCTTGATTTGTCATGTCGAACTTTGTGATTAAATATAATTACCAAACACAAAGTCTTCTTTTTCTTCTGTAATTATGGAAACCAACCTTATCCACAAGAGTACCTAAAACCACAATTGTGTAAGATATTATTATCACTCAGTTATTAAAATATCGAAAATGGTTACCACAATAGTTTAAAGTAGCTAAGTCTCTAATTCAATATCATCCAAAATCTTTGACATTGAAAACACGAATTATTTGTCAATTTAAAACAACATTGATGTTGTGATCTTACGGGGAAAAGATGGGCTTCTGATATCCAATAATTAAGACAGCATAAACATTTTACCGTTGGTATACGAACCGTGTACCATGGTGCATTTCAGCGCCATTTTTAACAAGGGACTCGTAGAAAGAGGCTAGATATATTCCACAAGTCATGTCAAACGGTGACGTCATATTCTTATCTGGAGAGCATGCGCAATAATTACTATCGGTATGGGTTGAATAACCAGACGCTAGAGATTGCCATTCAATTGAGACTTCTGGAGTATTTCGCCGAACATACTGATTACAAAATGCAGTACAAACAGAAGCGATTAAATGTAAATCAGTTTATATTCATTCATATTACATTATTATATGCGTTGCGACTTGCGACCCATGGCATTTATGTCAATTTCTCGATCCAAAATATTAATAATAGCGATTTAGCTCCTTTAAGGTATCAATTTTTAAAATATTAAAAAGGGTTATTCGTTAAAATCTGTTTTACTAAAACTGCACATGTACATGCGATAAAATCCTAACGTTTTTTGGGTTTTTTTTACAGTTCTTGTACAATCTAAAACCGGTTTACTTACAGAACTGTGCGGACTTTACAAAGTGGATTCCCCTTTCTAAAGCAGTAGAAACAGCAACCGACTTGACTTGTCTGATGACTGAATTCCGTCTTTCAATCTCTTTTTAAAAACCTTAGTTTTAAATAGCCTAGTTTTTGGTGTTCTTTTACAGTTATTGACTGTTTCAGGCTCGGTATTTTGAGTAAACCTGTTTTAGATGGTAAGTGTTAGATATTATGAAGCAGGGCCGATTTTTATAGATTCTATAAACCGAGTATAATTTAAGCCCCGCCCTTTTGTTGTTTAGACCCTTCCCACTTTTTTGAAGGTTAAGGTTGCAAGGGGCCGTTTATTGTTAGGCCTATTGATGAACATAAAACTTATTCTCCCTGAAGTTGAGAATACTATCGTTGGATCTTTCTCTGAGGGAGGAAGATTTCCAATACCACCTAATATGTCTACAGAAGTATTTCAATCTGATGAAAATTTTAATAAGTTTGTTGAAAATTTTGAAGTTAATTCCACAACACGTTTTGTTGTGTCATATAAGACAGAGGCGGGGCGCCTCCCCCCCCCCCCTAATTTTCGACAGTGCCCTTTTTTACTGCTGAAAGTGCCTTTTCTCAGACTCAAATATGTCCGTTCCCAACCCGTTGTAGGGATCCAAATACCTCAAACCATCGACTCAAACACACCAGTCTGGGGAATAGCTCTTGGAATGGCTAAGATGCAAGGAAATGACGGATAATTTTCTTCCCCCGCCCCCCCCCCCCCCAATGCCTTCATTTTCAAAATTCCTAGATCCGCCCCTGTAAGAGAAAGTTAATTTAACAGGTACAGTAATTTGTTTATAACTCTTCAGTTGCGTTCGGAGCCGTGTGCGTATTTTTATTTTTTTATGTAATCACCCTTTCCATTCGTAGGTCCGTCCACACTTTTTGTCAGCGCAATAGAGGATACAGTTTTTATACGCCCACATGGAAATGTGGTCGTATATTGTCGTCACCCCCGCCCGTCGGTTAAACAGACTACATTTATCATCCGATCTATATGAAATTGATATGCAGTATTTAAATTAGTGAAACAGAGAAGCATATTGAATTTTTCAGCGATTTTCAGTGATCACTTTGAAAATTCTTGTGGACGCTCTACTAAAGTTATCATCCGATTGACTTGAAATAGATACACAGTGTTTATGGTCATGAGATGAAGAATCTTATTGATTGACAATAATTACTGCTAGAGTTATAGCCCTTGATCACTTTGAAAAATCTTGTATACTAAGGGGCTACAGTTAATGTTATCATCCAATTGACACAGTGTTTATGTTCATGCCCGTGTTACAACGATATATAAAATCAGAATTTTTAATTAAGTTAAAAAAAATCAAGATTCCAATCTTTAGACACATATTACGGAAGCGTATAGGGGTCACGCAAAATTTTGTAGAAGACCTCGAGATCCTGCGATCCTGTGATACTTTCTCGAGATCTCAACTTAATGTTCTCGAAATCCCCTAATAATTTTCTCGAGAATCTCCCATCCTGTGTTAACGATCTCGAGAATTCGAGTTAACTTTCTCGGGATCTTGCCATCCTATGTAAATTTTCTCGAGATCTCGGGTGTTTTTATGCGTGCGCGTAGATTTAACGTATTCTCAGCAAACCCACAACCAGTCGTTTCGTAATTTACCTCCCCCCCCCCCACAACACTTTCCCCAAAACCTTAATAACACGATAGAGCCTACAGATTTTAACGGATTTGTTTCAAATTTAGTGTAAAGTATTGGGGCCATGAGAGGGCGGTCCCTGTCGCTTCTAGCGCACCTTGTCGTTCTGGAGTTGTCCACCTTTTCCGAAAAAATTGTTAATCCATTAGAGGCTAAAGTTTTTAACTGATTTCGTTTTTTAAATGTGGTGTGAAGCACTAGGACCTTTCGATTTTCAGTACTTCGCAAACTTCTGTTCGAGAGTTACCCTCTTTGTCCGTATTTTTTTCAAATGTGAAGATGAGAGGAAGAACCCTATCGATATACAACATTCTTTGACCTTCTGTTCCGTAATATACCCCCCCCCCACACACACACACACACCCTTCACCTCCCTGGAAGCCTTGTTCACGTCATAGAGGCTTCGCCTTTACAATTTTGTGTGAAGCTTTGGGGTCATTCATATTGAATGGTTAGCGATCTTCCGTTCCGGAGTTATACTCTCCATTAACGGATTTTCGATATTCAGTGTTCCGCGACAAAGATGACTGACCCCTGTTAATTTTCAGCAATATAAGGTTTTCTGTCCCAGAGATATAACAAGCACGGGAACACGATAAAGATTAAATTTCTTGATGAATGCTAGATCCTTATTCAATTTATTAAACAACCAAGTTTTCTTTTCGAATAATTTGCTGTTGAGGCATAGATGCCGCGTGGGCGTATCTCCACACTTTGCGTGGCTATCGTTCAAATTCCTATTTTCCGGTAAACCTTTTGAACGCGTTAGAGCCCAGAGTTTTTCAAGATTTTTTATTTAAAATCTGCTCCGAAGCATTTGTGCCACAAGACGATAAACTCTATATCTAGCTTTATTCTAAAACAATATATGGTCTGAAAACCATGCAAAAAATGACATTTTCAATTAAACGTCGCCCACACATTAAATTGGAATAATTTAACAAGCATGTCTGTAATTCAAAGCTTCACACGTTAAAGCTAACGTGGCAGGGTTTTGAATTTCATATTTGGTGTGAAGTATTGGGGCCATAAGAAGATGAACCCTATCGATTTTAATCATATTTCAAATTTAGTGTAAATCATGGGTACCCTATCGATTGTCCGTTTATTCTTTCATTAGTTGGCAGTTTTCCTTCGTAAAAAATGTTAGAGTACTTTTTTTTTTATCAAATTTGATGCGAAGTATTGGGCGAATGGTGGCTTCACAACGTGGAGATAGTATCATGTAAAGTTTTATATTAACCCGGGATCTCGAGAAAATTTACATAAGATGTCAATATCTCGAGAACATTAACTCGAATTCTCGAGAAAATTTACACAGGATGTCAATATCTCAGGAAAATTATCAGGTAATTTCGAGAAGATTAAATTGAGATCTCGAGAAAATTAACAGGTGATCACGGGATTTCGAGAAAGTATCACAGGATCGCAGGATCTCGAGACGTTCTATAAAATTTTGCATGACCCCTATACGCTTCCGTAACATATGACCAGTTTCAATATAATATGTTATCAAATTCCATTGAATATCAAATTGCACCATTCTTACACAAATGAAATAATAGACGAAACATTCTGAAAAACGTTGTATACATGTAGTTTGAAATTCTGTGACGGGCTCAAAATGTTTACTCTTATATACTATTCAAAAAAAGTAGGGGATATTTGATTTTTAAGTGTTATTAAAGTCACCTAATGAAACTGACGAAGAAACAAATGACAAAATGAAATGAAGTTCACATTCATCGATTTATTCCAAATGATCGTTAGACTAAGTAAGGCACAGACTGACCATTATAAGGGTAAAATGATACCCGGGGTCAAACAGCAAAGTTACCACAGCATCACAACCAAGTCAGTAACGGGTAAATCCTCCTCTGTTTGCCAAACAAGCATTGATCCGACGTGGCATACTCCTAATGAGACGTCTAAGGTCATTTTGGTCCAGATTGTCCCATTCCTGTTGCAACGCAGCAGCAAGTTCTTGGACATTGGCAGGACGTTGTTGACGTTGACGTAACCTCTGTCCAAGCATGTCCCAGACATGCTCGATGGGGGAGAGGTCGGGACACAGTGCTGGCCAAGGTAATGTGGTGATGTTCTGTTGTTGGAGGTAACCTGTAACGATCCTGGCCCTGTGACATCTTGCGTTGTCATCCTGGAAGATGAAACGGCGGCCATGACGTCGTGCGAACGGCACAACATGGACTGCCAAGATGTTGTCCCGGTAGTACTGGCCTGTAACACGCCCTGCAACAACATGTAAAGCCGTTCTTCCAGCAACAGTGATGCCTCCCCACACCATAACAGAACCACCCCCAAATCGATCATGTCTGATGACGTTAACGTCTTGGAAGCGTTCGTTTCGACGACGCCACACCCTCCTACGTCTGTCCAAAAAATCAACAGTGAACCTTGACTCATCTGAAAACATCACATTGCTCCAGCGTCGATTATCCCAGTGTTGACGATCCCTACACCAACGACGTCTTGCCTGAATGTGATGATCTCTCAAACAAGGGATCACGCGAGGACGTCGGGCGCGAAGGTGACCCCTATGCAGTCGATTCCGAATCGTCTGGCCACTCACTCTCACACCAGTGTCTGTTTGAAGACGAGCGCTGATCTGATTTGCTGTGATGACACGATTTCCCAAGGCCAAGGTACGGATAAATCGATCCTGGGCTTGAGTTGTCGCCCTTGGTCGACCTGAGCGTGGTCTGTCCTGTACAGATTGTGTATCACGGTATCTGGACCATAGCCTGCTTATGACAGACTGAGAAACATTCATCGTCCGCGCCACAACCGCCTGTGTTGTGCCGATCTGTAGCATGCCAAGGGCACGTAACCTTTCATTTTGGGTAAGCCGACGCATATCAAAATTTGTTTTCTGGTCACTAAAACAATTAAACTGATGTTTCCACCCTGGAATTCAATGCCACAATGACTGTAACATTCAAAGTCAGAGTCGTGCAAATCTTGGGTTGGACCCCCATGATGATCCCAAGCATCACCTGCATTCCATGCGGTAGCTATTGGTGCGTTTGGGCGTCACATGTAACTGGAAATGTTTCTTCTGTTAGGTTCTATAGTGACTTTTTTCGTAGTCATTTGCATATTTTAGTATTATGCCCCCAAAATCAAATATCCCCTACTTTTTTTGAATAGTATATATATGGTTACATAGCTTTAAACATAGTATGAAATTTTATGATTAGAAATAGGTAGTTTAGAAACATGTGTTTACTTAATTAATTGGGTTATCTGTATTTATTGCCTTATAGTATTCGAAAATGTTTAGAAATTTTATAACTGGTTTTAATTTAAACATATAGTATATGAAATTTTATGATTAGAATAGGTATTTTAGAAACAGGTGTTTACATAATTGTTTTATCTGTATTTATTATCTGTATTTTAGATATATATTTGTATTTATTGCCTTATAGTATTTTAGATATATATCTGTATTTATTGCCTTATAGTATTTTAATGTTTTAACCAGTGTCTCAAAGGCCTTTGTTGGCCAGAAATCACGTGTATTATGTTGTATAAAATGTGTAAATATTCTACTGATTTGTGACACTTTAATAAAATAATTATTATTATCATCATCATAAAGAAGTACAAATCGCTTTAAAAGACGAAACAAAGCATCTCAGTACCAACACAATTGCACTTAATTATTGTGTCCCAAAACATCAACCAACCAAATTGCTTATCCTGCCTAGCCTTAGCGCAAAATGTTAATCATCGAACACAGTCAAGACATTCACCCATTGAACATCTAAACGAAGTTTAAACATTCTACCTCGATTAAAGGACGGTTCTTGTCAGAAGCGGATTATAGCGGTGGCGCCAGTCACCGACCCGAAAATAATGGAAAATGTTTAAAAATAAAACGGAAAAAACGCCAATTCCGGGGAGAAAACATAATATGGACGACTATAACAGAGCCCCTAGGTCTAGTGGAAGGGCCCCCAAGTCAGAAAAAAGGCCCCTTGCCTGTGTTCAGTGCTAAGGTACATGAGTCATGAGCCAGGCCAACTATATTCGACAAATGGCGATGAGCCACGGTGTCTAGGTGAGTACTGCGCTGGCTCACTGACAGGAGGTCCCGAGATGGATCCCGGTATTGGCAGAGAAAGTTCGACGGGATTTTTCAGCGTGGCTTTCCCGTGTCGTCCGGTTGGGATGCCCGTGTACATGTTAGATTCGGCAGAGTAGGCGGAAACGCCCTCATAGCACACATCATGGTATATACCCGTCTTCATTTTATTCCTAAAAGTCGACTGCGATGTTAGAATTCTCATTTGCTTTCTTCTCTTTTTTGAACTGATAGTATTGGATGCACGCAACGAGCTGAATTTGGTGTTGGGATATTCCTTAGTCCCCACCTCCCCCAATGGATACTGCTCTCTTGCACGAATCAAGAATCACCACCTGCGTTCCACCATGGGTAAGGGACGCATGGAAGTGCTCCCCTCGCTGTTTATAGAGTTGTTGCAGTTAACATGTTCGCAAGTCACAAAGCTGGAAAGAAACTTATTATGTAAAATATATGTTATATGTTAAAGCATCTATGTGACATTTTGTGGGTTATTTTTCTCTTGTCAACTTTGTTTCCAAGGAGTGGGTGATTTATCCATTGCAGAATCACTGTCTAATTAGAATTTTCGACCTGTATCGAAACAACTCTTCTCGCGCAAAAATGCTGATAACTCCGTATTTCGTCAGATTTGGGCAATGTAAATCATTGGTTCCACTTTGTATCTAACCCGACAGGAAAGGGCTGTAATTTTCAAAATTTTCTGTAGGAGGGTCCACGCTCAACCCAACCAATCATAAGAAAATGACTCACTTCACAGCGAGGCCGATTGGGTTCTGTATGTAGTATAGGATGCTGATTTTCTCTATTTCTAGAATATATATAAGATAATATTCTTAACTTTTATAAAAAAAACACTCAAATATCATTTTTCTATGTAAATTAATTGAAAAAAATACGCCAAGACCTTTCATACATAAGAAAAAGACTCACTATAAAGCGAGCCCGATTGATTGGGTTTTATATGTGGTATAGGGCCATGAATTTCCCTTTTTCTAGGATACATAAAAAATAGTTTTCTTAATTTATATAATAAACAGACTCTGTTAATTTTTTTTATGGAAATTAATTGAAAATATACTTCAAAATCTTTCAAACATAAGAAAAAGACTCACTATAAAGCGAGGACGATTGGGTTCAATCATTCAAATATCTTTTTTTCATGGAAATTAATTGAAAAAAATACTCCAAAATCTTTTAAACATAAGAAAAAGACTCACTATAAAGCGAGGCCGATTGGGTTCTATAAGTGGTATAAGGCAACGATTTTCTCAATTTCTTGGATATATAGGATAATATTCTTAATTTATATAATAAATCACTCAAACATCGTTTTTTAAAAATGGAAATTAATTTAAAAAATACACCAAAATCTTTCAAAATTAAGAAAAAGATTCACTATAAAGCGAGGCCGATTGTGTTCAATGTGTGGTATAAGGCAATGATTTTCTCTATTTCTAGGATATATTGGGTACTATTCTTAATTTATATAATAAAATCACTGCAGTATGTTTTTTTTATGGAAATTAATTGAAAAAAGAATACTCCAAAATCTTTTAAACATAAGAAAAAGATTCACTATAGAGCGAGGCCGATTGTGTTCTATATGTGGTATAAGGCAAGGATTTTCTCTATTTCTTGGATATCTAGGATAATATTCTTAATTGATATAATAAATCACTCAAATATCGGGCTTTTTTTTAAAATATAAATTAATTTTAAAAAATACACCAAAATCTTTAAAACTTAAGAAAAAGATTCACTATAATCTAATCACCCTAATATCGTTTTTTGAATAGTATTATTAATTTATATAATAAACAGACTCTGATATTGTTATTTTATGGAAATTAATTGAAAATATACTTCAAAATCTTTCAAACATAAGATATATACAGCCCTAAGACCATCTAGAAAAAAGAGCTAAATTTTGGATGTTTGGGTTTGGCCCGGTTCACTGATTTTTTAATTGCCTGGTATGCTAATCTAAACAATATGTCCAACTTGAGTGGCATTATTGCTGATATAAATAGTCCAGTTAGATAAGTGTTGATAGCTATAAACCTGCCATTGTGAGTATCAAATGACAACATTTTAATTTCTAAAATAAAAAGCTCTTTTTTATATAAATCATATTTATTATCGATGATGAGGTTGATAGATAACAGCTTAACACTATTATATACAAATTACTCAATATAACACTTGAAGAATAGCCTAAAAGTATGTAATACAAGGTTGTGGTCTCTTTAGAGGTAAATTTAATATCTGATTGACTTTAAATTAATATCCGTGTTTACAAAGAATCCTATTGATTTTCACCAAATTCCGATAATTACTGCCAGAGTTACATATATCGCCCTTTATCACTTTGAAAAATCTGGTGGACGCTCTAGGGGCTAAAGTTAATATCCGATTGACTTTAAATATACTATTCAAAAAAAGTAGGGGATATTTGATTTTTAAGTGTTATTAAAGTCACCTAATGAAACTGACGAAGAAACAAATGACAAAATGAAATGAAGTTCACATTCATCGATTTATTCCAAATGATCGTTAGACTAAGTAAGGCACAGACTGACCATTATAAGGGTAAAATGATACCCGGGGTCAAACAGCAAAGTTACCACAGCATCACAACCAAGTCAGTAACGGGTAAATCCTCCTCTGTTTGCCAAACAAGCATTGATCCGATGTGGCATACTCCTAATGAGACGTCTAAGGTCATTTTGGTCCAGATTGTCCCATTCCTGTTGCAACGCAGCAGCAAGTTCTTGGACATTGGCAGGACGTTGTTGACGTTGACGTAACCTCTGTCCAAGCATGTCCCAGACATGCTCGATGGGGGAGAGGTCGGGACTCAGTGCTGGCCAAGGTAATGTGGTGATGTTCTGTTGTTGGAGGTAACCTGTAACGATCCTGGCCCTGTGACATCTTGCGTTGTCATCCTGGAAGATGAAACGGCGGCCATGACGTCGTGCGAACGGCACAACATGGACTGCCAAGATATTGTCCCGGTAGTACTGGCCTGTAACACGCCCTGCAACAACATGTAAAGCCGTTCTTCCAGCAACAGTGATGCCTCCCCACACCATAACAGAACCACCCCCTAATCGATCATGTCTGATGACGTTAACGTCTTGGAAGCGCTCGTTTCGACGACGCCACACCCTCCTACGTCTGTCCAAAAAATCAACAGTGAACCTTGACTCATCTGAAAACATCACATTGCTCCAGCGTCGATTATCCCAGTGTTGACGATCCCTACACCAACGACGTCTTGCCTGAATGTGATGATCTCTCAAACAAGGGATCACGCGAGGACGTCGGGCGCGAAGGTGACCCCTATGCAGTCGATTCCGAATCGTCTGGCCACTCACTCTCACACCAGTGTCTGTTTGAAGACGAGCGCTGATCTGATTTGCTGTGATGACACGATTTCTCAAGGCCAAGGTACGGATAAATCGATCCTGGGCTTGAGTTGTCGCCCTTGGTCGACCTGAGCGTGGTCTGTCCTGTACAGATTGTGTATCACGGTATCTGGACCATAGCCTGCTTATGACAGACTGAGAAACATTCATCGTCCGCGCCACAACCGCCTGTGTTGTGCCGATCCGTAGCATGCCAAGGGCACGTAACCTTTCATTTTGGGTAAGCCGACGCATATCAAAATTTGTTTTCTGGTCACTAAAACAATTAAACTGATGTTTCCACCCTGGAATTCAATGCCACAATGACTGTAACATTCAAAGTCAGAGTAGTGCAAATCTTGGGTTGGACCCCCATGATGATCCCAAGCATCACCTGCATTCCATGCGGTAGCTATTGGTGCGTTTGGGCGTCACATGTAACTGGAAATGTTTCTTCTGTTAGGTTCTATAGTGACTTTTTTCGTAGTCATTTGCATATTTTAGTATTATGCCCCCAAAATCAAATATCCCCTACTTTTTTGGAATAGTATATATACACAGTCTTTAAGGTCATCAGACGAAGAAGCCTGTTGATTTTCAACGATTTCTGATAATGACTGCCAGATAGTTATCAACTGATTGGTTTTATATTCATACACCGTGTTTACGCCTATATATAATAGTTTCGATTGACTTTAGATTGATACACAGAGTTTAAGGTCTTGAGACGAACAAGTATATTGATTTTCAATGATTTTTGATAACTTGAACAGCTAAATACATGACATTAAGTGTTTTGTATATACGTTAGCATGGGCCAAACAAATTCCAATGATTTTCTGATAATAACGAGTTGTTACTCTTAATCAGATTTTAGTGTATTGTAAATATTTCATTACCGACAAATATCTCTGTTCCTTTTGATATTCACGCAAATCAGACCTAATTTCCCGTCTTATGACCCCCAATTTTACGAGAAATCACGTTTTTATCTTGTCCGATTATATGTTTATATCCCAAAGTTCTGGGTTCCAGTCGATACTTCGGACCGTGTCAGCCTGGATTATGATACCTGATTGTACGAAAAACTTGTTTTTAAAGCTTGTTCTCTGTCCATCTCTTGCAAAATGTTGGCGTCTCTTGCATGGCAACGCCTGTTTCCAAATATATTTCATATTCAAGCTGTATATTAAATAACAAATAGATTGTTTTGGGGTAACCTCTCCCTGTATTTAAAAAATCCGTAAATGTTCATATTTTTGAACGAACATAAGATATTTTTGAATCAAATTTTCTTTAATAATAATTGATAAGTTTGTAAATAGTATTGTACCTTGTAGTCACATATAATACATGTACGGTGGCTCAATAGGCCCTTTTCTATGGAAATAAATATGCATAGATGAATGTAAAATGCCACTGGCAAGAGTTATACAAAGATAATGTGCTCAACAACGCTTATTTTACTTATGAATATTAATCTCCCCAGGAAAAAGGTCCAAAATCATTTAATTGGATAACATCAAATTGGTCAATGTCAAAGTATATGAGTAAAATAGTGTAAGATATTTTATAGCCTGGCTTAGAGAAGTTGCTGTAGATATTACATCTCATTAAATAAGCATATTATTACCGGTACTTTATGTAATATTTGAATCCATTTTTATACGCTGACATTTTCATGTGGACGTATATTGTCGTCGGCTCTGTCCATCCGTCCGGACGTCCACAATTGTTTGTGAACACTCTACAGGTCACAATTTTTATCCAATTTCAATGAAACTTGAAATATAGGTTAATCCCCCTAAGATCTCGGTTCCTTTCGATATTGGCATGTACTGGACTGTAACTTCATGGATTATGGCCCCCGATTGTACGAAATATTACGTTTTGAGTTTGTGAACAGTGTAGAGGTCACAATTTTTAGCCGATTTGGTTTAAATTTGAAATTTATGTTTGTATACCCTGGCTAAAACAAGATGCTACATCTAATTAAATAAGCTAATTATTACTTTATGTAATATTTGAATCAATTTTATTTTCATGATATAATTATTATATTAAATTGTTATTAAATCTGTTTATTTCTACATTCAATTTGATTATTTTCTTTTATTCTCTTATTCATTTTTAATTTTAATTTCAATTGAAAATCCCACAGAACCTGATTTCCAAATCATCTAGCTTTTATATTCTAAATATAGAGCAGTGTAATATGACACTTATACACTGCACCATCTAAAAAGATAATAATTGGGCGACAATTTATTATCTTTGAGAAGTTGATGACAGGATTCTCTTCAACAAACTTCCATTATCTTTGAGGTCAAATTCCTAAACATGAAGAAATCAGGCTGATTTCTAGTTGGTCTTAAGAGTGTATAGGACATATAGGATAATATTCTTAATTTATATAATCTAATCACCCCAATATCGTTTTTTAAATAGTATTCTTAATTTATATAATAAACAGACTCTATTGTTATTTTTTTTAATTCAAATTAATTGAAAATATACTTCAAAATCTTTCAAACATAAGAAAAGACTCACTATAAAGCGAGGACGATTGGGTTCAATGTGTGGTATAAGGCAACGATTTTCTCTATTTCTAGGATATATAGGATATTATTCTTAATTTATATAATAAAATCATTCAAATATCTTTTTTTTCATGGAAAGTAATTGAAAAAAGTACTCCAAAATCTTTTAAACATAAGAAAAAGACTCACTATAAAGCGAAGCCGATTGGGTTCTATAAGTGGTATAAGGCAACGATTTTCTCAATTTCTTGGATATAAAGGATAATATTCTTAGTTTATATAATAAATCACTCAAATATCGTTTTTTTTAAATGGAAATTAATTTAAAAAAATACACCAAAACTTTGAAAATTAAGAAAAATATTCACTATAGAGCGAGGCCGATTGTGTTCAATGTGTGGTATAAGGCAATGATTTTCTCTATTTCTAGGATATATAGGGTAATATTCTCAATTTATATAATAAAATCACAGCAAATATGTTTTTTTATGGAGATTAATTGAAAAAAATACTCCACAATCCTTTAAACACAAGAAAAAAACTCACTATAAAGCGAGGCCGATTCGGTTCTGTGTGTTGTATAAGGCAATGATTTTCTCAATTTCCAGGATATACATGTGTATAGGATAATATTCTTAATTTATATAATAAAATCACCGTAATTAATTGAAAAAAATAACCCAATATAATTTTAACATAAGAAAAAGACTCACTATAAAGCGGGGACGTTTGGGTTCAATGTGGCAACGATTTTCTCTATTTCTAGGACATAGTAATACTTTTAATTTATATAATCAAATCAACCTACTATTGGTTTTTTTTATGGAAATTAATTAAAGAAATACTCCAAAATCCTTGGATTCTGTGTAATAGTGTGATGATTTTCTCTATTTCTAGGATAATATTCTTAATTTATAATAAAAAGAATTACTCTAATATAATTATTTTATGGAGATTAATTGAAAGAAATATCAAAATCTTTTAAACTTAAGAAAAAGACTCACTATAAAGCGAGCCAGATTGGATTGTATATGTTGTCATAGGATAGCCTAGGCCTATATAGGATAATATTCTTAATTTATATAATAAAATCACTCTAATATCTTTATTTTATGGAAATTAATTGAAAGAAATACTCCAAATTTCTTTCAAATATAAGAAAAAGACTCACTATATAAAGCGAAACCGATGGATTCTAATTTTATGTGTCGTATAATGCGATGATTTTCTCTATTTCTAGGACATCTACGATAATATTCTTAATTCAAAATAATAAAATCACTCAAATTTCGTGTTTTTTATGGAAATTAATTGAAAAAATATTCCAAAATCTTTTAATTTAAACAGACGCACTTTACAGCGAGGCCCAACAAATATTTACAAGTAGATCCAAGATCTGATTTTAGCCTCTACTATACATAATGTCAAGGCCGTACATCGAACTGTCAATCAAATTGACTGACATGTTCCTCGCTCTATATTGTACTCGCTTTATAAGATCTATCGTTAACCCACAATTACGCAATAGAACGCTTGGTAGTTTCTGTCATCCAGACGTTACGAATACTTGGGGCCCTGGGTGACCGGGACTAGACTGCAATTTTAGTCACCTCGTAATAATAGATAACTTGGCCAGAGTGTCAACTCGTCAGTAATATTTGTCGGCTCGGCTAAATTTTTTTATATTTAGTGCTATAGTTTCAGTGCATACAATCTGGGCATAACTGTTGTAAACGTATTTACCCCGTGCCCATCTATAACTAAGAGGTGTAGCACAATACAAAATGTTCTTTTTATCTACATATTAATCAACATAGAAATTTAAGTTTATTATATTTTAGAAAAATAAAACACCCCTATTATGCTATGGACTTATTTCGCTAATATTTGGGACCTAGAAATTGACACAAATGAGTCGCAACCAATACAATAATGTAATATGGATGTATATAAATCGATTTACATTCAATCGTTTCTGTTTTTACTGTAATTTCTAATCAGTTAGGTTCGGCGAAATACGCCAGTATTCTCAACCAAATTTCAATCTCAGCGTTTGGATTTTCCAGTCTACGCCGATAGAATTTATTGGGCATGCTCTCCAGATAAGAATATAGCGCCACCGTTTGACATGACTTGTGGAATATGTCTAGCCTCGTTTTTCGAGTCGAGTCCCTTATTACTTAATAGCACTGAAACGCATTATGGTACACGATTCGTGTATCAATTGTAAAATGTTTATTTTGTCTTAAATATTGGATATCAGAAGGCCATCTTTTCCCGGTAAGATCACAACATCAATGTTGATTTAAAGCGACAAATAAATCGTGTTTTCAATGTCGAAGATTTTGGATGATATTGAGTTAGAGACTTAGTTACTTTAAATTATTTTGACTGTAAAATTGCACAAAATATTAGCAGCTATTTACTGCCAAAGATAGTGAAGACGTTTTAACTGCAAGTAAGATCACAATGTTGATTTAAAGCGACAAATAAATCGTGTTTTCAATGTCGAAGATTGTGGATGATATTGAGTTAGAGACTTAGTTACTTTAACACGAAACTTTTATACCAAATGAAATTATTTTGACTGTAAAATTGCACAAAATATTAGCAGCTATTTACTGCCAAAGATAGTGAAGACGTTTTAACTGCAAGTGAACAGTTTATAAGTATAAGCTGGTGAGAACCTAGGAATATAAATATTATGTAATATTGAGATAAAGAATTCGCCGTTCTCGCTATAATAGTTCAACAATGAAATGAAATGAGTTTTAACGTCCTACTGGGCTAATGAAGACGGGCATACGCCATACAGTGTGCTATGGGGGAATTTTTGCCCGGACAGCGGCACTACGGCCTATATACTCTAATATCAAATTTCAGCTGTCAAGGGATCTTTTATGTGCACGCCAATGTATATACGGGACCTCGGTTTTTCGTCCCATCCGACAGCTGTCCTTGTAAAACATGAACACATTGAACTCTGAGCACAGTTACATGCATCAATAAAGTTTTGACAAGATGTGGCATAGATTGTTTATTACCGTAGCAACGATTCTTGTTAATAGAGACTAAACCTAGATTCACCATGTATAAATTAAATCATTAAATGTCGATCGTGATTCAACTCGTTTATATCTCCACCAGCCAAATGCTCTTATCAATATAATTATTGGTTACGACTCGACTTGCGCACGACTATTTCTAGTGACGGAGCCTATATGTGAAGGGGGGTAACTCTATGAATTTTCTGATATTTTTTGTTTACGATTTCAAAATTTGCAATATTAATGTAAATAATTGAGATATTTAACCATGAGTAAACCAGGGCGTTCTCGGGTTCAAGGTGGATGGGCTGGTCCTCCAAAAAAGAAGGATGCCCGCTCAGACATGAACAGAATCAAACCTCCTGAAGTTCCGATATGGACTGGAAAAAACATTGACCAAGCGTCCTCATCGTCGACACATAGATTTCAGTATGTTCAGCCATCAGCAGAGGTAAAATAACATAGTATTAGTAATGCATGAATGGAAATAGCTGGGCGGCGATGGTCATCAATGTTAAAATATGGATTTCCCAGCTGCCGAGCTCTCTAGTTTCCACATAACGCTCAGCGATATGTGACACATCCTGATTCTGGGGCTGGAGTTCTGGGGGCCACTTCGAAATTAATGGTTCCAATACTGATTAATGTTGACTACTGTTCTCCGTCCTGCTCTAGGAACAGACAGACAGGCAGACAGAGCACGGCTACACTATTGCAGTTAGTAGGGCACACTAGCCTCTTGTTCTACCACTCGAAGTCCTGCTCCAGCCACAGACAGACAGACAGAGCACGGCTACACTATTGCAGTTAGTAGGGCACACTAGCCTCTTGTTCTACCACTCGAAGTAGTGGATCGGGGGGGGGGGGCAAATCTAGGGTGCCATCCACAATCCCACCCCTCAATGATGAGAATGTCAACAAAATACTGGCTACAACACTATAGTTGTTCACCTATCGTTATCTCGCCGTAAATGCAGTTTTATTCAAGTTGACATAATGATTGTTAATTTACCGTGCACCGTATTGTTTTTTTTTGTTTTTGTTATTTAATTTTTGTGAACCCTATAGGGGCAGTTGCTATAACACTGAGCAACCTGAAGGGGGGAGATAATCTCCCCCAGAGGAAATATTGAAAAATTGAGTCAGTATGCTGGGATTTGAGGTCATTGCTGGGAGCAAATTCTTGTGAACGAGAGGACAAGAAATGGTAGTCAATGAGACAGAATCGAGATCTGCCTGACAATTCCGCCTTTTTTTGTTGACAGAACATTTGTACAGTCTGTCACTCCACGACCCACACACTAGATTGTACTTCTAAGTAGGCGGTTCACCATAAACATGAATATAATAGTGCTGAGATAGTATAAGACCACAGAGGAGTGATGCCATAATGGAATTGAGTGCCGCAGGTGCAAAAAAATTTCAGATAGCAACGTATAATAACTGAGCTTTTATAATTGTTTGGGACTGGGCCTGAAAATTTTAGTCAATGTTATGGCTAATGGGAGCAAATTCTCATGAACAAGAGGATAGGAAATGGGACAGAATCTCAAGGCCTGCCTTTCAATTCCGCCTGTTTTGTGACAGAGAAGAGCCATCTTAGTCAGGAGCTAGGAACTCCTTAATTGCCTTACGAATCCCCGGTTGTACATGACAAGGAGTAGGGTCGCCTGTCCAACCTCATGGTTTTTCTCCGGGTTCTCTGGTTTCCTCCCACTGCTAAAGACCCCTACACGCAAGCCAGTTATTGAAATGAAATTAAAACCATATGTTAGTCCCTCAATGACCTTGTTTGTGTCGAGTGGACATTAAACCCCATTTCTCTCTCTCTCTTAATTGCCTTGGTTCACTGTCAATGTCATAACTAGCTTAATATCAGATGTTATGAAAATGATATAAAACAGATTTTCTTTTCTTGTATTTCAGGAATTACAACAGAAACCGTCAGATATTATTATCAAGTAAGAAAAAAATATTTATCAAGACTAGTCTTCAGCATAGCTGCTAGTAGTAGTAGCCTTATAGTCAAGTCATGGATTTCAGCCAGTAGCATTATATGTCAAGACCATACTGCTCAGCAGTGAATATTCGATAAGCCGCTACAATCCGTGATGGGGATGACATCGGTGTGTCTTATGAGCTTGCAATATTAACTTTTTTCTTTCTGCAAATTAAATTCTAGAACATTTTTTTGAAGTATTAGAAAAATAAATAATGGTGTTTGAAGTATATCTAGATAAAAATATTTCCTATTTAATGTAAAATATTAGTATATAAAATGAGTAAAAGGCACCATTCTGCCAGAACCAGTTCACGCTATAATGTCAGACTAGTCCTATGTAAACAGTGCACTCACCATGGAGCCAATGATTCACGCCTCGTGATCTGACGTCACATGTTGAACTTATAAAGGTCAGTCATCTGATACAGAGTTATTAGAAGGCTTTTGTAATACGTCTGTGAAACAGATTGAGTCGAGACTTGTAAGAGATTTCTTATAAAAAGTCTGCGGCCAATTGAAGACTACTTTAACCCATTAGATTGGGTTGATTTCATGTTTTATTATATTTTTATTTCGAGACATTTAAAAAAGGGAAGTTGGAGTATTTTCTAATTTTTTAAATCTTTTTTTTTGACTTAATGTCAACCAACACAAAATCAGTTACATCTCATGGCTGGCTTAATGACCTAGTTTGTATTATTGACCTTTAACCCTCTCTCTCTTTGAAAATGAAATGAAACAAAATGTGGTTTAATGTCCTACTGTTCTGCGCCGACTGGGCTAATGACGATGGGCATACGCCATACATTGTACTATGAGGAAAATTTTGTACACGGCAATGTGTACACTGGACCTCGGTCTTTCATACCATCTGTATGACTAGACAGCTGTCCTTCTCCGGACCTCTGTCCAGCACCACTGACAATAGTGACAAGGGGAATCCAAGCAGGAAAATCCTGATGAACTTTCTCGGCCAACACCGTTAGCGAACCCTCGACCTCCATTCTAGCGAGCCAGTGTCTTACTCACTTAGCTACCATGGCTAACCTCTCTCTTTGTATAATTGAAAATTCATTCTAGACCGAGATGAAAGAGGCGGTGGATGAGAAGTTTTAGGTTCTGCACACTAAATCAATTTTTTATTTAAAGTATATAAATGAGAATAGCTTGGAATATTTCTACTAACTTAAGACTGAAATGAGAGATTATTTAATGTGGTTTATTTTATGTTTCAGTAAAGGAGGGGTTTATGATATCAGTGAAGCTAATAATGGAATTTCAAGGTACAGTGTAAATATGGGGAGCAGAGGTCGCAGTGGATAATTTCGAGTCACATAAAAATATGCAGACATTCCAAAATTTTGCGTTTTTGCCCACTACATCTGCACGACTTAAAACCTCTCAAACTACGCAACAGAAGCAAGTAAAATCGTTATGTGAACATCCCTATTTTAAGCGTACTTATTTTATTGATACTGCATTTAGTCTAATTAAGACTAGAGGTTGACGGCATATCTATGGTTGATGGCACAGTCATTTCAATCTTTCACTTCGACAGGAAGTAAACTATCGCTATGAAAACCAATATTTGATTGCTGAATGTAAACAGTTTATTGTGTTCTAGCCAATCCAAAGTCTTATATGAAATGTACTTTATTGCTTCAGTGCGGCAAAATAGGGGTGTCACAGAATAGCTATGTATAGAATTCAGGCTTAATGAAATGACAGGAAATATAAAAACCTAAGGAGACTGCGTACAGTAGCGATGTGTTAATGCTGCCGTGTGAAGCACATCAATTGATGACGTATTGTACAAACTACGACATAGAATAATCTAATTATTCTCACGTCAGGGATATTTTTCGCGTGTGAATTATGCAGCGACTGTCAATATTTGCGTTTATTTTTTACAAAAATATGAGAAAAACATGGATTTTTGCGTGACTGCGACCTCTGATGGGCAGTTACTAAAAAAAAAATAGCATGTCCACCCTACACTTATACCTTTAACATACAATACTGTACATCAATTTATTCATATACAAATACGCCATAATACAACTCTTATAACCAAGCCTGGACGTAAGGCACCTTCCAAATTCATTGACAGACACAAATTATCACACAATAAAATGAAATGAAATGGAGTTTAATGTCCTACTGTTTTACTCTGACTGGGGTAATGAAGACGGGCATTAAATTATTTTTAATGAAATGAAATTAAATGGGGTTTTACTGGGCACTGCTTGGGCTAATGAAGATGGGTTCTTTGAGGAATATTGAAACTAGAGCTCTCTTTAAAGTCACATTTGCCTGATTGGACAGATTGATAGCAAAATAAACTGTCAGACAATCCACATGCCATAAATAAATAATCTAAACATGTCTATAAAAAATGGGATAGTTTTTTAATTTTTCTTCCGAAAAATTCTCTTGCTATTCTGAGGTAAATTAAGAAAATGTTGACACTTTTAAAGTGAAAGCCCTAGTGTATTTAAAATGTTACAAAAGTACAGAAATTTATGTTTTTGAGACAGTGATAATACGGAAGACCTGCAATAAAAATTGATTCATCGACTGTCTTTACATAATAGAATTCCTTGTAGTTTGTAAATTATATAAGGTTGTGTGTGTGTGTGTGTGTGTGTGTGTGTGTGTAGGGGGTGAATGGTTTAATGGGTGTGCGTTAGATCATAAGGTCATTGAATAAAGCAGCATGGATTCAATTCTTGGCTTGTACGTGTCAAGGAGAAGGGACGCCTGTCCAACCTTGTGGTTTTCCTCTTGGGCCCTCCGGTTTACTCCCAAAGCTAAAACATAAAGACCCTTATGTACAACTAACTTATTGAAATTAAAGTTACAATTTCATATTTTTAAGTTATATTTTTAAAATTTATTAAAATAAAGCCTTAAAATAGTATCTATAAACAGTCCTACATTGTTAATGAATAATTATATTTATCCTATAATTCACTATTGCCAGTTGAGAAATTGGCAAAAATATAATTTTCAACTTCAAATTCAAACGTTTGAAGATAGCTATTCCATGGGGGGAATAGGAAAACAAAGGAGGTAATTGTGTTATTATTTCTTGTGTCAATGATTTTTAAGTGTAGGAAATAATGCCTATGATCGTATAATAGTGCGTTGATAACCTATTGAGCAAAAGACATAGAAATAATTATGTTTTGACTTTCTTAGAAAATTTGAAATTCTCGTTTTAAACAGGCATTATGGGAGATTAGATAAAGAGCTACCAGTTCTCGCTATAATAGTTAAAAAATAGATAACCTAAAGAGAATTTGCTGAAATTTTCAGTCAAATTGCTCCACTCTGAACCGAGATATTAGCGATTGAATTTTCGGCTTAGCCTCAATCATCATTACTAAAGTCGGTACGATAAAAAACAAAGTCTTGATAATCTATTTTGACCTTAAATCATCCATCACAAAATGTATTCAAATCCAGTAAATATCACAGGCTAGCGAACTGGAAAAGTTAGTTAATGTCTAATTAATAATTTAGATAACATTTCAGGACCTGCAGTAGGCATATTTAGCTCTTGCATATGTATGTTTAAATGGAACCATGTTAGTTCAAAATGACATAGTCTTTGTTAAATGGACTTCAAACCCTATTTCTCTCTCTCTCTCTCTCTCTCTCTCTCTCTCTCTCTCTCTCATTTTCTGGCGTGGTTCCCCCTTGTCAGTGATGCAGGACGGAGGGCCTGACAAGGACAGCTGTCTAGTCGTTCGGATGGGACGAAAAACCGAGGTCCCAGGTACACATTGGCGTGCACGTAAAAGATCCTTTGGCAGTTGGAATTCGATATAAGAGTAGGCCGTAGTGCCGCTGTCCAAGCAAAATTTCCCTCCTAGCACACTGTATGGCATAGGCCCGTTTTCATTAGCCCAGTTTGGAGCAGAACAGTAGGGTGTTAAACCCCATTTCATTTCATTTCATTTCTCTCTCTCATATAAAGGCCATGTAACCTTGAAAGATTAGAATTTTATGATTTTTTTTTTTCAGGTTAAGATTTTTCCCAGATTTTTTACAAAAAGAAGAAGCGGATGGGTATTTTGCAGAATTGTATGAATCATTACCGTGGAAACAGACGACAAGTGTAAAGAATGGAATATCTTATATACAACCCCGATTGACAGCGTGGATCGGTGATTTACCGTATACGTACTCGGGTATTACCCATCATCCAGATTCAAAAGTAAGTAGATTGAAATCGCAGTCAGACACATATAAAAAATGGAGGGGGTGTTGGTGGATGGCCGAATAGTTAGCACATGCACGCTGTATCATAAGGTCTGTCATTGCGTCAACTGGCATGGTTTCAATTCTCTGGTTGTACATGACAAGTAGTAGGGTCGCCTGTCCAACCTCGTGGGTTTTCTCCGGGTCCTCCGGTTTCCTCCCACTTTTAAAGACCCCTACGAACCATATGTTAGTCCCGATGTAGAGTGAACATTAAAACCCATTTCTCTCTCTCTCTGATATAAAGTGTGCATTATAAATGATGCTGTTATGATAACATAGATATAAGCCATTTCTTAGATTACTTGAGGTCTTTTTTCACCAAGGAAATGGAATGAAATGGGATTTAACATTCTACTGTTCTGCACTAGACTCTACAATTAAAAAAAGACAGGCATATGCCATACAGTGTGCTATAGAGAAATTTTGCTAGGACAGTGCTGTTAGCTCTATGAAGAGGGGTTTAATGTCTGACTGTTCTGCACTTAACTGGACTAATGAAGACAGGCATGAGCCATTCAGTGTGTTATGGAGAAATTTTGCCTGGACATCCATGTTAACTCTGTGAGTGACTATAAATATACAGTAAGCGTGAATGAGCATGGGAAGGTGTAAATAGTCTTGATCTGGTATGGGGTGATCATTGCAAGCATGTAACTGTAGGTTGAATGTTTAAACTCATTGTATATATCATCTTTATGGTTTTAATGGTATAATATATTCTTATAATCAATCCAGTTTTCAGGCGACACTACAACCTACTCTTATTTCAAATTCCAAGGGTTCAATGTGTACTCAGGACTTTGTTTTTTTTGTCCCATCCGAACAACTATATGTTGTCATTGACCCTTTGGTTTCTAGTGGGTTAAACCGTTACCAGCTATAAAAGTATATTTATGTTAACTGGCCTTGGTGGGTTTTTTTTGTCTCTAGTGGGTTAACCCATTACTATGTCTGTGTTAACTGGCAATCCTTGTTTTTTTTTGTTTCTAGTGGATTAAACCATTACCAGATATAAAAGATAAAATAGAAGATTTGATTGGTTATAAGTTTAATTCGTTATTATGTAATTTATATCGCGATGATAAAGATGGTGTCGAATGGCATTGTGACGACGAACCTGAATTAGGACCGCAGCCAGTCATAGCATCCATCTCATTAGGAGACACTAGAAATTTTGAATTGCGGAAAAAACCTGTACCCGTAAGTTATTAAACTGTTCAAACAACACAGTGTATGAAAAACCTTTAAAAACATTTAGTAACTGGATATACAGAATAGAGCAATAATCTATAGCACATAACTCCATATTGACGACCAAATAAAATAAGTAAATATTCTTCCATTAGTATGTGTTATAGTTTATTGCTCAGGATAAAATGAAAATAAATGAAATGGGGTTTAAAGACCTACTTTTCTGCACCAACTGGGCTATTGACGTTGGGCATATGTCATGCAGTGCTATGAGGGAATGTTATCCGGACAGCAAGTTTCTGCCAAGTCTTCATCGAATTCCAACTATAAGAGTTCTTTTACATGTATACCAATATGTGTATGGGACCTCAGGTTTTTGTACCATCCAAACAACTAGACACTGTTCCTTGTCAACCCACTGTCCTGAACAACTAACAAGGAGAAATGCCTGAGAAACTTTCTCGGCCACAACAGCGCACACTGTATGGGTTGTTTGTACTCAAATCTTTGTGTCCGTGAAGAAAAATGGTAGGTTTGGTGATCGTACGGGTTAACACCAACGTAAGATCAGAAGGTCTGTCATTGAGTCAAGTGGCGTGGTATCGATTCCCCACTTGTACATGACAAGGAATAATGGCGTTGATTTTCTCTGGGTCTTCTGATTTCCTAGCACTGCTAAAGACCCCTACGCACAAGCAAAATATTGAAATAGCATTGAGCCATAAGTTGGTCTCGAAATGTCCCTCCCCTTGTAGTTAACATATTATATCCCCCTTTGATATATATGTCATCCCATGTAAGTTTAGAATTATTTTAATAAATTTGTGAGAGCCTTTTTATTGGTGGTTCTCGGAGACACAGTTCACATTCTTCCCCACCTCTCATGATCTCACCTGTCCCCAATTATTGTTTGGTAACTATGTTTTTATTGCAGAATACAGGAGATTATTCATTTAGTCAAGTAGTTCGTATCCCATTAAAACATGGTTCATTGTTAATAATGGAGGGAGCTACACAAGATGATTGGCAGGTAATCTAAACCATATCCCACTTATCCTCATTTCTGATTACTGCTTCCAGACTTATTAACCTTGATCATTTTGAAAACTCTTGTGGGCACTTTAATAGATGCTAAATTTATACACAGTATATATATACTATATAGGCTCATGAGACAGATGCCTATTGATTTTCAACGATTTCTGATTACTACTATCAGTGTTATGGCCCCTGGTCAATTTGAAATTTATGATGGGTCTCCTAGAGGCTAAAGTTATCATCTAATTAACATCCAATTTATTTCACATTGTTTCTGTTCATGAGAGGCAAAAGCCTAGTCTTTTTCAATGATTTTTGAAAACTCAGACAGCTAAAGTTATCATCTGATTACAGTACATGTTTTGTTTATGTTAGCACCCAGAAGAACAAGAAGCCCATCAAATTATTTCTAATAATTACCTAATGGGTTGCAGAGGCGGATCGCCCCCCCCTCCCCCCAAAAAGCAGTATAAAATTCACTATATGAAACATGTAAATTTAAGCTTTTTTTTTTAAAATTTTGTGGAGCCCCGAGTACACACCCTCCCCCCCCCCCCCTATCCCCAAGCACTTTAAACAATTATCATGCGTCTGCCTCTGATGGCTTCTTTACATAATTATTAGGCTGTCTGAAATGAAATGAAATGGAATGGAATGCAGTTTAACGTCCTACTGTTCTGCACCGACTGGATTAATGAAGACTGGCTTATACCATCTAGTGTGCTTAACACATGACACAAATATATGGAATACAAGTTACTTGAGAGATTTATTTCAGCAACGTTTCGACGTGGGTTCTCCCGTCTTTATCAAGCAAAGAATGACACCCATAGTACAAATAGATCCGCTAAGTAACCTCTATTCCATGTAATTGTGTCATGTGCTATTCTCATTCAGTTACTAAACGCCACTTAAACAATTAATAGTGTGCTACTCTTATTATTATGAATTTCAACTGCCAACAAGGGTTTGGCTATGTGTACATGGTACCTCGGTTCTCTATCTCATTACAACCACACTGTCCTTCCCAGGCCTTCTGATTGTACAGAAAAATCCTTTTGAACTTTCTTGGCCAACACTGGGAGCAAACCTGAGACCTCCTGGTTAGCAACTCTGCACCATAAGCACTGAGCCACCTCAGGTCGCCCATATAAGGATATAAAATTTGCCCTATGATATATCTTGACAATTTAAATGTGAAGTGACATATGCTTTAATATTTTCTATTTTCAGCATCGGGTCCCGAAAGAATATCACGATCGAGACCCCCGGATAAATTTAACCTTCAGAGTTATCTACCCTGCCAAATAGGTGACAACAACACAGAAATTGTGTTGAGTGACTGGTGATATGTTATCTTTATATATGGTTTGAAGTGGATGTGAATGCTGCAATATCCAAAGTGATCAATTTATTTTTTATAAATTATGCCTTTTGCATAATAATTCATTGTATATATATATATATGTTTGATACTGGCAGAATGATTACCCAATACTACTAAATACTAACCCAATACCACCAAATACTAGCCCAATACCACTCAATACTAACCCAATTCCAACCAATACTAACCCAATACCACCCAATACTACCAAATACTAACCCAATACAAACCCATTACCGACCAATACTAACCAATACTAACCCAATACCAACCAATACCACCAAATACTAACCCAATACTACCAAGGAAATGAGACTACATATTACCTCATTATTTTGAAAGTCTGACAGAATACTTCAGTTATATAAAAAAAAATGAGGTAGTATTTGGTTAATATTGGCTAAATCGTCCTGCCCATGTGACAATGTAAAGTTGATATTGTTCACTTATAAACAAATAACTTCTAATAATGAAAAGGTCTTATAAAAACAGATCCAAGTCTACATTTTATATATATGCAATGTATACAAAACTAGTCAGATAAAATGTGTTATGTCACTAAGTCGTTCAGGCTATGATATACAGATACAGCATTACACTACTAAAGGGTTTGTGTATTCAATAGTGATCAAGTTTGTGTATTTAATAGTGATGGGTGTTATAATTAGTCACGCTTTTACACTAAAAGTGACATCTTTTACAGCTAGTAACACACCTGTATAATTTTTACCACTTTCTATACTTACTAAACATTAGTTTAATGTTGACTTGTATGATTTAATAGCAAAAATTGTCCTTACTAAAAGGCCTAGACTAAGCACATTTAGACTAATTTTGACTTGTATTATTTAGAAGTTTCATTAGTAAAAGTGATTGCTTCATAAGTGAATGTTATGATTTGAACATTTTATTCCTCCCTGATAATTGACTGAGGGTTTAATAGTAATTTTTAATTATAATGTCAGTTTTATCATATATTAAAATCATTTATTGTTATTGAAGAGTTTTATTGTAAACTTTCCCAGTCCACAAGAGAAGTGATGTCAATCAGATCTTCTAGAAAGAGAGATCACACATTGGTCAAGTGAATATGGCATGGCTCACCAGGAGTTTCTGAGTTTAATCTCGGTGTTGGCCGAGAAAATTCCTCTGGATTTTTTTACCATAGTTTTCCCTTGTCAGTGGTGCGGGACACAGTGTCAGGTAAGGAAGAGTGTCTAGTCATTCATATAGGATGAAAAAATGAGGCACCCTTCCATAAAAGAGCATTGCAGAAATTAGGTAAGAGTCTGGACAAAATTCATCTCATCGTACACTGCATTTTCATTACCATGAGGAAGCCACGGTGGCTAAGTGAGGAAGACGTTGGCTCACTAACCTGGAGGTCCCATGTTCGATCCCTGTGTTGGTCGAAAAAGTTCATCAGGATTGTTCGGCGTGGTTCCCTCTTGTCAGTGGTGCAGAGTGCAGAACAAAGGGCTTGGCAAGAGACAATGTATAGTCATTTGGATGGGACAAAAAAACAAAGTCCCGTGGCGTGTACACATTGGTGTGCACATAAAAGATATATATTGTTAACTTCTACTCCTAAACTAATTGATGTATTTCAATTCAACTAGTGTGGCAGTCGCAGCAAAGGTGTGGGGGAGGAGGGGCAAAATTTTATAATGGTGTCCCAGTAGATGTAGTAGTTTCTGCAGGCAGCGCAGCGCTGCGCTGCACTAAACCAAACAACTTTCGAGTCATGTAAACCCTTCAACAGCAAATTTTTACAATTATGAACCTGTTTTGCTGTTAAAATTACTTAAAGTTCTATCCCTAGATTTGTATTTCCTGACGATAGGGATGGGCCACTTAAATTATTCGCTGCAAGGCAGACATGGGGTCGATTACATTTGCAATGTAATTGATTAAATTACAATTACTTTTAAATTGCATAGCCAATTTGATTGATTGATGAACAGCGAAGGTAACTCAGGTCCAAGAGTTTATAAAGTAAACAATGTTTGATTTTAATTTTATTGATTTGTAAAAACAAATGAACAGAATGCACATAGTAGATACAGAATTATATACATGTATACAGTATGTATTATATATAATACAGTTACTGGTAGTAGGTACAGTACAAGTATTTATTACAGTTACCGGTCGTAGGTACAGTACATAGTATGTATTATATAAAATATACAGTACTGGTAGTAGGCACAGTATTGTACATAGTATGTAGTACATGTATATAAAATACACAGTACATTTAGTAGGTACAGTACACAGTAGGTATTATATGTATACAGTACATGGTATGTATTATATATAATACACAGTACTATATACAATACATGGTATGTATTATATATAATACACAGTACTATATACATGTATACAGTGGTATATATTATATAAAATACACAGTACATTTAGTAGGTACAGTTACACAGTAGGTATTATATATAATATACTTATAGTCCGGCAGCAGGTGAGAACCATGGAAATATAGTCCAACTAATGATATTTTAACTATTACAGTAAGCATGGCAAGCTCTTTATCTAAATTTTACATAATGCATCATTAAGCACACTGATCATTGTTTAAAACATAATAAAGTTGTAGCAGTTAGATATGGAACCTTGCCGGAATAAATTAGTACCAAGTTTTTCAGTTTATTAATTTGAAAGAAACTGGGAATAAATGCCCACCCCGTAAAAAAAATACTGGTCGTTGCACTTTCAACAAGCTGATTTAGGTTGCACCCTCTGACAGCTTATATGTCATTGCAGTGGCCAGCTAGCCATTTGACTTTACTTTATCTGAAGTCGAAATTTTGTCATTTTTAATCAGTCATCCTTATAGATGCATTATGTAAGATACAGAGCTGGCCGTTCTTGCTACAATAGTTCAAAAAAAGATAATACAAAATGAATATATTGAAGAGTTCATTCAAATTACTTTATTCTGAGTGAAATTGTCAGTTTTGAGTTTCGTTTCTACATATACGTTTCGTTTCTACATATTCAAATGGCTGAAGCGTTCTAATCTACTTAAAATCGAAGCCATTCGATGACATACAGAGTTGATTATGGGCTTGCCATGTTAATAAATGTTTAAATAATAGTTTATATAACATTTAAAGCCAAAAAAAAAACCTGCAATGGGCAGATTTAGCTCTTACATAATGCATCTTTAACCTGTCATAATTGTTTAAAAAAAATTATAATTAACACGTTTAGAAATTCCATAATTTTCTATTTTCTGTTCAATCTGCTTCCGAACTCGACACTCCAACAGATCTGTTTTTAAATAAAGTGCATTTTTAGCTACATGTAGCTAGCTAGGACATGTTTAAAGCACTTATTTGCCCCTATATTAGCTAGCTAATTAGCCTTGTTACAGTACACATGTAAAGAAGCACTTTTCAGACCCCATTTCAGCTAGCTAGCCTTGTTACATTACACATGTAGTGAAGCACCTCTCGACCCCTATGTTAGCTAGCTAGCCTTGTTACAGTACACATGTATTGAAGCACCTCTCGACCCCTATTTTAGCTAGCTAGTCATGTTACAGTACACATGTAATGAAGCGCCTTTCGGCCCCTATATTAGATAGCTAGCCTTGCTATAGTACACATGTAATGAAGCACCTCTCAGACCCCATATCAGCTATATCAGTTACAGTACACATGTAATTAACCCTTGTGGGTGCACGTTGTGAGAATCACAGAGCAGGTACCATGGGGTCCATATGGACCCCAGTTATAATTCAAGCTTTTTACATACAGATATATTTGAACTAAAAGGCAGCGGTTTGGTTTTTATTTGCATTCAGACCGTATTTCAGCTAGCTAGCCTTGTTACATTACACATGTAATGAAGCACCTCTCGACCCCCATGTAAGTTAGCTAGTCTTGTTACAGTACACATGTAATGAAGCACCTCTCGGCCCCTATTTAGCTAGCTAGTCTTGTTACAATACACATGTAATGAAGCCCCTATCGGCCCCTATATAAGCTAGCTAGCCTTGATACAGTACACATGTAAGGAAGCACCTCTCAGACCCCATATCAGCTAGCTAGCCTTGTTACAGTCCAGTACACCTCCCAGCCCCTATATTAGCTAGCTAGCTAGCTAGCTAGCTTGCCTAGTCACAGTACACATGAAATGAAGCACCTCTCAGACCCTATATCCATATTGTAATGAAAACAGTACAATACTTTTTGAATTATTCCACTTTAAATAGGGTACTTGTTTTTTTTCTGGGCCGCCTGATATACATATAAACACAATTATACAACCCATACTTTATATAATGTAATATACAATAACAAGCAACATGTTAATTAGCATTTATTATATAAAATACAATAATTGTACAAGAAAATTTCAACAAGCATTTTATTCATCCTATTACACCAATATCTGATACCTTGAAGTATTAATCAATCATCTGATACCTTCAAGTAATAATCAATCATCTGATACGTTTAAGTATTAATCATCTGATACCTTCAAGTATTACACAAACATCCGATACCTTGAGGTATTCAACTAACACCTAATACCTTGCGGTATTGGACATCTGACCATCTGAATAAAATACAGATCTATATTTTGTTTCGTATTTTTATACTTTCGATGGCCTACACAACACAAAGATCTGACCAGTTGTACTGAAAGGTCACGTCAGGGGTCATACTTGCGGCTTTTGACCCTATGACATTAGACATTGATTAATCAATCAACATTGACGTTTATAGGGGTTTACCCAGTCCCGTGCAGAGCACACCAAGAACTCGCTGTAACAGACCGCTTCATTGGTTAATTTCCCCCCCCCCCCATCAACTAGAACACCTGTTATATAACAATTCTTCCAGATCCTAGTGTTGAAGACAAAACGAAATTTTTAACTATAAAAAACGAAACGAAATAAGACCTGTGTTTTAATCAGATTGGACATCTGATACCTACACTGCAATAGTTGAGTACCACATATAATTAAAGTTATACAATAACGGTATACACGTTAATTTCAACAAGCATGTTTTAAACATATATATAGTTGCATGTTTTAAATGTATAATTACATGTTAACACAGAGATATTGTGTACAAGAAACCGGGAACATAGAAATGAGATTTTTGTTTAATTTATATTAATTTAAATTTTTTTAATAATGTATGCGAGATGGTAAGATTCTGGCGAGCATTGTAAAAATCTTCAAAACAGAGAAAAATTGATCAATATTTCCCTGTTGTAATTATGTAATAATACAGGACATGTTAAAAGCGTTATTCCAATGGCCAGTTATTCTAAGCCTAGAAGTTACTAGTCATTCCAATGACCGGTTATTACTAGGCCTAGAAATAACCAGTTATTCCAATGACCGGTTATTCTAAGCCTAGATTTGAGCAGTTATTCCAGGCCTACAAGTAATGATTTTAGTGACAAAATGTAAATAGTGATCTAGAACCTGACATTAATTTTGTGCCAGACATACATGAATAATAATCAATAAAAACATTGAAAAAAGACAAATCTGTAACCAAAAGTGACACCAGAGGGATGATTATGCCTGACAAATTCAGAATTTGCCTGTAAAAGATTCCCTATTTCTAAACTTGCTTCTCATAAATTTCAAACTCCCTTTAGGTTTTTGTCCATGTAAATACATGTAGTAAGACATTTTATTACAACTTACGCTCCTGCTGATCAAAACCTTTTCTTTGTTTCCGACTAGCCAAAAAAATATGCGTAAAAACAAATGTACATGTACATTATCCGAATAAAACATATCTCTTAACCGCTGGAATCTATTATCACAAACAATTAAAATACAGATCAACAGTGAGGCTAACAATTCCTGCCTCAATCCCAAAATAGATGACACTTATTAATTACTTTCATATTCTTGTATTTACAAAGATAACTCCAGACATTCACCTACATGTAATGAACACATGCATCTATTTTAACATTCTAGCAGAAGCAAAGTTATTGAGTCCCAAAAGGTGAGACAGACAAGATGAATGAACCCAATTTATGAGTCCACTGCTTTATTATAAAGGTAGGGGAACAATTAGATTATTTCACAATCATCAGGAACTAATTCTGTTATTTTTCTAGATATACATGTAACCATCATATTATAATGTAATGCCATTTAATTTCAATATTACATTTGAACCCGATTTCAAGAGAGAAATGAAGTTTAACCTCTACTCGACACAAACTAACACATACATGTAGTTCAACTTTATTTTAACAAAGGTCTTTCACTTGGGTATAGGGGTTTTGTTTTATATTAGTCATTTTGGGACTAACACATGGTTCAACTTTGTTTTAATAATTCGCTTGCGCATAGGAGTCTTTAGCAAAGTCCCACATGTATACTAATGTCCAAAAGAAAGTATACACTGTGCATTTCGTCCTGCTTCAAACAAAGTCGTTTTTCCATTGTATGCGGTATTTGGGTACAATGTCCATTTGTTTTGCTATTTATTTGCTTAGAAATATTGAGTTTGGACACACGAGACATGTTCAGTGTAGTTTTATCACATTTTGTTGATTTAAACAAAACTTATTCATATTTTAAGTGTGTATACTTTCTTTTGAAAATTAGTATATTATGTTACTGTAAGAGTGCTAAACCTCATTGACTGACCTATCTTCATTAACCGAATTGATGCAGAACAGTAGGACGTTAAACTCCATTTCATTTCATTGACTGACCTAAATTAAGATGTTGAGCAGAACAGTAGGACGTTAAACTCCATTTCATTTCATTGACTGACCTAAAATAAGATGTTGAATTGGGTTGAGTTGATATGTTCTCTCTATTACAGACAAGACAAGATCTGTATGATTAAATTTCAATTCTTAAATATAAAATGTGAAATTCAGTTTCATTACTAATTTTAACTTATTTACATCTTGTTTTTAACTAAGACAGAAAACTCTTGAATTGAACTTGAACACAAAAAATCAAAACCCTTGTAAACGATTTAATTTTTAGTTTTTCATGGACTTCACAAATAAATAGCCAAATGTGTCTCGTAAAAGACGTTTTGATTAAAACTTCTAAACTTTGAAATTTGAATTTTATGCTTTACAGATAAGCAGAAAAGTATTTTTTCATGTTAAATGGTTTTCTTTCCCAATGAAATAAGAATAAAAAAAAATTAATAATGTGTTCCAGAATAACAAAATTTGAAGTTGGTCCAGTCTAAAAACTACCTGGTTGAATAGCCAGATATGCATCATATTTAGGTGAGACTGTTGAGCCTATTGGCTAAATGTAGTGGGAATATATACAATTATCTACAAACGGTGACTGGATTATCTGCCCTCTTGGACAGAGTTATCTGCCCCTTTGACCATCCCTGTGTCTGAGCATGCCTTTACACATGGACTAGAAGTTTTTTCAAGGAATAATAATACATTTACACTGTATGTAATGAAAGCATATATTTCAAAACCTCACTGATACTGAAATTCTTAATTAAATGAAGGAATAACATGTACATATCAATGCATATGAAATTAATCCACCAAGCCATTTATGCCACCATGCATTATAGACAAATAGCCTACACAGAAATGTTCCATTTTTAACATGAACAGACTATAAACGAGATACTAAATAATAGATGTGATCATGTCGGCCAAACATGTCAGTCAAGATCGTGCGCTATAGAACATGACTGAAACTAGCATATTTTAAAGCCTTCTTGTTGATTTTAGAAATTCATTCTCTTTTTTCCATATACATATTATCTTTAGTAATACATGAAAATGCTTTTTTTTATTATACATGCACTTTATCGAATTGGTACAGCGTGGCGTAACCACAGAGGTCTATTATGGGAAAATTTCTTTCAAAAATCTAATAGGAACAGGGCTCGAAATTCGTTTTTTCGATCGAAGGCCAACTTTGGCCTACGATAGGCCAAAGTGCAACCTTGATCCAAGGCCAAAAATTGAAAATCCAACGCCAATTTTTATGTCATGAATTATGATATTATCAGCTTATTTAGAAGGTTTTAATATGTCGATCATATGTAAATCTGTTTACTGTAGATCTTGTTTCTCAGTCAAAATGTTGTTACAGGCCTGCCTATCACATCACGTTCAATATTTTTATTACTTTTACAAAAATAATGCATCCTTACTTACGGTTATTGAGTTAAGGGAGAAAATTCTTATCGTACCGTTTTTAGTACAATTTTTTTATTCTAAAAAATATTTTAAAAAACAGCATGTAGCCATATTGAGAGTTGAAAGTATTGCTATATCATCGGTAGAGCTGGGTAAAATATCGATAGTATCGATAAGATATGCCAAAAAGCACTATCGAGTACCGGTATCGTTCTCTTCGTCTATTTTTTCGTGCGTGCGTAGGAGTCGACTGGATGTTTTCTGTGACTTAATCCTTCGTATATATATAATAATACAATAGCCTACATCGGTCACTTTATATTTACTTCAAAGTCTCAATCTCAATTTAGCTTTTTAAAAAAAATGTTCACCCACATTTAAACAATACTTTAGTTTGAAACAATAATCGCCATATCATGGAATTCGCTAAATTGGAGATACCCGGATGTGTAAATAATTCAGAGTTTTTCCCCTTTCAGAATTCGTCTGGCTGCTTATATAGCAATGATGGATGACAAAAACGTTTGTATTTCTTCTTTCGGAATCAAGGCTGTATTTTTTTAATAATAATGAACAATTTACGAATTCGTGATAACAAGCTCTTTACACATTTTCTTTAGTTTTAGCACATGAATCGACAACGATTTGTCCACCATGTTGGTATTTGTCGCGCTCACGTAGGCAATGTTTTGAATCGACTCGTGCTCATTTTATTTTGGTTCCTGCACATACATAGGCCTATCAATGGTATTTCGTCATTCAGAACCAAGGCTACATTATTTAAACAATTTATACGTAATATGAGACAGTTTATTATTAATTAGACGAACAAAAACATCGTATGGTTTGACTTTAAAACACGTAATCCATTCTTCATTACGATCGTGAAAATAAGATTGTTTCGATACCGATTATCGATAGTAAAAATAACTCTCCATACCCAGCACTAATCGGCGACCATACATGGCCGTGGATAGTTAAAAAACGGCCACGAATCCGCGGCCAAATTCTAAAATTCGAAGGCCATGGTCGTCGAGGCCGCCGGCAGTGTCAAGCCCTGAATAGGAACATTATTTTGAAGCAACAACTGGATTGGAAAACAGATTATGTCTAAAGTCTATTACGTTCAAATGTGCATACATTGTACAAAGGGAGATAATCAAATTCAGGGACAAAATAACTACACATTATAGAGAACAGGATTTAGATGTGTAATACATGTGTACACATGTGTGCTACTGAATTTGATTATCTCCCTTACTTATGAATATACAGGTATAATGATAATAACAGACTTCAGGCATAATATATAGCCTTAGCTTTCTGCTATATTTAAAAAAGATTTTCCATGGGGTATTTTCTAAACTTCATTTTATTTATTAACTCGTTTATTGTATATTCCGCCTCTTGTCTCAAGTTTCGGTACTGTTAGAGTCACATATTTTATAATCACAGATATTCCACTAAAATTAAAACTTGTTATTTTATCCGCAACAACCTGGGTTGGATTTCGACTTCTTATGAAGGTCAACGGTGTTGCCATGAGCAGGTTTGATGTCCATTCTATCCTCCAATTCACGTAAACGCTGTACAGCAGATTTAAAAGCTCGATCAACATTAGTGGAATCTTTTGCACTCGTTTCGAAGTAAGGACTTCCCCCATTGGCTGCACACCAGGCTTTAGCCTCTTCTTCAGGGACTAATCGATTTTCTACATCTATTTTGTTGCCTAGCACAACAAAAGGAAAACTATTGCCATCTTGGATATCGGCATAAAAAAGGAATTCTTTCTTCCACATGGCTAAATTTTTGAAACTCTGTAAGTCATCCACAGCGTAAGTCAATAAACAGCAATCGGCACCTCTGTAAAATGGAGTACGAAGACTCTTGAATCGTTCTTGACCCGCTGTATCCCAGATTTGCATCGTGTACGCCTCAGAATCCACTTCAACATCCTTGTTTAAGAACTCTACGCCAATTGTATGGAACGACTGTGCATCAAATTTATTACTAACAAAACGATTCATCAACGAACTCTTTCCAACACCCCCATCGCCTAACAAAACAACTTTCAACAATTTTGATTTTCCCGCCATTTGATCTACCTTTGGATTCTGAAAAATAAAACAAAAACACAGAAATAAATTAGTAATAAATAAGCTGTGACCTACTGATTGTCTGGCAACAATAATCCTTTGAATTCAAACATAGGTGACGACGATATACGAATACATTTCAATGTGGGCATATAACAAAATAACATTTTGCTTCCGAGAAATTCCTAAAATAATCCAAGATAAATAAATGTAGCCTCTTTTTTGCTCTCTATATATTCAAGGTTTGATGGTCGAATGGCCAAATGCCTGTCATTAGGTCAAGTGGTGTTTTTTCGATTTCCCTCCGGTATGTGAGAACCTCATGGATTTTTCCCAGTTTCCTCTCACTGTTAAAAACCACTACGCACAAGCAACTAATTTAAATAAGAGAAATTGGCAAGCAACGAAACATACGCCCACAGTAGCTAAATCACCTGAGTGGTCGACAAGGGTTGTCCCTTATTTATTATTTTTGTAGGTAATGGGGGCATTTACAAGACAATTTCATACAGATCAGATTATAATTTTCATGGTTTGAGGGTTTACAAGGTTCTACAAACTGAAACAAGGGCTTTAACTCTGAAAGTACAATGTAATTTACAGAAATTGCTGAAATTCAATCGGCTTCTCTGTTTCACTAATTTACATGTAAATGATGCATATATAAATTTCACAAAAATAATCGGATAATAACTTTTGTCATTCAAGTATTCACAAGGTTCAACAAATTAGTGACATAAGACACAAGGACCATACATTTAACTCTAAGGCATAATTTATAGAAGTTGCTGAAATTCAATCGACTTCTTCGTTTCACTAATTTAAATGATGCATGTAAATTTCATACAAATCGAATGATAACTTTTGTCGTTTAACTTCATCAAGCGTTGCCAAGGTTCAAGAAAGTGAACAAAAGACATAATCAACGGAAATTGCTGAACAAAAGACCATAACTCTAGACATAATCAACAGAAATTGCTGAAATTAAATCAGCTTTTTCACTTCACTAATGAATATGATGCAGATTTTAAAATTTCATACAGATCGGATAATAACTTTTGTCGTTTAACTTTAAGCGTTCACAAGGTTCAACAAAGTGAACAAAAGATCATAACCCCAGACATAATCAATGGAAATTGCTCAAATTCAATAGGCTTCTTTGTTTCAATTATTTTTAAAATAATGCATCATTGTAGATCGGATGATAACTTTTGTTGTTAAAGCGGTGCTTAAATTCAATAGGTTATTCTTTTCATAAATTTAAATGATGCATATAAATTTCATACATCCGATGATAATTTTTGTCGCTGGACCATTCACAAGTGGCAACAAAGTGAAACAAGGGCCATACTCATAACTCTAAAAGAAATTAATGGAAATTATTGAAATTAAATAGGATTCTTCATCCCACTAATGTAAACAACATATATCAATTTAAAAAAAATCCAATGATAAATTTAGTCTGTAGAGTGTTCACAAGAAATTGTGGAAGACGGAATGACAGCGGACGGGAGCAACAGCATTATACCACATTTTTATGTGGGTGTATAAAAATTGAACCTTATGTTAGTCCCCCCAAAAAATGGTTTATATTGAATGGCTCTTAAACTCCATTCTATTGTTGACAGCAGGGCTGTCTGTAATTTTTCACAGATGATTAGCAGCACTGCTAATCAAAAAGTCCAATTTTGCCAAATTTGATTAGCAAATTTAAAAATTGATTGGCAAATTTAAAAATTGATTAGCAGTTTTTTAGTTTCAACATAAAACACCTCAATAACAAGATATTACTTTAATTCATAACAAATGATTAGATTTCATTCTTAGATTTTTTTTAGCACTGCCACATATAGTTGTGACAGTTTGTGAATGTGATGTAGACTTTTAGTTAGGTCTTATGTCTGAAGCCAATTCTTTGCAGTGACTTCCAAAGTCCCAATATTTTAATTGTTATTTCTTTATTACGTTACTGCGAATCAAAGACGTTAGATTTTAATTTTTGATTGGCAACGGTCAAAATATGTATCGCAAATTGCGCTTTGATACTGGTTGCCGGCAGACCTGGTTAACAGGTATATCAATTACAGGTAGGGAGATTTAAGTATTCAACCTGTTGACTTATATTTCAATCATTCACCATACATATGAATCATTTTGTGGCACAAATTGTGATACTACATGGACATGGATTACTTTCAATCACAAGGTTGATCTGATCAACAAAAATACAACAGTGTGGCTATTGTTCCCAACCGCAATACCCACTAACCAAATAAATAGATGACACTCATTAAAGTTCTGATGCGCTATTTTAATTTTAAGCAATGGGAATCACTTGCAATCATTGTGACAGCTGAATCTTTAATAAAAATATCAGTCCAATAATGGTTTAATTCCATTCAGTATTTACAAAGATATTTGGAATTGAAATTTCATCGAGCTATGCTGCTCTCTATATAACCCGCTGCGACTTTGTTATCCACAAAAAATCTGACGGAATTCAAGCCAGGACATTGTCTAGCATTGGTATTCTGATTCTGTTTTATTAATTAAATGTTAAATAATTAATCTGGGTACATAACACAACAACATGGATTAAGTTGTGAGATATTTTGGCAATGGCGCAATTGTTATTTCAAAGCAACATCATGGAAGATTTAGATAAAGAGCATACAGTTCTCGGCCTAGCCATAATAGTTAAACATGCATTAAGAGCTAAATCTGCTTATTTTAGGCCTTAATTTAATTGTTATCTAAATTATTAACTAGACGTTAGTAACTTACTAATCAGCTATCGATGCCATCGTTCACCTGTGATATTTAGCGGTTTTAAATACATTTTGTGATTGATGATTTAACGTAAAAATGGATAATCGAGACTTTGTTTATTATCTTAACATCGCAGTAATGACAATCGAGGCTGGCCTAAAATTGAATCGCTAATATCTTGGTTCAAAGTGAAGTAAATTGACTAGAATTTTCAGCATAATATTCTGTTTTCATTATCTATTTTTAACCATTATAGTAGAACTGTCAGCTCTTTATGTAATCTTACCTAATGCCCCTTTTAAAAAATAGATAACCTAAAGGGAATATGCTTAAAAATTTGGTCAAAACACTTCACTCTGAGCCTAGAAAACCGAATTTTAGAAACACTGTAGCATTGATTGTCATTGTTACCATTGTTACGATAATACACAAAGTCTTGATTATCCATTTTCATGGTTAATCATGAACAGTCGTTGAATCCAGAATCGCAGTTCGGATTCAAATCTGATTAATAAAGTACCCATCCTATTCCTATGGCAGCGAACGTTGATTGTCTTGACATGTTGTTAATAAATGTCTATTAATAGTTTATATAACATTTAAGGCCTAAATAAAGACCTATGATAGACAGATTTAGCTCTTGCATAATGTATGTTCAATTAATAGCACATATAAAAAGTGCTGCTTAACCTGAGCAGAAAATGTCAACCATCAAACTCAGTAACCTCAAAAAAAAACTACACCAAACTTGAACATTGTGGCACTAGCCTACCTCAGTTACACTACAGGTTCCAAAAAGTGTGACAGACGGACGGGTAAACCCCATCATCTTTATTGTACACATTCATTCTTTGGTCGCAGAATTACTGAGAATGTGAGCTGATTACACATTCTATTTTGCAATGAAAGTAAATTCTAGATGAGAAATATTACATTGTACCAATAACTTACATGACATAGCAAATCAATGGATGACATCCTAAGTTGATGAACTTAAAAACCAGGCAAATAGCAGGACTTAAGCCTATTAAGTTGTTGAGCAAACAGAAAGATAATATCAAACTGGTATGAAAATGCTAAATGATCAGTGATCACTCATTAGTACTGTGACATCAGAGGTCTGTCAATCCAACAAGGATAATAGTGTCAAAATATTACAATAAATGGGTCCACCTACATGTAAAACTCATCAATCAATCAATACTCCTGCACCTCCAGAAATGGGGTTTAACATCCACCTGACATAAACTAGGTCATTTCAGGACTAATTACATGTAGTAATTACATGTGATGGTACAATTTTATTTGGGAGGAACCTGGAGGATATACATGTAGGGTAAACCAATGATGTTGGACAGGCGACAATACTCCTTGTCATGTAGAAACTATGGTTTAAAACTACAACACTTGCTCAATAACAAACATTATTGTCTAAACTGACCTGGGACAGTGTTTCCACCTACAGTAAGTACTCTTTGTCTTATTGTTGGGTGGCTGAATGGTTAACACATGCGTGTTGCAACATAAGGTCTGTCAAAAGTGGCATGGTTTCGATTACCCGTTTGTACCTACAATGTAACAAGGAGTAGGATCACCTAGGTTTCTCTGAGTCCTCCAGTGGGGGGTTTGGTGGCCGAATGGTTAGCACGCTCGCGCTGTATCATAAGGCCTGTCATTGAGTCAACTGGCGTGGTTTCGAATCTCCGGTTGTACGTGACAAGGAGTAGGGCGTCTGCCACGCTCACAACGGACCAACGGTTGTGGTCAAGACGACAATATAGGCTGAAATTGTGGAGGGTTGTAAATTATTTGCGGTTCACGTAATTACATATATAGTGACATCGAACTGTGAACTATACACAAAATCAAACAAGATAATCAACCAAACATGAAATTGCTAAAAAAAAAAAAACAACCCAAAACACCTGAAATTGTCGAACGAAGGAAGGGGGTTTGGCTAGCCTAGTCTAGGGAAAGTGTCAAAAAGTCTGACAACATCATTCTTCAATATGTTCGCAGACCTTCATGTTCTACTAATCAAATTCGTAATTTTTTGTTGTATAATATTACCCGAAATACTTACAAATGTATTCTATATATTTATCATTATCAAAAACTCATTGGCCACGTTAAAATACATTAGTTTTACAGAGAAAGAAATGTCACATACGTCCTACTCACTACTGGCAGACATGATGAATATCAATGACGTCATTTTACTCATGTGATGCGTCACGAGACGGATGGGGGATTCCCTTCCGGTTTTGATGTTTCGGTTATCCAGGCTGGTTTTGGTAATCGCCGCAATCACCGCGTGACTAGACACGTGATCCTTTACGAAACAAAACACAAGAAAGGGAAGTCATTGTATGATTGAGTGTAGTTGTCTGCTTGTTTGAGAAGTAGAGGATTATCGGCTTATCTAGAAGAAAGATGCAGAGTGAAATTATGTTGTGTTTGATTGCCCTACTGTCACTGGGTCTGGTACTAGGCGACGTGTTAAAATTTCAGCCTTCAAACTATATCCCAGCTAGCAAGGTAAGTCTACGCTTCATTGGAGTGTCGAGTGAGGAGAAATTACGGAAGACCATTAGGGTCAATCAAATGAAAAAAAAAAATATTCTGATTATTTATATTGTCAAAGTTTTTTTGTAACTATCTTGTAATTACAAGATACGGAGAAGCCTATTAGGGTCAATCACGCATGAAAAATGTGTTATTTCAAGGTTGCCCCACACTGATTTATCGGATAGCTAGGCCAACGAAGTACTTTTTTATGTTACAGGATCGGCACATTCAGGTCATGCTCCCATTAATATCATTCATTATTTCATGCCCTCATTAGAAACCATTCATTAAGTTCATACTGTCATTAACTTCATAGTCCCACCAACTTCATACCGGTACTCTCATTGATATCGTTTATTAATGATTTGAGTTCATTGATTTCATCCGCACCATAAAGCTACGGAACACTATTTACATTTTTTGGAAAATTTCCTTAATCCAAGCCTGAATGCAGTCATTGTTTTTTAAGGCGAGTGATCGCTCTCGAGCGCCTGCCGCTCACCTGAATGTCGACCGAGGGGAGGATTTTTTCCATCCCCTTAAAATTGAAAATCGCTCTCCTTTACAAAGTCATTGGGGGTTTATTATCATTATCAAACCAGGAATGACCCCATTACATGCAGTTATTGATCTTCAGAACCATTTCCCATACACACAACTAATCACTCTCCTTAATATCAGATCACTCTCCTTAATTTTTAAATCACTCTCCTTTATTTCTAAATCATTCTTCTTATCGAAACTGGGAGAGCTTATTTAGGGGAGCAATTTTTTTCAATTTGTTGATTGAGGGGAGTTTTTTTTGGCTCTCCTCTGAAATAAAAAAACCAACAAAGTTGTGAATGTACACAAATTGATTATTAACAAGATAGTAACATGTATCCTGTAATTACAAGATAATTAGAATATTTTTTTTTCATTTGATTGACCCAAATGGTCTTCCGTAAGAAATGATCAACCATTTGAAATTGATTAGATCAGTTGTTGGTTTCTTTTATAATACAGCCGCATACCGAGGGTATTAGAATAATATTTCTCTTACACCGACATCAATGTTAAATCTATCCTAATTGACTTCACCTATAAGACAATGGTTTACCCCATATCGGTTTATTATTCCAACTTTTAAAAAAAAAGTTCACTGTCCACTGATTTCTGTGTAAGGTATTTACATGTATGGGCACGGCATTGTTGGCACATTCACTGAAGTCTTTCTTGTCACTCGAAATTGAAAAGGGTTTATCATCCATTTTTATCTTGCTTGTTAAATATTTGAGTACATTAAATCCTTGTTAAATATTTTCTGCATACATTCTGCACTTTGACTAGCTTTAAATAAGTAAAAAAATCTGTAAATAGGTGAACAGCCTTCCCAGATTTCTCTCAGCTACTAGTTTCGTTCTTATTCGAACTCTTCAGGCTTAAATGAGGATGTGCGGTGGCCTTCTATATATCGTATCGGTGGGCACTGGAGCACATGTGACGTCACAGATGGACTGGAGTCGATCTTTGGCACCGGAGTCGATTATTCTGAAAAGTGTGCAAAGATATTCGGCTAAGAATTTACCGTCATGATTATGCTTATTTGCATTGACACAAGGCTCCTAACCCTTTTAAACTCTTAAGTTTAAAGTTTTCTAAACTAACGAGGGCTTAAAAATAACTATTAGGTTATAGGCATGTATGCACTAATTTTTTATTAGTTTTATTAGTTTAATTGGGAACTCGTCCCTGTTTTTCATATTCTGCTTTGAGTTAGGCTAAGAATTATGCTACTATTTCGCATACTTTGAAAAGCGGCTCTAGGAAAATCTTCCTTGAATTCAACAAGGAGCTCACGAGGTTGTAGCTATCTTGTTAATAATTAATTTGTGTACATTCAGGCTTGGTAGTATTTAATTAGTATTTGATGGTGGGTAGTATTTGGATTGGGTATATGTATTTGGTGGCACTGGGTAAGTCGTCCTGATGCTAATAACTTAAGTCCTAATGGTCATGTTGGTAATGCCATGGACGTATTATAAGGTCCATGGTAATGTCTGGTTGACACACTATAATTCCCCCAAAGTTACTTGGGCAACCAAGTGGCACACAAGCCGATCCTGTGCCAATTTCTTGGTAATTACATGTATGTCGCATGACACTTAATGGTAAGCATATAAGCAATGGGAGAATATGTTTGGCCATTTTTATGTGGATGTATTATGCCGCTGCGTCTGTGTGTCCATTCACATTATAGGATGTGAAGAATTAATTAGATTAACCCCTTTATAGGGTGTGAAAAATTAATTAGAATCCATTATAGGGTGTGATGAATTAATTAAAATCCATAAGGCGTAAAGAATTAATTCAAATCAATTAGAATCAATTATGAGGTGTAAAGAATTGCTTAGATCCAATTATGTGTGAAAAATTTAATAGAACTCACATCATAAGGTGTGACAGTTTCATTAGAACCAATTGCAGGATATTATGTTATAGCCAGGTCACTGCGTTCTACTGACCAATGTCTGTTTGAGACAACCAAATTTTAAAATGAATAAATATGGTCCCAGATCTTTTTCATATACACGTACATGTATCTCTGCTCCTCTGCTTTGGAATTCATTGCCCCTAAACCTGAAGTCTGCTGAAAAATTAATTTCATTTAAATCAAACCTGAAGTCAAGATCAATCTTTTAAAATGTAATCTTTAGAAAGGACATTATCACTTGGTGTGTCGTCGGTGCTTAAAGTATGTCCCTAATGTGATGTCGATTTTTAGCCCAATCTACATGTATATGATGCCTTATTATGGTTTGTGAAATCTAGAGAGATTATTTATTGTATCTTATAGTTTCTTGAAGTCCTTCTTTAAAATCTCATGAGCATACCTCATGTACATGTATAAACAGAAATTTCATTCTCATCAGCATCATTTTTGTATAAAAGATTTATTTTTAAAAAATATAATTGAAAAATACGAATATTGATAATTTTCAAGCTTGGATTCAATCCGATCAAAAACCTTCCCATCTGCAGTGTTTCCCTAATGTTGACAAATTTTCATTTCATCATGTCTTTGTAAGTACTGAACAGAATTGAACCATTTTTGTGCTGACATTGATTTAAAGGGGCTATTCCGATTTGAACAGAGTCTCAAAAATAAAATTCCGAATAAGTATAAAATTTAAGCGCCAAAATATAGAGGAATGGTTTATTTATCTTGTCCCAAAAATTCAGCTCAAAATATTGAGTCGTTTGTACGTGAACGCCAAAACTGCTTATCCGGACACGTAACCCTTTTAAGATTTCGGATCAATTTTTTCGTTGGGTGACCTAATAATCGATTCCCGTTCCTTTAGAGGTCTATACAGTGAATGACCAATGTGCTGTACTTGATAACGAAAGGTAATTTTCACCTACACATTATTTTTATTTTATAAAAATCTGGTTTTATCCAGATACCGCATAATACAGCTTGGGACACCGGTCTCCATTTCTAGATGAAGACTGACAGGTTTAAGTTGTTTGAAAACGTATCACATATATTGAGTTAGTTGCTCGGCCCTAAGGTAGAGGATTATAAGGGATTTTAACACAAAACTAAGCAGTTTTATTCTCCAAAATATTATCGGGATTGGCCCTTTAAACAGGCATATGCAAGAGCTAAATTGGTCTACTGCAGGTCTTTCTTTAGGCCTTAAATGTTATCTAATTTATTAATTACATATAGATATTAATTAACTTACCAATACCATAATCAACTTTTGATGCCTGTGATATGTAGTGCAATTGAATACATTTTGCTGTGGATGACATAACCATAAAAATGGATAATTGAGATTTTGTTTATTATCGTAACAATGGTAGTAATGATTATCGAGGCTAGCCTAAAATTGAATGGCTAATATCTAGGTTCAGAGTGATTTAATTTGACAGAAATTTTCAGCATATTCTCTTTTCATTATCTATTTTTTAACTATTATAGCGAGAACTGTCAATTCTTTATCAATATTTAACATAATGCCCCTTTAATTTAAGAGATGGATTCAATATCCCTCAAATGACAATCAGCAATTTTAAGGAAATTAAACTTAAAAGATGCATTATGTAAGATTTAAATCTTCCTAAATTGTAGATCTTTTTTTTTGGCCTTAAATGACATGTTATATTAATTATTAATTAGATATTTATTCACATGGCAGGTCCATATTCAGCTCTCCAGATGGTTGTGAATTTGAATGGATTGAAACAAGGTCGCCATTTAATAATTTAATTGTCCCCCGCCTTTCGAAGAAAGCAGGGGACTATTAAAATGGGTTCGTCCGTCTGTCTGTCCGTCTGTCTGTCCGTCACACTTTTTGGGACACAATAACTCTCTTCCTAATTGAGCTAGAATGTTCAAACTTGGTGTATGTGTTTATTAGGTCAATGCCTTGATGGAGTTCGAAGATGAGCATTTTCCGCTTAGGGTAAGCAGAGATAAGCAATTTGATTGGTTGATGCTTTGGGACACGATAACTCTCTTCCTAATTGGGCTAGAATGTTCAAACTTGGTGTATGTGTTGATTAGGTCAATGCCTTGATGGAGTTCGAAGATGAGCATTTTCTGCTTAGGGTAAGCAGAGATATTTGATTGGTTGATGCTTTGGGACACGATAACTCTCTTCCTAATTGGGCTAGAATGTTCAAACTTGGTGTATGTGTTGATTAGGTCAATGCCTTGATGGAGTTCGAAGATGAGCATTTTCCGCTTAGGGTAAGCAGAGATAAGCAATTTGATTGGTTGATACTTTGGGGCACGATAACTCTCTTCCTAATTGAGCTAGAATGTTCAAACTTGGTGTATGTGTTGATTAGGTCAATGCCTTGATGGAGTTCGAAGATGAGCATTTTCCGCTTAGGGTAAGCAGAGATAAGCAATTTGATTGGTTGATGCTTTGGGACACGATAACTTTAGTTCTAATTAAGTGAGATTGATGAAACTTGGTGTATAGTTTCATTACAGTAATACCTTGACTAAGTTTGATAATGAGCACCCAGTTATGCAAACGAAACGTCTTTATACAAACTTTTCCTTTTTATAAGCTCGTTTATATAGTTTATGCTTTAGTTCTTGAAGAAGCTTTCCAATGTATTACCCTTGTAATTCCTCCTCTTTTATCTGTACAATATTTTCGAAAAAAATGAAACGAAATCCACTTATGTATACATTTAGGTTACATTATAGCCTACATGTCCCGACTCAACTTGCCACATTACATGTCATAATATTATAACCAGGTATTGATAAAAGCATCAATTGAGCAATTCCAATACAATCCAATACAATGAATATAGGCAAGGTAAATAAACAAATAAATGGAAAAAACAAATTGAAAAAGAAACTATTATAAATTAATTAAATATGTAGTATGCAATAATGAATTGACATTTAATGACAGAAAGAAAACAGTGAACTTTGCACAACTTGCAGCAAGATGGAAAATAGACCCGTTGATACAACCAAACTCTAGATCTGTAGGCATAGAGCATGTTTTCCCCTTAATATGCTATAATTATTCCATCAAAAACATTGTATGCTTAGACTATAAGTAAAGATATACTGTTTGATTGTTCAATACTTTGTAAAAGATAATTTGTGATAAATTTATATGTGTCCTCTAATTATTTTCCTATTTCGGCGGGGGACATCAGCCTCACTGTTGGCTTGTTTAAAAATGGATAATCAAGACTTTGTTTATTATCGTAACAACAGTAGCAAAGAAAATCGAGACTACACTATTCTTCAAACATTCACAACTTCGCTCTGAATGAAGTAATTTGACTGAAATTTTCAAAATAACTTTGCTCAAAATATAGTAATTTGACTGAAATTTTCACTATCTTCCTGTTTTTTTTCATATAAATCTGTTTTTGTATTATTACAGGAGAAGTGTTACATGTAGCTCTGTATCTAAAGCTTACATAATACAATTTAAATGTACATGTAAACTTCCTGATGATTTATGATCTTAAAATACAATCTTTCTAGTTTACGTACCTTACATGCAGCCTTTCAAGGACAATTGAGGAAAATTATTGTCAGTTTCATAAAATTTTCCCATATCGTGTTTCATTTTACTTCCTTATAGATGTAAATGTTTCCTCATTTAGGATTAACTTGACCCAGTGATCTGTACATACAAATTTTGAGAAATGAAATACCTCCTTTAAAGAGCTAAGTCTTTAACTCAATATTTTGCATGATATTAAGAATTAAAAACATCAATTTTAATCAATATTGATGTTGTTATATTGCTGTGAAACTATAGGTTCCTAATATCCAATATTTAAGACACAATTAACATTTTATAATCAGTACACAAGTCATGTACCCTATGGTTTCACCGTTTCAGGTACCATTTTGTAGTGAAAAATTAAAAACATAACATGGAAGAAATTCGTAAAGGCTGATTCACCAATTAAAAAATATGATTTAAAAAACGTGTAGAATCCACTAAGCAGACGTAAACGACTGCTGTTCAATTTGAACTATTTCACCGAGCATAATTTATTAGAAATTAAATATTTTTTTTCTAAAATTGAATAATAAATCACTTTACATACATTCATACGCCCTTTGATGTCACGCTTCAACAACATTAAGGCTATCGAAGACTAACAACAATCCCAACTATTTTTGTCCTATTTAAATGAGACTTAATAATGTACATGTACAAATGTATGCACATCAAATCTCAACTTCTTGTTTAAACAAACATTATGCATAAGCTAAATCTGCCTATTGCAAGTCTTTCTTTGGGCCTTAAATGTTATATAATTATTAATAATTAGACATTTATTAACATGACAAGATCATGATCAACCCATAATGCCATTGGATAGCCCCAATTTTAGGTAAATTAGAAAGGTTCAGCCAATTCATGATTTAATTTAAAATTTGAGATGTGAGTCTTAGACTCACATCACCAGTATTGTGGTTATGATCTCAATGCACACATCTTGTCAAAACTACAACCATTGATAACTTCGCTCAAAATAAGTTAATTTGAATGAAATTTTCAATGCATTATTTATTTTTATACGCCCACATAGAAATGTGGTTGTATATTGCCGTCGGTACATGTACGTCGTCCACAATTTCTTGTGAACACTCTACAGACTACATTTATCATCTGATTGTTTTGAAATTGATATATTTTGTTTACATTAGTGAGATGAAGAAGCCTATTTAATTTGTATAATTGCTGTTTATTTCTTTGGGAGTTATGGCCTTTGTTTCACTTTTTGAACCTTGTGAACGCTCCTACAATAAATCTTATCATCCGATCTGTATGAAATTTATATGCATCATTTGAATTAGTGAAACTAAGAATCCTATTGAATTTCAGCAATTCCTGTTTATTACATCTAGAGTTATGACCCTTGTTTCACTTTGTTGAGTCTCGTGAACGCTCTACATGTAACAACAAAAGTGATGTATGAAATTTATATGCATCATTTATGTAGATTAGTGAAACGAAGAAGCCTATTGAATTTCAGCAACTCCAATAATTTCTTCCAGAGTTATTGCCCTTTTATCCCCCCATTTTGCAGGTCATGACCTATAAATAAACATGACAAAAAATGTTAAATGTTTCATACCACTGAGTAGAGGAATTTAAGATCTTTCCAACTATATACACATTTGTATGATTTATTCTTAAATTTAAAGAGTTACAGGATATATTCTTAACTATTTGCTTTTCCTAGTCAAAACCCCAAAACAATTCGAGGGTTAAAGGGTTAATTTGCAGTGAATTATTTAAGAAATACACATGTGTATAATATACATGTTCTAAATTATAAATTCAAATTCAATGTGAAGCATTGGATAATGAGAGGATGAGTCATATTGATTTTTCCAGTTCTCTGCCCATCTCTTTAAAAATATGGGCGTGAATTGCATGACAACCACTTGTTTCTTTATTTTTCAGTTTGGACGTCAAGTTAGATTAACAGATTTCAAGTTTAAAAATTGTGGAGATAAATCTAAGGATTTGTTTGTGATAAGTTCACTGGATATCCTCCCAGATCCTGTCCAGTTTCCAGGAACATTTACAATTAGTTTTTCTGGAGTTGCAAAGAAAACAATCAGCTCACCAGTTCCCGTAAGTTACATGCAGATATAAAAACAGATATATATATCTGTTTTAATATCTGTTTTATATTGTCGTTGAGCCTGTCCATCCGTCCACAATTTGTTTGTGGACATTCTACAGGTCACAATTTTTTTTCGATATTGACAAAATTTTAAATATAAGTCTATCTCCCAAAATATCGGTTTCTTTCGATATTGGCATATATCGGACCATAAATTCATGGACTATGGCCCCTGATTGTACGAAAAATCACGTTTTTAGCATGTGGTCACAATTTTCATCTGATTTTAATGAAACTTGAAATGCATGTTTTTAGCCTAAAGATCTTGGTTTCTTTCGATATTTGCGCATATAGGATCGTAACTTCCTGAATTTATGGCCCCTGACTGTACGAAAAATTGTGTTTTTAGCTTGAGATCCCTCTAGAGGTCACAATTATTATCCAATTTGAAAAAGCGTTTGAATATATCCCCGTTACACTGTAATGACGCTTGAGTTTGAATTTCATGAAAATCGGAACAAAACTGCCAGACAAAATGGCTGCCCCTCATACTCAAATAATGTAAAAATATGATATGTTGTGGACCCTCTAGAGGTCATAATTTTGATCTGATTTTGATGAAACTTGAAATGCTTGTTTATAACCCAAAGATCTTGGTTCCTTTTGATATTCACGCATATCAGATTGTAACTTCCTGAATTATGGCCCTTGATTGTACGAAAAATTGTGTTTTTAGCTTGTGGCCACTCTAGAGGTAACAATATTTATCCCATTTACAAAAACGTTTACATTACACCCTAATGATGGCTAAGTTCGAATTTCGTGAAAATCGGACCAAAATTGCTGGACAAAAAGGCCTCCACCCACCCTCGTACGTAAATAGCGTAAATATATGGTATATCAAGGTTGTGGATCCTCTAGAGGCCACAATTTTGATGAAACTTGAAATACATATTTATAACCCAAAGGTCTTGGTTCCTTTCGATATTCGCGCATTTCAGCTTGTTCTTTAAACATCTCTTGCAAAATGTGGGCATATCCTGCCTGGCAGCCGCTGGTTATGTGGCCACATTGAATTTTGGTATAAAATTTCTTCACCCCCATCCGTTATATTATGTATTACTGTGGTAACAAGAATATCTTAAATCTTGTGTTACTGTGGTAACAGCGGGATGTATCTACAAATCTTATGTTACAGAAGAATATGTTTAAATCCTGTTTTAACAGAGGAATAAATCTCTAAATTTTGTGTAACTGTTGTAACTCTGTTTATTTCAGGCTGAAGTTAAGATTGCTAAGAAAGAAGGAGACAAATATTTAGATTTGCCATGTATTCAGGGAGTTGGATCTTGTAATTATTCAGATGTTTGTGCCCTTCTGGCTCAAATTGGAACACAGTGTCCAGATCCTCTAGTAGAAGCTGGAATACCATGCCAGTGTCCTTACAATGCAGTAAGTAATGTTTTTGACAGTGTTAACAACAAACTTTAAAGATGCATTATGTACAATGTAAGATTTAGGTAAACAGCTGGCCATTCTTGCTATCATAGTTCAAAAATAGATTTCATTTAGAATTTCATTCAAATTACTTTATTCTGAGAAAAGTTATTTGTGTTAGAAAATGTAGCGTTGATTTATTATTATTGTAAGAACCAGGGCTTCCACTTTAAAATTTTCACTGACGATTATTTTTGATAACGCACGAAACCTTTGCAAAGTAAATTCATATTTCATGTTTTTTATTCATGGTAGGGAATTGTGAATTCAGGTTTCTATACCACTTTGTTAGCATGGGGTACACAAAAAAATATATATTGGACTTAAAAATGAAATATTAGTAAGGCTGACACGTATTTACCACATGCTCTATAGAAAACACACTGACCTGAATAATTTGAAGTTGTAATACAATAACTTCGAAATGAAGATTAATATATAATTTTCGATGGCATATATTTCACATTTATTGGATTTTGATCATCTATTACAGGCCTAATGAGATTAAGACTCAATCATTCATTTTATTGTTAGATTTTTAAATATCGCAGGTGTTCTAATCCATTTAAATCTCTGCCATCTGATGATCTAGAGAGTTGATTGTAGACTTGTTATGTGAATATATGCATAAATAATAATTTATATAACATATGATGCCAAATAAAGAACTGCAGTAGGCAGATTTACCTTTTACATAATGTATCTTTAAACTTTACTGCTACTGTACACTAAAATGAATACAAATATACTCTTCAAAAAAAGAAGGGGATATTGAAATGCAAATACCTATGCAGGTTGCGATATGATAAATAGTCATGGACACTTGACATGCTTTAAGAGTATGTTCACAGATGAAGAACTTACATGTATCGGCCCAACAGAACCACTGAGCTGCACATGCGACACACAATAGCGCCATACACGTGGGAGGGGTTCATTGTCAAAATTGACATTTCAAGGAAGGGTTGATGAAAACAGCCGCGTGCTGGTTTATCTATCCATGTTTGCTTTCCTTATTTCCTATCGGTTCTTGCATAAGATTTACTGTTTAGCGTATCTTTGCTTTAGTGTGTTACGTTTAATTTGATCAGGAGACATGTTCGTCGACGTCAACATCAACTGACAACACTGCAAGAATTGGCTGTGGCACTGTAAGAGGAATGGGTCAGATTGCCCCGAATCGTGATTGGACGGTTGATTAGGAGCATGCCGCAACAAATTGCTGAATGTCTGAGGATTGGTGGAGCAATTACTCATTATTAAGACAAAAATCAAAAACGTTCATTTTCACTTTTGATGGTGTATCTCTTTGTGAGTGAAATGGGACCGTCAGATAAGCCGCCCATATGAACTGTTTATGTCCATGTGTAGGCAATTGGCCTGTTATTAACATACACTGGTTACCTCTAATACAAACAGCAGTGCATTTCCACAGTTTTGTATTGTTTCTGAATATCCCCTTATTTTTTTGAAGAGTATATATTTACAACCAGTTACTACATGTTTTGTCCTTACGTCCTGTATGCACAATGACATGCATGTAAAAGAACCCTTGACAGTTGAAATTCCATTGCTATCCAGAAAAAATAAAGTTTCCTCATGGCAAACTGTAAGGTGTATGTATTCACGTATTCATTAGCCCAATTGGTGCAGAAAAAAGGACTTCTGCCCTATTTCATTCATCAATACCAAATTCAACTGGAAACATTTCAGAGATACCTCCGACACAGGAAATATATGATTGTCAACCAATATTAATGAATTAAAAATTTTCTAAATTTTTTAAAATAAGAATAGGGCATGCAGCTCTTTTTTACAAGGTACACATCATTATTTGAGAAAAGATTTGTTAATATGACCTGTGATAATATTCACTGTTAAGCTGATACTACTGAATTATGAACCTAGGGCAATTAATAATGAAATTTTTTTGTCATTAAATGATATAAGTGATCAGTTTTCTGGTTAGAAATTATACAGTAGTCATTAATTGGAAGGTGTGTTGTAAGTTACTTGTAAATAGCTGTAAGAGTGACTGTTTGTTAAACAGATGAAAACCAAAGAATTTCTATGGGGTGTGATGTCATGGAGTATGTGTGGCTGCTAGTACAGATTCTACTTTTATTAATAATTTTATGCCATGTTTTATTTTTATCATTTCAGGGAAGCTACAAACTTGAATCAGCAGCATTTAATGTCGGATCTGCCTTGTTGCCTACTGGAGATTATATGGCCAGCATTAATATGACTTCCGCAGATGGTCATGTTGGCTGTTATGAAATTAATGTCACATTGTCCTGTAAGTCATTAACTGAACTTTTAACGTAAGCATACTGCTGGTCATGTGACTGTAGGGATTTTGAGACAGTAGCGCCAGTCAATCAAAGAGCACTCTATTCTTTTGAACATTTTGAACAACAAAGATGGACTGATACTGAATTCTAATCTCGAATATTACGGATTTAATGACAAAACAGCAATTAGACTACCAATGTGGTCTAACTATGAGTAACGATCCTGTGATCTGTCTATAAGTAATCATCATGTTCATTACACCTTTTAATTGCTGGGGATTGGGTGGCCAAAAGATATAACACAGTGGTTCGCAACCTGTTGTTGGGTGCTACCTGATTCCAGAAACCAGCATCTGATCCTGACCTTGGTAAATCATCCATATCCTGATATACATGTAGATAGAGGGGGAATCTCCTAAACATATTTTCACTTTCCAAATCAAAACGTTGTAATGGGATTACGAGAGACTGAGAGAGGCAATTAGGAAAGGACGATTATCAATCTGGCAAGTGGTGTATAGATCAGAGATTTATATACTTTTCTGGAAAACATAGCATTTTTTTCAAAAGCTTCAGCGTAGTCTCCATGACCCCAAGTAAAGTACTTTGCAGGGTTCCGACTAAGAGAGGGAACCCAGGGTTTAACATGTTTCTCTAAAACTATTCAAGAAAAAGCTGAAATTTGGAGGTATTATTCTTGAAGGTGTAAACTAAACATGATGGCTTTTCCATAACTCTGTAACAAACAGATTTGTTTTTGTATGTCTGTGAAGTATGGTGACAACAAACGAAAATTGATGAACTCACCTTCAAGTTCTGTAAAGGCAAAATAATCACTGTTCATTCAAAAAAACACATAGCTGCAGAGATCGTTAACTAAATTTATACTCTTATATTGATAAATTGCCACAATTGATTTTTTTTCCGTCTGGGTAGGGGGTAAGAATTTACTCTTTGTAGAGACTTGGAATTTGGCATGTAGGTTTGTCTGTACAGCCCTAATAAGCTGTCCAAATACTCCAAATTTCATTTGGTTATCTTTACTCAGTCAAAAGTTAGAGTCAAAAGTATGTTTTCGACTAGCACATCCCCTTAAACCCATTAATTACGAAAATCTTCTGTTTTTCTTACAGAAATCGAAGAAGAATCTGGAAAAGAAGCTGGTAGAGACTCAAGATCTTCATTTTATTTCTCCTGCTTCTATTTTTGTATTACCATTCCTTCAAATTGTTTTCTTTATTTTTTTAGATTTGATATCTATAGACTAAACACATTGCAAATTAGCTTATATCTTTCAATATTTATTTTGTCTTTTTTTTTCTCTTTTTTTGATTGATTTTTAATTTACAAATTGTATTGGCACAATAGACCAGAATTTCCTGGGGTTTTCTAATTTCAGGATGGTTCGACCTCACGTTCCACTTATCTGGATTAGTTATAACTAGTCATTTGCATGGGACAAACAAGAATTTACTCCCTTGACAGATGAAATTTAGTTGACTGGAATACTGCTGTCCACACATGTGTACCTTTCTTAAAGATGCATTATTTAAAGGCTCAATACCACTCTTGTTGTAACTGAATAATATGTCCCAATCTTTATTCTGGTCAACAAATTGTACTATTCAAGAATATTTCAATTAATTGATGATACAAATTTCATCTTAACACACCTTATTTAAAAATTTTGAAAAATTCAACATAATGGTTTGAAACGTCTAACGTAAACCTTTTCAAATGAAACTTCGATTTAAAAATATTTTTGAACCCTCTGGACAAGTAAAATAGGGTGTAATGGATAATTTACACAACAGGTAGGACACTTAAACATCTAGTACTTAGATAGAGATATTATTTATTTGCTGGAGCTTTCAAGCCAGCAAGAGTGTTATTGTCCCTTTAAGAGCTAATTGTGACTATTGTGAAATTTATTCACATGACAAATCCATAATCAACTCTCTGAGTCAATGGGTGGCTCAGATAATGAATGGATTAGAAAACATTTGTCAATTTTTTAATTTAATGATGAAATGGACCTTGTTTATTATGTAACAAAGGTAGCAATGGAAATCAAGACTAAGCTATTCTTATGAAAACTTCACTCAGAATGAAGTAATTTGATTGAGATATTCAATATATCTAAATCTTACATAATGTATCTTTGATAGAATTGTTCTTTATTTCTCATATTATTTCTCATATTAGAGTATTTAATTGTTAAAATACCCTATGTAAATATATGATATGTACATGAAGGCTCAGATGTGTCATTTGTATATTCGCTAATATATCAAATTTCCATTCTAAGTTGATTATTGTAAGTGTATCTCTAAACTATTTTATGTTTTCATAAATAACCCTCTGGTTTGTATGGTGTTTTCCTAAACTATTTTATGTTTTCATAAATAACCCGATGGTTTGTATGGTGTATTCCTAAACTATTTTAAGTTTTCATGAATAACCCGCTGCTTTGTATGGTTTATTCCTAAACTATTTTAAGTTTTCATGAATAACTCTCTTGTTTGTATGGTGTATTCCTAAACTATTTTAAGTTTTCATGAATAACCCTCTGGTTTGTATGGTCTATCCTTAAAATATTTAAAGTTTTCATAAATAACCCTCTGATTTGTATAACATATCCCTAAAATATTTAAAGTTTTTTGAATAACGCTCTGGTTTGTATTGTGTAGATCTGAAGTTTCTCTATATTTTTTAAGAGTTTTTTTTTATAACAAACCTGTGTGTAGTGTGTTTATATTCACAAGGTTAATATTTAACTCCTATCAATTAAATCACTTTTATTCACCAGTTTGTGTCTCCATTTGAATCTTGCGTTCAGTAAATTCATGGATGGACTGAGAGGTCCATTAAATAAACCAATACTTTTGTTATTTGAAGTGCTATATTATAAATATTATAAATTCATCAGTTGTGTATATATAAAATTCCATAAGAATGAAAAAAAAAAAAAATATATATATATATATATATATATATATGTTATATTATTATTGTTCGATTTATATAGCGCTTTTCTGGTGTGGTTCCCCCTTGTCAGAGAGTCTGGCAAGGGACAACGTATAGTCGTTTGGATTTGACTAAAAACTGAGGTCCCATGTACACATTGGTGTGTACGTAAAAGATCCCTTGACAGTTGAAATTCGATATTAGAGTGGGCACTAGCGCGGTAATTCCGGCAAAATTTCCCTCATAGCACACTGTATGGCGTATGCCTGTCTTCTTAGCCCAGTCAGAGCTGAACAGTAGGACGTTAAACCTGATTTCATTTTTATACGCCCACATTGAAATGTGGACGTATATTGCCGTCGCCCCCGTCCGTCCGTCCATCGTCCACAATTTGTTGTGAACGCTCTAACGCCAAAAGTTATCATCCAATTGTTTTAAAATTGATATATGTTGTTTACATTAGTGAGATGAAGAAGCCTATTTAATTTTAATAATTTCCGTTTATTACGTCTAGAGTTATGGCCCTTGTTTTACTTTGTTGAACCTTGTGAACGCTCTAATGCCAAAAGTTAACATACGATCTTTGTGAAATTTATATGCAATATTTAAGTTAGTGAAACGAAGAAGCCTACAGAATTTCAACAATTTCTGTTTATTACGTTTAGAGTTATGGCCCTTGTTTCACTATATTGAACCTTGTGAACGCTCTAACTCCAAAAGTTATCATCCGATCTTTCTGAAATTTACATGCATTATTTAAATTAGTGAAACGAAGAAGCCTAATGAATTTCAGCAATTTCCGTTTATTACGTCTAGAGTTATGGCCCTTGTTTCACTTTATTGAACCTTGTGAACGCTCTAACGCCAAAAAGTTATCCGATCTTTCTGAAATTTATATGCATTATTTAGATTACTGAAACGAAGAAGCTTATTGAATTTCGGCAACATCCGTTAATTACGTCTAGAGTTATGGCCCTTTTTCACTTTTTTGATCCTTGTGAACGCTCTCACGTCAAAAGTTATCATTCGATCTTTCTGAAATTTATATGCATTATTTAGGTTACCTAAACGAAGAAGCCTATTGAATTTCAGCAATTTCTGTTTATTGCGTCTAGAGTTATGGTCCTTGTTTCACTTTATTGATCCTTGTGAACGCTCTTACGTCAAAAGTTATCATTCGATCTTTTCTGAAAATTATATGCATTATTTAAATTAGTGAGACGAAAATTCCTATTGAATTTCAGCAATTTCCGTTTATTACGTCTAGAGTTATGGCCCTTGTTTCACTTTATTGAACCTTGTGAACAGCTAAATCCATGATGTTAAAAGTTTCATATACTAAACGTTAGCATGGGGCAGAACTTAATAAAAACCAAACAAATTCTAATGGTTTTCTGAGAATTACTTAATGAGTTGTTACTCTTGGTCAGATTTTAATGTATTATAAATTATGTTTCATTACCGAAAAAAGTAAAAATATGTGACAACTCTTGTTGACTGCCCGAACGATTTAGCTGCTGTGGGCGTATGTTTCGTTGCCTGGCAACCTATCTTATATAAAGATGTAAACAAAGCATTTAAATTGATTGTACACACTATTTATGTAGTATTAGATACACCATTTGTTCACAATAAACATTAGGGTCTTTAACAGTATTTGTGTTAATTGTAAACATGGGTGATAATGCAGACAATTCTTATTTTTATTATCTTAGCTTACGCAGAGGTTTTTTTTCCTGTGGGAGGAAATGGGAGTACACAAAGTAAATCCACGAGGTTGAAAAGATGCCCCTATCTCCAAGCCACATACCTAACACCATTGATCGAAACCACGAAGGCAAGTCAGTGGTGACCGATCTGCTACATACCTCTGATTTCTGATCATATAAAACATGTCAACTGATTATGTATGAGATATCTTGAGAACAATTACAGTTGCTTAAAGGGACAATAACACTCTTGCTGGCTTGACAGCTCCAGAAAATAAATAATAGCCTTATTCTAAGTACTAGATGTTTAAGTGTCCTACCTGTTGTGTAAATTATCCATTACATCCTATTTTCGAGGGTTCGAAAATATTTTTAAATCCAAGTCACATTTGAAAAGGTTTACGTTAGGCTTTTCAAATCATTTAGTTGAATTTTTCCAATTTTTTAAATTGGGTGTGTTCAGATGAAATTTATATCACCAATTAATTGGAATATTGTAAGATAGTACAATTTGTTGACCAGAATAAAGATTATTCAGTTACAATAAGAGTGGTATTGAGCCTTTAATCAACGGCAGGGGGGTTGGGATGGCCTTGTGGTCTAGAGTGTCACGCTTCGACCTCTAGTTGGCCGGTCACCTCTGGCTTGCGGCTGTGGTTTCGATCCCAGGTGTGAGCGTATGTGGCTTGGAGATAGGGGCGCCTTCTCAACCTCGTGGGTTTACTCCGGGTACTCCGGTTTCCTCCCACAGCAAAGACGCGTGCGCTAAGATCATTAAAATGAACTTGTCTGCAATATCACCTTCGGTGGAAGCGGACGTTAAATGCTAAGAACAACATTTAATCAACGGCTTTATGTGACCCTAACATTATTCATGCTATACACAACAAATATAATAAATTATAACATCAATACAAATACATTCAGAAAGAGATTCATGCTTGAAAAGAAAGTTTACAGGAGCTAAACTAGAAATGGACACAAAAATGTAATATGAATTATGTGTGGTTTAACGGTCGAGAGCGAGACATTAACGATAAACTCGGGTATTTTAGCCATATTTGAAAATTGAAATGAGAAATAGTCTATTATATACTCTTCAAAAAAAGTAGGAATATTCAGAAACAATACAAAACTGCGTTTTTGATTTTTGTCTTAATAATGAGTAATTGCCGCACCAATCCTCAGACATTCAGCAATTCGTCGTGGTATGCTACTAATCAACCGCCCAGTCACGATTTGGGGAAATCTGACCCACTCCTCTTGCAGTGTTGTCGGTTGACGAACTCGTCTCCCGATCATGTCCCAGACATGCTCTATAGGTGAAAGGTTAGGACTCCTGTCTGGCCAAGGCATATGGACAATAATATGGTGACGCTGGAGGTAGTCATTCACGACACAGCGCGGTGAGCACGGGCATTATCATCTTGAAAGATGAAACGTCGACCTGCACGTTGAGCAAAGGGCAGAACTATGTGATCACGGTAGTACACACCGCAGTGACCCTTCCTTGAACAATATGCAAGTCCGTTCTGCCAGTCATGGTGATTCCTTCCCACGCCTGAATCTGTCATGCTTTCTGGCGTTAACGTTAGAATGACGCTCATTTACACGCTTCCAAACGCGAGCACGCCTATCGGTGAAATCCAGAGTAAATCTGGACTCATCTGAGAATATTAAACGCAGCCATCGACGATTACCCCAATTTCTACGCTGCTTATACACCATTGACGCCTGTTTGCTATGTGCTGGCGAGTTAATGGAGGCACAGCACGCGGTCGTCGCGCATGCAAATGGGCTTCCATGTAGTCGATTTCTAATCGTTTGGGGTGTTACTCGAATTCCTGTAACTTGGTAAAGTTTACCAAAAGCTGATTGGCCGTGTGTCCTCAATTTCGCAGGACCTGTGTACGAATGTATGGATCCTGGTTTTTTTGTAGTGGCTCTAGGACGACCTGAACGAGATCTATCATCAACATTATGTGTTTGTTGGTACCGGTTCCAGTCTGTTGATCACAGACTGTGACACATTAAGCATGTTGACTACTGCTCGCTGTGTAGAACGTAACACACTAAAGCAAAGATACGCTAAACAGTAAATCTTATGCAAGAACCGATAGGAAAGCAAACATGGATAGGATCAACCCTTCCTTGAAGTGTCAAATTGACAATGAACCCCTCCCACGTGTATGGCGCCATTGCGTGTCGAATGTGCAGCTCAGTGGTTCTGTTGGGGCGATAAGTTCTTCATCCGTGAACATACTCTCAAAGGTGGGGGGGGGGGTAGTCAGTTCCTGCAGCCAAAACTTTACATGGTGCCAACATTCTCCCAACGTAAATGTGGTTGGCCTCCGTGCGTCTATTTATTAAATATATATTGGGTTATTTTTGACGACGACGAAGTGTTTACGGGTGGGGGGGTAGGACACAAAATAATCTCAGAGTGCCCATATATCGGTTATTTCTCCACGGATCGTCTTCAGGTTTTCATTTTTGGATTCTTTTGACGAATCCCATACGGGCTCTGACTGGCGGTTTTTTTATAAATTCGGAAGTTCGCTCGATTAATATTAGCATCAAAGATTTGCGAAAGTTTTCTTAATCATTTTTTCGACATTCAAGATGGCGCTTGGCCGCTAGGCACCAAATGGCAACAATCCTTAGGGAGCCGATTTTTGAATTTCAATTTTGTTTACTTCCGGTTTCACTTTGAAGTTTGTTCTAGTTATTTTTATTTATTTTTTTTTATTTTTTTTCGGGAATTTAGTCAGTTTGTGCAACTAAAATTGTACATGGTGCAAGCATTCTGCCAACAGAGGTGTGGTTGGCCTCCGTGCGTCTATATTGGGTCATTTTTGACGAACAGGAAGTGTTTTACGGATGGGACAAAAAGTAATCTTAGATTACCCATATATCCCGGTTATTTCTTAACGGATCTTCTTCGGGTTTTCTTTTTTTCGATTCTTTGGACGAATCCCATAAGGGCTCTGACTAACGGTTTTTTGAAATTCGGATTAATATTCGCATCCAAGATTTGCGAAAGTTTTTCTTCATCATTTCTCGACATTCAAGATGGCGTATATCCGTCACTATTTGAGGTATCAAGTTGGAACTTGGTAGGAATAAGGAACACACCGATGCCTTCAAAATGCCATATTAAAAAAAATTGTGAATTTTGTGACGGCTTCCGGAAACTTCCTGAAATTACCGAGACCTTCCGATTTTTCCCGAACATGAATAGTAATATAATGCACTCAAAACCTACATTTCAATATATTGCACATCTTTTTAGTGAACTTTATGAGTTTCCCTCTAAAATGAGCCTCCATTTTGAATTTGGTCCTCTAGCGGAATTAGCCATCACTTTCAGGAGGAATACCCTAGCTCATTGGATTCAGCGGGTCGAATTATTCTAGAAACATATTCAAACCGAGGTCCGAGAGCAGCTGCCGCATATTTTACCCCACTAAACAACCACAAAGCGCCTCATGTCGGCCATCTTGAATATATAAATTTCCCCAATTCTGAATCTACACATATAGAAGATATATAATCCACCAATAAACATTAGGTGGGCTATATTTCCATGTCAAGGCTTAAAATGGGGTTTGGCAACTGGACTTTATGGTTTGTATGTCAGTGGTCACTGAGTTGAACCACTACTTATTATTCTTCATACAATTACTTAATCTTTAAGAGATATTACATACTCATGAAAATATGCAATACCCATAATTCTCAATAAGTCTAACCCAGCTGATAAAGCCAAGTTTTTGGGAGGGGGGCGCTTGGCTGTCATGTCTCTTGGGAGAACCCCACCAAACAAACTCTCTAGCAATGGGCAGTGTGATCCCTGGGGTGCTGAACAATTTCCAAGCAGTTTTAAGTGGTACACACTTCAGTCACTCTAGCCTAATTGCGAGACGTGTCATTTTGGGCGTGTCTGTTAGGGGTAACCCACCGTACAATCTGTTTGGCAGTGATCATTCATGATTCCTTTGGTGGTGCTGAACAACACCAAAGCAGTTACATATTTCAGCTAATCTAGCCTAGTTGCGGGGCGGGGAATTTTGGATGTTTCTTTCAGTGGTACCCCACCGCAATATCTGTCTGGCAGTGGTAATCCATGATCCCTGTGGTGATGCTGAACAACTTCCAAGCACGTTTAGGTGGTACGGAATTCAGCTAATCTAGTCTAGTTGGGGCGGGGTGGCTTGGTATTTTCGTCGTATCTGTCGGGGTAACCCACCGCACAAATTGTCTGGCAGTGACCATTCTTGATTCCTGTGGTGGTGCTGAACAACTTCCAAGCAGTTTTAAGTGGTACAGATTTCAGCTAATCTAGCCTAGCTGTGGTCTGGCAATTACATAACTCTGTCGGGGGTACCCCACCACTATAAATGTCTGTCAGAGTGTTTTTCTAATACTTCAAGATGTACGGTACCCTGCCGTACCATTTTCATGTGGTACACTTTTGAGCTAATCTAGCTCAAGAATTCATACCCAGTATCGAAGCCCTCACAGCCACACCCACCACCAGATACCCGGCAGACTTACATTTTGATGATACCAGATATGCATGCTTTGATACCATATATGCGAAAACTGGTACAATTTTCAGCTAGGTTGACCCCCTGGGCTCCTGCTCTACTAAGTGAGAGTGGTAGTTTCATTGCATCAATACCTTGACTAAGTTCGATAATGAGCATATTCTGCTTAGGTTAAGGAGTGATAAGCAATTTGATTGTTCGAGACTTTGAAAAGTAACAGCTATACATTTGATGGAGATAGAATAATATTTTGGACCTAGAAATTGACACAAAAGGGTTGCAACCCGCCAAAAATTGAATATGAATGTATATAAACTGATTTACATTCGACCGTTTCCGTTTTTACTGTAATTTCCAATCAATTATGTTTGGCGAATTACGTTAGAAGTCTCAATCGAATAGCAATCTCTAGCGTCTGGTTATTTCAGTCTAAACCGATAGTATTTATTGATAAGAATATGCCGTCACCGTTTGATATGACTAGTGGAATATGCCTAGCCCTTGTTCAAGTGCCTTATTACTAATGGCACTGAAACACATTATGGTCACGATTCGTACCATGTTAAAATGTTTATGTTGTCTTAAATATTGGATATCAGAAACCCGTCTTTTCCCGGTAAGATCACAACATCAATGTTGATTTAAATTGACAAATAATTCGTTTTATCAATGTCGGAGTTTTTGAGTGATATTGCTTTAGAGACTCAACTACTTTAAACTTGATGTAGATGTTCATTGGGTGAATGTCTTGACTGAGTTCAATGATTAACATTTCCCACTAAAGCTAAGGAAGAGAGAGAGAAATGGGGTTTAACGTCCACTCGATACAAACTAGGTCATTTCAGGACTAACATGGTCCAATCTTATTCCAATAATTCTCTTGCGCTTAGCGGCCTTAAGCAGTGGGAGGAAATCCGGGGGACCCGGAGAAAACCCATGAGGTTGGGCAGGCGATCCTACTCCTTGTCACGTACAACCGACGAATCGAACCACGCCAGTTGACTCGATGACAGACCTTTTGATACAACGCGCACGCGCTAACCATTTGACCATCCAGCCCCCCCCCCCCTTAAAGCAAAGCAAAGCCAAGCAATTTCACTAGTCTATGCTTTGCACCAAGATAACTTTGATTCTGATGGATAGTGATTTAACTTATTGTGTGGTTTCACTACCAGATACTTCAAAACCTTGCTTGAGTTTGATCATGAACATTTTATGCTTAGACTTAGTATAGATAATCAGTTCGTTTGCTCAATACTTTTGAAAAAGATAATAGTGCAATCAATCAATATGTGTCATCTATTTTGGGGATTTCGGTGGGGGACATCAGCCTCACTGTTGGCTTGTATAACCAATAGTACTAGTCAATACCCATTTATATCCTAAAGGAATGTAGTAGTAAGTAGTAAGTAGTGGTAATCTTTATTTAACGTCGGTACATATATACATAATGGCAAAATAACACGAACTCCAAGGAGCTCTTAAGCCGACAAACATAAAAACAGTATATACAGGCATAAACATAATAGCAAGCACCATGCACAGGTAGATAAGACACATATAACTCCATAACATGAAAATAATAAGCAGTACTACAATATATTAAGCATTAAAATATGCATATAGATAGGTAAAGCCAAGAGAAAAGGAAAGCTTTTCAGCTGTGAGGCAGCACGGGATGGATACGGCAGGCGCTACATTTGCATTTTTGACCCCCACACCAGCTATTTATATAACTTTTGAACTGGTCAAATGAGTTCATAGCTCTGGCCTCATTTGGGAGAGAGTTCCATACTTGTGCTTCCTCATACCTGAAAGATTTTTGGCCGTATGATGAGGTTTTAGGTCTGGGTACCTCAGCAGTATTAAAATATCTGAAATTATAAGAATTTTCTTTAATTACAACCAGATCTTGTATAAATACATGGCTTTTCTTATTTATTATCTTGAAGGTCTCCAAGGCAATAGTGCGCATACGACGGGTTTTGAGAGATGGTAGTTTTGACTTTTCGAAAAGAAAATCATATGAGTTTTGATAATCGTCATATATGAAACGAAGCGCTCGTTCTTGAATTTTTTTCAATTTTTTTAGTGTTTTGTTCTCCACAGAAATGCCAAGTTAATGGACAGTAACTGAAATTTGACATAATAAATGAATAATAGATAGTAAGTTTACCAAGTCTATTTAAATGTTTCCCAATTCTTTTCAAGACATTTAATTGCCTTGAGGCCTTCTTACAGATAATTGATATATGTGTATTAAAATTTAGTTTAAAGTCAATAGTAACCCCTAATAATTTAACTTCATCTTCACATGAGATAGAAATACCATTTAAATACAATATTTTCGCCATGTGTTTTTTTTTTTAACCAACAGCTATAGCTTGGAATTTTTCTAGGTTGGCTTGCATTTTATTTACTGAAAACCATTCAATCAAATGGTTACTGTCTTTCTCTAAAGCTGAAATAACATTTTGTAAGGATTTATCAGATTTAGATAAAGTATTGTCATCAGCATTATTATACAAATTACAGGGTTTTTTTTACAAAAAAGAACAAATCGTTTATAAATATATTAAACATAATTGGGCCAAATATGGATCCCCGGGGTACCCCTTTGAAAGTATCTTGCATACCACTTATATTTTGATTTAATTTACACACTGTTTTCTATTTGTTAAGTAACTATGTTCAGTTTAGTCATACAACACAATAACTCTTAGGACATTTTGTCCAATTTATAAAAGCATAACAAGCTCGATCGTATAGCGTAAAGAATAGACAAATAAGATTGTGGTGTGAAATCAATACTATGTAAAATTTAAAAGGTCATAAAGTTACAATTGATCATTTGAATAATTATTGGATCAAAGTTGTTTTAATAAAATTAATTTAGATTGTGTATGATCCTAATTTCAATATTTAACCGTTATTCTTGTATATTGGGGCTTTAATAAAACGTAAGAAAAGTCAGAAAACTACACTACAAGCTGACTCTTAAACACAGATTTTATCTAATATTATTTTATGATTATTTAATTCATATAAAAATTTGTTCCTTCGTAAATTGTTCTTTTCTACTACTTTTGTGCCTTTGTATTGTAAACGTTTAATACGTGTTCACAAGGCGGATGTGTCTTTAAATAGGATTACTTTTTATATCCTAATTATTCAAGGGACAACGTGTGTTGATTAATGTCCTCTTCCTTGATCCGCGTAATTTAAGATCATGAAAACACCGCGGGAAGGGCGAGAACAAAACATGAATGAATAAATGGCCATTCTTCACACCTGATTACAACACACTATATTATCTTGGCGTGTGTGGTGTGTGAAATAGCTTTATTTAACGCCCGCTTCCACCGAACATATCGTCGACTAATTATCTTCACACAGATGCGGTTAGATCTATTTCACAAGGCCACCTCCTGTCATTAACTGTTGCTATTAAAATAAGTGTTTTCCATTGGCAAAGAAGCGAGGCGATGACTCACTCAGGAAGTCCCAGGGTCGATCCTGGGCCATCTTAACTCATGAATATGTTGGGCAGATGACCGACACGGGAGGGGCGAGCATAGGTGCCCCATGATTATATATGTGTATGTTGTGACTTGCTGTCAATAAATACTTATATACTTATACCAAACCTGTTTGTGAAGGGTGGGGCAGCTCAGGATCTTTATGTCTTTCAACGATTATTTCCCTTTTTTTTTTCAAAACGTTACCTTTATAAAACGTGACATATCAAATATTTGATATACGGGTGGTTTAGTAAAACCATTAGGATTGCACCGCAATCTGATATGATATTGTGTAATCGACCGAATTTCGCGATCTCTGCCGGTACAAAATTACCCTATAAATAAGTTACATGGAATTTTAATTTATTTATATCCCCTGTCTGTTATGTTATCTCTCGACAGATTTCAACTAAATTTAAAAGATATATTGAGATTTTTTCAAATAACAGCTCTGTCCCATTGTAAATTTTGGAATTCGAGTTACACCCCAAACGATTAGAAATCGACTACATGGAATCCCATTTGCATGCGCAACGACCGCGTACTGTGCCTCCATTAACTCGTCAGCACATGGCAAACTGGCGTCAATGGTTTATAGGCAGCGTAGAAATTGGGGTAATCGTCGATGGGTGCGTGTAATATTCTCAGATGAGTCCAGATTTACTCTGGATTTCACCGATAGGCGTGCTCGCGTTTGGAAGCGTGTAAATAAGCGTCATTCTAACGTTAACGTCAGAAAGCATGACAGATTCAGGCGTGGGAAGGAATCGCCATGAGTTGCAGAACGGACTTGCATATTGTTCAAGGAAGGGTCACTGCGGTGTGCACTACCATGATCATATACTCGCAACGATAATTCTGCCCTTTGCTCACCGTGCAGGTCGACGTTTCATCTTTCAAGATGATAATGCCCGTGCCCACCGCGCTGTGTCGTGAATGACTACCTCCAGCGTCACCATATTGTCCATTATATGCCTTGGCCAGACAGGAGTCCTGACCTTTCCCCTATAGAGCATGTCTGGGACATGATCGGGAGACGTGTTCGTCAACCGACAACACTGCAAGAGGAGTGGGTCAGATTTTCCCAAATCGTGATTGGGCGGTTGATTAGTAGCATACCACGACGAATTGATGAATGTCTGAGGATTGGTGGAGCAATTACTCATTATTAAGACAAAAATCAAAAACGTCCATTATCACGTTGGACGGTGTATCTCTTTGCGAGTGAAATGGGGCCGTCAGATGAACCGCCCATATGAACTGTTTATATGTAGACAATTGGCCTGTTATTAACATACACGGGTTACCTCTAATCAAAACAGCAGTGCATTTCCGCAGTTTTGTATTGTTTCTGAATATCCACTACTTTTTTATACGCCCACATTTTCATGTGGACGTATATTGTCGTCGCCCCTGTCCGTCCGGACGTCCGTCCGTCCGTCCACAATTTGTTTGTGGACTCTCTACAGGTCACAATTCTTGTCCGATTTTGACGAAACTTGAAATATAGGTTTGTCCCCAAAAGATCTCGACTGCTTTCGATATTGGCATGTATCGGATGGAAACTTCATGGATTATGGCCCCTGTTTGTACGAAAAATCACGTTTTTAGCTTGTAGACCCTATAGAGGTCACAATTTTTATTCGATTTTGTTGAAACTTGAAATGTAAGTTTATAACCCAAAGATCTTGGTTCCTTTCGATATTCGCGCATATCGGGCCGTAACTTCCTGAATTATGGCCCCTGATGGTACGAAAAATCGATCGCGTTTTTAGCTCGTGGACCCTATAAAGGTCATAATTTTTATCCGATTTAAAAAACCGTATTATTATATCACCGTTACACCCTAAGGACGACTGACTTCGAATTTCGTAAAAATCGACCCAAAATTGACAGACAAAATGGCCGCCGTTCGTTCTCAAATAGCGTAAAAATATGGTATATCAAGGTTGTGGACCCTATAGAGGTCACAATTTTTATCCGATTTTGTTGAAACTTGAAATGTAAGTTTATAACCCAAAGATATCAGTTCCTTTCGATATTCCCGCATATCGGACCGTAACTTCCTGAATTATGGCCCCTGATTGTTCGAAAAAACATGTTTTTAGCTTGTGGACCCTATAAGGCTATATAGGTCATAATTTTTTATCCAATTTAAATAACCGTATTATTATATGACCGTTACACCCTAAGGACGACTGAGATCGAATTTCGTAAAAATCGGCCCAAAATTGACAGACAAAATGGCCGCCGTTCGTTCTCAAATAGCGTAAAAATACAGTATATCAAGGTTGTGGACCCTATAGAGGTCACAATTTTGATCCGATTTTGATGTAACTTGAAATACATATTTATAACCCAAAGATCTTGGTTCCTGTTGATATTCGCACATATTGGATCATAACTCCCTGAATTATGGCCCTTGATTGTACGAAAAGTCGCGTTTTTAGGATGTGATCCCTCTAGATGTCACAATTTTTATCCGATTTAAAAAAACGTTTGAATATATCACTGTTACACCCTTATGATGGTTGAGTCCGAATTTCGTACACATCGGACCAAAACTGCCGGACAAAATGGCTGCCCATCGTACGCAAATATTGTAAATTTGTGGTATATCAAGGATTTGGACCCTCTAGAGAGAGGACACAATTTTGATCCGATTTTGATGAAACTTGAAATACATGTTTATAACCCAAAGATCTTGGTTCCTTTCAATATTCATGCATATCGGATTGTAACTTCCTGAATTATGGCCCTTGATTGTTCTCTGTCCATCTCTTGCAAAATGTGGGCGTATCTTGCATGGCAACCGCTTGTTTGAAAAGTATATATAGTCCATGTGACAGGCAGATATTCATTACCAATTTGATGAATTGGTTTAACTATGATTTTCAGTTAGCCTTAGGTCTAAAGTGTCCAAAATTGGTTGATGGACTTCCGGGTCACTTTGCCAAATGTCAGTTTGGCGGCCATCTTTAAAAAAAATGGCCGCCGTTTTTTTTCTTATTTGAAATAGTGCGAGTCGGGGAAGCCTTCATAACTCCTCAACAGTTTCACCTATATGGATATGTAATATATCTCAAAATGTTCATAATATAATTCTGCATCTGCTGGTATATGATATATGTTGTTTAATCAATACTATCAGTTTTAAAATAAAAGATTAATCTGAAAAAAGCAACATTTTCGATTTTTTTTTTCATGTCTGTTCGTATGTTTACTAACAAATCGTGTTCAGACCCATATAAGCCAAATTATCTGTTTGGTCAACTAAAGTGATTGAATAGATATCAGAAACATTGATCATAAAAAATTATCTCAAATATGAGTGTCCCAGATCCAAGATGGCGGAAATTCAAAATGGCGACAAAATTTCCTAAAATGGCCAATATGTCAGATAATAGTCATTTCATTGTTTGATATGACATGTACTATCCAATGAGCTTACAATTAAAGATTCATTACGTAAGATTTAGATAAAGAGCTAGCCATTCTTGCTACAATAGTTCGAAAATAGATAATGTAAAATGAATAATTTGACAATTTCATTCAAATTACTCTATTGCAAGCGAAGATATTAGCCTTTGAAGGTTTGACAAGACACGTGCAATAATTTCAACAATTGTACTGGTTGCTCGAAGCTAAGTCTCGCTCCTCCATTTTTAGATTAAATCAAAATATGACTGATACGTTCTAATTTATTTAATATCGGAGAAATCCGATGCCATCGAGAGTTGATTTAGGCCTGGGTCAGTTAATTAATGTCTAAATAATAATTTAGAAAACATTTCAGGCCTAAAGAAAGACCTGCAATAGGCAGATTTAGCTCTTGCACAATGTTTGTTTAATCTAAACAAAGAGTTTTAAAAATCCAAGATGGGGAAAATTCAAAATGGCGGTCAGAATTTCCATAACATGAATGACTGTTTTATATAGCTTATAATGTCTCTTTTATAAGGTTTTCAGAGTCACTGAACATGAATAAAAACTCAAAAATAATGCTGAAAATGATGTTAATGATACTGCTAAAAATGACACATCCTATGCGACACCCCCCCCCCCACACACACACCCCATAAACAATACAATGGGGCATAATATGATGGAATTGATTATTTTGGATCTCACAGATCACAAGACATTTCACCAAAATAGTGAGTCATTTTAATTTCATCTACTATGCCTTTGCACCATTTTAAGCCGTATTGAGAATTATTTATGATATATCCAGTTGTTAAGAATTTAAGATCTCTTATTCGTTCAGAAATGGTAATGTGGTCCGTTTTTACATTAACGCCTCTATGCCCGGCAACTTTTGTCGTATAGTCTAGTAGGCCTGCAACCAAATTTTTTAGCTTGCTTAGAAACACAGTTCCGCTACAAGGTCCTCCCTATTAAACAAACTATACATATTTGGAAAGCTTATAACACCAGGAACACAAATCCAATTAAAATGTTTTAAGGCCAGATGAAAATTGTGATAATTGTCAAGTAAATGTTATATTTATACTAACAATTGTGAAGTTGACATAAAATTACACATATGATACCTAGGATAGGACAGGCTTATCTTTGCTCCGTGAGGTGAAGGACGGGGTTCTCTACAACCAGACTCGAAATTTCTTTTGAAAAAACTGACTGTAATTTAAATGGTACTTTCTAGAGTATATCCTGGTGTTTTTAGCTTATGCATATATCTTAATAATTCATCAAAAACGACATAAATTCATAACTACGCGAGAACATTGACTAGTTTAGGGACCCCCGAAACTACCATACTCCTTTTGAGTGTCCATCCCTGAAAAGGGAGGCAAACGATATGATGTTAAAACGATAATTCATATATTATTTTACAGTTATATATATAAAAAAAATGTCTCCTTTTTATCCAATGGACAATTTATTGTTAGTTCATGTAGAAAGATATGGTGCTTATAAACGTGTTGCAAATTTCCCTATTACACGATAGACTTCAACGTATTATATACACAATAGGTATTTATTTTACAAGTATAAAAAATGTTTCCGTTTTATCGAATGAACAATTTATTGTTAATTCGCGTGGAAAGATATGATGTTAAACATGTTACAACTGGTATATTAGTCGAGTATTTTACATTTTACAGAAAGTTTACGTTTAATCGAAAATTCCAATAAACAATTTATTTTTAAGTTGAAGGGAGTGTCCTACAGGTGGTAGACCATATTAAATGCTGCTTGAATGTGTATTTTCATAAACTTTGTATGCATATAGATTATTATACTGAAGATTCGTCTGGATAGAAAATAAGATTTTGTGTGAAACAGGTGTCCTAGAAAAAATGGGTTCACTAACATCAAATATCTGGTTCTACAAATTGTATTTGTCCCTTCTAAGCTAATACCTGTGCGGAACAAACCTTTCCGTTTCATCGAAAATTCCAATAAATAATTCAATTTTAAATTCGGTGGCTACGAAAACCCTATACATGATATATCACAAGCCCTACCTTGCATGATACTATAATAATAATAATAACAATAATAATAATAAAAACTTTATTTAATGCGGCAACGTATTTAGTTTGCAAAAAAACTAATCTTCCATAGGTCCCTCCTGAGCTACAAAGACATATATACATGTAATATCAGGATAAATTTAAAATCATTAGAAATGCAATAGCATTTTAAAGTGGGAAGTTTGATAAGTCACTCCCAAACTTCAAAACATATACATTATACAAGTAGAAAATAGGAAGAACACTATAATTACACACAAAATAAAATAGAATGCAGTTGCAAGTTAAAAATAATAAGTATGTCATCAGTTGAATATTATGGTTCCTTCAGTGTGCAAAATAAATGACTTTTCAGTTTAATCTTAAAATTTTCAACATTTTTACACATCTTTATATCAAAAGGCAGATTGTTCCATAAAAGACATGCAGAATAATGAAAAGTACGTTTCATGGATTCCGTTTTGCAATTTTGAAGAAAAAGAGATTTACTGGTCTGTGAACGGAGCAAGATATCCGTTTTGGAAACAAGAGATTTTTCAATAAAATAGAAATTTAGATAAAGTGGAGTATTAAATGTAATAATTTTGAATGCTAACACAATTTTATTGTAAAGAATCCTCTGTGTAAGGGTAAGCCAACCGAGTTTAGTAAATAAAGAGGAGGACGAAGTTTCAATCGGTGCATCAAGAATAGTTTTTGCTGCCCTCTTTTGTAATTTTAAAAGAATGTCTAATCTACTTTTGGTAGCATTTCCCCAAATAATAGAGCAATAATCAAATATTGGTAGTATGTAACTGTTATAAAACAAAATTCCTGTCTCGTAAGGTAAATGATCTTTTATCTTATTTAGGAGAAATATTTTTGATGCAAGTTTTTTAGACATCTGCTATCTGTGCTTCCCAATTAAGGTCTTGGTCAATTTGAATTCCAAGTAATTTTGCGGTAGTAACCGTCTCAATTTTCTCACCATGGAGTAATAAAGTTAGGTTTTTCTGATTTCTTTTGTGTTTTGATGAAATCAGCATTGATTTTGTTTTCGAAGGATTGATTACCATCCCATTGTTTTCACACCATTTAGCAACCAAATAGAGATAATTTTGGAGATTATTGGCGATGGATTAAATATCTTTGTGTGAACAATGCAGGGTACTGTCATCAGCAAACAAATCTATATTGAGTGGGAAATCATTTATAAAAATAAGGAATAGGAGAGGACCCACGATCGACCCTTGTGGAACCCCGCATTTGACTGTAGTAATTGAGGAGGTAATTGATCCTAAACATACTTTTTGCTTCCGTGAGTCAAGATATGATTCAATCAAAATTTGTGAATTATTATCAAATCGATAAAGATGTAGTTTTTTAATAATAAGCTTATGATCAATGAGATCAAATGCTTTGCTAAAATCAAGATACACTATACCACTCATCGCACCATTATCGATAGCATCAAGCCAATTATCTGTCATTCGGATCGGTGCAGTAGCACATGAATGATTTGATCTAAATCCAGATTGGTAAGCATAAAGAACATTGAAGGTTTCCAAATAAGTTTGAATTTGAGTGCTCAAGTGCCTTTCGAATATCTTTGAAATTGTGGGGAGAATTGAGATTGGCCTATAATTGTTCGGATCATCTTTAGCTCCCTTGCGGTCCTTTTGGACATCGGACAGAACCCCAACCGAAAATGACGTCACAGAAGTGACATAATCTCAAAATTGTCTTTAGGGACAAATTTTGACACAGAAACAACCCGTCCCCAAATATCGTTTCGATTGTGACACACTAGCTAAAAGTTCACTAAGTTTGTGCTCTGTCTCGCCGACGTTCAACATTTTAAATTTGACAGTCTACTTACGACTTTTGTTGAGTTTGCGGCCACCGCAGCTGTATAGGGAGGACCACTGGGCGTATTTATTTATGCTAATTGAATAACTTAAGAAGACCACACACATAATTTGGCTAAAATTACTCTGAACAGGATTTGGTAGTAAACTTATAAAATAAATCATGAAAACCTGGGAAAATAAAAATGCCAAAAGGTTGCTTTTTCCAGAATAATCTGTTGATTTGGAAAATATATGATTCATTCAACAACAAGTATCATATAGCACCAGAAGAAGCATTTTCTTATGAACATTGTGAGCCACATTCCATATCCATAGGTCGATCTTTTCAGGAGTTATGAAGGTTTCCCCGATGCGCTCAATTTCAATGAAATAACGGCGGCCATCTTTAAAGATGGCCGCCAAAATGCAATTTAGCAAAGTAACCCGGAAGTCCATCAACCAAATTTCAACACTTCAGCCACCAGGCTAACTGAAAATCATGGTTGAATTTATTCATCAAATTGGTAATGATGTTCCAAAATCCCAGGTCTGTCACATGGACTAATAATAGACTATTTCTTATTTCAATTTTCAAATATTGCTAAAATACCCGAGTTTATCATTAATGTCTCGCTCTCGACCGTTAAACCACACATAATTCATATTACTTTTTTAAATGCATTGCGACCCATTTGTGTCCATTTCTAGTTTAGCTCCTGTAAACTTTCTTTTCAAGCATGAATCTCTTTCTGAATGTATTTGTATTGATATTATATTTGTTGTGTGTAGCATGAATAATGTTAGGGTCACATAAAGCCGTTGATTAAGCAACTGTAATTGTTCTCAATATCTCTCATACATAATCAGTTGACATGTTTTATATGATCAGAAAGTAGAGGTATGTAGCAGATCGGTCACCACTGATTTGCCTTCGTGGTTTTGATCAATGGTGTGAGGTATGTGGCTTGGAGATAGGGGCATCTTCTCAACCTCGTGGATTTACTCCTTGTACTCCCATTTCCCACCACAGGAAAAAAAAAACCTGTGCGTATTCTAAGATAATAAAAATAAGAATCACCCATGTTTAAAATTAACACAAATACTGTTAAAGGCCCCACTGTTTATTGTAAACAAATGGTGTATCTAATACTACATAAATATTGTGTACAATCAATTTAAATGATTTGTTTACATCTTTATATAAAATGAAATCAGGTTTAACGTCCTACTGTTCAGCTCTGACTTGGCTAATAAGACAGGCATACGCCATACAGTGTGCTATGAGGTAAATTTTGCCGGAATTACCGCGCTAGGGCCCACTCTAATATCGAATTTCAACTGTCAGGGATCTTTTACGTACACACCAATGTGTACATGAGAACCTCAGTTTTTAGTCACATCCAAACCACTATACGTTGTCCCTTGCCAGACTCTCTATCCTGTACCACTGACAAGGGGGAACACCACCAGAAAATCATCTTTATATAACATGCAATATATCAATACTTTTGATATCGATATATATATATATATATAATTTTTTTTTCATTCTTATGGAATTCTAGATATACACAACTGATGAATTTATAATATTTATAATATAGCACTTCAAATAACAAAAGTATTGGTTCATTTATATGGACCTCTGAGTCCATCCATGAATTTACTGAACGCAAGATTCAAATGGAGACACAAACTGGTGAATAAAAGTGATTTAATTGATAGGAGTTAATATTAACCTTGTGGATATAAACACACTACATACAGGTTTGTTATAAAAAGAAAAAATAGAGAAACTTCAGATCTACACAATACAAACCAGAGCGTTATTCATAAAAACTTTAAATATTAATTAGGGATATGTAGATCTATGTTTTAAATGACTCTTAGTATGAAGGAAGTGGGCGGTAATTAATGTATCAGTGTTACTATCAGAGATCAAGAGGAAACTTATCAATGTGGGCATATTGCACTGCTTGACACTGATTTATTTAAGGTTATTGGTCACATCTGCTGTTCTTAAGTTCATTTACCACTGGAAATATTCATTCTTAAGTTAGTGGTTGTGAATCCTATGATCATTCCCTACATTCTACACCTTGTTCCAATGTCGCACCTTTCATGTTAATTAAATTTCTAATTAGGGGTCATTCGGTGCAAACCAGCATTATTTTCTTCTTAAGTACACTGACCACCAGAAATTTCATTCTTAAGTTAATGATAATAATTTCTGATATCATTCCGTACAATTTAGACTTGGTTTCTCACTTTCACCTTTCATGTTGTTTAACATTTTAATTACCGATGGGGGGTCGAGTGATATTTTCGTTATTTTTGAGATTATGTCATACTTTTAGCTAAAACTTCATTTATTTTATGTCTCATATTTTTGCTCCTAGCACTATCAAAAATGTCCATGTAGTTTTGTGCAATATACTTGGAATAGATCACAAGATAATGGAAAAATCGTTTTCAGTAAAATCGAAAAATTGCTAATTAGTGACCTTTGACCTCTTCTTAATTTTTTGTGAACAGTATGTTGACACATTAGTGATCAATTCATCACAATTTTATGACATTACGAGAAGGTTTAGAGTCTATATATCAGTATCTGGTGTGTCCAACGCGGCTGTCAATAACAGCAGCACAACGTCTGTACATTGAGTGAACCAGACGATTGATGAACGCCATTGGCACCTGGAACCACACTCTCAGAAAAGCCTGGCGCAATCCATCGGCTGTGTTTGGTCTCCCCATGAGTCTCGTTCCATGACACATTGGTCAGAATAACGCTGGCAACGTCGACGCTATATTCTGGTCCTGCCATCTGCAGTTGATACGCAATGCCGACTCTAATCTGTGAACAGAACACTTCTCAGTTGTTTGGAACACAACAAGACCCACTCTTTGGTTCAGGCCGATTCCACCCGAAACCATTATGCTTGGACCTCCCCATGAGTTTCGTTCCATGACACATTGGTCAGAATAACGCTGGCCACGTCGACGCCAAATTCTGGTCCTGCCATCTGCAGTTGATGACAATGATACGCAATACCGACTCTAATCTGTGAACATAACACTGGGCAAACTGTAGACGTGAGGGGTGAGGATCGGTCCACGGTAAGGTCTTCGGCAATAGATGTTCTCTCTGGCGAGACGTCGGCGCACTGTATAGCTACTGATGGGTCCCACTGTCTGACGTGCTGTCTCAGATGCCTGTGTGAAGGGATTATGCACGTGCTGTCGCACAACATGGCGGTCTTGTCGCCTTGTGGTAACCCTTGTTCTACCATTTCGGGGGCGATCATCCGTGATGTTCGCAGCCCGAAAGCGTTGCTGAAACCTGTAGATGACCCGAACAATGACCTGGAAGTGTTTGGCAACGGCTTGGGCAGTGTGGCCAGCGTCGAGCCTACCAAGCGCCCGGTTCCTCTAAGCTGTCGTGGCATGCCGCTGACGTTGTAGTGTGAATGATTCAACCAGGTATGGGGATGCATTTTATAGGGCTGGTCCCGGTGAACAGAACGTACAACATGAGTTACATGAAAATCATGGAGAACACCTTACCATCTCAGAAGTCAGGTTGTGTTTTTGAGAACATATCCTGGGTTCAATTCTGTGTTTGGGAAGGAGCCTTATTGCTCAGGTAAAGTTGGAGATGTGGTAACAAATATACAATAAAAACAGTTGGCAAGTTTTATGCAATGCGTCTATTCAGAGTAACATACCAACCCGACGTTTCTTTTGCTGCTTAGTATAATTATTTATTTTTTAAAACTGAGTATACAGAACAAGCAATACTTCAGAAATGAAGCTTTATGTCATGACGAAACACAAACAACAACATGAGGTTGGGCTGGCAACACTGCGCCTTGCAACGGACAAAATTGGGCCGGAACGTACGCGTTTGTCCACTCCGCGCCCCCTCGCTTCCCGACAAGCTGTTTCGCGATATCTATGTTTTCTCGCACACAGTAAGTATTGCAATTGTTTGGTATACACAGGGATATTGCCACTTTAAAATGTTTCAGAGTTATCATCTAAATGTTATTGATAATATAAAAGTAACATGTGGTTTAATATCTCACTTTATAGCCATTTTTATTGTTTTAATTGGCATTGTTTAAATGGTGTAGCTATTAATAAAACGAATATATTACATTTTTATAGCCAACAATGGTTCTATAATAGTCAGAAATATCTATTTTATTATTTTGTCTTTGTACTTGGATTTTAAGATGAAAGGTACCGGCACGACGATTTGCCCAATAATAATATACCCCATTATCATTATTATCAAATACAACCTTATGCTACCTCAATTAGTTTGGCAAATAGACAGTATACTTCAATAATATAAATTAAATTGAGTTCAGTCTCTTAATTAGAAGACATAGTACCGCAGAGTGGAAGTATTCCATTAGTAAATTTTGTTTTTATTGCCCCCCCCCCCCGCCTTTCGAAGAAAGCAGGGGAATTTCAAAGTGGGTTCGTCCGTCTGTCTATTTGTCTGTCTGTCCGCCTTCTGTCCCTCCGTCTGTCTGTCTGCCCTTTTTAGGACACAATAACTCCCCTTCAAATTGCGCTAGATTGTTTAAACTTCGTGCAGGTGTTTATTCGGATAATGCCTTGATGGAGTGCGAAGATCAGCATTTTCTGCTTAGGTTAAGCAGAGATAAGCAATTTGATTGGTTGATGCTTTAGGACAAATAGCTTCTAATTAAGTGAGAGTGATCAAATTTGGTGTAAAGTTTCATTACATCAATACCTTGACTAAGTTCGATAATGACCATTTTCTGCTCAGGGTAAGCAGAGATAAGCAATTTGATTGAATTGATGCTTTGGGACACGATAACTTTAGTTCTAATTAAGTGAGAGTGAGGAGTTTTATAACATCAATACCTTGTTATTGTTGTTTACATTTAACATTCAAAATAATAAAAAGGGAAAAGCTGTGTTAATCGGATTGGTGGATTGGGATTTTCATTAGCCAGTCTCTTCATTAGTCTAAGGTTCATTATTCTGAAGGTTAATTATTCTGAAAGGTCATTAGTCTGAAGATGCATTCGTCCGTAGGTTCATTAGTATGTACGTATTTAAGTCCTTAGCATAGAGGCAGGATCCATAGCCCGAAGGTGGGGTCATTAGCTTGAAGGTAGGTATGGAAGAGTGTTTGAATTTAAGATTTCTATCATCAGGTTTGGTCAATATTCATGATCATGATATTGGGGAGCCCGGGTGACTCACTGAGTAAGATTTTGACTCGTTAACCTTGAATTGTCGTGTTCGATCCCGATGTAAGCAGAGAAAGTTCATTGTTACCCCCCCCCCCGCCTTCCTTATCAGTGATGCAAGAACAACGTTTAGTCGTCCGTGTTCGTAATAGAACCCATGGCAGATGGAAATCAAAATAAGAATTGCCAGTAGTGTCGTTCACCGGACAAAGTTTCCCTCATAGCACACGGTTTGACATTCATTTCCTTTACTTACTCGCAAAGCACACAGATGGCGTGACGCGTGTACACTTGTTCACGCATTCTGTACGGCTTCACAGTTGAACAAATTTAAACCGTTCAAGATGGAAGTATTAAAATTTGCATTGATGTGAGTAGTATATTTTTTATTATTGTTTTGAAATATATATATAACCATAAAGTGAGAAATAAGCTGTGTTGATGTATTTAGTCTTTGCATTTAAATAACGGCGGGCCATTTTAATTTTCTATTATTCGCTAATAATAAATAAAATATTTCCCACAGCTTAATCCGCGCTTATATGTACTTAAATTGATTACGTAACATTTAATTAAAGGGGCATTATGTAAGATTAGAGCTAATAGTTCTCGTTATAATAATTTTAAAAAATTATGATGAAAAGGAAATATGTTGAAAATTTCATCAAATTACTTCACTCTGAGAAAGTTATGACCTATCCATGAACAGTGTTGTTTCGGTTGTCATTGCTACAGTTGTTACAATAATAAACAAGTCTCGAGTATCCATTTTTAAATCAAAACATTAACCGCTAATCGTATTTAAATCTATTGAAAATCTAGAGAATCCAAAAGTATCCAATGGCATTGGGAGTTGATTATGGTCATGGTAAATTTATTGATGTCTAATTAATAGTTTATATCATATAAAGCACAAAGAATGACCTGCAATCGGCAGATTTAGCTCTGGCATAATCCCTGTTTAACAAAATAAAAAAATCAAAATACCAACGCTAAATAATCCTTAGACTTGGTTGGATTCAATCAGATTAAAAAACGCCTATCAATTATTTTTGCCAACAGCAAATTTAATATATCCAGTAGCTTGAATTGATGGAATTTCAATTTAACTTATCCTTGTAAGTACTAAACGGAATCAAACTAATTTTGGATTGATATTCCTACTAGAAACCCATCTTTCACAATATTGTAATGTGCAATGACGCAATGAGATTTTAAATATCCGACAGCTGATCAATACATTGTGTCTTTGAGATCATTAATCTATAGATTGGGTCATCTGAATTGTCATTTGTCTGTAGGTTCATTGGCCTGTTGGTTCATTGGTCTGTATGTTGATTAGTCTGTTGGTTCATTGATCTGTTGGTTCACTAGACCGTCAGTTCATTAGTCTGTATGTTCATTAGTCTGCTGGTTCATTGATCTGTTGGTTGATTCATCTGAATTGTCATTGATATGTTGGTTCATTGGTCTGAAAAAGGTCTGTTAGTTCATCATTATGCAGATTGATTCATCTGAATTTACATTAGTCTGTCGCTTCGGAAGTTAATCAGTGTCATCCAGTCAACAAATAATCCTCTATTGCTCTTTTCAAGTTATTTCTATTGTATTATGGAAACGCTTCTGTGAACAGGAACTAAGTTTTAAATGCATTTAAGGAGTCAATAGTGCTAACGTTGTAAGGCAATGAATTCCTTGCATTTATTCTTAGCACGGTACCTAAAACACCACAAAAAGTTTTGGGAAACAAATTGATTTGGAATATAGATTTCTATGTGTCGGCGAATCATCTTCTCTTGTAAAGTTCCAAAAATTATTACACAGTGGACTTCCCATACAGTGAAATTGAAAAAAACATACCCTTCTGCCAAATAGCCTGTGCAGCAAAAGCAGCCACATGTATAGAACTTTGACATAATGTATAACAATAAATATGATAAAAACTATAACGTTGTAGGCTATAGTCCACCCAACGGAGACTGAATATTATTTGAGAAAAGGGTACTTAGTTAAAAACAACTCTGTTAGAGCAAATTGGTAAATAATTACTTGCGTATCTATTTGCTTGCCTTGCCCAACTCATCTTTCACGGCAGCAGGTTATTGGGTAGGTGTATTCCCCAAAAAACATGTGCATGCCAAATATAGCAATACGCGATGAAGTATTGCAGAGTTACGAATATTCGTAAATCGGGGTTAGAGGCCACGTGTTTTAAGGGTATGGGGTACCCCATCTTTAATAAAAGGCTTGATCTCGCTTCAACTCCGTACATCTTAGCAATGACTGCAAGTAATACACTACATTTTTGTCGCTAATTTCAGATAGTCTTAGACCCAGCTCAAGACCTCTCATATAAGTCGATAGAAAATATCGCGAATACCAAACCTCGCTCTTTCGAACTGGCCTGTCTATGAGTGATACTCGAGTTGCAACGTTCAAGGTTCCTTAAATGTAAAGTTCTTTTTTTTCCGTAAGTGTTTCAACAAAAAGAGCTTTTCCCGGTTGTAAACGAATCTATTCCGTTGTGTGTTTGCATCGCCGTCTGTTATTGTGTTCCAAAGTCTCATCCAACGAGACTGAAGTCCCTGCTTTGTCTAAGCAGAAAATACCCAGCATTAAACTTTGTTAAGGTATTAATATAATGAAACTATACACGGAGTTTCACCACTATCACTCAATTAGAATCAAAGTTGTCGAACTCCAAAGTCCCGACCAACCAAATTGCTTATTGCTCTACTTACCCGAAAATGTCCATTATCGAACTTAGTCAAGGCATTGATGTGGTGAAACTATACACCAAGTTTCATCCCTTTCGCTTAATTAGAAACCAAAGTTATCGTGTCCCAAATCATCAACCAATTAAATTGCTTATCTCTACCCTAACCAGAAAAACAATGCTCATTTTTGAACTCACTCAAGGCTTACTCAAGGCATTGGCCTAATAAAAACCTACACCAAGTTTGAACATTTTAGCTCAATTAGAAGGAGAGAAGTTGTATTCTAAACTCCCAATCAACAAATTGCTCTGCGTCCCCTTAGCAGAAAATTATCATTATCAAACTAAGTCAAGGTATTGATGTAATGAAACTATACACCAAGTTTTATCACTCTCACTTAATTAGAACTAAAGTTATCGTGTCCCAAGGTATCAACCAATCAAATTGCTTATCTCTGCTTACCCTTAGCAGAAAATAAAATTGATCTCCGTAAAGGCATTCGCCAATGAAGGCCTACACAAAGTTTGAACATTCTACCTCAATTAGAAGGATAGTTATTGTGTACCAAAGTCTCAACCAATGTAATGACTTAACGCTCTGCTTACCCTGAGCAGAAAGTGCTCATTATCGAACTAAATTATCGTGTCCCAAGCATTAACCAATCAAATTGCTTATCTCTGCTTACACTAAGCAGAAAATGCTCATCTTCAAACTGTAACAAGACTTTCACCTAATAAACACCTACACTAAATTTGAACATCCTAGCTCAATTAGAAGGGATGTTATTGTTTCCCAAAATGTGTGATGGACAGACAGACAGACGGACAGGCAGACAGACCGACAGACCCATTCTAATAGTCCCGTGCTTTCTTCGAAAGGCGGGGGGGGGGACAATAACTGAGGATACTGAAATAACTGAAGATAATGAAATAACTGAAGATAATGAGACAAATGAAGATGCTGAGACAAATGAAGATACTGAAATAAATGAACTAACTGAAGATAATGAACTAACAGAAGATAATGCAATAAATGACCTAATGAAGATCATAATGTCAAAAAAAAGCAGAAATCAAAGGTAATGCAGTGGCAGAGAACTGAAGATAAAGTATAAAGAATAGAAGGAATTAAATACAAAGGTTCGATGAAACTTGCTGGTCGCTACAATTATTCTCGCGATAGACCAGAAAGGAAAACAGAAGAAAGAAATCTACCAGATGTTACAGAACTATAAGGGACTATATTACCTTCACTTAAGGTTTTCTGGAAAACTATTGACTGGAAAGAAAAAGAGAGTGTACATAAGTAGCTTAGTAGAAAGAGAAGATGTCAAAGAAAAGAATTCTCCAGCCGGTGATAAAAGAAAAAAACCCATTCAGATATTACCTTAAGAATGGTTACCAAAGGTTTCAAGTGTACAAATTAATTTTTATTGACGAAAATCTATGTACGACTGGTTAAATAAATTCACCTATGGCATTCAAATTAAATTACCGAACCCTAATAAACACACAGAAAATGATGTCAAACTGTTTCTCACATAATATGTTAAGATGGTTACTCTTATTTTGCAATTTAAAATAAAATCACGTGATGAAGAAATGTATTTGATATAGAAATGAAATGAAATGGGGTGTAACGTCCTACTGTTTTGCTCCGAACTGGGCTGATGAAGACGGGCATACGCCATACAGTGTGCTATGAGGGACATTTTGCCCGGACAGCGGCACTACGGTCTATTCTTATAAGGGATCTTTTAAATGCACGCCAATGTGTACACGGGACCTCTCTTTTTCGTTTCATCCGAATGACTAGACAGCTGTCCTTGTCAGGCCCTCCGTCCTGCATCACTGACAAGGGGGGATCACGCCGGAAAATCTGGATGAACTTTCTCGGCCAATGCAGAGATCGAACTATTTGATATAGAATATAGTTTTTGAATGTAACACTTGGATATGGGTGAAGAGTATGAAATAAAATAAAGTGAAAAAAAAAATGAAATAGGGTTTAACCTCCTTATTTTCTGCTCCGACTGGGCTAATGAAGTCGGGCATATTATACTATGCAGTGTGCTGTGAGTGCAATCGTGACCGAACAGCGACACTATGGCCCACTCTTATTTCGAATTACAATTTATTGTAGTAATCGGCACCTCGGGTTGTCTTCCCATCTGAACAACTAGAAGCTGATGCTTGCCAAGCCATCCGTCCTGCACCACTGACAAAGGGAAACCACGCCGGGAAATCTCAAGGAACTTTGTATGCCAACACCGGGATCGAACGCGGCACTACAGGTTAGAGAGTCAGCGCCTTGCTCACTGGGCCACGGCGGATCTTTTTGCCGCTCTCCATTTGCCCGGATTGCGCAGAAAAGTTGGACGTTAAACCCCTTTTCATTTATCTTAAATAAAAGTGTCTCAATAGGTATTATACTTTCTAATGAATGATATCGAGATGATTCAGTCAGTGTAAGGATCTTAACCACGTATAAAGATGTACGGTCACACCCTTTTTGTTATCAACAAATCATAGACATCACATCCATACCTCGTATGTCCTATTTGATTTGGGCCTTTAGTAGGTCCATTCATCTTGATCTATCAGAGTTGTAAAAAATATATATTTGCTTTTGAAAAGAACTTTCTACCAGTCAAAATTGTTGTTTTTAGCAAAAGTAAGTAACTGCCAACAGAAAATTTCTTCGGTAATAAAAAAAGTGTTTTAAACAAATTGGGCAATAAATAATTAATCAGAATCCATAAACTGAATTAGTCAACGGCGGCTAAGGAAAGTTATCGAGACAAAAACTATTCACATTTTTGCTCAAATCAGACGATCCTTTAACCTTGTGTAAAATGCCATAAAAAAAATATTTATAAAAAAAAAAGTTTTTTTTGTCAAATTTTGGTACCTAATATCTGCTAAGATTCACCGAAAATCAAAAATCGAAAGTACTGTAGCTAAATGCCCTGTCTCCGGTTATGTCAAGTTGTATCAAATGTTAAAACTCGACGATTATTGTTAATATTAATGCAAAATTTAAAAGAAACCCCGCGACAACTTCGGTAATTTCGGACATTTCGCATTGTCAAAGAATTTTCGAGGTAGCTTTATTCTCTGAGTCACACCCACTTTCCCCACTGAAACCAAAGACATCGGATGGGATCGATCCGATAAGCAGATTCAGAGATATGATCAAAGTGTAAAATAATAATAATATAAGAATAATAATCTTAACAAAAAAACCCCCAAAAATCATTTAATTTATCATACAAGAAGAAGGAATTATGTGATGCACCCTACTACCTATGATCTCCTTGGCTCTGTCTATTTATGCCCCCCCCCCCCCAACACACACACACGCAACCCTGACTTTTTGATCTGGAATCAAATGAACGATTTCTGCCCAGTCTCCCATTGGTTTTAAAGGAAAATGTTGCTATCAGCCAGTATTACATATATGATAGAACTGAAGGTTCAACACGTTCCAAATATAATTTGAACATAGATATCTTTCCTATGGTTGATCCGTCAAAAAGATTTAAAGAAACCCACAAAAAACACACTTGTGAATGGGCCCAGGGGCAAGTGGAGTAATACAGAACAATACGGGGGATATCGAGGATGAGGGTAATAATTTGATTTCTTTGAAGGAGAATTTGATTTTGCATGCACTAGCTCAAGAACGGACTTATTATTTTAATTGGAAACAACGGGTATATTTAACGGGAAACGACTATACGTTGTCCATTGCCAGAAACTCCGCCATGCACTACCGACAGGGTTGGGGTGGTGGGAGCACGCCGGATAATCCCGATGAACTCTCTCGGTCAACGAAGGGATCCATCGTGGCTGCCTATTGTGGACATGTTACACTATATCATCAAACAGAATCATCAACAATCCTTGCCACCCCCACCCCACCCTCACCTTTACTTAGTATGTCATTAACAATGCTGGACATGGGAAGTAAGTAATTCCAAAGGTATCAGACAGGTTATGAAACATTGAAAGAAACAACCATGAACAATTATCACCCCACTTTACTAAGTATTACGTTAAACCCCATTTCACACACGCCATTTCATTTCACGTCATTTCATTTCAACAGCGGTCATATGCTCCATAACGAATCAGACAAACCTTAACCCAACGAAATACATTTTTTGGTCTAAGTCACGATTTACATGTACCCAATACTACCAAATACCACCCAATACTAACTAAACACTAACCAATACCACCACATTATTGTGAAAAACTAACAGAATGGTTGAATTATAAAATACAAACTGAGTTTATTCGCGGAATTATCAAAATTGTCAAGGTAAACTGGAAAACTCTATTTATAGTACACTGTTAAAAATAATAAGGTATGTTACACCATTTCGGTTGGAAATTAGTTGCCACCTAAATAGGGGTAACTCCTAGCCTTTAGTGGTGTAAACTGATAACACCCAACGAGTGTAGAACATCACACCAATTCAGGTGGAAACAAGTTGCTACCTCAGCCAGTGTAATGTTAACACCCGTGGGTGTAGATTAAGCATTAACCCTCAAGGATGTTTTGTAAATTACACTTTCATTTTAATTATTACACCAACGCAGGTGTAATTTGTTCTCTTGGATATTTATTTCAAGTCAACGACTTCTATGTTCAGAAAACTTGAAATTTGCTATAGATCTCTATGATAATTAGTATAGAGCATTTGGCCCGACCCAGATTAAATATAGATCGTCGGCTACTTCGCTTCATTTCACAACGACATTAGCTTGACAAATATCCATCAGTCTGATTCAAATTCAACTGCTGTTGGGCAACTAGACGATATGTATCTATTTTCAATGAATATAAATCATGAGGAAAAATCAATACACATATCCTTATAACTTAGCTGAAAAATGTGGTTTATTCATTTATGCACCTCACATGAATTAAGAATAATTAATTAAGATATATTAATCTATACTAATATTTGCGACTGTCGTTTGTCTGTCTGTTTGGGGTTGCCGGCTACACTAGGTCTGCCCCGAAATTTGGGGTATATTTCTGAAAGACTTATATTCGTTTTAAATAAACACCCTAAAATAAGTTATACTTTTGTTACTTATCCAATTAACGCCGTATTTTACAATTGGAGTTCACAAACACTTTTGTAACTGTTACAAAACAAATGGAATATATTATATGCAAATGTTATTTAACACCTTCCATCCATGCAATTGACTGAATCATCCTTATCATGTTATGACCCACAGATGGTTGACATTGGCACTGGCTTGACACGGCGAGCGACCACTAGGAAGTTATTAGTTACTACCCTTGGCCTATGGAAGAGTATATTAAATGCCAATATTAAATGCGCTGCGACAATGTCTTTTCCATTGATTATGTGTAAAAAGTACAATGTACAAAGACCCAATACCAGTAATGATAAAGTCAAAATACCTCTTAAGGCAAGAGTTAAAGGTAAAACATCAAATGTTAAGAGCTAAATGACAAATGTTTTGTGGGAAAATGCTTTTTTTTACGTGTCTACATTTTACATTTCTCTCATTACATTTTACATTTACGCTCTGCCACATCCCATTTGTCCTTCACGCTTTCTACATAGCATCTTTCGTACAGCATCAAATTTCATAAGCAAATGTAGAATATCACGCGACTTATTAACATATATGGAAACCCGACAATCTATAAGCCAGAACAAGGATATTCACGACACAATAACAGGAAATCAGCTTAGCACTCAATAAGAAATTTACCTACCTTGACACTTTGGATGGGGGTGGGGTGGGGGCTGTGCAATGTCCAAATACGAAAATCCAGGTATGATAATACATATTAATGCAAAGCACGTTCGTTCTGTTTGTAATTATGTAAATAGTTTTCTGGTACAATCGTATTTTCATAATTCAAATCCAATAAATATCACACTGTTTAAGGGGTATTCAAGTAAAAATACTGGGCTAAATACGAAATTCTAGATACCATGTTACGTATCACTGATTGCACTTTTCAAATATGCATTCATATTTGCTTAACTTTAAAGTAAGATTAAAGTTGAAATCAAGGAAGTGTGGGGGGGGGGGGCTAAACTAAACTTAAATAAAGATACGGGGCTTAATCAAAGAATTTCTATGTCCATACTAAAAAATGTATAGTCATTCCTCTCTTTAAAGATACTATTTATTTGTTGGGCACAATGCCAATATATTGTTGTTGTTTTTTTAATGGATGAAAGTTAATTAAGCTGTATTCAACTATGTTTATAGAGAGAACGGAAAGAGTTGACGGGGGCGGGGGGGGGGGGGGCGGGGGGGGGGGCGGTAAAATATCAAAATACGGGTATTAATAAGAAATTCCAGTTATCGTGTTATACATAACTGGAAAGTATGTTTCTTTGAATCTATCAATTATTTCCTGGCACGATCGTCTAGATAGTTTCTTATAGTGTGCCAGCCTGATTTACTGTTATCGTGCGGTGAATATCCTTATAGAGTGCTGGTTTATAGTGTGCTGGTTTTCCGTATATGTTAACAAGTCACGTGATATCCTACATTTACATATGAAAGTTTATGCTGTGCGAAAAATGCTGTGTAGAAAGCGCGAAGGACAAATGGGATGTGGCAGAGCGCAAATGTAAAATGTAATGAGAGACATGTAAAATGTAGACACGTCAAAAAAGCATTTCCCCACAAACGTTTTACATTTAAATTTGTCTTATAGGTATTTTGACTTTATCATTACCGGTATTAGGACATTATACATTGTACTTTTTACATATAATCAATGGAAACGACATTGTCGCAGATCATTTAATATTGGCAGCGATACCCTTTCATACTGGCCTGGATTATGTAATGCCCTTTGTCTTAAGCAATCTGTACTGATCGTTTAATCTGGTACATGATGCAATATAGCCAGCTGCATAATCCCTTCGATCATCCTATATCTAGAAAGGGGTTATAAGCAGAAATCAAAAGGAGCGCCCTGGGTTAAGGCTAGAACAAGGGCCATGTAAGTTGGTTGGAATGGGGGATCGGAACCTATTAAAAAAACTAAAAGTGTAACATAACGCAAGATACTATATCTAGAAAGGGTTTATAAGCAGAAATCAAAAGGAGCGCCTTGGGTTAAGGCTAGAAAAAGGGCCATGTAAGTTGGTTGGAATGGGGGAGTGGAACCGATTCAAAAAACTAAAAGTGTAACATAACGCAAGATACTGTGTAAAATTGACATCTTATTCAGAGGAATGTTTCCCAAATAATAATTACACCTGTTGGTCTAAATGCAATAAAACGCCTGTAGTCATGTAGCTCATCCCAAACACCCTATAACGGCTACAATTACACCTCTCTTGGTGTTCAGTGCTCGTGAATATCGATTACACCTTTAGAACCCAATAAACGGTGTAAAATTAACACTGTTCTAGGATTTATTCCCCAATAATAGTTACACCCTTTGGTGTAAATGCAGTATAACAGACACTGGCGTGGCTTATCCAAAACACCCCACACTTACACCTATTCAGATGTTCAGTAGTCATGGATATCGGTTACACTTGTTAACCGTAGCTCTCTTAGTTGGTTACCCTTGCATAAGTGTTACAATTTAAAACCGCTAACTGTGGTGTAAAGTTTACACTTTATTAACACTGCTTTTAGTTTTTAATTACACTCAAATTTAATAGTGTGGGGTTTATTCCCCAATAATAGTTACACCCTTTGGTGTAAATGCAGTATAACACTGCTAGTGGTGTAGCTTATCCTAAACACCCCACAATTACACCTGTAGGTGTTCATATGTCATGAATATCGATTACACTTGTTATGTGTAGCTCTTTTAGTTTGTTACCCTTGTAAAAGTGTTACATTTTAAAAAAGCTAGCTGTGCTATATAGTTTACACTTAATTAACATTACTAATAGTTTTTAATTACACTCATTTTTAACAGTGTACCAGTACCCGTTTAAAAGACTAGCCAAATATAAGCAAATATCTCCCAATTCTAACCGAACTATAATACTACAAAATACATGGTACCTTAATATTATCCAAATTTAACATTATTTTAGCACCTTAAGACCACATGAAAAATCATTAATAAGGCTAGCATAAATATTAATAACAGTAGCATTCTAAATATTCCACCATAATTTCACTATCATCTACAGTAACATAATTTACGAAGAAAACTTGTATGGACACAATCTGAATCATGTCCATATTTGTTTATTCGGCTAATATCCCCCGCCATTGTGAAGTTTCCAGTTGTTTCGTCGTACTGGACGGCTGCTTCAAATTCTCCTAATCCGGGCGTCAGTGATACCGATACTTGAAAAATATATTTTGAATATATACGTTTTTCATTATCTGACACCATTCCTTTTATGACATCAGTTCGTCTGTTTTTTAATTTTAAAAGTATGTCGTTATTTTTTATGATGTGCACCGATTTCGTACGTCCCAATTTTAATGGCCAACATATGTCTGTTACGTTATTTAACACAAATTGTTGATTTATATAAGTTATTAAATAATTGACGCTCATATCATAAAAAATATTATTGATAGATAACTTTTGTTGTGACATACACACACACCAATGTGGTAATATGCCAGCATGGTCACATGATCTAGACACAGGAATCTCTTCAAATAGACTTATCCCCCTTTGTTTAACATCTACGTCACCTTTGACGACACCAGTAAAATACAAAATATCCTTTAAAGTTTCGTAAATATCAAAAGGTGTCGTTAATCGATTTCGGTTTATTTTTAAATTGTATGATATTTGGGGATATTTTTTATAAAACCATTTTGGAAAAACCAAAAACATCATTGGTAGTCGTTCTTCAAGTTTTCCCATGTATGTTCCTCTGAACTCTCCCAATCGTATTCCATGATCACTGAAAAATATCAAAACTGTGTTGTTTAGTAGGCCCTGATTGTGAATGTCCTGGAACGTGTTTAAATAGGGAATGTCAGCAGAGGCTGCGTTCGATATTAAATCGTGAGTTAATCGGGTTAGAAAGCTGAAACCAAAATAGGGATCTCTGTGATACAATTTCATGAACTCTGTCGTGTAATTAAGAATCATTGCTGTTTCAAATCGATCCCCAACACAATGATGACCCGACGTCCATATAGAGTTATCCCCCTCTACGGCCAGAGCAAATGGACGATAATAGTGATCGGCTGGTGGAATGTGAAATCCACTTTTAAGCAAATTAAAAGCGCTAATCCGAGGATGATCCTCAGCGTACAAAGTAGAATATCCACTAGAACAAAAATCCTTCCAGATGAAATCATATTTATCAAAAGATTCTCCACTTTTCTTTTCATTCCATGGCAACTCTTCGGCAAAACGTCCAGTTGTCATGGGAACTATATTTACAAATGTATTATCAGCGACTTTGGTGTAGCCTTGTAATTCTATAGCATCCAGATGACTTAATAAGTAATCACGTGTTTTAGGCATATTTCTAATATGATTTAATCTCGAAACAGAATCGACACCAATCATAACAACGTTCAAGGTTTCCCGCGGTTTTTTCTCTTCCTGGTGCTTAGTAAAGCGAGTCTTTAATTGCTGAAGTCTGATTGGTTGTGGTAAGATAAAGGCGTGGTAATTAGAATATATAACAATGTGTGATTTATCATAGCATTTAACACGTATAAACTGTTCAGTAACCACAATATCCTTATTAAATATCGTGCCATTCTGTGTATATTGGTATTTATTGTCATCTGTGTTATTGCCACGATTTATACCATGATATTCGCAATAAGAAAAATGTCCATTATATTTAGTATTTATCACATTCACGTTTAACCTTAACCTTTGACCTTCTTGAAAGGTCAATGACGTCACACCTCTACACTCAATCAATTCCTTGTTTCTTACCAATAAATTGATGAACGAATCGAATGGATCCACATTGGGAATATGACAAACTTCCGTGTCGACCAGAAATTCGGGAATGGCTGTTGAAGCGTGAATTACTCGAGTTTTTATCATTTTAATGGTAGCTATGTACATGGACAAAACAACTAGAAGTATCATCAAAATAACATAGTTCTTCCTCTTCATTGTTCTTTTAAATAACCTGAATGGTATAAGAATCAAAGTTACACAAGATTCGTTCACACAAATATGAATATAAGTCATATCTATTTTTTAATGTCAATAATACACAAAATTTTGCGTATTCGAAAACTTAGTAGTTTTGCAATTTCTATTTTTCACCCTTCAGAATGCGAAACAGCATCAGAATCAAACAGACGTCATTACTATATATTACATTCTTCATGTGCTCGAACAATGAATTTTAAAGGCTTGCGAGAAAATAAATTCAGATTTTATATTCTAAGACGAACTTCTTGACGTCCGCATTACTGCTAGAACCCGTGGACTAATTTTCAACTAAATCCTGAATGGACGAATTGACTGCTAATAGACAATCAACTGTTTGACCCATGATCTTACTAACAAAACAACGTAACATGAACTTATTACCTCTCACTGAAGAGGGACGACCAACCCAGGTCCAGTGTACACATTGGCGTGCATGTAAAAGAACCCTTGTCACTTGGAATTCGATATAAGAGTAGACGTATGCCCGTCGTTAGTTTCACTAAGTTGGCCAGACTGTAGGTTCATTAGTTTTACCAGAGTTCAGTAGGAAGAAGGTTTAGTAGTCTGAAAGTTCATAAGTCTGAAAATTCATTCGTTTGTAGGTTGTTTAGTCTGAAGGTTCAGTAATTTCTCGAGGTTCATCAGAAAAATAGGTCCATTGGACTTAAGGTTCATATAAAACAACAAAGAAAGAACATAAAATAAATTATACTCACATTGTCCGATATTTTCCGACCTCCATTTTCAACAATCTTAACATCCCCTTTATTTTATCTTTGCATAAAATATAGATTAATAATGACCCGATGATGTCGAGTGTAGTTCACAAACAAACATTAACGTACCAAAAAGTTCCAAATCGTTGATGTAAAAGTCTCGTTTATTATGCGTGAAAGATGGCATGACCTCGAGGCCACCTCTCGATCTATAAGTATTAAATGATTAAAAATACCGATGAAATAATGTCAAATACAAATATATATTTCCAGTTCATTATCAATCACTGAAGGCTATAACACGAACAGTAAACACATCCACACTCATAATGCGACATGCCAAGTTCAGATTTGTTTCATTGAATACGCTTTAATAACATCATTATTTAAGCTAGTTGAATTTGTTGAAAACAAGCCATAAAATCGTAAATTACAACTTTAAGTATTCAGTTTTAGTAAAAACAAAGTGAATCTGTAAAAATATCATGAATTGGTTTGTTTACAAAGACGTATCAATACTGGTCTGGCTGAATTGTCACTCTTACACATTTTATGTTTATGCGAATTATTTATTTTATCATTTACAGTAACTATGATACATGTTAGCGTCCAATCTACTTTAAAATGGTTCATTGATTTTATAAATAATTTCAAAACTGGTGCATGGAAACCGATACATACCTTCTCGCTCTTTCTTGCCTACGCGTTAACCGTCAACCAGGTGCGAAGACGAAGCCACAAAGTAGCAACAAATGATCCCAAGGGCTCGCTCTTTCTTGCCTTCGCTTCGTTACGAGTAACATCAAGAAGCTAAGAAGGCGAGAAATGAACACAAGGTACAATTTTATGAATACACAATTACTGAGTTTATACTGAGTTTCTATGCGACATTTCGACGAGGATACTCTCGTCTATATCAAGCAAATGATACCATTAATGATCCCAGAACAGGATATTATTGATAAGTCATCTGAATAACAATTTTACAGTCTGCATCACATAGATCAAAAATAACAATTCAGCTTTGATTCTCCATCTAAGCATATGAACAAAACTGTAATTGCAAATCTTGGAGGCTATCCAGAGTGAATTACAGACATGGTTTGCACAATCGTTATCTCATTTAACAAAGATGTACTTGATCAGTGGGTGCGGTATTTCAGAACAATTTAAATACACCACCAGATGGCTTTGCAACGTACCTAGTATTACCTTCTCTGGTACACGCATATCAGCGAACATTTCGGTTTATCTTTAAATTTTGTGCTAGTTGGAGAAATATTTTTATAAAACCATTTAGGAAAAACCAAAAACATCATCGGAAATCGTTCTTCAAGTTTTTTCCCCCCATGTACGTTTCGCGGAACTTTCCAAATCTTACTCAGCTGAGGCCGTGTGTGATATATAATCGTGAGTTAATCGGTTTAGAAACCTAAAACCAAAATTTGGGACTTCGTGATACAATTTCATGAAATCTTTCGTGTAATTAAGAATAATGGTCGTTTCAAATCGATCCCAAACACAATGATCACTCGACGTCCATAAAGAGTTATCTCCCTCTACGGCCAGAGCAAACGGACGATAATAGTGATCGACTGGTGTAACGTGAAATCCACTTTTAAAATAATTAAAGGCGTTAATCCGAGGATGATCCTTGACATACAAAGTAGAGTAGCCACTAGAAGAAAAATTCTTCCATATGAAGTTATATTTATCGAAAAGTTATCCACTTTTTTTTCATTCCATGGCAACTCTTCCGCAAAACGACCGGTTGTCACAGGAAAGATATTAACAAACGCATTGTAACCTTGTAATTCTATAGCATCAAGATGACGTAATAGGTAGTCACGTATGTTGTAAACATATTTCTAATAATATGATTTAATCTCGAAACAGAATCGATACCTTGTGATTGGTTATGGCCAGATAAAGGCGTGGTATATAGTATATATAACACTGTGTGATTTAAATAACATTTCTTGTCTACGATATTACCCTAGGTGGAAGTGGACCTGAAACCCCAGGAAATTTGACGTCCGAAAACATCTCATTACATGTGAAGATGATTTGCTACCATTCAGAAACAATGTTAACTCCAGACGATACTTACACGCAGATCAGCGTGAAGGCCAAGGTCGCCCTGAAGCGTCGTCTGCTACTCGTGAACATCCTCATAACACCTATAATCTAGCGGATATCAGCACACATCATATGAGACAACCCTCCCTGATGGATATGGGCTTAACATCAACACCTAAATAGACATCAAATGGTATCAGATGCTGTAAACTTGTAAAGTCTTTTAGACATTTCTTAATTGTAAAAAACAAAAATTAAATTTTCATTATATATTCAGCACAGTATCTACAAATCTTTCTCGATATGAAAATCGCATACTCATTGTCCAGTACATAGAGTTACTCAATACTGTGTTTAACTTCTGGACCTATTAGATAAGAAATTTCCGCATAATAATAAGTGAAAACTATGCAGGTAGGGAGGGTCAGATTGGGTATCTAGTAATACCCCCTAAAATACCTATTCTTTTATCTTACTTTTCATATATTTTGCAACGATACGATATATGAATTTAGTAGAACTATCACATTGTCTTTTACGAAAGTTGTACTTAATAATAGCATAAATAGTGGTATCTACGTATGGTATTACCCGTGTTAGAGTATATTTCAGTGTGATGGTTTTTTTTCACACAGACCAAACAGCGACACTTCAGTTAGATATAATCTGCATAAAATATATCCGGGAATTGTATTTGATAAATGCCGTTAATATCGCTATAAAACTATTTATCACGTCATCTTATAAATATTCAAGGAGCTACTGAGTATGATATATAAAGATGGCATACCCTTAGATATAGATTTTTCTTGATTATTTTTTGTTTATTATATACTATTCAAAAAAAGTAGGGGATATTTGATTTTGGGGGCATAATAATAAAATATGCAAATGACTACGAAAAAAGTCACTATAGAACCTAACAGAAGAAACATTTCCAGTTACATGTGACGCCCAAACGCACCAATAGCTACCGCATGGAATGCAGGTGATGCTTGGGATCATCATGGGGGTCCAACCCAAGATTTGCACGACTCTGACTTTGAATGTTACAGTCATTGTGGCATTGAATTCCAGGGTGGAAACATCAGTTTAATTGTTTTAGTGACCAGAAACAAATTTTGATATGCGTCGGCTTACCCAAAATGAAAGGTTACGTGCCCTTGGCATGCTACAGATCGGCACAACACAGGCGGTTGTGGTGCGCGGACGATGAATGTTTCTCAGTCTGTCATAAGCAGGCTATGGTCCAGATACCGTGATACACAATCTGTACAGGACAGACCACGCTCAGGTCGACCAAGGGCGACAACTCAAGCCCAGGATCGATTTATCCGTACCTTGGCCTTGAGAAATCGTGTCATCACAGCAAATCAGATCAGCGCTCGTCTTCAAACAGACACTGGTGTGAGAGTGAGTGGCCAGACGATTCGGAATCGACTGCATAGGGGTCACCTTCGCGCCCGACGTCCTCGCGTGATCCCTTGTTTGAGAGATCATCACATTCAGGCAAGACGTCGTTGGTGTAGGGATCGTCAACACTGGGATAATCGACGCTGGAGCAATGTGATGTTTTCAGATGAGTCAAGGTTCACTGTTGATTTTTTGGACAGACGTAGGAGGGTTTGGCGTCGTCGAAACGAGCGCTTCCAAGACGTTAACGTCATCAGACATGATCGATTTGGGGGTGGTTCTGTTATGGTGTGGGGAGGCATCACTGTTGCTGGAAGAACGGCTTTACATGTTGTTGCAGGGCGTGTTACAGGCCAGTACTACCGGGACAACATCTTGGCAGTCCATGTTGTGCCGTTCGCACGACGTCATGGCCGCCGTTTCATCTTCCAGGATGACAACGCAAGATGTCACAGGGCCAGGATCGTTACAGGTCACCTCCAACAACAGAACATCACCACATTACCTTGGCCAGCACTGAGTCCCGACCTCTCCCCCATCGAGCATGTCTGGGACATGCTTGGACAGAGGTTACGTCAACGTCAACAACGTCCTGCCAATGTCCAAGAACTTGCTGCTGCGTTGCAACAGGAATGGGACAATCTGGACCAAAATGACCTTAGACGTCTCATTAGGAGTATGCCACGTCGGATCAATGCTTGTTTGGCAAACAGAGGAGGATTTACCCGTTACTGACTTGGTTGTAATGCTGTGGTAACTTTGCTGTTTGACCCCGGGTATCATTTTACCCTTATAATGGTCAGTCTGTGCCTTACTTAGTCTAACGATCATTTGGAATAAATCGATGAATGTGAACTTCATTTCATTTTGTCATTTGTTTCTTCGTCAGTTTCATTAGGTGACTTTAATAACACTTAAAAATCAAATATCCCCTACTTTTTTTGAATAGTATATATAGAGGATATTTGTCGTTTTGGAGTGAGTGGCATATTTTTTTTCATCGAGAAGCAAGAAAACTTATATTTTCACGAATGCGTAGCATGAGTGAAAATATAGACGTTTTCTTGTTTGGAGATGGAATAAAGTGTGTTATTCGCGACAAAACGAAAAATGTTCTATTTATTTTATGATTTTACAATCATTTTAGGTAAAAACAACTAGCCAGTGGAATAACACTTTTATTTCACTGATAAAACGCGGTATTCCACTACTGATCATAAAATAAATATATATATATATATATTAGCACGAGAAACATCCAGGGTGACATTATACATCATACCTACATATCTGTCATATTATATAGCTACTGAATTACATAGTACGATACCTGCACGAATACATGCTTAGACTTGAGATACCTGTATATAGCTATTTATAGTTCTACCACAGTAAAGCTACTCAGTGTGATACCACTTGTTATAATTTGAATATAATCTTATCTATATCTGCATATTTTAAAGGCACGAGAGGTTGTAAGGCTAAAATAGACAGGACAAACAACTATGCTGTCTTCTTTTTATATGTGTTTACATAGCCTATTATTTTCATCATGCTACGTGTAAAGTTATCGAATATCTGTAGGATTACTTCTGACGTATTCATACGTTTCCGTAAAATAGACAGAACTAACAAGTATGCTGTCTAATTTTTTATATGTGTTTACATATTATATTCACCATGCTACATGTAAAGTTACAGAATATCTAGGATTACTTCTGACGTAATCATAAGTTTCCGCACTAGTGATACATGTTAATCTAAATTAATTATGTACGCAACCAGCACAGTATACACATCCCTAGCTGTCGACTGAATTTTCTTCTGCCAAAGGAGAAATTAATACGGATTACTCTGTTCACAAGTTATTTAACTTGTTGTTTATCATGTGTTTGTATATATGTTTCTTTTATAATTTTGGTTCGTTCTGTACATAGCGATGCTTCGCAAAAGCTTGTCCCAGTCTCAACATGTTTCGTAATAGTGATTGTAAATACTATGTTTTGTTTATTGTTATGTAATATATTGTATATTTGCTTCTCACCTTTATAATTCCATTCATCTAACTTCTAGGAGTGTAAAATATATTAATTTCATATTTAACGTAAATTTTAATTTAAGGTCATATCTCATTATAGATGCATACTCAAAAAGATATAAATATATGTTTGATTGTTCTGTTTTTACATGTGAACGTAAAATACTACTTAATGACAGTCGCGATTAAAACTAATAATATTTGTTCTCTTAAACGGAACAATCAATATTCCTTATATATGATCTTACATCCTATGGTATAAATATTCATCTATTGCTTGTAATTAATATATTGCTAATTATCGGTTGCATAGAACAAAACCCTGGTCCGTTTAATACATTAAGTACAGGTAATATTTCCATTGTCCACCATAATGTATGTAGTTTATTGCCAAAATTAGATATAATTGAAGCTGAATTCTCCAACTATGATATAATATGTATTACTGAATCCCATCTAGACATCGCTATTAAAGATTTGATGATTTTACTGCCTGGTTATACAAGTCCTGTTAGATTAGATAGAAACAGGCATGGGGGTGGGGTTGTTGTTTATATTAAAAATAACCTACATTTTCAGGTAAGTCATGATCTCATAAACCCTGATATGGAAATAATTTTTATAGAGATTTTTACCGATAATACTAAATTCTTACTCGGGTTATTTATAGACCTCCAAATACAAGGATTGCATTTTGGGACATATTTTACGACACGTTATCTAATGCACTTGATAGTGGCCCTTTCTAATTCTAACAGGGGATTTTAACATTAATATTCTAAGTACTTCAAGCAATTGTATTAAATTTAAAAAACTACTACAAAGATTAAATCTCGAAAACTTGATAAAAGTTCCCACAAATTTCTCAACGCTACCCGGCTCGTGTATCGATCTTTTTATTACTAATAAAAAATCACTTATATCAGATACTAATGTTAATGCTCCTATATGCAGAACACATTCACCAATAATCTTATCTTTAAATATAAAAACATAAAATTAACATACAAAAGAACTATTAGAAATTATAAACTTGCTGATTATGAAGGTTTAAATAATGAATTATTAACTATCGATTGGTCAAAAAATGTTTTTAATAATGATGATATTAATAAAATTTATCAAAGTTTTTTAGATGTTTTAAATAAAACAATAATACAGTACATCCCAACAAAAGTAGTAACTACAAGACCAAGTGATAAGCCATTTATGAATAACACTATACGTATAAAAATACGAAAAAGAAATAGAGCACACAAACGCGCCAAAAAACTAATAATCCTAATCATTGGCTATTATTTAGAAAAATACGAAGTGAAGTAATAACATTAATTAGGGAAGCCAAAAGTAATTATAAAAGCAAATTAGAACAACAAATAAATAATAACAACCTGCTTTCAAATAAATGGTGGAAAATAGCTAAATCTATTGTAAATTTGGAAAATGAAAACATGGCCACCTCTCCATTATTATTTGAAAACGCGTTTACACACACCCACTTGATAAGGCAAATATCCTCAACTCTTATTTTGCCTCGATTTCAAAATTAAATGGTGTACCTGACCTCCCAAATTTTGCTTCTCGTAGTAACAACGAATTACATGAATTTATTGTAAGTGAACAAGAAGTAAAAGACCAGCTACTAATTCTTAACTGTTCAAAGCCTCCTGGTCCAGATAATATCAGCCCAGCTGTGCTAAAAAAGATAACTCTGTCAATCACAAGACCTCTCACTAAATTTTTTAATCTTTCATTAGAACGCCAATTATTACCTGATATTTGGAAGACTTCTCATATCATTGCAGCGTATAAAGGAAAGGGTGATCCGCATTACCCTGACAACTATAGACCAATTTCATTAAAATGCTCATTATGTACAATACTAGAGAAAATCTTATTTAAAATTCTTTATAATTTTATAAAAGAAAATAACCTGCTATATAAGTATCAGTCTGGCTTTCAACCAAACGATTCCACAATAAATCAACTTTTAGAAATTTATGATGTTATAATAAGTAATCTTGATATAGGAAAACAAATTCGATTTATATTTTGTGATGTATCAAAAGCGTTTGATAAAGTCTGGCATGTGGGTTTATTGTCTAAATTAAAACAATATGGAATTAATCAAATACTGTGTAAATGGATTGAACACTATTTAAGTAATAGACAACAATGTGTAGTTTTAGAAGGTTTTAAATCAAATTATTTGCATACCGATTCTGGAGTTCCCCAAGGAAGTGTACTTGGTCCGTTTTTATTTTTAATTTATTTAAATGATATCTCTGATAATATAACTAACAACATAAGGCTATTTGCCGATGATACTTCACTTTTTACCATTATTCATAATGATCCCCTGAGTAGCGCGAACACTATAAATAAAGATCTTAATATTATCTCATCGTGGGCTAAACAGTGGTGTGTAACTTTTAACCCCAATAAAACCAAAAAATTTATTTTTACTAGAAAAAATACAATTCATCCAGACGTTATCTTCGAAAATACAAAAGTTGAAAACGTAAATACTCATTGTCATTTGGGATTAACATTTCAGTCTAATGCATTATGGTCAAATCATATTTCAAATTTATACCAGAAAGCTTGCGGTCGTCTAAATATTTTACGTATACTGAAATATAAAATAAATAGAAGTTCACGTAATAAAATATATCTTGCTTTTTTAGAATATGCTGATATTGTGTGGGATAACTGCTCAATGAAAGATTCTGACCTACTAGAAAGTGTTCAAACTGAAGCGGGTAGAATAATAACTGGCGTTAGAAGAAATTCATCCAAAAACAATTTATACAGAGAACTTGGATGGGAACCACTGTCAAATCGCAGGACAAAGCACAAATTAATATATCTATATAAAATAAAAAATAACCTATGCCCCAGCCATCTGTCTGAAGTCTTTAACAAATTTAAACCATTAATATCAAATTATAACCTTCGTAATGAAAATCAGAACCTCAATCCACCATTTTGTAAAACCAATTCGTATTCTAATAGCTTCTTTCCCTGTACAATTAAACTTTGGAACAATCTACCAGAACTTATTAAAAACTCACAAACGTTAAGTACATTTAAATCAGGCCTTTCACGTGTATATCCTTTAATTAGACCACCCTTATACTATAATACCGGAAATAGAAAAGAGAATATTATTCATTGTCAATTAAGAAATAAAGCTAGTAACTTAAATAATCGCTTATTCCACCATTTTCTGAGTGAAACAAAAGTGTGCCCTAATTGTAATTCTACAGACGAAGATAATTACCATTATTTTTTCATATGTCCAGCCTACTCTGCCGCAAGAACATTTCTCCAAAATAATATACACCAGCTTAAACTTAATGTTACAATGGATCTAATTTTATATGGCAACACCGATCTTTCAGATGATACCAATTCTAACATATTTGTAATAGTGCAAAAATTTATAAAAGATAGCAAGCGGTTTTGAAGCTTTAATTATTAAAACTATGTCTACATTATGTAATATTTGAAGCTTTAATTATTAAAACTATGTCTACATTATGTAATATTTTTATATTTTCATAACCTTAAATGTAATTATAATATATATCTAAACATTACACTCCAAGAAATGTATATATGTTTGTAACTCATTACCTATACATATGTCCACCATTGTTTACTGTAAACATAAGATTAAACTATTTTATATGTTTGGAGAGAACTTATATAGGCCTTTACCTGTTGTTCAATCCATTTCAGTTTATGAATAAAATATTGTTTAAACTAAACCCCAGGAACTAACGAACGATCATAATATTTAACACGCATAAACCATTCAGTATCCTTATTAAATATCGTCCCATTCGGTGTATATTGGTATTGATTATCATCCGTTTTATTGCCACAGTTTATACCATAATATTCGCAAAAAGAAAAAAAATTCATTATATTTGTCCCCCGCCTTTCGAAGAAAGCAGGGGACTGTTAAAATGGGTTCGTCCGTCTGTCTGTCTGTCTGTCCGTCTGTCTGTCCGTCACACTTTTTGGGACACAATAACTCTCTTCCTAATTGAGCTAGAATGTTCAAACTTAGTGTATGTGTTTATTAGGTCAATGCCTTGATGGAGTTCGAAGATGAGCATTTTCCGCTTAGGGTAAGCAGAGATAAGCAATTTGATTGGTTGATGCTTTGGGACACGATAACTCTCTTCTTAATTGGGCTAGAATGTTCAAACTTGATCTATGTGTTGATTAGGTCAATGCCTTGATGGAGTTCGAAGATGAGCATTTTCCGCTTAGGGTAAGCAGAGATAAGCAATTTGATTGGTTGATGCTTTGGGACACGATAACTTTTTATTGAGCTAGAATGTTCAAACTTGGTGTATGTGTTTATTAGGTCAATGCCTTGATGGAGTTCGAAGATGAGCATTTTCCGCTTAGGGTAAGCAGAGATAAGCAATTTGATTGGTTGATACTTTGGGGCACGATAACTCTCTTCCTAATTGAGCTAGAATGTTCAAACTTGGTGTATGTGTTGATTAGGTCAATGCCTTGATGGAGTTCGAAGATGAGCATTTTCCGCTTAGGGTAAGCAGAGATAAGCAATTTGATTGGTTGATGCTTTGGGACACGATAACTTTAGTTCTAATTAAGTGAGATTGATGAAACTTGGTGTATAGATTTATTATATGAATACCTTAACTAAGTTCGATAATGAACATTTTTTGCTGAGGGTAAGCAGAGTGATAAGCAATTTGATTGGTAGAAACTTTGAAACACAATAACTCTCCTTCTAATTGAGGTAGAATGTTCAAACTTGGCATAGGTGTCTATTAGGTGAATGTTTAAACTTGATGTATATGTAGATGTTCATTAGGTGAATGTCTTGACTGAGTTCAATAATTAACATTTCGAGCTGAAGCTAAGCAGAGCTAATCGATTTCATTTGTCGATGGTTTGGGACAAGATAATCTTGATTCTATCTGATAGAGAGTGATGAAACTTAGTGAAAAAAATAAATGTGCGATTAATTAATATGTGTCATCTATTTATTTTGCAATTTCGGCGGGGGACATCAGCCTCACTGTTGGCTTGTTAGTATTTATCACATCCATGTTTAACAATAACCTTTGACCTTCTTGAAAGGTCAATGACGTCCCACCTGGACATTTGATAAAGTTCTTGTTTCTTATCAAAATGTTGATGAACGAAATGAATTGATCCGCTTCCACCGAAGGTGATATCGCAGACAAGTTGTCTTATTTTCATTATCTTAGTGCACGCGCAGGGGTCTTTCCTTTTGGAGTAAACCGGAGTACCTGGAGTAAACCCACGAGGTTGAGAAGGCGCCAGGGATCGAAACTACAACTGCAAGACAGAGGTGACCAGCCAGCTAGAGATCGGAGCGCGACACTCTAGACCACTAGGCCAATCAACCCCCTTACCCCAGAGCTGAAATTCACAGACTTCTATTAATTATTTAATTGGCCAAATATTACGTAATTAATTATGATGACTGGTTATTAAGCCTAATGACGTAGAGAACCAGCCTCATATGGACAGTGGAAACTTTTTAGCAGGCGTGTTATTTTGTTATTAACCCAGAATTATATGTTTACCAAATTATAGCCCATTTCATGTATCAACTTATCAATCATTTCAGTTTATTTACGTCAGATATGCCTTGTCTATGAACATACTAATAATCGGCCAAGGACATAATATTAATATTTTTATATTCGCTTGACATTATTTTGCATATTAATACACATTTTACTCAAGTTATATGTTTTCTGAACATCAGAATTCTGCAAAATCTTCCCCCAAAGTCCAGGAAATGGCATTTCAGGGACGCTAGATTCAAAGATTTAACCGCGGGAGCATGCAATCTCTGGTGCCTCGTACACAGTTTGTTCAGTTTAGTCATACAACACAATAACTCTTAGGACATTTTGTCCAATTTATAAAAGCATTACAAGCCCGATCGTATAGCCTAAAGAATAGACAAATAAGATTGTGGTGTGAAATCAATACTATAGTAACCTATGTAAAATTTAAAAGGTCATAACTTACTTAAAGTTACAATTGATCATTTGAATAATTATTGGATCAAAGTTGTTTTAATAAAATTAATTTAGATTGTGTATGATCCTAATTTCAATATTTAACCGTTATTCTGGTATATTGGAGCTTTAATAAAACGTAAGAAAAGTCAGAAAACAACACTACAAGCTGACTCTTAAACACAGATTTTATCTCATATTATTTTATGATTATTTAATTCATATATAAATTTGTTACTTCGTAAATTTTTTTTTTCTACTACTTTTGTGCCTTTGTATTGTAACCGTTTAATACGTGTCCACAGGGCGGATGTTTCTTTAAATAGAATTACTTTTTATATTCGAATTATTCAAGGGATAACGTGTGTTGATTAATGTCCTCTTCCTTGATCCGCGTAATTTAAGATCATGAAAACACCGCGGGAAGGGCGAGAACAAAACATGAATGAATAAATGGCCATTCTTCACACCTGATTACAACACACTATATTATTTTGGCGTTTGTGGTGTGTGAAATAGCTTTATTTAAAGTAGCTAAGTCTCTAACTCAATATCATCCAAAATCTTCGACATTGAAAACACGAATTATTTGTGGGTTTAAAGTAGCTAAGTCTCTAACTCAATATCATCCAAAACCCTCGACAATGAAAACACGAATTATTTGTCAATTTTAATCAACTTTGGTGTTGTGATCTTACCAGAAAAAGATGGGCTTCTGATATTCAATATTTAAGACAAATAAACATTTTACGATTGGTACACGAATCGTGTACCATAATGCGTTTCAGCGCAATTTGTAACAATCGACTCGAAGAACGAGGTTAGACATATTCCACAAGTCATGTCAAACGGCGAGGCCATATTCTTATCTGGAGACAATGCGCAAAAAATTACTATCAGTGTAGACTGGAATAACCAGACACTAGAGATTGCCATTGGATTGAGACTTCTGGCGTATTTCGCCGAACATAACTGCTTTGAAATTAGAGTAAAAACGGAAACGATTGAATGTAAATCAGTTTATTTACATTCACATTACATTATTATATACGTTGCGACCCATTTAAATCAACATTGATCTTACCGGGAAAAGATGGCTTTCTGATGTCCAATATTTAAGACAAAATAAACATTTTACAATTGGTACACGAATCGTGTACCATAATGCATTTCAGCGCTATTTGTAATAAGGGACTCGAAAATCGAGGCTAGGCATATTCCACAAGTCATGTCAAACGGTGACGCTATATTCTTTTATGGAGAGCATGCCCAATAAATACTATCGGCGTAGACTGGAATAACCAGACACTAGAGATTGAAATTCGATTGAGAATACTAGTGTATTTAGCCGAACCTAACTGATTAGAAATTACAGTAAAACAGAAACGATTGAATGTAAATCAATTTATATACATTCATATTACATTATTGTATGCGTTGCGACCCATTTGTGTCAATTTCTAGGTCCCAAATATTAGCGACTTAGCTCCTTTGACGCCCGCTCCCACCGAACATATCGCCGACTAATTATCTTCACACAGAAGCGGTTAGATCTATTTCCCAAGGCCACCTCCTGTCACTGAACTATTGCTATTAAAATGATTGTTTTTGCATTGGCAAAGAAGCAAGGCGATGACTCACTCAGGGTCGATCCTGGGCCATCTTAACGCATGGATATGTTGGGCAGATGACCGACACGGGGTGGGGGGGGGCGAGCATAGGTACCCCATGATTATTATATGTATATGTTGCGACTTGCTGTCAATAAATACTTATATACTTATACCAAACCTGTTTGTGAAGGGTGGGACAGCTCAGGATCTTTATGTCTTTCAACGATTTTTTTTCAAAACGTTACCTTTATAAAACGTGACATATCAAATATTTGATCTAGGGGTGGTTTAGTAAAACCATTGGGATTGCACCGCAATCTGATATGATATTGTGTTATCGACCGAATTTCGTCAACTCTGCCGGTAAAAAAATTACCCTATAGATTTAATAAGTTACATGAAATTTCAATTTATTTATATCCCCTGTCTGTTGTGTCATCTCTTGACAGATTTCAACTGAGATTTTTTTCAAATAAAGCAGCTCTGCCCCATTGTAAATTTTGGACACAGATTTTTTTCTCAAACCTAAATCCAAATAAAATGTGACAAATATGTGGAAGGCCGATTTAAATTGTCACACAACACTGGGGTTTTTTTCCACCACCAAAATAAAACTGTAACACCATTGCACAAACACATATTGTTCATGAATGGCGGGTATGCTGTTTAAATAGATATATCGTGACGTATATCATAATAACAATATTATATATTATGTATAGCATTGTCCAATGCAAATCTCGCTGTGTGCAGTGGACCGAAAGGGAGGAATGTATTTTTTTAACACCCGCTTCGGCAGATGTGATTTAGTAGTTAAACGTATGCAAGTCCGGAGATACTCACAGTATTTTCAGGGTAACATATACAATCATATTAGTGTCTGTACCCATGTTTATATGGCCTGAAAACACAATAAGCGTATTACAGATGAGGTCTTGTAACTCACGCATACTTAATATGCAAATTAGGTCTCGCCAATAAGTAATTTCTATGTTTTTCAATTTAACAGAGTACGTGGGATAATGCCACGAAGAATTGTCTATCGTAGGTAACCAGGATCTCTCCATCTGATATTATGAGTGTCCTATGATTGATGTTATGATTGACAATTTTACTATTTGCAATCTGAATTTTGATAGCCCCCTCCCCCACCTTAGTCGCTAGAGCGTTCACATGATTCTATAGAGTGAGCAAGCACAATGACCGGAATTAGTTGGCATTGGGGTTTAGCTGGCCCAGCATGAGATACAAATCCTGTATATTTTTATTTTTTATTTTAATAATTCGTATGTGCACGAGCCTCTTTAAAAGTGGGAGGAACGGTCGGTGATAGCTTTGATCAAGGCCAATAAGAAGATATTATCAGAGGCCGCTAAAATTTAAAAGCCTTCACCACAAAGTGTACAATGTGAAGAAGCTAATCTACAATGTATTTGCTTTTTTTTTACTAAATACATTCTTTATGATCGGCGGCCCACTGGTAAACATTGATATACACAGTTTTAAAAAATCAGTAAGTCATTCATTTAGTAAATGAAATTGTTTATTTTTGCCTTAAAAAAAAGTAACAATAAGTTGAAATATATTAAATTATAAAATACAAAAACCTGTTTGTGTCGTGTATAATATTTTGAAGAAAGTAGGTGTCATTACACTCGCCCTGTACGTTTAGGAACTGTCCTATTGAATCCTTGTCGAAAAACTTTCGAACCCCAGTCAATTTACTGAGCAACTTTTTACTGCTAAACGGTCGTGTGTCAGTCCCTGTGAACACCTGTACAATGTAAAGGAACATTTTAGTGAGAAAATAAGACCTTGCTTACCTCGCTAGAGACAGTATGCGCGACACAACATGCTGTTAAAAATACGCCCCCTTCTGCTAAACGGCTTGGCAGAAGCCATTAAAATCTAAATATAGGGTAACGCACAAATTTACATAACTCGGCCATATATAACGAAACGAAAATTATGTAAGCAGGGGCGGGGGCGGGGGCGGGGGGGGGGGGAGTCTTTAAAAAGATGAGAATTGTCAGTTATTTAAAACGTAAAATGTAAAATAAGACTAGAATAACCTGGATTTACACCATAAAAATAATTAAGAGTTTTAAAATAAAACCTTTTTTTATGTAAATAACAACGGTAAAAATAAAAACTTAGTTCCCATTACACTTGTATAAAATATATTACAAATAGAAGAATCACTTTGGTCCCATTGTCAAATCTAATCTGGTTATGTTGGCACTCATAACTCTAACTTGTTATTTTTATTAAGTTCATTTTACTGTGTCCTTCCATCAATCACCTACAATCAATTATAAATGTTCATATTATCTTGGATATATACATGTGTGTATCCAGTGTTGCAAAGGGGTTATCCCAATTTTTGTAAGGAATAAAAAGCAGTAGGTTGTGGTTTAACGTCTGCGTTCACACAGTAGTGACATCAAATAAAAAGTACACAGATATTTGTATGGGTGGTTTATATGATGGGTCCTAAATGCCAAGAGTTCACACCGTTATGACACTGGTTTGGTTTATTGGCTATTTAGACCAGTTTATCCATCTATCTACAGTCCTCGTAGCCATTCTAGGATTCTCGCCCATTCTTCATGAATACCACGTGTTACGTTTTTGCAAAACTTCCCTTATCAGGGATGCATGGTTTTGCGCCGCCTGGTAAGGATAAGGGTCTAGTACGAAGTTTGGCTTGGTTTATTAGCTATTTAGATGAGTTTATCTATCTACCCACAAACGTCAACCTCGTCGTAGCTATCTATGTATTCTTTAGGGTAGATGCTCACCGATTCTTCATGAATAGCACCCGGTAACCCCTCTCCCATACAAAGCTTTAAGTAAGAACACTTAGGGAAGAACTTGGCATGCTCAATCCACGGATCATCACCAGACTGCCAAAACTTTACGATACCTTTACATGCAAAACACTGGACACGGTCACCAATTCCTGTATAATAGAAACCGGCTCTAGCTAATTCTTGTGGTGTTTGGTTTCTACTTGTCCAGTTCGTGAAGCTGTTCAATCGGTTGCGTTCTTTTGTATAGTCTGTATATACATTTTGTCTAGTTGCTTGTGGAGTACAAGGCTTGTCAACAAGATGAAGATATACGTGCTTAGAATTAGATTCAACTGTTCTTTGTTGTGTTTCTGGTGATTTATGAAAGCTTGGTGGGTTATAGACAGGTGCTGAGTTCATCGTAGATGATCTGTATCCTGAGGTGTTATTTACCATTGGATCAGCTCCATTGTGAACTGGTCTCAATCTTTCTTTAAGGAACAAACAATCTGGGTAGTTTCTTCGATGTTCTTCCATAGGATTGTCCGTAGGTCCCCAGTTTGACAACTCTCCGTCACAAAATGAACAGATGACCTTATCTCGCTCGCCACTGTAGTAGAATCCTGCTTGAACAAATTCATATGGTGTTGCCGAGTAACTTAATGGCCAATATTGAAAGGTTTTTAGTCTTTCTTTCTCAGATACAAAACTTCTAGGCATAGCTAGATATTTGATTTCAGAGTTCTTCTGTGCGTTTTCTAATGCTTCTTTAGCAGAATGGATTTTCGTCGTGTAGTTTTTTTTTAGTTAATTCCTGAAAAATATAAATACGTGCCTTTAAGTCTAGTTATGTATTTAAACAATCAAAACTCGTCCACTCGTGTTTATCTAAAAGGGGGAGCCACGGTGGCACAGGTCTCGCCAGGTTAGGTCTTCTGGTAGCGGCCTAGCGAATACTCACTTCTGATCAATGTGCCCACAAATAACTCAAATTTCGAATATTCCTATGCGCAAACTAAGCTAATGAAGACGGGCCAACTAAATGTAACGCAGCCCAAATAAAAATAATACAGTACATTTTACGTATCTAAACTAATAGGTTGTATGCTTGATCAATAAAATACAAAAATGAAGAATAGTAAAGCACTTTCTAAACAATGTGAGATAGCCTAGATGGAAGACCCACACATCACTTTAAAATAAAAGTAAATAATCTAATCGATTTACCTTTATTGAATTCTGAATATGCTGATATCAAAGATTATAATATCGTTATTGAAATCGTAGACTTTCAACCCACTATTTTATCATTAACACTATATATAGACTCGTCGACTATACATGTATAATATAATGACATGTCACGTGATATTTATATTACATGTGTACGCATAGGTAGAATGTACTAGAATGTTCAATGGTTTACGATAACAATTTCTAGACAAATCATTAGCCCTTTGATATATTTCTGTTATTACCATGTATAGCCAATATACATTTTAGATGATTTTTCTCTGTAATCTCTGTACCATACAGTATTATCTATGGTCCCACATACGTTATCGTAATTTATAATGTCTCTTTACCTTGTATAGTCACTGATAATAGCGGATAAACTGGTTTCAGTAACTAAATTGGTGTAAAAGAAACCCGTTAAATCCGATTTCAGTATAACATTTATGAGTAAATCAAATCAGGTATAATGTAACTTCCATGCTCATGCTTGTACATGTAGTTGTGAATAATTATTTTCTTGTTTTTATACAAGGTTGGATACAAACCGAAACTATACTACTATTTTTAGCCCTTCCTTAAACGTGTATATGCTTTACTTCTTACATGTGAAACCCATAATTATTGTTAGCATTACCCTCTTCAATTATATACATTCGCATGACTAATAGCTGGTGTTTTATTAAATGGACTAACCTTTTAAAAGAGAGAGAGTGAGAGTGAGAGAGAGAGAGAGAGAGAGAGAGGGTTTAACGTCCACTCGACACAAACTAGGTCATTTCGGGACTAACATATGGTTTAATTTTCTTTCAATTATTCGCTTGCGCGTAGGGGTCTTTAGCAGTGGGAGGAAACCGGAGGACCCGAAAGGAAGTATAACAACATAAATAATGTGAGATAAGAAGTTTAATAGTCAACCACAAACTATTTAAATCGATCAATGGCCATTTATTTAGATTAGTTTCTATCGATTTCACTAGCCAACTAGAGGCGTCTGCATTTCCGCTAATACCGAGGTCAAAAATTATCTAATATACACATGTATTGGTCTTGCCTCATGTTACGTCTGTAACACTACCCTGGCCACCATTCGAAAATCAAACTATGAACAATTGTAAAACTGTCTTTTACTTTTTTCATTTAACATTGATTGGATTTTACTTTAAACACAGGTATCTCTAATGTTAGTGGAATGGACTATTAATTTATTTTTGATACAAATCAAAGCGGTTATTTTCATCAAACACGGACTGCCACCCTACAAAATAAACCAACAATTGTATAATGACTGAATCTATTTAATTTGGGATCAAAAATAAAATCAATGAGATCGGGGTGATCAGTGAACTTGCGTAAATCGTGCTACCCTTTCACCAAAAGGGGTGGGGGATAATTCGATTTTGTACAGTTTATTATATTTAAGTATACTCATGAACAGGCTTTTTTTTTTATTTAGTTTCAATGATATTACTAGTAGTTATTTAGTTCCGAGAAACCGTCGATCTCGTATTGATTCACACAATTGTAATTCAAAGTTTCGGAGCTATTGAGTAAAATAATACAAGTACATCCATATTAGCCAAAACGTTCTTAATTTAGCTGAAATCCACTTGATGAGTTATATTAAAGTATAGAAGTCAATATTGTTGAAATTTGCCCCTGTCATTCATTTTACGAATACTTTTTTTGAAAGAATTAATCGGAACAATATTGCTACTAAATATAGATACATTTGCACATTCGAAATTCAGAATATTTATGTATCACATCACTAAATTTTTACAATATTTGTCTTCCTGTACATATTATGTTTCAATGACATTTATAGCTGAAAAGGAAGTACACAGGACTTTATATGGGAAAAGTTACTGGTTATTACCCGTTATGTTTACACTAGGATTTTCTAGTATTTATCAAGTAAATGATGTAATTAATAAATATAGGTTGCCAGGCGACAAGACATACGACCATCGCAGCTCATGTCGTATTTCGGTTATTTTACACTAAAGAACACGAAACAGATCAAAACCAACAATGTATGAAGTAATTAACAGAAATAATAAAATCAAATTGGCTTCGGGTTCTTAGTCGTGCAAACATTTAATATACTTGATATCTATTGCCATTGTTATTTAAATCATAGTTTTAGCTGTTGGAGTGGTCGGAAATACATAAACATCAATAGGATTCTTAGTCTCATGAACGTAAACAACCGCATAATCACTTTAGGAGTATTCTAGAAATTGTTAATTATTTAGATGAATATTAAAGTAACATCCCCTGTGATCAACAGCTGCACTGACGACCTCTGCCTAGAAAGTGATATTTCTTGCTTAACGTCCACTCGACACAAAATAGGTCATTTTAGGACTAACATATGGTTCAATTTTATTTCAATAATTCGCTTCCACATAAAGGTCTTTAGCAGTGGGAGGAAACCGGAGGACCCAGTGAAAACCAACCAGGTTGAACAGGCGACCCTACTCCTTGTCACGTACAACAGGGAAATCTAAACCACGCCAGTTGACTCAATGACAGACTTTATGATACAGCGGGCACGTGCTAACCATTAGCCCCCCCCCCCAAATGGTTATAAAATATAGCACAAAACGTGTGCCTCTAGAGGTGGTGGTTAACTATGATATATCGTGACTATCTTTAGATAAAATTAGTGTCCTTCGAAAGGACTGGATCCTAAATCGTTTGAATTTCTAATTACTGTTGACGTGTGGCCAAACTGCTACTCGAATATATTCAATCTACCTTCCTCTAATCTCAAAGAAGAATAATCTAAAAACTGCCTAATTTCATTATGAAACAAATAAGTTAAAATATGATCCAAGCTAACAATCTCATTCACCATGTCTGCTTCCCAACCCACAAAAAGGGTCATACCTTGGACTGTGAGTCTGAAAGAAGCATTAGGGAGGTCAGTGTGCTAGATTTACAAATCTCAGACCACTTTCTTGTTTTATGTGTTTTGGACATTACCTGGCCAGCTCAACCTGTTAAAGATATTAAGTCAAGAAAATTAAGAAGAATGGATACTAATGCATTCCTTCAAGATCTGCCAAAGTCTGAGTTACTATGTAATCAACCAGCCACACTTAATGAGTATGTTCTCTTATACAATGATGTATTGAGGAGATTCTTCTTGACAAGTATGCACCTGTTGTGACTAAGACAATCCCTTACAGACCAGATTTACCATGGATTTACACAGAAAATATCCGCTCAGCTAAAAACAATAGAAGAGACGTTGGAGGAAATCTGAATTGGTGGTTCGCCGTCAAGTCTACCTGGATGCAAGAAATCCTGTTACTAAAAGGGTAATCTGCTAAACATATATGAACACCAAAACTGTTGAATCAATTACTGATTCTAATGCTCTTTACACAAGCTGATGTTACGCCTAATGGGTAAATATGCCAGTCTCGCAGATCTCGGGGAAGCAAAGGTCATTGCAGAGGCTTTCTCGGAGCAAAAATCCATTAAACAAACTATATCTGGGTCTTATTTTAACAAATATTATAAGACTTAAAATCATCATTCATGAACAATTAAACTATTGTTAAGTTGGGGTTTAGGGTGATGTAAGCATTTGAATGTTTTTTGTTTAACGCGTAGAAAAGATGATGGCCCATGTGGCGTTACAGCGGTAGATTTTTTTTTATCAGAAAGAGTGAAGTTTCATGGACACACGAGTGCTGTGACCCAATCTGATTAAAAGAAGATCCTTTTTCGTTTTTTATAGTTCAAAATTTCGTTTTATTTGTCTGTACAACACTAGGATCTTGAAGAGTTGTTATATAACCTTCGTTCTGAATGGCGTGATGGATTAGCCAATGAAACCATCGGTTACGGCGTGCGATGCATGAAACTGTGGGTAAACCACTAGAAACGTCAAATGGGATTTATTTCAGTAATTCGCTTGTGCGTAGGGTATGCGTCTTTAGAGCTAGTAACAAAGTTACTTCTAAATTCACTAAGGCGCCAAATAACCACATGATTTTACGGTTAAATAAAAGCATATTTCAAAGTCTTGTGGTGTCGCTACGTTGCTGCGAGAATAAGTTTAAAAGATAGAAAAAGAACGAAACTACATCAGGTGACTTTGAAGCAAGAACCGTTACAATATATATGTCATTGGTTACAATCAACTAAATTAGAAATTATATCGCCGAGTTTTAATCAAGTTCGTTACTACCTATTTTTAAAAGTCAAGCGCGTAAAGAAGACAAAAATGTTCATGGCTTTATTGATAAATAATTGAATGCATATTGTCACGTGACTGTCTAATTTGGGCGAATGTTTGCTGTCTGCAGAGCACAGGCGACCCCATGACTGAATAGTTTTCATTCGAGGATTCTGATCAGTGGTGGATCATGCTGACAAGAGAAGGATAGATTTTATTAGCAACATACTTGAGGCTATAAACCACTCTATCAGAGTACCTTATTAGGGAGATCCCAAATATTCAGAATTCAGTGTCAATGGTTTACGTGCCTTCAGTAGAATCACTGTGTCAGAGTTGTCAGTTATCCTAAATAGATCTAAACCAACACCCTGTCCGTTGGATCCTGTGCCAACAGCGTTGATAATTGAGAATCTAGACATCCTGCTTCCAGTGGTAATGAAATTGGTGAATCTCAGTCTGTCTTCCGGATGAATACCAGCAACTTTTAAATCTGAATTAGGAAAGCCGCTTTTGAAGAAACCGGGCTTAGACTCGGACCAATTAAAGAATTATCGTTCAGTAGCCAATCTCCCATTCATCTCTAAAATTATAGAACGAGTAGTCTGTCTCAACATCTGTCACATCAAAACTCTCTGAACCTTTTCAATCACCATAGTGTTCTTATCACAGTACCGAACCTGCTCTTCTCAGAGTCGTAACAACCTTAAAATGAGACTAGATGGTGGTAAAGCTAAAGTTGGTACTGCTTGACCTCACTGCAGCTTTTGATACGATCACGGCTGTCTCCTTTGAAGACTTGCAAAGGACCATGGACCGTCTGGTACCGTATAAGAGTGGTTCCAGTCATATTTTCAAAACAAATCGCCAAGTGTAATCATTAGAGAAGACATTTCTGATCCTGTTGACCTCACGTGTGGGGTTCCACAGGGCTCGGTATTGGGTCCGGTGTCATTTACCTTATACACCAGCGATCTTGGAAGGATAACTGGTTCTTAGACACTCTTACGCGGATGACACACAAGTCATGGCAATAGTTGACCCAATCCCTGTTTCGGCCATTTCAGTAGTACAGTCCCAGATCTCTAACTGTTACTGTGAAATCAAACATTGGATGACATCGAATAAAGTCGAAAATTGTGGTATTCAAGACATAACAATTGGTGTTCACTTCTCGCTTTAGACACATAACAAGCACTCTTAAAGACTAACATTTTCTACCAGTACACTTTTGTGCTTTACTTTTCGCTACATGAACCGTTTCGGTCAGAAGTGTTTCTCCCATGTTGCTCCAACAGAATGATATGAATTACAAATGGACGTCAAGAACTCACATTCCTTAGAAGTATTTAGATCTAGATTTCACAACAGATTCCAGGGTATCTCTAACTGGCTATCTGACTTAGAGAGCGATTGTTATTTCTTCATCGAATATTTAGGCGGATTTGGGAACATTGAGGTTTGATCGTATAATAGACTGCAATTAAACAGCGGACAAAGAAGTTGACAGAAAATAATTGAAGAAGTTACTTAGGCCCCCAGTATGTATGGTAAGTAATGACAAATACATCCAGGTGACAAACGTGGCTTCTAAAACTAGATTTTTATATGTTCACTGTGTGTGTGTGTCTCTGTGTCGCCTACAGGCCGCAATTCTTAAGTGATCATCTTGAAACTGTTACATACTTATTCCTTATACCCTAAGGATGACCCCTATTATTTTTGGTGCATGCCCGATCCCCAGGGGCAGAGCCAGGCCCATTTTCTTTTTGTGTGTCGCCTACAGGCGACAATTCTTATGTGATCATCTTGAAACTTTACATACTTATTCCTTATACCCTAAGGATTATCCCAATTGTTTTTAGTGCATGCCCGATCCCCACAGGCAGAGCCACGCCCATTTCTTGTATTTGTTTGTTTGTCGTCTACAGGCCGCATTTCTTAACGTATCATCTTGAAACTTTGCATACTTATTCTTTGTACCCTAAGGAACATCCCTATCGTTTGGGCTGCATGCTCAACCCCCAAGGGCAGAGCCAAGCTCATTTTCTTTTTGTGTGTCGCCTACAGGCCACAATTCTTAATCGATCGTCTTGGGATATGTATTCCTTATAGCTTAAGGACGACAACTGCATGTCCCAACCCCCAGGGGCAGAGCCACGCCCAATTTTTGTGTTTATCGTTTACAGGCCAGAATTCTGAATGGATCAACTTGGCATATGTATTCCTTATAGTCTATGGGCGTCAACTATTGATTTGGTGAATGCCGCGACCCACAGGGACTGAGCCACGTCCAATTTTTGCCTATAGGGCCCTAAGGTCACAATTCTGAATGGATTATCGTGGAACTTGGTATACGTATTCCTTATACCCTAAGGACGGTAACTATTGATATTTCATTTCAATAACAAGGTGGTACCTATTTATATTGTTCCATATCCAAACCCCAGGGGCAGAGCCACACCCAATTTTGGTATTTATCGTCTACAGGCTGCAATTCTGAATGGATCATCTCGGAACTTTACATATTTATTCCTTATACCGTAAAGACAGCAACTATTTATTTTGGTGCTTGTCCCGACCTCCCGGGGCAGTGTCACACCCACTTTTTTGTTAATATTTTGTCTGTAAATTTGACAAAACAAACCCAACGCCTAGCCTTCTTTGCCTCTTGTCATATTACAGTCATTTCATATTTCATTCTCTTCATTTTAAAAAGTACCATATCAATCAAAGCTGGAATGTGGACGTATATTGCAGCGTTAGCGATGCTCTCGTTATAGCCTGGAGTATCTCCTCGCGAATACAATGTTTTGGTACGGATGTGAAGCAAATTTTTGATAAGATTGATTACTTTGACTATGTTTTTAGTCCAAATATATCATTAAATCAATATTAAATGTCATTTATTTTATCCTCCATATAATGGCACCTACAAATTTGTAACGTGGGTAACAGTATCATAATATGTAACGTGAGTAACGCACATTACCTCTATATATTTCAGTTAAAATTAATATTTTATTATCTGTTTTTATTTTAATTGTTTTATTATTAACAAAAGGTACAATTTTATGGATACACAATTACTGAGTTTAATACTAAGCGACGTTTCGACGAGGATACTCTCGTCTTTATCAAGCAAATTATACAGGTATGTAAATAGTAGGTAAATATATACAGAATATGCAACAAAGATGAGAATCGAATACAATTAAACCTTTGATTAGGGGGCCATTTGTAACAAAACCTACACAACGGAAACTCTTACAGGGATTAAAAGGAGGGGGGGGGGTCCTATTATTTATAAAGATCAATGTATTAACACCATTAATGGGAAACCAATCAACCTGCCATCAACTCCGAGGCGCAGGCAGGCTGTCTGTAAAAGACTGTTCTTCTCAGAATGTGCTGGAAGTTCAAAATCAATTACCTGGTATATCAGCAACTAATAAAAAAATTCAAAAAAGGTCTGCAATCCCTCCTATTGCCAAAAAAAACAGTAATAGATTTCTGTCATCGTACTGATATAAGTAGACAAGCACCAGGTAGAAAGGATGTAGCACTAGTACGTGATAGTGATGGGGTGAAATCTTAAGATTCAAACAAGACATCATACATCTTCTTTTTTGTGAAGAATATCCTATTTGAAAAAAGGAAAAAGTAAGTTTGCTGAATTGCGGCCAAAATATGTCCAACTGAGTAACAAATTGTCCCATAATGTGTGTCTTTGTAGATATCATGAGAACTTTATAAATGCTATAAATTCCTTACAATGCTTTTCCTGAAGTCCCTGCCTATATATCGTGTCTACCCAAATCATTACTTTATGAACCAGCCACACGTGAATGTTGGCTCAACAATTTAGCAGAGATGGTAATGGTGTACAATTAGTTCAGCTTGAAGCATCGTGGTATTTCTGGAAATTTGATAACAATAGCAAAATTATGAAAGTAATGGAAGAAGGCTGTGTACAAAAACTGGTGCACCACAATGTGGATATCTTACCTCAGTTTTTATACGCCCACTTTTTCAAAAATGTTATAAAGCAGGATATCGTTTAGCAGGAAGTCATTTCACGATTTCTCAAATAGTGTTCACTGCATTAAGCTCAAAATCATCTTGTGGTGGTTTCTTGTTATACCAAAAAAAAAAAATCTTCATATTAAATACTGTTAATTCTATTGATTTTGCGTGTGACGTCATCAATGCGTGTGTATTTCTCATACGTGATACGACACACGGATACGGCAGCAGGTATCGAATAGCTTTCATACGGAAAAAGTCCGTATAACATTGTTGTCTTTTTACCGTTCTTTTTGCTACTATATCATAGCGTTTTTATTATTATTATTGTTCGATTTATATAGCGCTTCATTACACGTGAAGTGTTTCTAAGCGCATATCACAAACATATACTTCAAATACACAGAAACAATCAAAATCAGGAGAACATAATTAAACACAGCTGCCTGTTAGGCGCTATTATTCAAAGGTTTATATCAACAAATCAACCGGCTAATCTCTATATTGAACTCAGTCGAGGTATTACCTGATGAACACCTACACCAAGTAGAGTTCAAAAATAAAAACGAAGTTTAAAAGAATCAACTTCATTAACAAACTTTAAACAATCAAAAACTAAACAGATAAATCAAATTCAAACGAAACAAAGAAAATAAAGAAAATGAAAAGAGCAGTTCATTACCATTCTACATTAACAAAATAAAGGAAATCAACTTGTGAAAAATTTTTCAAAAAAAATAAGAGCAAAGTAACACTAATGTTAATACTTTTTTAACGACCCTACTGAATGAATGTTGGGCTTAACAAAACGATCATGAAATGGATTAATCAAGAGTTGTTTCTAACAGATAGGCCTAAATAAGGCCATACATAATTACGGTAGTCATATGCGTGACCTATAAACTGGCTGTTGTAAATGGCATATATTTAGCCCTGCCTTGATGACATAAAAATGTCAAACCTATTCCGTTTCAAAATGTCATGTCAAGTCAGTTTGATTTAAAAGAGATGATTTGTACCCATGTCAGGTAAGATTATATGCTTAATTGTAGTTGCGTGTGGCAGAAATGTTATAAATAACAATAATTAATCATATTCATTGTTTTGAAGAAATGAAAAAGTTAACAGTCTTGCCTATAGATAGAAGTATGATGTGAGTATCTCTAAAAATATAGCGTTTTTATGAATCTATGTGTATCCTAGAACAAGAATGTGTATAATTGATGTGATTTTAACCATGGCAAAGACTGGAAATTAATCATTACTTTTGATGAAATTTCGCGGAATTTTCATATTTTTCCTGTCTGGCTGCATGCTGGTTGATATCCGTGCTAAATTTAAGGAGATGGGACCTTGCAAATCTGTGAAATGATACATTAGTGAAACGAAAAATTGCTGTCGAGTCGAAGTCGGAAGATTTTTTAATAAGATTCGACACTGAATGTTTCTTAAATTTTAAATAGCTCAGCTCAGCTAGCTATACGTACGTGGCGCGAAAATTCTGCCAAAACTCTTAACCAGCGGCTGCTTAATCTTAACATATTTGTCCCAAATTTCAGATTCACTCACCCTTTTAATAAAGATCCAAGCCTCCTGCCCCGAGGACTTAATTGTAATTCATCCAATATTCGCTTGTCGGTGATGAAATAATAAGTTTTAAAAGAGTTACAATGACTCAAACTGTAATATTTTTATTGTTTTCATTTGTCCTAATACAAATGTTAATGGGGCTATTTTGTTGTTTATGGACTTTGGAATATGTTTTAAAAGATTATTCAGGAAACAAACATTACCAGGAATTTTTTTTCGGTATTTGAAAATGGAATTTCTGATAATTGAAGGAATTTCTGTTAATTACAGGAATATAAATACGGATTGGCAATTCCAGCGTTACATTCATCCATCCATATTGAGATTAAGACTACAACCAGCAATCTACATTCATTGTCATTGTGTATGGGCATCCATCAGTGATGGAAGAAAATAGTAAGATAGATTGAACAAAAATGAAATAAATTTCTTAACTTTTCCCCAAACAAACAGCTTCACAGTGCCCCCAATACCATCTACTGGGCCTTTTCCATGCGAAGTAGCAAAATAATTCCAACTTAAACATCATTAGGGCCTAACGGTGTTATACTCAAACGTTTTTTGTTTTTTTTAAATCGGATAAAACGTGATTTTACATACATTTAAGGGCCATAATTCAGGAAGTTAAAATCTGACATCCGCATATCTCCCATAATGTATGTTTAATCAGCAAACATAACCATATAGGGAGCATAGTGATGCAATACCCATTTTTAATAACAATACAAATAACAAGTTCGAATGTGTAGAAAGGTGCAAGCAGGGGCCAACAACAGTTGATAATTTAGACCGAATGTTGTTGATTTCACTAGCAATTTTCATTTTAAAAATAGGTAAATCACACACTCATATTACATTTATATGTGTTTTTAGAACTATTTTTATGCACCCACATACGTGTGGGCATATTATGTCGTCAACCTGTCAATCGGTACGTCAAAAATTGGCTGGTGTACGCGATAGAAGCTAAAATGTTTGACAGATTTTCCTTTCCGGAGTTATGCCCCTTATGCTAAAATCATTGTCAACCCGATATAGGCTGCATTTTTTTTATAACAAAGTTTGGTTTGAGGTATTTGTGTCATGAGAGGAAGAACCGTATGGATATTCAGCGTTCTGCGACTAATCCACCTTTGTCGAAAACCTTATGAAATAAATAGAGACTACAGTTTTTGACTGACTTTTCCAAATTTGGTTTGAAGCATTGTGGTCATAAAAGGACAAATCCTAACACGCCTTTGCCGAAAACTTTGAGAACACAGTAGAGGGTGTGGTGTTTTCTTTCAGATTTGGTGGGACGCATTTATTTTAAAGTAACTAAGTCTCTAACTCAATATCATCCAAAATCTTCAACATTGAAAACACAAATTATTTGTCAGTTTAAATCAACATTGATGCTGTGATCTTACCGGAAAAAGATGGGCTTCTGATATCCAATATTTAAGACAAAATAAACATTTTGCCATTGGTACACGAATCGTGTACCATAATGCGTTTCAGCCCCAGTTCTAGCAAGAGACTCGAGGAACGAGGCTAGACATATTGCACCAAACCAAACGGCGTATGTAGACTGGAATAACCAGGCACTAGAAATTTGCACTCATCTTGAACTCGGTAGAGGCTGTAGTTTTAAGCCGATTGTTTTTCAAATTTTGTTTGAAGCATTTGAATCACAAGGGAACATTCGGCGACTCTCCGTTACGGAGTTATCTCACCCTATGATGAAGTATACAGTTTTGGTTGGAGGCATTGGGGTCATGAGAGGATAAATCCCAGTAGTATTCAACGTTTTGCGACTTTCTATTTGGGAGTTATCTCCTCTTCGGCAAAAACCTTGTGAACGCGATACAGATAATAGTTTTTAATGGATTTGTTTCAAATTAGGTGGGGTCGTGAGAAGATAAATCCTATTAATAGTAAGCGATTTGCGACATTACGTTCTGGAGTCATCAAATCTGCTCAACATGCCAAGTTTTTCTTCCGGATAAGCTGCAGTTGAGACAAAGCTCCTGTGTTGGCGTATTCCACGTTTTGCTTGGCTATCTTTTGTATATACAGTATGGCATTTATGTGGGTTGGTGTGGATGTGGGTTGCTTTAAGTATGTTGTGTGGCTGCGTTGTGGTACTGACGTTTGGTGTATGTGCAACTTTATTTCATTTTGGTGCTATATGTTTGACCTTAATATACTGACTCAAATAATCTCGCCACATCTAACGTCTGAAAACGTAGCCATACTTGTCTAAGCAATAATATGAAAAACTTATAAATAACACAAACGTATACGACAATTTAAATCTTAACTCCTTAAGTCTACATAAATAACGAACGCAGCAGCAGTCCCGTTCGTGAAACTTATTTGATAATCACACAAAAATGCTCCATTTTGTTCCCTTACCATGCAATGATAATTTTTGTATTAACAAAAATCCAATCAAACCACAAAATTTTCTGATAAGAACACAGACTGTCATCAAACCATATACTTGGCTGATATAAACAATGAATGAATACAAATACGTACAATGTTACATTTTTTGCAGTGCATTCGACTCTTGAAGTCACCAGGCAAAATATAGCCTAAATTGAAAAGTAGAAATTGGGTATTTAACACAAGACGATATAAGCGACATTTCATTTTGGCTTGCTGTCGTGCTATCGACTTTTCGAATTTCGCGTTCTGAATGGGCGGAAAGTAGAAATAACAAATGCTTCCATAAATCTACTTAATTATCGAATACGCAAACATTCGTGGGTTATTGACTTTCCATTTGTTGATATGTCTTAAATCCACATTTGTATGAATGAATCTGGTGTAACTTTAATTCTTATACCGTTTCAGGTTATTAAGCAGAGCAACTAAATGGAAGACCTGTTTTATTTTGATGATGCTTCTAGTTGTTTTGTCCATGTACTTGGCTACCATTAAAATGATAAAACCTAGAATAGTTAACTCGTCAACAGTAGCATCCCAGTTTCTGGTCGACACGGAAGTTTGTCGCATCCCCAATATGGACCCATTCGATTCCTCCATTAAATTTTTGACAAAGAGCAAGAATTTCATCAAATGTCGAGGTGGGACGTCATTGACCTTTCAAGAAGGTCAAAGGTTAAGGTTAAACGTAGATGTGATAAATACTAAATATAAGGGACAGTTTTCTTATTGTGAATATCATGGTATAAACCGTGGCAACAACAAGGATGACAATAAATACCAATATACACAGAATGGTACGATATTTAATAGGGATATTGTGGTTACTGAACAGTTTGTACGTGTTAAATGTTATGATAAATCAGACAGTGTTATATATTCTAATTACCACGCCTTTATCTTACCACAACCAATCAGACTTCAGCAATTAAAGACTCGCTTTAGTAAGCACCAGGAAGAGAAAAAACCGAGGGAAACCTTGAACGTTGTTATGATTGGTGTTGATTCGGTTTCGAGATTAAATCATATTAGAAATATGCCTACAACACGTGACTATTTATTACGTCATCTGGATGCTATAGAATTACAAGGTTACAACAAAGTAGCTGATAATACTTTTGTTAATATCGTTCCCATGACAACCGGACTTTTTGTGGATGAGTTACCGGGGAATGAACAGGAAAAGGAAGGACCTTTTGATCAATATAATTTCATCTGGAAGGATTTTTCTTCTAGTGGCTATTGTACTTTATACGCTGAGGATCATCCTCAGATTGGCATCTTTAATTATCTTAAACGCGGATTTCACGTTCCACCAGCCGATCTCTATTATCGTCCATTTGCTCTGGCTGTAGAGGGGGATAAATCTATATGGACGTCGAATCATCATTGTGTTGGGGATCGATTTGAAACTGACATGATTCTTAATTACACGAAAGATTTCTTGAAATTATATCACAGAGTCCCATATTTTAGTTTTAACTTTCTAACTCGATTAACTCACGATTCAATATCGAACGCGGCCTCAGCTGATACTCCTTACTCAAACATGTTCAGGGATATTGACAATCAGGGTCTACTTAACAACACCGTGTTGATATTTTTCAGTGATCACGGAATGAGATTTGGAAAGATCCGAGAAACCTACATTGGGAAATTAGAAGAACGACTTCCGATGATGTTTTTAGTTTTTCCAAAATGGTTTTACAAAAAATATCCCCAAATAACACAAAATTTAAAAATAAACCGAAATCGATTGACGACACCTTTTGATATTTACGAAACTTTAAAAGATATTTTGTATTTTAGTGGTGACGTCAAAGGTGATGTAGACGTTAAACAAAGGGGGATAAGTCTATTTGAAGAAATCCCTGTGTCTAGATCATGTGACAATGCTGGTATATTACCACATTGGTGTACTTGTATGTCACAACAAGAGTTATCTATCAATCATCAGTTTTATAATATGAGCGTCAATTATTTAATAACGTATATAAATCAACAATTTGTGTTAAATAACGTAACAGACATATGTTGGCCATTAAAATTAGGACGTACGAAATCGGTCCACATCATAAAAAATAACGATAAACTTTTGAACTACAAGCAAAGTCTGAATAACGTCATAAACAGAACTTTGTTATTTAATGACAAACGTGTACATTCAACAGATATTTTTCAGGTGGCAGTATCACTCATGCCCGGATCAGGAGAATTTGAAGCATCGGTCCGGTACGACGAAACAACTGGAAACTTCACAATGGCGGGGGATATAAGCCGAATAAACAAATATGGACATGATTCAGATTGTGTCCATGGGAGTTTGCTTCATAAATTATGTTTCTGTAGATAACATTGAAATCATGTGGAGATGTTTCATCCGTGAATTGTTCTAAATGTTTATTGTGTTTTCTGCTGACAAAAAGAATATATTTTGAAATATTAAAAACAATAAAGGAGTACTAATTTTTAGTTGTTCCAGGTACCGGTCCCAAAGATCTACTTCTTGCTGTTTGTTGTCGTTGTTATCTGTTCATAGGCGTACGGGCTCGATGACAGTTAGGGGGGCAGAACCCGAAATGCCCGAAAAAATTTCGGGTTTACAGACAGCGGCGCCGGTCTTCCTCGAGAGGCGAAGGAGCAGAGCTTACCATGTATGCCCCCCCCCCCCGAAGAAATTTTTGGAATATTTGACGGCTGCAAACACGTTTTCCTGCTATTTCAGCCCGTGAACAAAGCAACTTCAAAGTGGTCTAATATAGCTTAATTAAGGTGGCTGACTGGAATTCCAATGTTTACAGTCCACGAAAACGGGTCCGTTGGGAGAAAATTTTGAAAATTTAACCACCGCAAATGCGTTTTCTGCTATTCTAGCTCGTGTAAGCAACAACAAAAGTATCAAATGGTTTTGAAACCTAAATGTAATTATGCAGACCAGAACTCCAACCATCCAATCAGACTGTTGCAGCTGCATTCACAATTATTAATCGATGCCCGAAAAATGTCGCACAAAGTAGAGTGGCTCCAGACAAAATGTTTTAATCCATAGCCAACTCAGTACAAATTGGTAGTACCGGTTTTTAATTAAAAGAAAAGTAAAATTAGTGTTTTATTAGGGCTCGATGACAGTTAGGATAGCAAAACTAGAAATGCCCGAAACAATTTCGTGTTTACAGACAGCGGCGCCGTTTTTTTTAGGGAGGCGAAAAAGCGGAGCTGACCTTGTATGGACCCCCCAAGAAAATTTTGGAATATCTGACGTCTGCAAATGCGTTTTACTGCTATTCCAGCCCGTAAAATTAGCGTTTTATTATATTTCGGGCACTTTATTTTGACAAGTAGATGAAATAAAATTATTTTTTCACTTTACCCATCTGCCCGAAAACTAGGGGTGCAGCTGCACCCCTGGCTCGTACGCCTATGTATCTGTTGCGTTTGTTTAAAAATCCTAGTGCTCCGGCATTTAATGTACGATCGACATGACACTTGGCTTCAATCTTCGTTGGACAACTACTCATCGCTTGCCCTACTTCGTTTATTGATATGGGTAGCCTATATGGGTTCCGTGTATGCCACTAGCAGCACGTTAAAGTTTCGCTGACTGTTTAAAATTTTAATGAGTGGCCCTTTGTCTGCATACTGAATAGCGTATGCCCGTCTTCATTCGCTCAGTCGGGCAGAACAGTAGGACATTAAACCCCATTGCATTTCATTTCCTTTGTCTGCGATATCAAGTACGAGGCTATGACTCGAACATACCAGTACCGGGGTTACGACAAAATACAATCAATGCAAACATCTTGTCAAAACTGATTATTATCCGATCTATATTTCGTTTTGGTGTGGACGTATATTGTCGTCGCCCCTGTCCGTCGACTATTTGTTTGTAGACTCTACAGGTCACAATTTTTATCCGATTTTGACGAAATTTGAAATATAGGTCTATGTCCTCTTTGAAAATCTCCCCGAAAAGTTCTTTCCTTGCAATACTTCTCCCCGTTCTGTAGCCCTCATGCCCTATTGTTACATAGTATATATATGATCAGATATGGAAAAAGATGATAAAACTAAATGGTTAGATCCACATGAAACATTTAAATTGTTTCCGCAGCTTTTTAGCACCGCCGAAGCTGAAAAAAATGCAAAATACCATGGATTGTAATAGAATTACCAATAAGCAACATTTTTGCATTTTTTGACCACTGGATAAAATAAAACCAAGTACGAACAATCCAAACCATTAGACAAAATTGGAAGTCCTAAAAAAACGTATAGGCAAAATAGTGTAATCAGCAAATGGACTGTTCACCGTGTACAAAATACACGACAAACAGTGGTAACAGGTGTTCGGAAGAGTAAGCTTACTCTGCCTGGCGCCACACCCGCATCCAAACTATTATACAAAATTTCGGTAAAATGGCGTGATTGGCCAATGGACTATCGGTATGAAAAATGGACGTGATGAACAGTGTTAACGATTTAGTAGACATAATCAGGGAGATAGTATACGCGTCAATTGAATATATCTAGAATAATAGCCGAGAGAGACATGTTATATTTACCAATCAAATCAGTAAGACGGCCATAGAACCTTTTAAAGGTTTTTATAAGTTTATTGCGTAAGTATCCTTGTAGTTGAAGCTTCGATGAGAAATGCCTCGATCTACTAAAAATATCAAAATAAAAGGAACAAGCTCTCGCGTAACGCTTTAGCTGAGACACAAACACTCCATAAGCTGGTGATATTGGAATGTTACTACTAATAAATGGAAAGTTAAGAATCGGAAAGTCAAAAGTCATCACGTTTATCGTACAATTTAACACTCAGTTTATGGCAATTGTCAAAATCGAGACGCAGATCCAAGTAGGAAGCGTAATTGTCACTGTCAGTAGTGTTTTTAATTTCGAGCTCATCAGGATATATGAATTCTACATAATCACTAAATTTGGGATTATTCAGTGATAGAACATCGATATATCGATAAATGAAATTAAAATGTCTGAATAATCGTTTATTTATTTTTACGAGTACCTGTATGTAAATCGGCTTAGTAGGAATAGAGAAACAAATCAGCAAGCAAAGGTGCACAGTTGGTGCCCATGGGGATACCTACCACTTGCTGATAAATTTCCCCTCCAAATTCAACAAAGATATTATCAAGTAAAAAATCCAACATATGAATTATCTTGTTGGCGGTGAATTTATTTGGTTCTTAACGAAATATGTGGAATTGTAATTAACAACTAAATATTGATAACAGTTCCCGATTTAGATGAAAAGACACTGTGAATAATGTCTTTTAACCGAGCTTTCAATTTACTATGGGGAATTTTAGTGTACAAAGTAGAAAAGTCAAAAGTTTGTATAGAAGAGACTGAAGCATGTGATCTAGATTGCAAAACCATCAAGTAAATCTTTGGAATTTTTTAATATCCACATTTGATTAATACCACTACGGGAGTATACTTTTTCACAGTATTTTTGAAAACCCTCTTTAATTGCCGTTAGTATAAATACTTTTGAAAGTGGTTTTGTGGAACAACGGGATGAACCAATGTCCAATCGATGCTGAAATGTCTTTGTCGTGTTCAGTGTGTCCGAAAACATAGAATAAGCGGTATTAGAAGCCATGCTTTATATGTATTCTTGGCCGCCATCTTGGAACAAAGGCGTGATCTAATCGAAATACCCACTTTTGACAACTGATCTCATTAGATTCAGTTTTAACACACTAAATCGCCATAGAAAAACATATGCATCCATAGTCGATACCAGAATGCCTAACCCTACAGATAGGGGGGTTGGATGGCTGAATGGTTAGCGTGCGCGCACTGTATCATAAAGTCTGTCATTGAGTCGACTGGCGTGGTTTCGAATCCCCGGTTTTACGTGACAAGGAGTAGGGTCGCCTGTCCAACTTCGTGGGTTTTCTACGGGTCCTCCGGTTTCCTCCCACTGCTAAAGACCCCTACGCGCAAACGAATTATTGAATTAAAATTAAACCATATGTTAGTCCCGAAATGACCTAGTTTGTGTCGAGTGTACGTTAAACCCCATCTCTCTCTCTAACCCTACAAATAGTAAAAATATGGTATATCAAGGCTGTGGACCCGCTAGAGGCCACAGTTTTTATTCGATTTGGACGGAACTTAAAATATATGTTTTTATCATAAAGACCTTTTGATAATCACACACCAGAACATAACTTCCTCGATTATGGCCCTTGATTCGTCGAAAAATCGCATTTTTAGCTTGTGAATTCTCTAGAGTTCACAATTTAGATCCATCACCATTCCACCATTATGAAGGTTGAATAGGAATTTCGGGAAAATTGAAAAAAACTGCCCGACAAAATGACCGCTCTTTGTACGCAAATTGTATATAAGTATGTAATACAAAGCTTATGGACCATCTAGAGGTCACAATTTTTATCCAATTTTGATGAAACTACTTAAAACATATCTTTATATTCCCAAAATCTCAGTCCCTTTTGATATTTGCGCATTTCAGACCACAACTTTTTGGATTATGGCCCCTGTTTTTAGCTTGTTCTCTATCCATCTCTTTCAAAATGTGGGCGTATCCTGCCTGGCAGCCGCTTGTTTTATGCTTTCGATAGCCTCTACTACATGAAGGTCTGACAGGTTGTAGTGGAGGTCGCGTCATGAGTCACACAAATGCCTTTTGACTATGACGTTAGGCATATCAGCGGTGATGTTTCTAGTAGGATACCCACAGCTCCGTGCATCGCACGCCAAGAACTCACTGCAACAGACCGTTTCATTGGCCAATCCCTCACATCAACCAGAACGCAGGTTGTATAACATCCTTCCAGATCCTAGTCTAGTAAAAACAAGTAAACACGAAATTTTGAACTATAAAAAAACGAAACTAAATAGGATCTGTGTAGCAATCAGATTGAACTACGGTCACAACTTTGCTCAGAATAACGTAATTTGAATGAAATTTTCAATATTCATTTTGCACTATTTTGAACTAATATAGCAAGAACGACCCAATCTTTATCTACATCTTACAAAATGTAGCACATTCATGACATTTAAAGACAGAATAAACTTTAAAATGTGCCACTGAGACACAATCAAAATGCATTCACCGTTGACATGTATCGCATTGTACACAATTGACCCCCTCGTTGTCTTCGTTAAAATTAATTAGGCACATAAATGGTAATAGTGTTTTGAATAATTGAACAGTGGTTGGGGTTTTATTTGATTTTTGAGATTTGATTATTCTTTTTTTTTCTTTTGATTTTAACTTTAATAATTTTTCCCCTTCTAAAAAATCTTTTTATTGGAAATTACTTTGTCAGAAGTCAGTGAGACGTGAATTAAGACTTTGTATTATCGAGTTTGAATATTACTTGGTGTCATTGTATTTTCCCAAGCATTTTCGAATATTTTAGGCCAAGTTACTTATTTATTTCAATTTATTTTGCAATTTCTAGCAACGCTAACACTAATTGGGTTTCTGGAATCATTCTTCCCCTAACACGCCCTTGATATATCCACACGGTTCCCTGTGAAGCATTATACGTTGCAAAATATTTATTGATTTTCCCCTTCACAACACACATACGGGGCATGCCAAACCCTACCACGTTTATGCAACCCAATTAGTCTGGTCGAGGTAGAAAATTTGTGGGAAGAAATTCCTACCCAAATGATTTCTTCATTTTCTGAAACAACTATGTCCCTAGTGTTCCAGAAAAATTTTCCCCGCCGACCGGAGTTGAGCAAATTTTTTTACAGCATTTTGAAATTTTGACCCCCTGGGTCAACATAATGAAACTGAAAACCATTTATAACTTCAAAAATATCAATTTTACAGCCTAGAAATGTATTATCAACATATAGGAAAGTGATACCAAGGATTCCAGAAATGATGTAAAAAGTAACATACGACGTCACCGTGACGTCAGAATACAAAATGGCGGAACTATGACGTCACTGTGATGTCAAAATTCAAAATGGCGGAGACGTGTTGTGAATAAAGCAACTCTTCCAGATTCTAGTATAGTAAAGACAATTAAAACGAAATTTTGAACTATAAAAAACTCAAAAGAAATAGGATCTGTTTTTTAATCAGATTGTGTTAGGCTTGTCGGTTTACATAACCGGTTTACGTAACATTTTTAAGATTTTGGGTCAAAGCTTTCGTTGGGTGAGCTGGAAAACATAACAATTCCATACCAAACGTAATCTTTTAAATTGAAGAGTTATACAAATTGAGTCGTTTGGGTTTAAAAAAATTTTTGTTTTTTTTAAACAATATTTTTATTCAGGTTGTCTGAATGGGATTGGGGAATAGGCTTAGGCTATGTAAAACCCCTCTCCCTTAGTTATCACGTATAACCATGGCCAAACGTTGCGGATCTAGAAAGACACATTTATATATACGAGACGATGGCAAATTATATGGCGTATGTCCGTTTTCATTAGCCCAGTCGGAGCGGAGCAGTACGTTAAATAAACCCAATTTCATTTCTCACCCCCCACCCTCCCCCTTAAGCAATGTATATCACGTATGTGTTCAGTTCAAGGAATTCCTCTATCAAGTAAAAGAGAGTAAACTAACCCAAGTCAAACTAGGGAAAAAGCAACATTTTCAGGATAACCAACCCTCATGAGTTATTGCAATATAAGAGTGTTTGAACATTGATACCTTGTATATACGGGAGAATTCGCAACAACGCTTGCTTGAACAAATCAATGTCCGAGTACCCACCAAGTACAGTCCCGGCAAATTACAACAAAGAATTCTATCAATGAGGTCCACAAATCTAGAGCATTGTCGTAAATTCTAATAAAGTGAGAATTCAATTACTTGAAAAAGTTTAAACCGTAGGTTCCAATTAGGACCTACACTGTAGACTTTCAACTAACAGTACGTTTTGGGTATTTGTCTCTATAATAACGTATACTTTCGTATAGAGGACAACAAAATAATAATAAGGAAAACATATTTTGTTGGGTAGACTTTCAACTAACAGTACGTTTTGGGTATTTGTCTCTATAATAACGTATACTTTCGTATAGAGGACAACAAAATAATAATAAGGAAAACAGATATTTTGCTGGGTATAACGAAGTGAGATTTTTGTTTTTGTTTTTGCCTATTCTCTGTGATTAATAAGGGGTGGTTGGTGTGTGTGTGTGGGGGGGGGGGGGTAGTGCGGCGTGATAATTACTGTTTAGTGTGTGTCCTTTTAGTGTGTAATACTGCTTATATTGTAGTTACGTATATATAAATGTACAGTGTATTTCAATAAATAAATAAAGAATTCAATTTCTTAAAATTAAAGATGATTGTATCCAAAGTAGGGCCACGGGCCTAAAATAATACCGTGTATTCCAGCACAAAGCAATATACTTACCCAAAAACTTTGAATAAAAAGCCTGGCGGTACGGAGAAAGCTTGACACGCCTAGCTTCCATGAAATATGAAATACATAAGTGTTTAGATAACCGATGGTATATTAATAAGTCACGCGTTACAATTACGTATCGGGTTTCCCCAGTAAATATTAAAGATGCATTACGTAAGACCTAATTCTCCCCATTATAGGTTTTCATTTTGGCTTTAAATGTTATATAATTACTATTCAGACATTTATTTACATGAAAAGCCTATAATCAACTCTCTAGCTCACCGGGTGGCGCAGATGAACAAATGGATTAAAATACGATTGCCATTTAATGATATAATTCAAAAATGGGGTAGCAAGACTGGGTCTCGATTAACAAGTAACGTTGCTAGGATAATGAAGACTTAAATGTTGAAAAATAAGAATATGTTAGATATATATATATATAAAATGAAATGAAATGAAATGGGGTTTAACGTCTTACTGTTCTGCTCCTAACCTGGGCTAATGAAGACGGGCATACGCCATACAGTGTGCTATGAGGGAAATTTTGCCCGGACAGCGGCACTACGGCCTACTCTTATATCGAATTCCAACTGCCAAGGGATCTTTTACGTGCACGCCAATGTGTACACGGGACCTCGGTTTTTCGTCCCATCCGAACGACTAGACAGCTTTCCTTGTCATATATATATATATATAAACAGGATTACAATTTTAAATGGCACTTTTACTATAGATGCATTAATATATGCACATTTATTAGATAAAGTGCTGTTAGTTCTTACTATAATAGTTAAGAACTAGATAATGTAAAGGAAATTTGCTGAAATTTCAGTCAACTTGAATTAATCAGAAGCAGCAGACCGGGTTCTAATCCAGTAAATATCGCAGGCTAGCGATGACATCGAGCGTTGATTATGGTCAAGCCAAGTGATCTAAATACCGACTTTATCGTCTTGATAACTTTAAACATCATTTACTCAAATTATATTGGAACCAAGATTTCTATAAATTAGTGTAGTAGGAAGTGATTCGGGTTGTCGAAATGGATTATTATTATCTTTATATATGTTTGGTTGGTTGGGTGCAAGATGGAGGGCCATAGATTGTGAATGATCCAAGTATACATGGATTAATAATTCAGAAAGTCATAATAGAATTTCGCTTTTGAAAATATTTAGATCAGTAAATGTTACTTTAAATATTAAAGGGACTTTTCCGATTTGAACAGATCGTCTCAAAAATAAAAGTCTGAGTACGATTGAAATTTAAGCTCCAAAATATAGAGGAATGGTGTGTTTACCTTGTCTCAAACATTCAGCTCACAATATTTAGTCGTTTGGACGTGAACTTCACAAATGCTTATCCGGACACGTAACCCTTTTAAGATTTCTGGTCATTTTTTCGTTGGGTGACCTGATAATCGATTCCCATTCCTTTAGAGGTCTATACAATGAATTACCCATGTGATGTACTTGATAACCGAAGGTAAATTTCACCTACACAGTATTTTTATAAAGTAAAGGTCTGGTTTATCCATAAGCCACATAATAGAGTTTGGGACACCGGTCTCCATTTCCAGATGAAGACTGACAGGTTAAATTGTCTGAAAACGTATCACAAATATTGAGTTAGTTGCTCGGCCCTTTGGTGGAGGATTTTAAGGGATTTTAACACAAAATTAAGCAGTTTTATTCTCCTACATATTATTGGGATTGGCCCTTTAACATATTTCGAGGAATAGACACATAGGGGATTAACTTAATTTACTTGAAATTTGGACTTTTAAGCCCTCCAGATAATATACTTGGTGTTCTGTTTCATTGTGTAATATTTTATGTCAGGACAGGGTTGATATGTATAGGAGAGATTCATGTAACTGTTATTTAAATTTGAATTATATTATATTTCACTAAAGTAAATATATCTAGTTAAACAGGCTTGCAATTTCCGAGAAATGTCCCTCTTGTGTAAAAGTTCGTGTCCGGGTATCTTGAACGAAACTACTATTTATTTAAACTAAATTATATTATATTTCACTATTGTTAATTCTTTTATATATTGTATTGTCCTTCTTGATCAACGAATCCGTATTTTATTATTTTATCAAAACTGTATCCATTATTGGTTATATATCATAACAAGATTATATATTGAAATATTGTTTTAACTTATGTTATATAATTTAATTTTATTTTATTTAAATTTCAACATTCAGAAACAAACATAATACGAATCAATATGCCTATATACAGGCACAGATTAAGATTAAAACAAACAAAAAACTAGTCGGGGGGCACCCTATCGAAATTCAAACGCCATACAGTGTTCTATGAAGAAAAAATTTCCCGGACAGCCGCCCACAGGCCTACTCTTATATTTAATTCAAACTGTCAGGGTTCTTAAACGTGCGCGCAAATGTGTCCACTAGGCAAAACCTAGTAACTCACTTTTTTTATTTTTTATCAAAATTGAGTTAGGACCAAATTTGTAGTTACTAATGTGTGTGCTTCCTGTTGTTGTACTAGATATTCCAATCTTTTCATTTTGTAAGCAGTTACACCCATGGCACAACCTAGCAACTTCCTTCATTTCCCTAGTATGCCACAGTAAAACCTAGTAACTCAATTGTCCAATCAGATTGCTTGAAACAAAGATGGCAGCCCCCGTTGTTTCAATTTATTATTAGAATATGTTTAGGTTTCTTTGAATATACATAAATTACATTATGTTTTCGACAAATCGGGGGAGGAAGTTAGTACAACTGGCCTTGGAAAATGCAAAATAAGTATTTTTTAAGACCCTATTTATTTATAGTGAGAATCAATAGACTGCTTGGGTCCTGGCTTAGGCCTAGAAAAGTAGAACGTGGTCTATGCATGGCTGATAAATAATTGAATGCAGTGCCCAATACATGACAATCTGCATGCAGAAGGTGACAGGTCTGTGCTATGACACATAACCAGCCGGTTTATGTATGGTGTAGGCCCTGCATGTTTGTTTGTTATGGGAAAGGCCTCAATATAGGCCTAAAGCCTTTTGTTTATCTACTAAGTTATCTTGGTTGGTGTATAAACTGCCTATCTTCTCTAGCGTATATTCAGTCTTGGTACTATATAAAGAGAATACCCTTTGACATATAATAATGTTTTTGATCCCCACCTTTCTTTTCACCCGCCAGTCTGTCCGATCAAATGTACGGTGGAAAGTTTGGGACACAATAACTCTTTATTCACAACACGTCTCCGCCATTTTGAATTTTGACATCACAGTGACGTCACAGTTCCGCCATTTTGTATTCTGACGTCACGGTGACGTCGTACATTACTTTTTACATCATTTCTGGAATCCTTGGTATCACTTTCCTATATGTTGATAATACATTTCTAGGCTGTAAAATTGATATTTTTGAAGTTATAAATGGTTTTCAGTTTCATTATGTTGACCCAGGGGGTCAAAATTTCAAAATGCTGTAAAAAAATTTGCTCAACTCCGGTCGGCGGGGAAAATTTTTCTGGAACACCAGGGACATAGTTGTTTCAGAAAATGAAGAAATCATTTGGGTAGGAATTTCTTCCCACAAAGCTGGATTTGTCACCTTCTCCAACCAGCCTAAATAACGTTATATTCTGGCGGTTATTAGTAACTCGTCAAAGAAGGGACTTTGCACCTTTTCGGGCAATAACCTTAACGGGATCATGCTGAATGATATGCCTGTTTCATTGTAGTTCCATATTCTTTTCAGGATGTGCATTCGAGTTCAATGTTGGAATTATATTTCTGAGATCAGCATAATGTTTGCCAACAACGACTCTGTTGCGCATTCTTGATCTATACGTATAATGTATTTTTCGGGTTTTCTTTTGGTGAATTCTAGATAGCGGACTTTTAAGCCCCGCCACCAGCCATTTACCCAAATCCAATTTCGGAGGCCTTTTTTTAGGAGGAAGCCTGCCGTTGAGTGTGCCGGGGCTGGATTTTCCATAAATTCTGTCTTTTTGTGTTTTAGGAACTCAAAATTTTGCGACGGCCTTTCTGTATGACAGGCCCATTTTTACAGCATCAAATGCTTCGTTAAGAAATCAACTTCGGGCGCGGTATTCTGGAATAAAAAAAACCATCTAGGCTAATTTCTAAATGTACCTTTGGAAGATTAAACGTATATGAATCTAAATAAAATCGGTCATGCTATCATATTGCATTTTTATTCGCCCACATTTTCATGTGGACGTATATTGTCGTCGCCCCTGTCCGTCCACAATTGTTTGTGAACACACTACAGGTCACAATTTTTATCCGATTTCATGATACTTGAAATATAGATTTATCAGCCTAAGGTCTAGGTTCCTTTCGATATTTGCGCATATCGGACCATAACTGCCTGAATTATGGCCCCTGATTGTACGAAAAATCGCGTTTTTAGCTTGTGGACCCCATAGAGGTCACAATTTTTATCCGATTTAAAAAAAACCGTTCCAATATATCACCGTTACACCCTAAGGATGGTTGAGTTCAAATTTCTTAAAAATCGGACCGAAACTCACGGACAAAATGGCCGCCTCTCGTTCGCAAATAGTGTCAAAATATTGTTTATGAGGGTAGTGAACCCTCTGGAGGTCACACTTTACAGCTGATTTTGATGAAACTTGAAATGCATATTTATAACCCACAGATCTCAGTTCCATATGATATTCGCGCATATCGGACTATAACATCCTGAATTATGGCCCCTGATTGTACAAAAAATCACGTTTTTAGCTTGTGGACCCCTTAGATGTCATAATTTTTATTCCATTTGAAAAACGGTTTGAATATATCATTGTTGTGTATTGTGTATCAGGGTTGTGGACCCTCTGGAGGTCACAATTTTCATCTGATTTTGATGAAACTTGAAATGCATGTTTATAACCCAAATATCTTGGTTCCTTTCTATTTCGTATATATCGAATAATAACTTCCTGAATTATGGCGATTTTAACTTGTGGTCCCTCTAGAGGTCACAATTATTATCCGATTTAAAAAACCCCAAAACATTCGAATATATCACCCTTACACCCTAAGGATGGTTAAATTCGAATTTCATGAAAATCAGACCAAAACTGCTAGACAAAATGGTCGCCCCTCGTACGCAAGTACTGTAAACATCTGGTATATCAAAGTTGTGGACCCTCTAGAGGCCACAATTTTGATCCGATTTTGATGAAACTTGAAATACATGTTTATAACCCAACGATATTGGTGCCTTTCGATATTTGCGCATATCGGATCGTAATTTCCTGAATTATGGCCTTTGATTGAACACAAAATCAGGTTTTTTTAATATATCACCATTACACACTAAGATCTTGGTTCCAATTGATAATCGCGAATACCCGAACATAACTTCCTGGATTATGGCCCATGATTGTTCGAAAAATCCCATTTTTAGCTTGCGTATTCTCTAAAGATCACAATTTTAAAAACCGTTTAAATACATCACCATTCCACCATAATGAAGGTTGAAGTCGTATTTCGGGAAAATCGAAATGAAACTGCCCGACAAAATGGCCGCTCTTTGTACGCAAATTGTGTAAAAGAATATGCAATATAAAGGTTGTAAACCCTTGAGAGTTCACAATTTTTATCCGATTTTAACAAAACTTAAAACATATCTTTATATCCCAAAGATCTCCGTCCCTGTTGATACTTGCGCATTTCAGACCATAACTTTCTTGATTATTGTCCATGATTGTACAAAAAATCCCGTTTGTTTTTAAATGAAATGTGGTTTTTAACTTGTTCTATCCATCCCTTGCAAAATGTGGGCGTATCCTGCCTGGCAGCCGCTGGTTTTTTTTCTATTACTGTGTTGTTTTTTACTATTCAGGGCATTTTAGAAGAGTAATAAACTACACATTGATTAATTATTGGCCTACAATGCCATTATTTAAATAGAAGCCTATTTCATTATGAATGAATGAAATGTGGGTTTATGGTACGTCAGCGCCAAACATATGATGATAATCACTATATAATCAATACAAACAAATATCACAACACTTTTATCTAAAATAAAAAAAAACAACATTTATTTATAAAATGCCGAACAAAACCCATTTATTTTATAAAATGCCGAAAAAAAGGGTCATTTTTTAATATTATGTTCTGCTCTCAATAAAAGAGAAAGGGAGTGTCCGGAAACTGATTATGTTTATTAAAAAATGGATTCAATATAGAAGGCCTATTTTTTTTATTTTTTTTTGTAAAAGGATAACAATCTGATAGACTCTATCCGTCAATTGATTTTCTTGATATATAAAGATAATAGGTAGTTTCTCTTCCCTTATTATTCTATTTAGATCAGAAAATGTTTCCCAAGAGTAACTCATCTTGATCTTGGTGGGAGACGCTCTTCGCAAAAGCCTAAGCTTTCGCCACTTTGAAATTTGAGCACAGAACTTGAGATCCTTGTTGACACATCTATTGACAAATTAAATTTTTTGATCTGACGTCACAATTCCAAGATGGCTGCGATGACGTCATAACATGCCCGTTCGTGTTTAAACATACATTAAGAAAGGGCTAAATCTGATTATTGCAAGTCTTTATTTAGGCTTCAGATGTCATAGAATTTATAAATTAAATCTTTATTTACACAACAAGCACAAAATCAACTATGTAGACCCACGGATGACAGGATTTCATTGATTGATTAAATTTTTAAATGGCGTCGTAAGCGGAGATTACCCGTTACGTTGACGTCATACTCCCGGAAATTTTAGATCGAGGCTTAATGATAGAGTGTACGAAGCGAGGCCGCATGTCAGCCAATTTGATTGAAAGTTCGATATGCACGGCCTTTATATTATGTTTAGTTGTGCTTAAAATGAGAGTTTGGATGTCGGTATTACACGCTCTTTTGTCACTTGCGTTTATAGAAAAATTATGGAAATTGATAAACATCGCAGCTAACATTACCCCAGTTAAATTGCAGCCCCATTGGATCACTGTTTCCTATTTGTCTGCTTCGGGAGTTACGTAGGCCTGCCAGTTACAGTACAAGAGTACACACAGGCTAACAAGAAGTCAGCTATAATTATGCCTCATTGATTTGGTCCATTCCTTTCAAACTTTCGCTTCTTATCTATATATTAAAAGTCTTATTTTTAATTTGTAGTAAAAATAAATGTGATACGAATTGATTTGCAACAACGTCTCAAACCAAATAGGCTAACGGTAGCCTACCACAGTCATTGGAAACGTTACTTGATAATCGAGATTATGTAGGTGGAGTTAACGCCTGTCAATCAAACGATCGGCCATTCTCGGAGACGGTGAAGAGAGAGTTGACTCCTATTTTTAGTCAAAAATTACAATGGTGATAACTTTGTTCAGAATAAAGTAATTTGACTGAAATTTTCAATATATTCTTCTTTTATCATCTATTTTTGAACTGTTACAGCAAGAATGGTCAACTCTTTATTAAAATCTCTCATAATGTATCTTTAATAAAGCGGCCCTTTTGTATAAGAGTGGCGATTAGTCCACTGTCGGTCCGTATTTTGTTTGTTGGCTTGATTTGAATCTTTTGTAGTCAAATAACACATTTCTGTGACAGATGAAGTATTTGCCACTTCTGCGGAAATCGTCGAACTTTTGAGATCGTGTGTACCCGACCTGAACAAAATAGTAAATGGGTCCATATTGATTTCGCAATACCTCTGTGAAACAGATTGAAATAATTTTGACGTAATCTATTCATTTGATCTGATTTGCCAACTGCCCCTGAGTGTCACTGAAAGTGTCAATCGATAAATTAACCAAAAAGCGCATTAATTCAAATCAGTTTGTAATTAATGTAAATTAAAGAAAAAACGCACTAATTTGATTTGTTAAAATTAAAACTTTATTGCGTTATTCCTTCAATAACAATGTCCCCCCCCCCCAAAAAAAAAAAAAAAAAAACAAACAAAAAAGCTTATGCAGGCCGCTTCGCTTTTTCAAATACGACCTTCAACAATGTGATTATTGCCGAGGGCAAGGGTCAGGACTAGGTTTAAGAATTTGGGGAGCGGTTGAGTCTTCACATAAGCACTGACCTAGGATGATGAAACTTGAGTTCGTGGTATTTCCTGGTTTTATATATATATATATATATATATATATATATATAAAACATACAATACATTGAATTTTATATACAAAGTTGTTTTCGCTTTTTTTGGTGTTGGTGACGCTGATGGTCTTCTTTGTGGTGCTTGTGGTATTTTTTTTCTGAAAAAAAAAATGGAATAAACTTGAGGCTCTCGGGTTGAGAGCCACATTAGTGTTTTTCCTACTAAGAATTGGGTTTTCTAAAAAAATATATGTTTGTCCCACTATCACCGGGTTAGGGCTAGGAATACTTACATCTATTTGTTTTTATGTACTTAAGGCTAAGGTTTGATGTATTGTTTGTTTTGGATTAAGGTGATGACTGGTCTAATTTACTGTGCACTATGATGTTCAGATTTTTATTTTTAGAATATGCAATTATAAGTTTCTGGGTGAAGATTTTGCTGCTGCGGCGCTAAATGGGACTACAGGGGGGGGGGGGGCTATTGCGCTAGACGTATGAATATTCAAACCTAGATGGGCTGTAGTTATCAATCCACAATTTTTCTCTTGTTAGCCTAAACGTTTTAATTTCTTCTGGGTTTTCAAAATCGCTCTTAGTCTTTTCTATTGTCGTGACAATGAGATCAGAAATATCATGATTTGTTTGATTGAAGTGAATTGTGATGGCTTTGTCTTTTTTGGTGACTATGTCTGACCGGTAACCGTTAATTCTTTCCCAAAGTGCATTTCGCGTCTCTCGTACGTATTGTTTGTCACACTGTCTACATGAAATTTGATATTATGTTTAACTGCTGCATGAAAGTTGGTCTAATATTGGGAATTGTGTGCCGGATGTTTTGTTATGGAACTGGTCGGATATGATTATGATTTTGCATGTTTAGCATCTGGGATAGCCACAGGTTTTGGTTTTAACTGCTGATTGCATATTGTGTGTTTCTTTGGCGGCAAGTTCAGCTAGAGTATTGTTTTTTATATATATACGTCGGAGATAGCGTTTGGAGTATCCCCTTTCTCTTAGTTTGCTAAATATCCGCGTACATGCGGCTCAAACTCGGTCTTCTGAGTACATATCCTATGGAAACGGAGAATCTGAGATTTTATTTTGCCAGAGAACGTATGTTTTGGGTAAAAGGAGCTTTTCAACAGTAATTGATGTGCAGCGGTTTCTTTGAAAAATATTTTAGTTTCCAATTAGCCAGTGTTCCGTTATGACTTATAATTACGGTTAATTTGACAGATAGATGATGATTGTTCAGAATGTTAATAAAACGTCCAAAATTCATCTAGTGTGTACGTCCATAGATATCTCGTTTTAATGGGCAGAGTGGCAGTGAAAAATAGATATTAAAATGGTGTGCCCAGGGACTCTTAACTATATGATGTTGCGAATAAAATCGTTGGTGTAAGGTAGGATGCGTGTTGACATGCTAGGGGTAATAAGAAATGGTCTATATATTGTGATACGCTGTATGATTCGCTGCCACAATCTGATATTATTTGGCGTCCCTTGGGTAATTTATTGGGTTTAAACCATTCTGTTTCTGGATTTTATTTTTATACGCCCACATTTTCATGTGGACTCATATCGTCGTCGCCCCTGTGCGTCCGTCCGTCCACAATTTTTATTCGATTTTGACGAAACTTTAAATATAGATCTATCGCCCAAAGATTTCGGTTCCTTTCGATATTGGCATATATCGGACCAGAACTTCATGGATTACGGCCTCCTGATTTTACGAAAAATCACGTTTTTAGCTTGTGGACGCTAGAGGTCACAATTATCTTCTGATTTTGGTGGAACTTGAAATGCATGTTTATAACAAAAAGATCTTGGTTCCTTTATATATCGGATCGTAACTTCCTGAATAATGATCCCTCTAGAGGTCACAATTATTATCCTATTTAAAAACCCGTTTGAATATATCACCGTTACACTGTATGGTATATCAAGGCTGCGGACACTATAGAGGCCACAATTGTGATCCGATTTATATGAAGTTTGGAATACATATTTATAACGCAAAGGTCTTGGTTCCTTGCTCCGTCCAGACAGTGCCACAGGTCTACTCAGCTAAGACCCAGATTGCACCTAGTACGCCGGGTCACTCAGACAGCTTCCTTACTCACTGAGTCACCGCGGCTCATATTATAAACTAAGAATAAAAAGATGTACTATCGAATTTGTCGTCAACACGGCATGTTGCCAAGAAACAGTTATTTCTTATCCGTTGCCACGTTTGGGCTACTTGAGATGTAACTTGACATACCAACGGCATTTTGTCTTTGGCGAATATGCATTCCTCACCGTGTCGCCATATGGACGTCGCTTTCAAACGCCTTCGTGGTGATAATTAATTTTATTGAATGTGTAGTGTATTAATAGAGACAAATTACTTTGACTAGATACGTGTTTGTTTGGGTCTTTAATTGAAATAATAACATACTTCAATTAAAGACCCAATATCAAGGGGGGTGCAGGTTTCTTTAACAAAGTTGGTGTGGTTTAGTCAATGTTGGTAAGTAGTTATTTACAATAATATTTCATATATTTGAGGACACGTCGTGTTAAGGTCGCCATGGTGACTTTCAGACTGCATTTCGCGACTTAAAAATATCATTTATAAACTGTTTTTGCCTTAGTTGAACAAGTCAAATATATTAAGTTGAAATATACAATAAAAACTATTTAAAAACGTTTATATCCGCATAACGCTATTTACTTAAGCTAAAATAAACCAATTTCCTCACACAAAAGGTGTTGCCGTCTACTTGGCTTCAGGTTAAAGATTCATGTAGGGCACAAACAACAATGCACCAAAACTCTTAGAATATTGTTTAATTTGGTAACAGGTTTAATACATCTCAAATCTTATACAGTTGATCGAAGATCTTTCAAGACTAGAGACATAGGCTACATATTAATAAATAATGATGACGGTGATGGTGATTAGAGTAGATGTGGTGGTGATTGACTGAAAAGGATAAATAAACCAATCAAGCACCTGACAATAATTATCAATAAACTATCTTAATAAAGAAACATAAAATAGCATCGAGTGCCTGGAATTTTCTGGGACCTGCACAACCACGTGATAAATCAGTCATGCATGTCGACTGTCAATATCATCGTATAATAACAATATATGACTATAACACATTACAAAACTTATGGATTAGATTAAACTATAACTTAATATGCTGGGGTAATTCATCTTACCGTGTTTTATGCCCTCCAAGCGTTACATAACTGGTGCTGAAGACCACGCTTGCTTAAGCGAACAAGTTGTCAATTAAATAACAGTCTCTTACATCCAGGCGCAAATTAAGTAAACTAGAACAATGACAGGCCTAAATAATCTAGACTACCTTCTCGCTTAAAGTTGATAAAAATTTATGCATTCTTAGACCAAAATATTGTGGAACGAAATTAATATTAACGAAATATATAAAAAGACAATAAGTAATAATTTGCATCTTACACCGGCCTCCTAATCGTGTATAGTCAAGGAACGATTACAAAAAATACTTCTATGAAGTGAGCAAATTATTCATTCAGCATATATACATGATTTTGACTAAAAGATGGAATACATGTTACAAATGTACAACCAATTAACTTTCAAACAGTTGTAATTGATTACTATCCTTTACTGATATCTAAACAGTAACATTCTAAACAGTAACATTCTAAACAGTACTACTCAAAACAGTTGTAATCTCAAACAATGTTATTCCAAATAGGAATATTCTAAATAGTAATATTCAAACAGTATATTCAAAACAGTAATTCTCAAACAGTGTTATTCCAAATAGGAATATTCTAAACAGTAATATTCAAACAGTATATTCAAAACAGTAATTCTCAAACAGTATTATTCTCAAAACAGTAATATACTAATAAACAGTTATTCCAACAGTAATCTTATACTCTGTGATATTTCAAACAGTAATCTCATAATCAGTAATATTTCAAAACAGTAATATACATTTAATGCTCTGACATTATACAGGCACAAGACATATTTAGTACAAATTACTAAAAGTAATTCACTTAAATCTATACAGGGATTACATGTCTGCTTCTAATAACAAACACAGTTTATTTACAGGCCGTTTTAATACATTGTTTTTTGTCTTAACTGTAACGACTCGAACTAGGCCTTTGTGATCATGACATACAATTAAAACACATGTCCAAATAAATATGAATCGCGAATATTGCCATCTACTATCATTACTACATCTCCAATGCGGATATTTCTTTTTGGCATCATCCATTTTTGTCTTTCCTGTAGGAGTTGTAAATATTCATTGGACCACCTTTTCCAAAATATACTGGCAAGATACTGAATTTGGCGCCAGCGACGTTTCGCGAAATTGTCACTTTTATCAAACACACCTATTGGTAAAGATTCACCTGCTCTTAACAATAACAAATGATTAGGAGTCAAGGCCTCGAGGTCATTGACATCATCTGACACCTTGTTGATAGGTCGTGAGTTCATTATAGCTTCGACCTCACAAAACAAAGTCTGCAAGTGTTCATCATCGAAACTTACTAATTGCTCTTTTAAGAGTCCATATAAAATCTTGCGCACTGTTCGGATCAAACGTTCCCACACTCCTCCAAAATTAGATCCAGAGGGTGGGTTAAAGTCCCACTGAATGTTCTGCTGTATAAGTTCGCTACTGATTTTAGAAACATTCCATTTATTAATTTCTTCTCGGAGTTCGCGTTCACAACCGACAAGATTTGTTCCATTATCTGAAATCATATACTTAACAGATCCACGACGTGCGATAAATCTACGTAGACAGTTAATGCAAGAACTGGTGTCACGGCTATACGCTTCTTCCAAGTGCACAGCACGCGTTGCTAAACATGTGAAAATAACACCATATCTTTTTACTGTGGATCTACCTCTTTTTACTTCGATAGGCCCGAAATAATCTATACCAACATTTGTGAAGGGTGGTTCATCTGGTTTAAGACGTTCAGACGGTAGATCGCCCATTTGTTGATCCATAACTTTAGCTTTGTATTTTCTACAAATAACACACTTAGATGTCAAACTCTTAATTAATGATGACGCACTAGTAATCCAAACAGTTTTTCTTAATTTTGACAAATAATTAATGCTGACACCTTAGGGTCCTTGGGTATAATAATCGGATGCTTAGCTTCATATGGTAAATCTGAGAAAGTTAATCTGCCGCGAACTCTTAACATTCCATTATTCAGAAATGGGTTTAGTCTCTTTAATGAACTATTTTTCTTAATAGGCAGGTTTTTCTCTAATTTTTCTATTTCATCTTTAAAATGTTGATTCTGAACGCACCGATATATCGAGTTCTCGGCTCTTTGAATTAATTCCAAGTCAAAGATCGGACTTACTTTCGTAGACGTTTGTTTTAATTTTTTCATCTTTTCAGATACCATACTGTCTATCTCGTTACTGTCTGTGCCACTGTCCTTTAAACTGTGATAAACATCCTTTCTTTTATTAGACCAATATTTCAGTTTATCGAAAAATAACAGTAATAGAGAAACTGTTCTTCTCAACTTATCCCAAGACGAAAAATGACAGAAAAGTTTATCTATAATACCAGTGTTCATAACAGTCGAAGTAACAACTTTCTTCACTTCTAAATCATCAGTAGGAATACTTGGAGAGAATTCCTCTTCGACAGGCCATTCATTCTCTGGTTTCAGCAAAAATCTGGGTCCATTAAACCACCGTTGTATTCTTACGTTACTATCAAAGTTTAATCCCCTTGAACGTCGTCAGCTGGGTTCAATTTAGTGCTTATATAACGCCATGAAGATACTGAACTACCATCATGAATCACAGAAATACGATTTGCAACGAATGTTAAGAAACGAGCGCCTTCATTTCTAATGTACCTTAAAACTGACATACTATCAGTCCAGTAAAACATATTATCAATTTGAATTTCGAGTTCTTTCACAAGCATATTAGTCAAGCGAACAGCAACAGTAGCTGCAGTTAATTCTAATCGTGGCACAGTTAATTTCTTAAGTGGAGCAACGCGAGATTTACTAAACATCAACGCACAATGAATTTTACAGTCTTCATTTACGAGTCTGATATATGTTACAGCACCATAACCAATGTTACTCGCATCGGAAAAGGTATGAATTTGAGACGAAACAATCTTTCCAAAATTCGCCGGTTTATAACTTCTTGGAATCTTGAAATTTTCTAAGCCAGACAGGTTGTTTAGGAATTGATGCCAAGTATGTAGATCAGTCTCAGGTATTACATCATCCCAATTTAGATTTTGTTGACAAAGCGATTGTAGCAACAACTTTGCAGGCAAAACGAAAGGTGAAACGAGACCTAGTGGGTCATATATAGAGCTAGCTGCAGATAATATTCCGCGTCTTGTTACTGATAACTTATCTAGCTTCACACTAAATTTCAAAACATCACTTTCTACCACCCACCTAATGCCTAGTGCGTGTTCTACTGGTAAAAGTTCACAGTCGAGGTTTAATTCTTTTAAGTCCTTGGCTCTCTCGTTAACGGGTATAGCATGCAACACATTGCGTTCGTTACTCACCCATTTTGTAAGGCGAAAACCTCCATTTTCACATATTGCGCAAATGTCTTTAACGAATTCTACAGCACTTGAACAATCTTTTAATGACTTAAGTAGGTCATCTACGTAAAAATTCTTAAGTATTGAAGAAACTATATTGTCATCAAACAAATGGGAATTGTCAATTGCAGTTTGGCGCAAAGCTAAATTCGCACAGGACGGGGATGACACAGCACCGAAGAGATGAACAACCATTCTATATGTGTTTGGCTTACAACTAGTGTCTCCATTGGGTCACCATAGAAACCTCAAAAAGTCACGGTCACACTCGGGTACTCGAACCTGGTAAAACATTTTTTCTATGTCACCAATAATAGCTGTATTATCCTGTCGAAAGCGAATTAAAACACCTGTTAATGTATTGGTCATATCAGGAGCTTGCAGTAGCTGCCTATTAAGCGATATACCATCATACATGGCTGCGCAATCGAAAACAACTCGCCTGGTTTTCTTGGATGATACACACCATGGTGTGGGATATACCACACTTGCCCATCATCTCTGTTGACTTGACTATCTGGTACCACTTCTGCATAGCCATTGCAGATAATTTTAGTCATAAATTTAATATAGTCATTACAATAATTAGTGTCTCTGCGCATTTTGTTTTGAAGACTATTTAATCGACACTCTGCTTGCACTCTGTTATTAGGTAATAAAATATGCTCGTCTCGAAAAGGCAAACCAATAGTATAATGTCCGTTTTCAAAATTTATTGTCTGATTAACCTTTCTTATAAAAGCATTGTCCTCTTGTGAATTTTCCCTTACATCGTCGATCGATCTTTCCGGAAAATCAAACTTAGTTGTTCGTTGAACCAATACTCGCAAATCTTCAAAATTCTGAACAGCTTGCACATTAAGTCTATTAACAGTATTTACTAAACTAGACGAATTTCTAATTAGATTCCAAATAATCCAACCTAAAGACGACAATACAGCATGCGGACTATCAGATGGCCCTGTTTTTACTTCTATCGGTGAATAAGCATTGGGCACGTTATTGCCGATTAATAACCCGATTTCAGCATTTAAAACAGGAATGTCAATTCCACTTAAATGAGGCCACTTACTAGTTGGTATATGATCATGTGAAACAGGTATACAGTCTTTAGTATAAATGGTTGGCAAGTCAACAGTATTACATAAAGTCAAATCACACACTTGCATACCATGAATAACAAACGAATTCAAAGTATGAGTAGAACCCATAGTGTCAAAGGTCAATTTAGTTCTTTTACCATTACAGGACAACTGTCGCATCAAATTTTCAGTACAAAATGAAACGTTAGATCCCGGATCTAGAAAAGCGTATGTTTCAACAACATTATGACCATTCTTTGTTTTTACCATAACAGGTATAATTGCCATTGTACATGAGCTATCATTATGGTTTCCGGCCTCCATATCGTTACTAAGAGTACTCGCTACCACAGGTTTTTGATCAGTTTTTGTTTGATTATTGTTCTTTTTATCATGTAATACAGGATGATGACTTTCATCACACTCATTATTTGGGCACTTAGTTTTCTTACTACAGTATTGCAAAATATGACCTGGTTTTAAACAACCAAAACATAAACGTTTAGATGTAACAAAGTCCTTCTTCACTGACTCTGGTAAAGATGATAATTGTTTACATACAAACATTGAATGCGATGGATGCTTACAGTAACAACATGGCTTGGTAAATGCTATGTCTGTGTTATAAGGTCTTGTATAAGTTGATTGTTCATTGGGCCTTGAATTTACTTGTTGAATAGCAAATGATCCTTTTGGTTTATTTGCATGTACTTGTACTTGTGATTTGCGGATTGGTGTGCTTAATAACCGGTCACCCAACAAGGCCTTTTTACCATATGTTGGATCATTAGCTTTCAGAGCTTCGGTGTTAATTAATTCCACGAGTTGATCAAAATGGACACTGTGTCCTTTATCTCTAGTAGACTGAACAATGTTTCTCCACTTATCGTGAATAAAATAGGGTAATTTTTGTAGAATTCTTTTAATATTTTCAGAGTACTCCAAAATGTTTACCGCTTCAATACTTTTAACTGCATGAAGACATTCTGTTAAGAATAAAGCAAAGTCATCTAAACCCTTAGGATTGTCCGACTTGATAACTGGCCAATGTAAGGCCTTTTCTATAAAAGCATTCGCTATCAGTTCACTATTACCATTTCTAGATTGTAGTTGACTCAAAGCGCAATCATACGCCTTGTCAGCACGAAGATAACTATAACTACGAACAATCTTATTTGCTTCTCCTGATGTAAATTGATCAAGAAAGTTCAAGCGCTCATCATAAGTGTCACAATTTGTTACGATCACAGAATTAAATTGTCTAATAAATCTTTGATACTCCAAAATATTACCATCAAACGGTTGAATACTTGTATTAGGTTTCTTGATATGTTTAATCATAGAGTACAAGGCTCCTTCTGCATTATGTGGCGTCGAATTTTGATCAGGTACCAAGTTTGCTGAAACACTGTCAGGCCTGTTTTCAAAAGGGCTAACATCTTTATTAAATTCACATTGTTTATGTGTAGGTCTAATTGTTAGTTTATCAAAAGAATTATCATCATTACATGTATTTGCAGTTTCTCGAACAGTCCTGTCAACATTATATGTTGTATTACATGCGTCAGAAGAAATTATGTCATTAGAATCTTTAACTTTCACATTAGAGTCTGTATTTTCTTTAACTTCGCCTACAACACTAGAGGCCTCATCCTTCGACGATGGAGCATAACGTTCGTACAGTTTTGATTTGCCTTGTGAAATAGCTAATTCCGTTTTCAAGTCTAATTCCTTTTCAATAAATTCTAATTCTAGTCTTTTAGCTTCAATGTCTTTTCTTTGCCTTAATGCCTCCACTTTAGCTGAGAGTTCTAAATTCTTTTGTTCTTCATGAAACTTTAATGAGGAAATGTCACTACGATGTGAAGAACTACGATGTGATGAACGATGACTCGAACGAACAGATTTTTCTTTCGCACATACTGGTTTTGTAGGTGTAGCTATGCCTTCAGTTTGAACAAACCAATTTTTAGTTGAAGACATAAAATTTGATAAATACACATCACGATCTTCATAGAAATCATCATAATATGTGGCTCTATCTTCATTAGATAAATGTAAACAATATGCATCATGACAGCTTAAGTATTTATCATAAAGAGTCATCCATTCAGAGTAGTGCTTTCTAACAGTTGCAATCTCTGCATTATTAAAAATCAATTGATTTATGTCTTTCACACCTCTTTTCAAACCTTTAAACAGTGTATTTACCAGTACTTGATTCTGTACATGTATATCAATATCAGCACAACTGTCACTTGACTTGTGGTCTCCAGCACCAGTAGATTGCATGTTGAACAGCTAACACGTCAATGATGTAGGGCACAAACAACAATGCACCAAAACTCTTAGGATATTGTTTAATTTGGTAACAGGTTTAATACATCTCAAAATCTTATACAGTTGATCGAAGATCTTTCAAGACTAGAGACATAGGCTACATATTAATAAATAATGATGACGGTGGTGGTGATTAGAGTAGAGGTGGTGGTGGTGATTGACGTGTTTTATGCCCTCCAAGCGTTACAAAACTGGTGCTGAAGACCACGCTTGCTTAAGCGAACAAGTTGTCAATTAAATAACAGTCTCCTACATCCAGGCGCAAATTAAGTCAACTAAAACAATGACAGGCCTAAATAATCTAGACTACCTTCTCGCTTAAAGTTGATCAAAATTTATGCATTCTTAGACCAAAATATTGTGGAACGAAATTAATATTAAAGAAATATATAAAAAGATAATAAGTGATAATTTGCATCTTACAGCGACTATTGGGGAGAGTGGTCGGTCTGTCATCAATTAAGTCGAGGGTTCGAGTCTCGTTCTCTGCGATCTCAGTGACAAGGTGTGGGAGTAGCCTATCCGATCACGCAGGGGTACATACCCCTGCAGCGCAAGTACTCCCAGCGCATAAGCAGATCATCTGCAATAACAGGTGGTTTGGCGCAAATTGACCAGATTTTCGATGTCGACGTGCCATAAAACAACATTCATTCATTCATTTTAGGATGTTCGAAAGACAAGTCACGTATCAGTGTTAAAAAGCCTAACATTGGCTAAAAACAAATAAACGAGTAATGAGTGTGTGAGGTTCAAAATTTGTAGTGACTGGGCCACTGAGGGTGGTTAAAATGTGTGCGTAATGAGTAACTGTGGTTAAAATGTCTAACTAAAACTAATGGTTAAAATGTTGATTAACGGTACTCGTGTTAGAGTAAGTTTTAAAATGTATGATAGCTAAATTGGCATTGGCTATATTCTAAATAAACTTTTTCTGCCCGTCTGATGAAAACATGTTAAAACATAATTGTTGGTAAAATTATCGAATGATAATTCAGTGGTTGTCATAATCAAGGCTATAACTGGTAGGTTGGTTGAAATGAATGTTGTTCCATGGTACATTATTAGCGCCAAACAAACTTATCAAACTATAAAAAACATAACCAGTGCACTAATATTTAGTTCAAGCTATAGGCTAAGCATTGACTTGGACTGCATTGGTCACTCGGGTATCACCCCCCCCCCACCCACACACACACACACACACACACACTTTCCCATAGTCTCTTCCTCTAGACTAGGAATAGGCATTACTTTACATTATTAACTTGAGGCCAGTTTCTTTTAAAGGAACAACTCTATCTACAATCTCACTTTAGAGACGTAAAACGCAAATATAGATACTAGTATTTAAAACGAAAAATACAACATTTACAGATAAATACATTGAAAGTTTATTGTTCATTTAAACAAATAATTACAGTTCAAAATTACACTAAAACAAGTATTAAGGAATAAAAAGCTTAAAAACTAAAGATATTCAAATCTATGTTATTATTATGTACAGTGATTATATCACAGGTTAACAAAAAAACAAAGCTTATTCTTATTACAATAATTACATACATGTAACATTCAAAGAATCAATTATGATGACTATTATACACAATAAATATATCACAGGGTTTTGTTTATAATCTAACATCCAAAGAATTATTAAAAAAATTATCAATCTCTGCTTGAAACATTTAATTTTATGAATATTATTCATCTCTGCTTAAAACATTTAATTTTATTATTATTATCAAGTTATGCTTGAAACATTTTATTTTATTAGTATTATCAATCTATGCTTGAAACATTTTATTATGTCATTATTATCAATCTATGCTTGAAATACTTATACTTCAGAAAGATTCATATAAAATTGACGACAGTCGGTTGGAATAAATTCACATAGTTTTAACAATCGTTTATTTTCTTTTTGTCAATGTTTTGACGACTGTCATAGGCCTTGTTGACTTGCTCTATTGGTCTTCCTCGTTTTCGGTAAGATTTAATTATGCTGATACCACCTATTTCATTTGCAAATGAAACCACTACATCGTCTTTAGAGTAGGTGTACACTATGTGGTGGGCATTGATGATTCCATTGAAAGCATTTTGTTTAAATGACTTTGAATTTAATTTATCAAAATCAAGAATGTCTGTGTGAGTTATTTCACAAACATTGTAGGGTTGTTTTTTATTGGCTGATTTCATCAGTACTACTGTAGAGATTTCGTTTGTGCCCTTTTTTGCCTCCCCCTCATGCCATGTATAACAATACCCCTTAAGCGTTTGTAGTTCTAAACCAGTTAAATTATAAACATTTAATTTTCTTAAATAGTACGCAGACCCTACATTTAGTTTTGGTGTGTTTAGAACCTGTTGAAGATCAAAAACAGCTGTAATGCAATCACCTTTCTTTGCTTTATCATTTTCTTTTTCCTCTCTGGCCTGTTTCTTTCTTCTCGTATGATTTTCTATCTCTATGTCACCAGTAGGCTCAGTAGAACCGGACGCTTTCTTTGTCATGTACTTACTACATAGATCGCAGGCATCCTTGGTTGGTTTATGAAACCCTAAATTAAAATTAGTATTAAAAATAAATCTATACATAGATTCTGGTACTTGGGATTCTTCCGATACTTGTGAGCTTTATTTATATAACCTAAGATTATTTTGATATTGAGAAAAAGATCCAAATACTGTCGCTTTGACGTAGCTCGACAATAATGACTGTCCACTCTCGGAAAACTGTTTCATGTGTTTTTTAACGTCTTCAATTACATGTTCTGGTGTTTTATTTGCTGGTGCTTTTGGTGGAGTATTTATGGCCATGCCCGATTCTGATCGATCTAAGTTGTACTTAATCATATAGTCTGATATATCTAGAGTGTTTTAAAAAAACACTTTACAAACGCGTTCATCTGCGTCTCCTTAAGGTAAATAGTAATAAATTGTATTCTGCCGTCTACTGTTATCACACCCTGTCATCCGTCGTTTCTTTTTTAATCGTTTGGCATAAGCCACAACAAAGTCGCGCCTTCAACTATCAAAAATTTTATTTCAATCTTCATTGGTGTATTTTTGGAAGCATTTTAATTTACAGGACTCTTTACATGGTACACCAATATGCCGAGGGTCACCGTGCTTACCTTTTTTCCCAGTATTAAAATCATGTTTTCTTTCCAATGTAGAGGGGTCTCTGCTTCTTTTTCTAGTCTTTGTTTTAGATTCGTCGATGATTTTTGGACATGTTGTTGTAGTAGGCATATATGTATCGTTGGTACAATTACTATCAGTATCTAGAGAAATGTCTGGATTCTGGTCACTATCATTAAAGGCAGAGGCATCATCACTGGAATCTACAATAAAAAAAATTTAAAATATAGTGCTAATAATGTAATAATAATAGTAGGTATTTGTATATGTAGGATGTTAAAATATATGTAGGATGTTAAAATGTTCAGAGTCGTGTAATACTAATTGAACTAGTGTTACATATGTAATTAGTATTGAATTCTAGGAATTTCAACAGACAGACTAGTGATTAAAATAAGACAGGCCAGGGATTTTGATAAAGGGTGGTCAGAGATTTTTATAAAGGAAGGTCAAAGATTTTGATAAAGGGTGGGGGGGGATTTTAATAAAGAGAGGGGAGGGTCAGGGATTTTTTATAAACAGGGGTAGGGCTCAACTAAACTCTGAGTGAGATTTTAATAAAGGGAGGCCAGAGATTTTAACTATGAAAGGCCAGACATTTTGATTAGGAGGGGAGGGGGGAATCAGAGATTATTTTTTTATGGAGGCCAGCGGGTTTAGTAACTTGAGGTGGGGGGGGGGGGGGGTATTTCAAAAAGGCATGCTACAGAACCCAAACACATAATATTGCGACTAACTCACCATCCAGTATTGCTGAAATAACATCTGCAGCAGAAAGTCTAGGAGGAGTAGGATCTAAATTTCTTCTTGTTGAATCCATTTTGGTTTTTGATGCCACTGGTTACCATAGAAATGGTTCGATGATGTCAGGAATCTTGATGGTGTCACAAATTTATGACGTCATGGTTACTATGGACATCATACTGTTGTTGACATTGGTTAGTAATGTAACTTAAAGTAACTTACAATTATTTTGCTCCAACCATGTTACTTACTATGGTTTTGTTCCAAATGTGTCAGATACGATTATATTGTTCCAAAGAATTAAAAAAAATGTCACTTACGAAATTTCTTAATTGTTTTTATTTTCAAAAATATAAAAGACTGTTATCATTTAGCATCATAATACAAAAAAACAACAAAGTTTAGCATGGAAATTGAAATAAAACATATTTTCAAAATTTTGTCACTTACGATGTTTTTGCTCTAACCCAGCGGTATGACCAATGCATCTTTTCTTACTACATGTACATATCTTAGTAGCCTTGTGATCGTCTAGAATTTGTCTCTAGCTGTTTTTGCTTCTGCTTCACTATGTGTATTTACTTCTTACTGTTTTCTTAAGACGTTTGTCTTCTCAGTAGTTATAACAATGCAACTGTTCATTTTTTTAATTTTATATATCATAGCTGCTTACATATGGTTCAATGCATACTAGAATAAAGTCATTCTCTCTCTCTCTCTCTCTCTCTCTCTCTCTCTCCCACAAACCTCATCCAGTCAGACATCTTTTCCCCTTCTGGAATCAAGCTGCTGTCCAGGAACTCAGATGGTAATCTCTCCGGAATCTAATGAAAATCTGGCTTAAAAGTTTGCCATGATTTCTTTTATAGGACCTATGAACAACACGCAGAAACTAGTATGTTCATGACCCTTAACCTGTGCAATTACATGATTGATTGGTCCCTTTAACCAAATGATGCAATAGGTAAATTTCCAATCACATGTAATTTTGCTGACACAGAAACAGCTATGTTTTTGTTCTATAACTCTTTTTATGTGTCATTCATTCACTAAGTTTATTTTTAAAAGTACATACTACATATACATGTATGTGAATCTACTAACTGCCAAAGATATTAATTAATGAAATATAATGCCATCATTAATTTCAAAAGCAAAAATTCTACAAAAACTGTTTCAATGTCTAGCAATCATGAACATTTTTTTTTAGTTTTCTTGATGTTTCCTCTTTGGATGCTAGACTTGAGCTGATGGACGGGGCATATTACCTTCCCTGTATATACAAAGAGTTCGTAACAGCGTAGAAGTATGTGGCTAAGAGCTTAGTTCCAGTCTGGCAACAACGTGGTTGAAGGTGGTGGGGACGAGACTGTAAATCAAATACTTGTTAAGAAGCCCTGGTGGCATAGATTATGTTATCATCTGACTTCCAAGCTGAATGTGGAATGCTGTTGCGTTGGAAACATAAAGTATGTCGCCACTTATACAATTGTGGTCAATTGATAATATAATCTATGTCACGAAGGTTTCTTATAGCAAGTATTACTATTTCATTTGCAGTCCTTGTTTGAATTTCTGTGTATACTGCTTTATATTTAATATCTAATATTTCCGTTCTACTTTTTAATTTATTAATTACCTTTTCAAAAGTTGTAAGTCTCACATTTTTCATCATCGTTTATATTGTATCTATAACTGACAAACAACATAACTGGAATCCAACTACTTCAACGCAATCGATCAAGTAAATGTGCAATTTTCCTGGAAAATCGTTATTAGCTCAGTGGTCAACTCGGATGGGGAAATTTCATGATACGTGCTACAAGCTAATACATAGCAGAATTGGATTCAGTAGGACGTTTTCTAAACACATTACTCAGTAATGTGTTTAGAAAACGTCCTGTCACAAACGGTGGCCATCTTGGAAATATGCTGAATGGGTGAATATACCAACGGTAATATTGATATTTGCAATTAAATGTAATTGGCTATTATTACATGTTTTTTTTTTAAATTACATTTCCATTACTTTTGAAATCTTCCATTACTCATTACTTTAAAATGTGTAATGATTACATTCCATTATTATTGATTATTGCTCTACACAAACAATTTGTTATTGTTCTTTTTTTCAGAAATCAAATTCCACCCCATCTTCACCAACTACCTTTAGAAAGAATATGCTTGGTGGTTTTGTTTACAAGATATCGGCTGTAACACCTCCCCCCAAACAGACCACCTCCACTGTTTAAAGATGGTGCACATCAAATAGTCAATGTCAAGTATATTCCTCAAAGACCAGTACCCAATTCCTGGATCTCAACAAGAAAACATATTTGTCCAAGTTCAACTGAAATCTGTACCAGTTCCAGTCTGTGTTCATAATGTGTCACAAAAAACTGAATAAGCTCTTCCTGAATCCCCAGCTTTAAGTTAAATTAGTTCCCCCATTCGGAAGAGAGAAAGACCTAGTCGCCCGCCACCCCCAGTCTTCAAATATATTTTTTTAAATTTTTACTCTTCAAGTGTGATAAAATTTTGTTCTTCGAACTTATCGTGCAATTCTTCAGTTGCTTTGTCATTTGATTGCTAAGGGTAATTTTAATCTGCAGTAGTTGAATATAAGTGAAATAGGGTGAGGTTATTTTAAGTTCTGATTGCTTGTGGATGCTCTATATGATAAATTTACAGAGAGAGAGGGGGGGGGGGGCACTCGACACAAACCAGGTCATTTCAGGACTAACATATGGTTCAATTTTATTTCAATAATTCGTTTGCGCGTAGGGGTCTTTAGCAGTGGAAGGAAACTGGAGGTCCTGGAGCTACTTCTTGTCACGTACCACCGGGGAATCAAAACCGTGCCAGTTGACTCAATGACAGACCTAACCATTTGACCATCCCCCCCCCTCCCATTTACACACAGTGATTCCATTTTACTGTGTTTTGACTTTAAGATGTCTTGTGGAGGCCATCCAACCCACCATTTCCACACAGTGATTCCATTTTGCTGTGTTATCATTTTAAAATATCTTGTGGAGGCCCTAGGGGCTAACGTTAACATTCAACGACGTGACTTGCACATGAAACAAGGAAGTCTATTACAGGAATAAGCCTATCAAAGTTAAATTATTTCCAAAAATTACTTCACAGGTTGTTGTAGAAGATCAATTTTTAGTGTCTTGTAAATGTGCCAGTTAACTTAAAATAATACAATGGGACAGCGGTCTGTTTGGGTGACTTAGCTACTCGTGGATGTATGTTTCATTGCCTGGCAACCTATCATTTGTACAAACATACACACATTATAATTTTGATATTTTATTGCCAGGCTGTTAGTTTCTGCCAGGTTACCACAAACTCAGCTTCATTTACTTGTCCATTATCTAAAACAATACAAAACTCTGAATCAGCTGATATAACAGAAAGATTTTACTTTAAACTGTGTGATTTAATAAAATATTTGGACTAGAACATATTCAAACTAATTTATCTATCAACAGGTTGCTTCACATCCCTCCTGATACATTTTAATCTCAAGAAACTTCCCCAAGCCATAAAAGTCTATTTTAAGCAGCCTTGTTTTTCACATGACTTGACTGGGGTGGATCAATTGTTAGCTAGTATTTATCATTAATTTCTTTCCATATACCATAAATATCGAAGCCAGAGTAAATTCTAGGATTAATCCTCTGTCCATTTCTTTTCCCACCGTTTTCAGTTCAGTATTTTTCTAATAAGATAAGGTTGTCTCTAATTTCCATATAATATCAAGATTGCCATATTTTTATTGGAAATAACTATCTGATAAATACTTTGATGGGAATGTATCTTTAATTAGGTATACGAATAGAATGAATGACACAAAATTTGGTTGAAAGCTTTATAAATAAATATAAAACAATATATGCATACTTTTGTCATTTAAAAATACTCTAGCACTTTTAGTTGGGGGATTTGGGAGATTTATTTAATCATTGTTCTTTTGCTTTAAAATGTTTTTATACGCCCACATTTTTTTATTTCTGTATGGTTAGTAAACTCAGGTATGGGAATCCTGCCATCAAACTAGAACCAAACATAGAAATTAAATGGAATGGGGTTTTACATCCTACTGTTCGGCTCAAATTGCCATGAAGTGTAATATGGGGGAAATTTAGCCGGTACAGCTTCCTGTGGCCTACTCTTTATTTCACATTCCAACTGTCAACGTGTACACAGGACCTACCACATAACTAGGTATTGTTCCTTGTCAGACCCCCCCCCCCCCCATCCCGCATGGTGATTTAACCCAACGGAGGAGTTACCAATTCTATATAGGGTTTTTTTTATACAGCCACATTTTCATGTGGACGTATATTGTCATCGCCCCTGTTTGTGGACAGTCTACAGGTCACATTTTTTTACGAAACTTGGAATGTGTACAGTTTATCTCCCAAACATAGGCCTAAAAGCAGACGGGTAAAGTAAAAAAAAAAGAATTCATCTGGTTGGCAAAATAAAGTAACCGAAATCTAATAAAACACTAATTTTACTTTTCTTTTTATTATATATCACGAATTTGTACTAAATTGCCTATGGATTAAGACATTTTGTCTGCAGCCATTCTACTTGGTGCGACATTTTTCGGGCAACGATTATTTTGTGAATGCAGCTGCAACACTGCGATTGGATGGTTGGAATTCAGGTCTGCATAGAGTGGGATTTCGGTTACAAAATCATTAGAGTTGCTTACCACACGGACTAGAGACGCAGAAAAACGAATTCGCGGTAGTTAAATTTTCAAAATTTTCTCGGGGAGGGCGAAGCACCCCTACCCCGGAACGATTGATTGGTTGATGGGGATTCAGGTCAGCCACCAAAGTTAGGCTATATTGGACCACACTGAAGTTTAGTATTCACAGACTGAAATAGCAGGAAAAGGTGTTTGCAGCAGTTCAAATTTCTCCCGACAGTCCTGTCTCCTTGGACTAAACGATTGATTGGAATTCAAGTCGGTCATTTTAATTAGGTTAAATTAGACCACCTTGAAGTTGCTGTATTCAGTGGTTGGAATAGTCAAATTTTCGTAAATTTTCTTGTGCGTGTGTGGGGGTGGGGGGATTATCACCGTTACACCGTAATGACGGTCAAGTTTGAATTTCGTGAAATTTAGACTGAAACTTCCCGACAAAATGGACGCTCTTTGTATGCAAAAATAGTGTGTGAAAGTATGGAATATTAAGGTAGTGGACACTCTAGAGGTCATAATTCTGATCCGATTTTGATGACGCTTAAAATGTTTGTATACATCCCAAAGATCTTGGTTCTTTTCGATATTCGTGCATATCAGAACGTAAACTTCCTGGATTATGGCCCCTGATTGTAAGAAAAATCGCCTTTTTAGCCTCTAGTCCCTCTAGAGATCACAATTTTTATCCAATTTACAAAAACGTTTGAATATATCATAGTTACGCCATAATGATGGTTGATTTCGAAATTTGTGAAAATCGGACCAAAACTGCCCAAAAAAATGGCCGCTCCTTGTACGCAGTTAGTGTAAAAGTATGTAATACAAAAGTTGTTGACCCTGTATTCAGATTTTGTGAAACTTAAAATATATGTTTATATCCAAAAAAATCGCGGCTCCTTTCGATATTCTCGTCTTTCGGAACGTAGCGTCTTGGATTATGGTCCATGAGTTTGTGTCCCCTCTAAAATTCACAATTTTAAAAACCGTTTAAATATATCACTGTTACTCCCTAATGATGGATAAGTTAAAATTTCATAAAATCAGACCAAAGTCACAATTTTTATGCAAATTTGCTGATTAAAATATATGGTTATATCCAAAAGATCTTTGTTCTTTTCAATATTTTCGCCAATCGGACCGTGATTTCCTGGATTATGGATTATCACAAATGTTTATCACCATTACACCATAATGACGGTTGAGTTCGAATTTCGTGAAACTCGGACTGAAACTGTCCTACAAAATGGCCGCTCCTTGTACGCAAAAAGAGTAAAAGTATGTAATACCAAGGTTGTGGACCCTCTAGATGTCATAATTGTTATCCGATTTCAATGAAACTTAAAATATATGTTTATATCCCAAAGATCTGGTTTCCTTTCGATACTTGCCTGTATCTTAACTTCCTGGATTATGGCCCCTGATTGTACGTAGAATCTCTTTTGTATGCTGTCGCATACGGCGTGTCTTGCATGGCAACCGCTTATTATTATTGTCATTATCTATTGCACTTTACAATTTGTATACCTTCCCCTCTCACAAATATTAATAATGGCAAGAGTGAAGCATTGACTATATTTGAACCTGGGAATAAGTGGTGGTTTTACCACCATCGTAGACCTTGAAATTTATATTTGTGATAAAGTAGTACACTTATAGACCAAATAACTTACTATCTGAATCAAACCAAGTGAATATGAATGGTAGATCTGGGGAGTGAGAGATGACCCCATCTTTATTCACATCAAGATTATAAAACAGATATACAGCTTCTGGTGGGGTACCAAGGTTTTCTATAGCCCAGTAATTTACAAACTCCTTACTTTCTACTTTATCATCACCTATAACACAATTACAAAATCAGAGTGATTTAATTTGAAACATTATACACACACTGGAAACACCATACAAGCATGGTGATCAATTTGAAATATCACATAATCACAGTGACCACTTTGAAACATTTTACAAACAATATTGTGCTCTTTATCGGATTCTACAACATCATAGTATGATACTGATCCCTTTATATCAAACGAACACAATGATCACTTCACAACATCATACAAACACTGTGAGTCCGTGGCAGCATCATACAAACACTGTGGGCCATTGACAGCATCATACAAACAAAGTTAATCAGTTTTTATTACTTATCTGCTAGATTATCTCTTGCATATACATGTAAACTACCTGCTAGTAGCAATGCTCCCATATTAAATGATCTATTATCCTGTTTCTATGAAACGTATAAATTTGAGATTTTTGTTGGTTGGGATGATGCAGCTGATGTAATTAAATGTTTTATTCGAGTTCAAACATGCGCCACAGTCACCATTAACACACCAAATTTTCAAAATGTTCTCGCCCCAAAACCATATATACTACGTCGGTCACTATAAGTCTGCCACTGCTTCCATATATATTTATTATTTCAGTTCATGTTAACTCTGTCCTTAAGAACTACCGTCTTTATTAGCCCAGTCGGTGCAGAAAAGTAGGGCGTTATGCCCAATTACATTTCTTTAACTACTTACCATTCAAGTCAAAACGTTTAAAAATTCCCTCAAAATCCTGAATGCTCAGAGAAGAATCTTTATCCATGTCGACCTGGACGAACAGTTTTCTGACGTTGACATTATCTGCTATATGACCAGTTGGGTAACACGACCTGACCATTATAAAACTCTAAAAGCTTTTACAACTAAAAATTTATCGTACATGATATTCAGATTTTTAATCATGTTAAAAAAAAGTTTGGATTTTTTTTATTAACTTGATTTTAAAATATTAACTTACCCAAAGCCGATTAGAGCAACCAAAAATAACAATTGTAGCATTCTGAAAGAAATTAACATGATGTCACGAAGTTAAATATTACATGTATATAAATATCCAAAATCTTTGAACTTGTCTAAGCGTGGCATTAACATGGGTGTCTTGTTCTATGTGGCATGCATCCTCTGTATCTATGGGCTCCGTCTTTGCAGATTATACCTTGAATTAAACCTTTCGAGATTTCTGAATTGTTTTCGTGTAATACCAAATGGAGCCGAATGATTTTTCACTGACCAATCAAGGAAGGGCAGTAGTGGATTTAATTTATTCTTTATCACATGAATGATACATTAACCAAATCAAGTCAAGGCGCACATTCTGTGTATTGTCACAGGGTAAACATATATTCATTCTGTGCTATGGAATTGTTTTGTAATCAATCGAATAGTACCAGCTAGATATATCATTAGCTAATCACAGTCCAGCCTTCGATTGTGAACAATTACATGTATGTAAATTTGTCATTCCATACAGCTGGAGATCCAGATCAACCCAAACAATCAGTCAGATTCAAACAAAGAAAGCAAACATCCACCATCTCACTGTCTAGACTAGTCAATTTATGATTAAAAAAAAGGGGGTCAACCCCTAACAAATTGCAAAAAAAGGTTTTTAATGGTTAATTAAATTTGATTGGTTACTTTTCAGTTAATCAATACTGTCCAATTTCGATTACATCAACAATTACATTATTAAGAGTTTTACTCATTTTTTTCCAATGAACATTGTGTCAATTTTTGATAACACCAGGGTGGCTAAATTCACATGTACACTATATATCCTTTGATCTGTCAGTTTATTGGGCCAATAAAAATAAACAACCAGGTATTTTAACTATACAGACAACTTAACACCAATTAACATTCAAGTCTGTATGGCAATTGTCCGAGTAAATAAACGTGAAAATAACCAGTTTGGTCTACCGTGATTTATAAGACATGCATATGGTTTCAATGCTTTTACTGTTTTACATATTTTAAATGATCATGAAGTCTCGCTTGTGTGCCCTCATTTAATAAATCAGTTGATTAATTAGTATTCACACCCTTCCAGTTAAGAACAGCATGTAATTTTCGGGATTCGAGTTAAGCCTTTTATTACTTTTCTTAAACTTGTTGACTCCCGAATTCAGACTTTGTATGGAGTTTATTTTTAAAAGAAAACAAATTACTTGTGTTAATGATATGAAAGAGCGCAAGATTTTAGAAATCTGCACAAGTTTGTGTTAATGCAATCCAAAACTACACAAACTTGTGTAGATTAGTTTTAACACAAGTACTTGATCCAACACAAGTTTTTTTTTCAGTGAAACGGTTCTGCCTGAGATTGAGAGCCATCAACTTTAGCCGCAAAGCCGACTCCAGTGGGGGCCTGTTCGGCTACGACTCGACGGTTCTTGAAACTCAGCCGGTTAATTTCAAAGCAAAGACTGCCTCCCCACATAACAATATGATGTTAAATTTACGTTACATTTACGTAAAAATGGTCAGTCAGTTTACCATCATTTTGCTCATCTTTTTAACGATAATTTTACGTCAGGAAATGACGTTAATCTAACGTAAAGTTTACGTCATTTTTACGTTATATTTACGTCATTTTCTGACGTAAATCTAACGTAAAGTTTACGTCATTTTCTGACGTAAATCTAACGTAAATTTTGCGTAAAGTTTACGTCACTTATGTTAGATTTACGCCAGAAAATGACGTAAACTTTACGTTAGATTTACGTCAGAAAATGACGTAAATATGACGTAAAAATGACGTAAACTCTACATTAGATTAACGTCATTTCCTGACGTTAAATTTTCGTTAAAAGGATGAGCAAAATGATGGAAATCTAACCGACCATTTTAACGTAAATCTAACATTAAATAAACATCATTTTCGGATGCAATTCTAATGTCAAATGAGCAATTAAAACCTTTAATATAAGGTTGTAATTGTAAAATTCAGTCAACCAATAACCAAATCTTCAACCATATGAGGTGCTAAAGACTCCTGGCGCAAACAATTATTGAACTGAAACTGAATCGTAGGCCCCATTTCTCTCTATCTATTTCGTCCTCGAGGTTTCGGTGGTCAAACGGTTAACGCATGTTCGTTGCATCATAAGTTCCGTCATTGAATTAAGAGAGAGAGAGAGAAATCGGGTTTAACGTCCACTCAACACAAATAAGGTCATTTCGGGACTAACACATGGTTCAATTTTTTATTTCAATAATTCGCTTGCGCGTAGGGGCCTTTAGCAGTGGGAGTAAACCGGAGGACCCGGAGAAAACCCACGAGGTTGGACAGGCGACCCTACTCCTTGTCACATATTGAAATAAAACTAAACCACATGTTAGTCCCAAAATGACCTAGTGTGATTCGAGTGGAAGTTAATCCCCATTTCTCTCTATACATGTATTTATCAATAACCATTCAGAATTCTAAATGTAATTACAACCAAACGCCAAAAAACCAGTACAACTTACATAATTATTCAACAAAATATACTACAAGTATCTATACTTTATTCAAAAAATACATATATAATGTAATAAAATACAAAAGTAGACATTTAAATTGTAACAGTTTATCCACAGCATTAAGTTGGTGACAATTTAGGAAATGGTCTTCGAGAAAAACTTTGAAAATGTGGAAATACGCCAACACATTCAGCAGTATATCAGAAAGGAAAACTGTGACGTTGACCAAATTTGATAAAAAAAACCAAAAAAAACCCCTACGGCCTCTATCACGTTTGCTAAAGGTTTTCGAACTAGGTGGGATAATACTGGAAAGGAAATTTGTGGAATACTGAATATCTATGCTTCACACCAACTTTGAAACAAATGTGAATAAATTATAGGGCAGTGTTCACAGGTTTTGCAGCCAATCTGCGGGGGTGGGGACAAAATTTGAAAAAGATACATTAACGATACTTTCTGTAAGATTTAGATAAAGAGCTGACCATTCTTGCTATGATTGTTCAAAAATAAATAATATACATGTAAAATGAAAATTTCATTCAAATTACTTCATTCTGAGCCAAGTTATCACAGTTTCTAGTTTCGACATGATGTGTGCATTGTGGTAATGAGGACACAGGTATATTCGAGACTTGGCCTCACTTTCCCATTTTTTAATTAAATTTTTAAATTGCAGGCCAGTTAAAATCTTGAGTATCCAATGCCTTCATATTGCATACTTTTACACATTTTGTCAGGCAGTTTCATTTTGATTTTCCCTAAATTCGAATTCAACCTTGATTATGCGATTTTTCGAACAATCAGGAGCCATAATCGAGGAAGTTACGTTCGGATATGCGCGATTATGAAAAGGAACCAAGATCTTAGTGTGTAATGGTTATATATACACATGGTTTTTTTTTATAAATCGAATAAAAATTGTTACCTCTACAGGGACCACAAGCTAAAAACGGATGGACGTCTGGACGGACAGGGGCTACGACAATATACGTCCACATGAAAATGTGGGCGTATAAAAATTGTGGCCTCTATAGAGACCACAAGCTAAAAACGGGTGGACGTCCAGACGGACAAGGGCTACGACAATATACGTCCACATGAAAATGTGGGCGTATAAAAATTGTGACCTCTATAGGGTCCACAAGCTAAAAACTTGATTTTTCGTACAATCAGGGACCATAATCCAAGAAGTTACGGTCAGATACATGCCAATATCGAAAGCAACCAAGATCCTTTGGAGATAAACCTATATTTCAAGTTTCGTCAAAATCGGATAAGAATTGTGACCTGTAGAGTGTCCACAAACAATTGTGTACAGACGTCTGGACGGACCGGGGCTACCACAATATACGTCCACATGAAAATGTGGGCGTATAAAAATTTTGACCTCTATAGGGTCCACAAGCTTAAAACATGACTTTCAGTACAATCAGGGGCCATAATCCATGAAGTTACGGTCCCACAAACAATTGTGGACGTTCGGACGGACAGGGGCTACAAAAATATACGTCTACATGAAAATGTTAGCGTATAAAAAACTGTCACCTTCACAATCACAAACTAATTTGGACAAACAAACAGTCAGGGCAACGATATAATACCCCAATATTGAAATAAGGTATATACTTAATTACACCAATTTTACATGTGTGATAGAATTTGTTAAACACATTACAAATATAATTTTAACACAGATTTTTGCTATTATTGATCTATCACAAAAATTTGAAGAATTTGTAAGGGTTTAAAAAGTTTCCCCGTATACTATGGTGGTATATTAGATTCAAAATTCTAACATGCTATCGTCTAATTTCTTACTTCTACTCTTGTAATTTCTAACTTCCATTCATGTAATTTCTAAATTAAGACAATGTATAATTCAACTTCTTTTTTTGTTCAGTGTAAATTTTAATTGTTTCATCTTATTTCTATTATTAAGGCGAAAAATGGCTAGTCACTTTACATGTTAAGCATGAATGGTAAACAAATTTAGAATTTTGATTTCTACCTAGCAACCATCATTATGACGTCGTTTGGTGTCGCCACCGTTCGCTCAATTTGGCGATTGAGCACCTGATCGGGACCATTCTGTTGATACAAACGACTCGCTCTTAGTCCAGTTGAATGGTTTGGTGGAGTGCTAAAATTGAAAACAACTTCGAGAGAGAGAGAGCGAGAGAGAGAGAGTCTGATGGGGTTAAACGTCCACTCAACACAAACTACTTTCAGGTTCGGTATTAACATGGTTCAATTTTATTTCAATAATTCGCTTGCGCGTAGGGGTGTTTAGCAATGGGAGGAAACCGGAGGACCCGGAGAAAACCCACTAGGTTGGACAGGCGACCCTATTCCTTGTCACGTACAACCGGGGAATCGAAACCACACCAGTTGACTCAATGACATACCTTATGGTACAGCGCGCACGTGCTAACCTTTCGGCCATCCAACCCCACAAACAACATTGAACGTGATATCTATGTATGGTTTGCAAATACGATTTCAAATACGGTCGGTAAGACGCTGGCTCACTAGCCTAGCGGTAGGGTGTTCGATCCCTGCATTGGTCAAGAAAGTTCATCCAGATTTTCCGGCATGGTTCCTCCTTGTCAGTGATGCAGGATGGAGGGCCTAACAAGTACAGCTGTCTAATCGTTCCGTAGTGCCGCTGTCCGGGCAAAGTTTCCTTCGTAGCACACTGTATGGCGTATTAGCCAAGTTCGGAGTAGAATAGTAGGATGTTAAACCCCATTATATTTCATTTTCTATTTCAAATACAAGCTAAACAGCATTTGTTCATTTTTTTTAAGACAAGTGCAGGATTTGGAGAATTTTATTTTGATTTTTTTTTACAGTTGAGCCAATTAATATTTATATACTGTTGGTCTACATTTACACAGGGTACAATTTTATAGATAACTCTTACTGAGTTTAATATAAAGCAACGTTTCCACGAGGACACTCTCGTCTTTATCAAGAATGTGTCGTTTATATCAACACAATGGTCCCGACCAGGTGCGCAATCACCAAAAATGAGCACGCAGTGGCGACACCAAATGACTTCATAATGATGGTTGCTAGGCAGAAGTGTAAAAATTAAGAAGACGTTTTTCGTCTAAATAATAGAAATAAGATGGAATAGAATTAAAATTTACACTGAACAAATAAAGAAGTTGGATTATACATTGTCTTAATTTAACAAAATGCATGAATAGAAGTTAGAAATTACATGAATAGAAGTTAAAAAATACATGAACAGAAGTTAGAAGTTAGACGAAAGCTCGTTAGAATTTTGAATCTAATATACTGGCTGCAGTAGATTTTCAACTCACTGATACAACTCAGTTCAAGCCAAAGAGCGGTTATATGATACTGTGACACAGTGACAGGATATCTGCTTGAGGCAAACTATTCATAAACAATTGACTCTTACAAGATCAGACGGAAAATATTTTAAGCCTACTGCTTGTAAAGTAAAGCTTTGGCCTACATTCTGGTGAATTTTGTGCTACCATAGATACATATATGAGTTCGGTACATAATTAAAAAGTCTTTATTTCTTTGCCATCTGGGTGGTTTCATAGACGAGTGTTATTGAGGAGTGTTATTGAGTTCAGTCGCTTGGTTTCAATCCCAAGTCGGTATGTGACAAATAGTTGTGTATGATAAGTAGTAATGTCTCTAGCTTCCATATACAAAGCCCTTATCAACCTTTTTATAACTTCCTCGACATGACTGCCATGAATGGTGCTCAAATATAGGATCTGTAAAAAAAAAACAAAAAAAAATTTAATTAAAGCAACTTTTATACTCCAAAATCAAAATGAAATTAGGTTTAAATTATCATTCAATGTGTACAAAATACCTTGGTTTTTTGTCCCATTCGAAAGACTACATTGGCCCCAGCCTGCAGAGACTGGCGTTGGCCCTCTCCAGACTCTCTGTCGTGCGCTCAAAAGTCAACTTTAGTTATGCACAGCAGGTAGATTTTTGATGAAAAGCAATAGCAGCCGGGGTCCATGGGGGAGACGTCAAGTTTGGAATTACGTTCTGGTTGATTACAGTGTTACAGAAGAATTTGCTATATTTCTGCTATTTAGAATCAGAGAAGATTGAGATTAAAGTGTTGCCAATGCTATGAAAGTAAAAATGTCATGTGCCAAAGCCTGCAGCGTTGAGTAGTGAGGACATATTTTTTTTTAGTCCAAAAGGTCTAAGTAATTATTAATTAAGTAAAAATGAAAATGTGTACAGTAATAACCTGATAGTAATTTTTTTTTTTCACAAAAGCAAACTGTTTCGTAACCTGGCGTCTTACAGAAGTAAGAATTACGGTGAAAAATTAGAAAAATAAGGACAGAAATAATATAAAATCTGTGTGAATAGTATTTATTAGTATTTTTACTACTATTACATTGTATTGTAAGTTCTTTTCATATCGCTGAATTTGTAGTCTCAGTATACGTGTATATCAGCAGTCGGGGATATAAGAAAAAACTTACTTTCAAATAAAAACCTCTCAATTTAACTGGTATAATCTATCTTTCTCTGTTTGTGTAATCCAAGTAGCTGTATATTGAACATTTCTCATGCACTCCACGAATAAATTCCAAAACGCCCGCCATCTTTAAAATAACCTTCCCAGAATACCTCGCTTCCGGGTTCAGAGTTGTGAAAAAGTACGTACAAATATAGAAGAATCAAAATGATTTTAATAATGATAGTTTAATCAATGTGGACAATATACTGAAAAAGACAACAAACATAGACCACCTAACATTGAAATCAGTTAATAGAAATTACATTTAATAATCAATAGATGTAGTTATTCATTTGTATTGACTGTAATTTATCTTGACCTTGACCCAAAATGGCGGCATATATCATATACGTAGATAACGGAGTCTATGCGACTATCAACTGTAGGCCTACGCACTTCAATATTTTATATATATTCTATAACTACGTAATATTTTAGGCCTATGAATAGTAAAATTGAAGAAATTATTATATGATTCAGAGGCCTTTTTTAAAGCATGTACATGATATAATATACATACGTGCAGCTTTATTCGGATCACGACGGATGCAGTACTGCACTGGCAGTAGCCAAACTCGTATATTTGGTTGATGTTTTTTTAAATAGATCGACTAGAGCCATTTTATTCAGTTGTATCAAATTAAATAATCCCGATTTTTAAAATAATATTTCCATTGCGAATATAGGTATCTACTTTTAAGATGTCGGAATTTTTTTTATATTTATTTTCCCAGTCTTATATTTATCTAGGTTAAACTACAACATATTTATTCGACCGTTGGACAACTTTCAAACGTGTGATAGAATCTACTATAAGGACTAAATTAAATATATTTTTTGTGGTAACAGAGCTTAGACACATAACAAATTGTACACACATGCAATAAAATAATATCTAAATTTCTACAAATTTTGACCGAATTTAAATTGGTTTGAAAGGCCACTAACTTGTCTGAGTTGGGGTATAAAGATAATTTATATTTACTTATTGTGCAAAAGTTAGTCAATTTAATAAATTCAATTACCACCCATGCAGTTAAACGCTGCCCCAAAATTAACATTCAGGCTGTAAAGGTGTTTTGGGCAATGAAATAAAAAAAAGTATTGTAATATTTTGGAACAGATTTTATTTTGTTTAACTTCTAATTGGTTAATTCTTGTATGCATGGAAAACAGGCCACATGAAGCCAAGCCTAGAAAATATGCCAGAGTGTCCTAAATCTAATTAGCCATCAAATTTCCAAACATTCAACCAAAATGAGACGGAGGAGTCCACTAGGCCTACTATATTATTATTATGGTTCAATTATAGCACTTCATTACACATGAGTATTTCTAAGCGCATTCACAAAAACACCCATTTCAACACCATTTTTTGGGGGTTGGATGGCCGAATGGTGACGACCTGTCATTTAGTCAACTGGCGTGGTTTCGAATCCCCGGTTATACGTGACAAGGAGTAGGGTCGCCTGTCCAACCTCATGGGTTTTCTCCGGGTCCTCCCACTGCCAAAGACCCCTACGTGCAAGCAAATTATTGAAATAAAATTAAACTATATATTAGTCCCGAATGACCTAGTTTGTGTCAAGTGGACGTTAAACCCCATTTCTCTCTCTCTCTCTCTCTCTCGTTAAACCCCATTTCTCTCTCTCTCTCTCAACACCATTTTTGAAATAATGATTTTTTAAGTTTTGGATGGAAGAGGACTCACAAAGAGTTTTTGGAAGACAATTTCACCTTTTAGCTGCTCTGACAGAGAAAGAATATTGACAAGCATATTCAATATGTTTCTTTTCTTACGATAGTTTAACAAAATAAAATTTACAGTTCGCACTACTTTCGAGTAGTTGTTGTAGTCACAGAGACTCGAATAGTAAGGAGAATGTGTTTGTGAACTGCACAGGTTTTTTGTGGAATTATATTTATGACCCCTTTGCCACAGTGGCTGAGTGAATAAGACACTGGCTGGCTTGCTTGGAGGTCACAGGTTCGCTCACAGTGTTGCCTGAGAAAGCTCATCAGAATTTTCCGACGTGGTTTCCGCTTGTCAGTGGTGCAGGACGGAGGGCTTGACAAGGACAGCTGTCTAGTCGTTTGGATGGGACGAAAAACTGAGGTCTTATGTACACATTGGCATGTACATAAAAGATCCCCTGGCAGTTGGAATTCAATATAAGAGTAGGCCTGAGCACTGCTGTCCAAACAAAACTCCCTTGTAGCACACTGGCGCGAGGTTGGATGGCCAAATGGTTAGCGTGTGCGCGTTGTATCATAAGGTATGATTGACTGGCGTGGTTTCGATTTCCTGGTTGTACATGACAAGGAGTAAGGTCGCCTGTCAAACTTCATGGGTTTCTCTGGGTCCTCCAGTTTCCTCCCACTGCTAAAGACCCCTACGGGCACGCGAATTATTGAAATAAAATTAAACTATATATGTTAGTCCAGAAATGACCTAGTTTGTGTCGAGTTGATGATAAATGCCATTTCATTCTCTCTGAGGTCCCATGTACACATTGGCATGCACTTAAAGATCCCCTTGCAGTTGGAATTCAATATAAGAGTAGGCCTTAGCACTCCTGTCCAGACAAAACTCCCTGGTAACGCACTGGCGGAGGGTCGGATGGACAAATGGTTAGGCGGTGGACACACTAGCCAAATGATTCGGTGTCCACTGTCATTCGGCCGAATAATTCGCCCGAATCAATTATACTATTCAAAAAAAGTAGGGGATATTTGATTTTGGGGGCATAATACTAAAATATGCAAATGACTACGAAAAAAGTCACTATAGAACCTAACAGAAGAAACATTTCCAGTTACATTTGACGCCCAAACGCACCAATAGCTACCGCATGGAATGCAGGTGATGCTTGGGATCATCATGGGGGTCCAACCCAAGATTTGCACGACTCTGACTTTGAATGTTACAGTCATTGTGGCATTGAATTCCAGGGTGGAAACATCAGTTTAATTGTTTTAGTGACCAGAAAACAAATTTTGATATGCGTCGGCTTACCCAAAATGAAAGGTTACGTGCCCTTGGCATGCTACAGATCGGCACAACACAGGCGGTTGTGGCGCGGACGATGAATGTTTCTCAGTCTGTCATAAGCAGGCTATGGTCCAGATACCGTGATACACAATCTGTACAGGACAGACCACGCTCAGGTCGACCAAGGGCGACAACTCAAGCCCAGGATCGATTTATCCGTACCTTGGCCTTGAGAAATCGTGTCATCACAGCAAATCAGATCAGCGCTCGTCTTCAAACAGACACTGGTGTGAGAGTGAGTGGCCAGACGATTCGGAATCGACTGCATAGGGATCACCTTCGCGCCCGACGTCCTCGCGTGATCCCTTGTTTGAGAGATCATCACATTCAGGCAAGACGTCGTTGGTGTAGGGATCGTCAACACTGGGATAATCGACGCTGGAGCAATGTGATGTTTTCAGATGAGTCAAGGTTCACTGTTGATTTTTTGGACAGACGTAGGAGGGTGTGGCGTCGTCGAAACGAGCGCTTCCAAGACGTTAACGTCATCTGACATGATCGATTTGGGGGTGGTTCTGTTATGGTGTGGGGAGGCATCACTGTTGCTGGAAGAACGGCTTTACATGTTGTTGCAGGGCGTGTTACAGGCCAGTACTACCGGGACAACATCTTGGCAGTCCATGTTGTGCCGTTCGCACGACGTCATGGCCGCCGTTTCATCTTCCAGGATGACAACGCAAGATGTCACAGGGCCAGGATCGTTACAGGTTACCTCCAACAACAGAACATCACCACATTACCTTGGCCAGCACTGAGTCCCGACCTCTCCCCCATCGAGCATGTCTGGGACATGCTTGGACAGAGGTTACGTCAACGTCAACAACGTCCTGCCAATGTCCAAGAACTTGCTGCTGCGTTGCAACAGGAATGGGACAATCTGGACCAAAATGACCTTAGACGTCTCATTAGGAGTATGCCATGTCGGATCAATGCTTGTTTGGCAAACAGAGGAGGATTTACCCGTTACTGACTTGGTTGTGATGCTGTGGTAACTTTGCTGTTTGACCCCGGGTATCATTTTACCCTTATAATGGTCAGTCTGTGCCTTACTTAGTCTAACGATCATTTGGAATAAATCGATGAATGTGAACTTCATTTCATTTTGTCATTTCTTTCTTCGTCAGTTTCATTAGGTGACTTTAATAACACTTAAAAATCAAATATCCCCTACTTTTTTTGAATAGTATATATTCGCCTGGTGTGTTCGCTTCGCCGAAGCATTCGGCCGAATATAGAATTCATTAGCCAATCACCACTCATATCGAGAAGTCACATGATAGATTAAAGACACAGACGCCGCCATGTTTAATCATGTGACGTGAAAGGTGATGCAACCGACAGGTTGAATCGGGCGAAGCATTCAGCTAGTGTGTCCACCCATTCAGCCGAACGATTCGGCTAGTGTGTCCATCGATTTAGCGCATGCGTGTTGTATCATAAGGTATGTCATTGAGTCAACTGGCATGGGTTCCATTCCCGGGTTGAATATGACAAGGAGTAGGGACGTCTGTCCAACCCCGTGGATTTTCTCTGGGTGCTCCGGTTTCCTCCCACTGCTAAAGACCCCTACGGTTAGTCCTGAAATAACCTAGTTTGTGTCGAGTGAATGTTAAACCCCATTTCATTCTCACTCTCCCTTTGGATGGTGCCACACTTTTTCATGTATTATCATTATTTGTTTTCCCTCTCAGGTTTGATTTCGATTGCAAAACCACATAAAAAAGGCTATTAATTGGACTACTTTCAAGTTGCTGTAGTCACAGACTCAAATAGTAAGGAGAATGTGTTTGTGAACTGCAAATTTTTGTTTTGTGGCACTACATTTATGACCCCGGAGCCACTGACTGGCTAGTGTTCATCAGGATTTTCCGATGTGGTTTCTGCTTGGCAGTGTTGCAGGACAGAGGGCCTGACAAGGACAGCTGTCTAGTCGTTCGGATGGTACGAAAATCTGAGGTCCCATGTACACAAAATGAAATGAAATGAAATGGGGTTTAACATCCTACTGTTCTGCTCCTAAACCGGGGTAATGAAGATGGGCCTACACCATACAGTGTGCTATGAGGGAAATTTTGCCCGGGCAGCGGCACAACAAAATACTTTTATATCGAATTCCAACTACCAAGGGATCGTTTACGTGCACTCCAATGTGTACAATATCAAGTTACTGTAGTCACAGACAGGAATAATAAGGAGAATGTGTTTGTGCACTGCACAGGTTTCTAGTCTTTCGGATGGGACGAAAAACTGAGGTCCCATGTACACATCGGCATGCACATTAAAGATCCCCTGACAGTTGGAACTCAATATATGAGTAGGCCTTAGCACAGCTGTCCGGATAAAACTCCCTTGTAGCACACTGGCGTGGTTGAATGGCTAATGGTTAACTTTCAAGTTAACACACTGGCTAACTAACGAGGGGTCCGATCCTGGTATAGAATTTTCCCCCTGTTTCTAATGTAGGACAGTGTCTAGTCCTTCAAATAGGACAAAAAATCAAGATCTTGTGCTCATGTTGCATGTGCATGTAAACGAAACCTTGACAGCTGGAATTCGAAATGAGAGTAGGTCATTCATTCATTCCTTTTTCTCTTTATGTGTCGCTTACAGGCTGAAATTCTTAAAGTAGTTAAAAGGTTCGATCCCTGCATTGGCCGAGAAAGTGATGCGGGACGTAGGGCCTGATAAGGACACCTGTCTAGTTGTTCGGATCCGATGAAAAACTGAGGTCCTGTTGACACATTAGTGTGCACGTAAAAGATCCCTTGACAGTTGGAATTCGATATAAGAGTAGGTCGTAGTGCCGCTGTACGGGCAAAATGTCCCTCATAGGACACTGTATGGCACATGCCCGTCTTCATTAGCCCAGTTCGGAGCAGAACAGTAGGACGTTAAACCCCATTTCATTTCTATTGTTGGGCCCCTGGAAATGGACAAAAATGGGTAGCAAGGCATATAATAATATAACATGAATGTATATAAACTGAATAAAGTTCAGTCTTATCTGGTTTTACTGTATATTTTAATCAATTATGTTCGACAAAATATGCAAAAAGCCCAAATTGAATGACAGTCTTTGGCGTCTGCTTATTCTAGTCCACACCAGTATTCTCCTGTGGGATATGGTTAGCCTTCTTCATCGAGTCGCTTCATTACAAATGGTGCTCATGTTATTAAACTGACATTTGTTTACGTAAGAAAACTAAGGATAAAAAATGACCGTAATTTAATTGTTAGTATCATGAAATTAAACTGACATTTGTTTTACTTTATACAACTAATATCAGGTTTATGTTAGAAAACTAACATTAGATTTATGTTAGAAAATTAACGTTAGATTTACGTTAGAAAACTAACGTTAAATTAACGGTTAAAATTATGACATAAAAGTAACGTTATATTAACGTTAGAAAACTAACGTTATATTAACGTTAGAAAACTAACGTTAGATTTACGTCAGAAAACTAACCATAAACCATAGAACTAGAATACTAACGGGAACGCCCACCGTGTGACGTCACTACCTTATGTGACGGCGGGCTTCTGACGCTGATATCGGGCACAGCGTACTTCCGGTTTCTGCTCGCACTAACAAAATGCCTGGCGCGAATTGTGTTTTGTTCGGATGTTCCGCCTGCAATAAAAGAAATCGGGGTTGATCATTCTATCGCTTACCCAAAAACAACAGAGTGGAGAGAGACTCATTACGTATCATACAGTCTACCAGATCAGACCCGATAAATGACAAGACCTTGACAATATGTTCAAGACACGTTGAGCCGGATTATTTCGTTGAAAAAGTAAGTGAAAACTCAAAAGAAATTAATTATGTAGATTCTAGTTGGCAGTCCACCCTGACAACCTACAATGAAACAATGAAGTTAAGTTAAACCCATACTAGCTGAATGTCTGTATTTTCATGTTTGCCCGTTAGATTTTACCCCTTCTCTCATCAAAGTTGTATGCATATAGGTTTGTTTACATTAGTGCCGTAGCTAGGCCTAGTCTATTTTCAATTTGTTATGAAATTGACGATTACTACACCCGATGAGTGTGTGACAGCATGACGATTCTCTCTCAACAATCTTCTTTTACTTTAATTTTATGAATTACTAATAAAAATTAAAATTGTATATTTATTTATGACTGACCTTGACCTGTCAAATCCTTTTATTTTTAAATTCCGAAATAATCTTGTTCCCGGTATGAATAATCAACAAGCATGGAAAAAAAATAATTATATCTGAACCTTTTGTTTTGTATGTAGGAACCTTTTTATTTTGATTTTATGAATATTTCAGATGGGTCCACATATCGAAGATTAAAAGAAGGGTTAGGGAGAGTATCAACCTTAATTCTTCTACAGAAAAGCGTAACAACAAAGAAATTGAATCCAAGGAAGTCACCGGTAACTTAAATTTCTGTTAACTTAATTATAATTATGAACATTCGATGTTTCCTTATAAAAGATCAGTATATGAACATTTAATTCATCAATATTAAACAGACATTATGCAAGAGCTAAATCTGTCAATTGCAGGTCTTTCTTTAGGCCTGGAATGTTATCTAAATTATTAATTACACATTAATTAACTTATCCAGACCATAATCAACGCTCGATGGCATCGCTAGCCTGTGATATATACTGGATTAGAGCCCAGTCTGCTACTTCTGATTAAATCAAAAAATGGATAATCGAGACCATGTTTTTTTTTAATCGTACCGACCTTAGTAATGATGATCGAGGCTAGGCCCAAAATTCAACCACTAAATACTCGGTTCAGGGTGGATCAATTTGACTGAAATTTTCAGCAAATTCCCTTTACATTATCTAGTTTTTAACTATTATGATGAGAACTGCTAGCTCGTTCTGTAATCTCCCATAATTTTATTTATAAATACTTGTATGAATATCCGATTCTTCTTTATATTTACTTTTGTAATTTTTTCGATTTTATTCAGAAACCGAGAAAATTATGAATACATGTATGAGAATCCAATTCTTCTTGTTTTAATTGAGTTTTATGAATTTGTCTATTTTATTCAGAGTCCAAGGAAAACCGAGGAAACTCAATGTTTACATATGAACGAAGTAACCTTTCAGATGTTGCAGAAATCATTTTTATGTCAAATGCCTGCTTTGTGGCTATGTCAGTCTTCAAGTGATTATATCTATCTGTTTAAAACTGAAGATAAAAGTGTAACATACCATTTAACCATTGACAAGGACTTGAATTGTGAAGAACAATATAATAATTTTTGTTTCCTGTTCAAATTAAAGTTACATCTATAGATTTACTTATAAGAACTGTTGAGAATATGAAGATATGTAGGGGCATAACATCAAAACATTTACAGTCTTATTCTCAATGTCAGCCTACAACTGTAAGATACATCAGACAGGTTGATCTTTTCATGAACACAAATAAGTCAACATATAAATTACGAAATCTGTGTACTTGCTTCTGTATGTAATAGTTTTCTTGAGGACACTCAAATCGAAATTTGTTTAAGTTGTCGACAGATTAACAGAGATTTACAGAGAAAGTAAAAAGCAATAATAATAGTTTATTTCACATATATGGCTACATAGCACATTGCATATTCAGATTTTGCATATTCAGATTTTGATTGAAAATATATAATTCAAAGAATCAATATTTACATACTTGTAAATGTAATTTACAATTCAAAAATAGCTTAGCAATAATATATAGTTGCCATATAAACGAGCAAAAAGTGGTAGAATATAATCATGTGGTACGAATTTGATTAAAATGTAGATTTCACTCCATTTTGATTTATTTCTTCCAACTGACTCCACTCCACATAGATTTGAGGTCAAATGAGAAGTTATAGAGTTAAACTGTCATCATTGATGTCAGGTATTTTATTTACAGCACTTTGCTGCAAGCATTTCACACAATGAAAGTAACAAAAACACAGATTATACAGATAATTTCATACAACAAAATAGAAAGTGTATAATTAAACTAAACATCACCTGGCTCTATTGGAATTAATATCGATATTGGAAGTATAAAAATATAAATGTGATTGAATCTAGGATTACATCTAGAACTTAATCAGCAGTGTTCTACAGATTTTTTATTTCTTGTTATTACTGTATTGTAGATAATAAGTAATGAAAAGAAAACAAGGCCCCAAGTTCACAAAGCATTCTCAGTCTTTTAAGTTAAGGTTTTACTCAAAATTGTTTGTCTTATTTTAACTTAAATATAGCACTTTACTAACTATTGTTGTTTTAATGTAAATATATCAATAAGAAACTATGTGCAAAGTTTTGTGTTTCTGGATCAAAGATATTTCTCAAAAACAGTGATTGAAAGTTGAGCAAATTATTAAGTCTGGGAATGCTTTGTGAACTTGGGGCCAGGTTGATAATTGTAAACAAAATATATCGAGACGCAATGAAATAGCACCTCTGAGATGACGTGGCATAACTTTGCACCTTCCACAGTTGCACAAAACCTAGCTTTTTAAAAGCTGCATTATATACCCCACGTGTGTACCAGAAAAATCAACATACTGATTCTGTTGGGTTTAATTTTTTTGATTGAGAATTGTTCGGGGTGCGTTGTTACTGATGATATTGTTACATCCTTAATTGCAAGATTAAAGCAAATCTTTAAAACAAAATTGAACTGAAAAGTACTAAGTAGGGCGTTAAACCTGGATTCATTTCAAACAAGATTTACATTCATCTATTTATAAAAGTGATGTATTATTTTTATTGCATCTCAGTATAAAATATTAACAATGATAACAAAATTTATACAAATTTTATACAGGTGCACAACTTGTAATGTGTGAGCTTTATAAATGTATTAAATTATTCTTAAATATACATTATGTAAGATTTTGATAAAGAGCTAGCCATTCTTGTTATAATAGTTCGAAGATAAATAATGTAAAATGAATAATTTGAAAATTTCATTCAAATTACTCTATTGCGAGCGAAGATATTAGCCTTTGAAGGCCTTTGAAGGTTTGACAAGACGTGTGCAATAATTTCAACCATCGTACTGGTTGTTCGAAGTAGTCTCGCTCCTCCATTTTTAGCTTAAATCAAAATATGGCTGAACTGTTCTAATCTATTTAATATTGGAGAAATCCGATGCCATCGAGAGTTGATTAGGGCCTGGATAAGTTAATTAATGTCTAATTAATAATTTAGAAAACATTTCAGGCCTAAAGAAAACCTGCAATAGGCAGATTTAGCTCTTGCATAATGTATTTTTAATCGTTATTATCATAAGCTTATGGATTTTTTTGTGCATTTCTATTTGCCTTTAGTGTTTATCAATGGTCATTATCTGTTAAATTCACAAGTTTTATTTAACAAGCATCACTGTCATGTGAATAAAATATCTTTGAACAGAGCCTTGGATCATTCCAACCACATATTGTTGTTCTTGTTTTTTAAATTAGTCATCTTGAATAGTAATTTAACCATTTGTTCCAAATGATGATAAACTTATACTAGAAAATGCACAGGCAGATGACAAGTTTTGATGTATAATATTCCTTGTTGGGGTTAAACTCGATTGAGGTTCGGCAAACCCTTGAGATCATGTGAACATCAGATCATTTTTCATATAACCACTACTTGAACTTTCCCATTAAATTTAACTGGATTAGTTTGAATCTTAAAAAGAAAATAAATAACAATGAAAACAACGTAAATAAAAACCAAACAAAATCAATAGCTATGAATTAAAATTACCAGTGTAAATCTGTACACAACCAAAGACAGGGTTGGAGGTTATAATTTCCCTCACAATTTTATCTAATTACGAGCTTGATACCAAATTAATACAGTTCTTTAAAGGCTCAATACCACTCTTGTTGTAACTGAATTATATGTCCCAATCTTTATTCTGGTCAACAAATTTAACTATTTTAGAATATTTCAATTAATTGATGATACAAATTTCATCTTAACACACCTTATTTAAAAAATTCAACATAATGGTTTGAAACGTCTAACGTAAACCTTTTCAAATGAAACTTCGATTTAAAAATATTTTCGAACCCTCTGGACAAGTAAAATAGGATGTAATGGATAATTTACACAACAAGTGGGACACTTAAACATCTAGTACTTAGATAGAGATATTATTTATTTTCTGGAGCTTTCAAGCCAGCAAGAGTGTTATTGTCCCTTTAAAGTAAATATTATACAAAATAAAAAAAAACTGTTCCAAAGCAATTTGGGTTCACGTGGCTAAGTGGGTAAGACGCTGGCTCGCTAGCCTGGAGGTCGGGTGATCGATCCCTACATTTGCCGAGAAAGTTCATCCAGATTTTCCGGCGTGGTTCCCCCTTGTCAGTGATGCAGTACGGAGGGCCTGACAAGGACAGCTGTCTAATCCTTCGGATGATACGAAAACCCGAGGTCACCTGTATACATTGGAATGCACGTAAAAGATCCCTTGGCAGTTGGAATTCGATATAAGAATAGGTGATAGTGCCGCTGCCCGGGCAAAATTTCCCTTAAATCACACCTTATGGCGTATGCCCGTCTTCATTAGCCCAGCATAGGAGCAGAACAGTAGGACGTTAAACCTCATTTCATTTCATTTCCAAAGCAATTTGATCGTTTGAGAAGAAAAAAAATATATAGACATGGTCGAGACTATAATGAGTTTCAAATCTTGCCCATTTGCTACGAACACTATGTGACTATATGTATGTATGTTGTATATGTAGAAAACTTACGGATGCTACTGGAACGACAGGTTGAGATGTCTCAAACAAATCTTTAGCAAAGAAAAGCTGTAGTAAAGAATACACATTTTTTTTTTTATAAACAATATTTTTAATCAGGATGTCTGAATGGGATTGGGGAACAGGCTTAGCCTATGTAAAACCCCTTGTTATAAACAAGAAAAGGGCACTGGGAAACCAGCCAAAACTGGCACGGACATGCCAAAGGCTAACAACAATATGCACAAAACAATAAATAAAAATAATAACAAGTCCTAAATAAAATGTGAATGTCATCATAATTTATTAATAATAATTTTATAATATGTAGTAGAAAATGATACACAAACGTGTATTCGGATAATTTAATGTCCGAAAATAAATGGTTTATACTCCCGATGGTATGTTATATAACTAATTTAAAAAAAACTCATTAAAATTATGAATAACTTACATCTATTACACCGTCAAGTTCTTGAAATTCCAGGACGTCGTACGCTTCTGCTATGTTGACATACGGCCGGAAGTTACTTGTGCCTTATTGACTTCGCGCATGCGATGTACAACATAATTATGTCATCACCGTTATACGTCACCGAGTGGGCGTTCCCGTTAGTATTCTAGTTCTATGCATAAACTAACGGTTAGAAACCTGATGTAAAATTTACGTTAGAATAACGTTAGAATTATAACCAATAATACATATATAATTATTATGTCTGAATTCCAACTATTTACCAATTGTTAGAATGTGCACACACTTGTAATGTTATTTAATCAAGAAGTATTTAAAGCGAAAAAAATTGGTTAGTAATCCGTCATAAAGTTTACCTTACATTTACGTCATTTTCTGACGTAAAAGTAACCATAACCATTATGACGTAAAAGTAACGTAAATTTAACCAAAGAATTTTACCATTATTGGACGCTAACCAAAATCTAACCATAATGACGTAAACTTTACGTAAATCTAACCATCAATGTTAACTGGGTCTTTTACGCTTCCACCTCGGGCCGTACCTTAACCCACCGCAGGTCTCCAAGGTTCGCAGCCTCTGGTCGATAGAACAATGTAGGTCAGGGAAGTCGGCAAAATGGATCCGTAACTTCGGGAGAAGGATTGGCTCTGGGGGCCGTGCAGCCCGCTGCTAGCTCGGAAGGGGGAATCCTAGCGCGGGAGTCGGTCAGGTGGCATATTACGTTGGGCGTAACTGCACGCCTCGTCATGTAATTGGTGACGCGCATGAGTGGATTAACGAGATTCCCACTGTCACTTTCTACTATCTAGCGAAGCCACAGCGGGGAAAGAAGACCCTGTTAAGTTTGGTTCACGATTGGTTGTATCGGGAAAGAGTTGCAATTCCAGTTGTAAAGTGTTCGTTTCTGTTCCACCCGAAATATTGTCACTTTCCACATCTGGAAATAGCTATCAGATGATTCTTGTACTTTTGCATTTCATCAATTCAACTCTTATACAATGTCAAGATAATCAATTTAATATTCAAAGAAATCAGATCAAGCCATCAAAAATCTTTACAAAATTGACACGTTACTAATGTGAGAGATCCTACCTGGTCATCCACTGAATCTATTCTAGAAAGTGCAAACTGATTTAAACATGGGAATATTACAACCTGTTGAATTAATACATGTTACATGTATTTACAAAAAAATAACACAGATTATCTTATCAGAAACTATATATAATTATATTATACAGTGTTAAAATGTCAACCTTATTTCATATCTTAGCGACAGTTATACAGTGGATTATTCAAACACACCCCATCCCCCACCTCAAGTTGCAACCCATAAAAACCAAACACACACACAGACAGGAAATCCAACTAAAAAATAAAATCGTCCCTCGTATGCAATATGGGAAAGGTCCTTTGGTGTACTATAAGGCCCGGTCCCAGTGGACGATAGACACAAAACGTATGCAAAAAGGACACAGCGGATGAGCAAACTTTCGGGAGTGGCTCCATCCGTTTTCATCCGCTCCAGAAATGGACGAAAATTTGCGAAAAAAGAACGAACGTGGGAAGTATGTAGCGGGGATGTTAAATGGATGTTTATCGGAAGCCTAGCGGATGGTCGTGGATGACAGCTCCGAAGGGGTTAGGCAAACTCCAGACATCCTTCAATATACCAGATACATCCCAGATACAAATGCTTTGTCTGTTTTGATAACTTTATATACGAGATGCATACGCTTACACCCTTTCTATTTCCGTGCTACTAACGATGTATGTTCCATGTACCTTATCTTTCCTCCCTCTTACCGTTTTCAGCTGGAGCGGATGTGAGTTGCGAGGATGCCGAGAGGATACAGTGGACGTTTAACTGATGATAACGGACATGGAACGTTCGGTGCTCGTATATGTCGCGCATTTACATCGTACACGGCAGAAAGTTCATCCGCTATAAAAGTTTTGTGCAGCTCAAAACTTTTTGCGCGGATGAAATTAAAGTGAACGGATGCGATAGAGCGTATGAAACACGTATGCAATGAGTACACAACGGATGCATGGCGTTTTCAAACGGAGGGCACGTTTTTTCCCCGTTTTACACCCTTTTTGCATCCGTAAGTGCAGTGGGACCGAGCCTTAAACTACTGACAACGTATTTGCGCTCTACCGTGGGTGAGAAATTAACAAACACCTGTAATTAGATCGGGGTATCGTGGTGGGTGGACACAGAATGAAAATAAAGATGATTTTCTCTTCGACACATATTTTCGAGAAATAGATGCGATATCTCAAGACCATTGTGGAGATTATTATCTTAAGCTCCAAAAAGTGCTTAAGACATCCGAACCACTATCTTGAGGCAATAGCGTATCCTAACAGTAGTGTCTGTAATTTGTGGTTCAGTTTTCCAAAAATAAAAATCAAGGCTAGTGCCTTTGAAATGTTAAACTATAGAGAAAAAAAGGACGTCGACTTCTTAACACGACGTCGCCCTGTAGATTGAGTTCCTATAGGGAAACTTCATTAATTTACATTTCACAATATATTCTTAATGACTAATAAACTGGGTTCCGAATTTACTGTACATCCAATATTATTCACCATTCATAAACACCATCAGATGAAATAAGCCAGACAGAGGCTTCGGCCTGAAATTCCTCGGGACGGACGATACGTGGATTTTCGGCCCAACCGCGCTCCTGGGCTTTTAACGCCATAGATCCCAATAATACTTCTAGCATGACAGTTACCAGCCTCCGACGCAGGGGACGAAATTCGTTCTAAATGGGGTGGGTTAGCACCAGAAGTACTAGCCCCCGAGTTGACAACACGGGGGTCGCCGCCACTCATGACCCCAGAAAAAGCAGACGGCTGCCTTTTACTGTACCTGCGCTCAATAATGTTTTCCAAAACTTCGGCGTTTTTGAATGTTATTGGCCACGCTCACGTACTCCGTTTGGGAGCCGCATTGACGAAATAACTTGTTAGAGCATTTCTTCTTGGGGCCGTCCATCTGTCGGAACCTCTTCAAATAGAAGTCCATTAAGGAGTACAAATCAGCCAGAATCACAATCGTGCCGGCGAAGTGAGAGTTTGTCAACAGGAGAAACACGTCTTCTCCTAGCTACGAGAACGTAGCTAAAAACGTTGAGATATACTGATGTGTTTGTTTTTAGCTACGATTGGATGCCTTTAGTTCCAAGTGGCAAACTCAATTTCTTTATTAATGCATGTAACATCTTTAAAATAGATAAGTTTATAATATTATGATTAATTAAACTTACAGAGGCCAATGTAATGGCACAACTGTCGCCTAACTCCAAATATTCGCGTTTAAATTAATGAAGCGTTGTTTTTGTCTGACATTTCATCGCCATCGAAATCCATTCATAGTTACTGTGCTTTCGATTGTCCTTTTGATTGGCTGTTATAAAAGCCTTATATTTAGCCCCGCCTTCATGATGACAGCGTATCGTTTAAAAAGATGGCGGTCTTAGTAACGGCTTAACGCCTCGATTTTAAAAACGACGATTTGTACCCGTTTCAGGTAGGATTATATGCTTAATTTTAGTTGGGTGTTGTAGAAATATTATAAATAACAATAATCAATCGTTGTTTTGATTAAAACTATTGTCAATTTTGTTTAAAAATGCCGGGTGTGAATCGCTCCGGCAGCTGCAACGTTATAGGTCATGGCCTCAGTTCTTAACTCGAAACACGGAGGGTTGAGAGATTAAGGTTTGTTATCTAGTCTTCTCCGTGCGAATTAACGCCTGCCTTTGCGTTATAAAATTCTAGTAGGGTTAGACCCTCGGCCACTCCCACCCTTTGAATACCATGCAGTGGAAGTTTGACAAACAATAGTACCTCGTTAAAAAAATAAAATCACTCATATTGTCATTTCTAACACCACTGCGGGCCAGTTTGTTACGAATCGTTTTCAATCGATCGTTTAGTTTCGCATCAGCTCTTCCCTCATCTGATTTATATCATATTTGACCCCTTCTGCCTGTAGTTGGATTTGCCGCTGTGTATTTGCGACGGCTATCCTACTATGGTTGTTCTTAACCATCACTACCATGCCTTCCAGCATAATCTTGGCGTGTTCCTTAAAATCCGGGTCGGAAACATGGTAATTGCAGTCAGTTACCAAATATGTCAAATAAAGTTTAACCGATTGCAGCTCATTTATCATGGCTGTCAACTGCAGGCCGTATCCATTTCCCGTGCAATCGAGATCGTGCGCAAGCATATCGTAATAATTGTTGATGAATATATCTTGTTGATAGACACTTCGGGTCTGCGCTACTAGTACACATTTCATGGGTCTTTTGAATGAATTTTGAAATATTGTTTACCTTATTTCTTGCACTTCTTTCTTTTTTTCCGGCCTTACATCACATCAAATGCTTTAAAAATGAATATAATTGGGGGTCGCCCTCTGTGGTCCAGTCTATTCTTTCTGCCAATCCAGCATCCTTTCGCATCGCACGGATACGACCAAGCAAAGTTTGCCCCCTATAGGTATCACCCCTCAGCAAATACCTTGTTTCGGCGTCGTCTTCTGACTTGCTTTCAGTTTCACTATCGCTGCTATCAGACCCTAGAGGGCGAGCTTGCCTGGGCCGAAGGCCTATTTCGGGGCTATTATCCACATCGGGAGTAGACGCAACATCTTCGTCATCGTTGGCTTCGGGCACAAAGGTCGGAGTCACCGCAAGTTCGTCCGTCGACACTTCGCTCAGTCGGCGAATAATTGGAGTCCTCAAAATGTTCGGACTCAAACGGGGCCCCGGACTCCAACGGGGCCTTGGACTCGACCGATGGGTCTAACACACATTGGACAAGCGAGTTGGCGTTCTCTTGTTTGGACTTAGCAACGGGCTGAACACTGTCCAATACTACCCCAACACCCGTTGCCTCTATAATTTTCTGGACATTCGGGAAACTTACCCAGGCATCATTACTGGGGAGAAGTCTAAATATATCCGTCATGCGAATCTTGGGGTTTATTAAGAACTGACGATCTGAAATGTCGCGGGATATTTTTAACGTTTCTTCTTTACTCTTGCCAAATGCCGAGTAATATATTCGGAAGAAATAAACAAATAGGACACTACATTAGCGTGCCTACCAGAAATGTTTGAAATGTTGGATATAACTAAACCCTAATCCTTCTTAACCAAATCGATATGGGGGCGAGGGAGTCTAAGCACTAAAATGAATATTCAATCTGAAATAAATAACCTTAACCTAATCAACAATTTAAATAAGTGAATATTTAACCTAAGTAAAATGTCAATCTTAGGATTATTGTTGTGGAGTATTACCATGCCAGATTATACCGATTCAAGGATTATTCATACTGTCCATTTTGGATCATCAAGAGCCTGTGTAATTCTGCCAACTTTGGAACTACTATGTGTGGGTGTATAAAAATAAGATACAATTAGACAAATCCAAATACCTCACCATAAAATTGAACCCCAAGGGATAAAATTGTATCAGTTTGTAATATATGTGATGTCTATCTACTAGTATGAAATTAGTCTCTCCTCCGTCTGATTGAGAACGGTTCACTAAATGGACGAATCTGTATTTTACTATTGTTAGAAACAGTGGTCTCATACCTAAATATTATCTCCCCTTAGACGACAAATCAAATTGCTATGCTGAAATACCCTTTTTCCTTCATCCAACTGGTATTTTTTAGTGGATATTTTACTTATTTCGTATATAGTGACTGGTTTTAGACTCTGTACTGGTCGCTTTGGCTTGCCAGAGAACTTGGGCCGTCCGAAACCGTCAGTTTTCGTCGTACCGACACGTTTCCGATTTTTCACTTTTGCTTGGGCGATGTGGCGCTGCTGTGACCGGAAGGTTGTTTTGAATGGTGGGGACGGCGATTTCTCACCAAATTACGTGAACATCGTACTGATATCTGTCAACTCGGGAGTCCCGAATGGGCCGAAAAAATCTAGTTTTCCTCTTTTAGCGGTACCGTACGGCCCTGCCGGGGCCAACGTGGCGTGGATTCGCATGCTCCGATTACGGTGATCTTCGGCGGGCCGTGCTAGCAACGTCCCCCAGCCCCACGCTAAATCCCGAGTGCTCGACTCACTAAATGGACGAACCAGCAAACTTGCCAGCAAAATGGGCCGTCAGAAAACGACAATTTCCCCCTTTTACTTGTACGGCATGGCGAGGCTGTGGCCAAAACATGGTGTGGGGAGCTTAAATAAGCCTGCGGGATTTCATTACTCGAATCAACTTTCTTTTGACTGCTATATTCATCTATACGCGGCCACCAACTTGGACCGCCTTTCAGCGGTAGGGTATGGCGCTGCCGTGACCTAAACGCGCTGTGGAATAGCATGTTCCGATTACTGTGACCTTTGGCAATGTTTGCTCCAGGCCGGACTTGATCTCCGTACTTAGGAGATTATCTAGCCTAACACACCAATCCCTTTAGGAATATTACTCGAATTAACTTTTTTTGACTATCATATCCATCGATCATGGGCAGGAAAAAATAAGTTTTCGCCTTTTAGCGGTACGGTATAATGGCGCTGCCGTGGCCGAAACGTGGTGTAGCAAGGCATGCTCCGGTTATAGTGACCTTCGGCGAGCCGTGCTCGCACAGCCCCAGTACCTATTCGAAGCGTATGGTGTCTTCCTCTTCATCTGTCAGCCAAGCGTGAGGAAAATCTGTAAACATTAAAGAGAGCCTGCAATTAAACAGTATATTAGGGAATATGATCTTAATTCGGAGACATTCCGAGCCAACTTACCTGAAGTTTGGCGGATGGCTGAGAGAAGCTAAGGTCTTTAACATTCACGTGAGAGATTAGGCGTCGGGAGTCATACGAGCGGCTTTTAACACTATGACGCCAAACATTGATTAATCAATAAGGCGACAACCCGACATCACGACATATTAACCCGACATCACATTTTTCACCTGTGGTGTCGGGTTGTCAATGTTGAATTGGACCTCACAGAGGTGGTCGATATATTTAAAGCAAACAAGGTTAGCCATAATAGTAGAAATTTCATCAGCTTAAGATTTGAGATGTTCTCATTGTATGAATTTATTTTATGGTAGGCCTACCTGTACAACAAATATTATTTCACAGAATTAATGCAATACAATTGAGCTTAAGGTTCGCATTACCGGTACCATGCTATATTTATTTCGCTATTTATTCACTCTCACATGTTTTGCTTTTTCAATAAAGGCTGCTCTAAAAGTTCACCCAAAAACAAAGCACCTGACATTGAGAAAAAGAAGCAGGGGTTGTTGTTTTGGGTGAAGGGGGAAAAGCAGCATGACGTTATTTTTTCGATTAGATCTAATATTTGTAATATTAAGCCTAGGCCTACTCGTACACCGTGTCACTATTGTGCCGTTTTGGGATAGGACATTTATATTTCCCACTCCACAGGCCAAGACTATGTATATGCTTCCTTCTTGATTTTATTTTATGAATAAGCCAATACAATTTCATTTTTGTACAATTTGTGATTTTTGATAAGACCTAGAGCTGCCAATCATAGGTCTCTAGGCCTACACTGACACCGAGACAGATAATAAGAACTAAATAATAGTAAATATTGTAAATATATTTTTTTTCAAAAGGGTTGAACATTAGATCGAAGACCTTTCCTACATTTCGCCCCTTTCAACAATAAAAATGTAATATTATATACATTAATAGGAAAAGGAGAACGATGAACTTTCTCGGCCAACACAGGGATCGAACACGGGATCTCCATTTTAGCGAGCCTATGTCTTACCCACTGAGATATACATTACATACGTTTAAAATGTTCTGTATAACCAACATGGGAAAAACCAGGTTGAAAAGAACTTTCTTGGTATTTGCAGGGAACAAACACAAGATTTGGTTAATGGGAAATGAAATGAAACGGGATTATAACGTTCACCTGTTCTGCTTCGACTGGGCTTATGAAGACATGCCTTGCCATTTAGTGTGCTATGACCCAAGGGTGAAATTTTCCTGGACAGCGGCGCTGCGGCCTACTCTTATATCCAATTACATGCATGCCAATGTGTACACATGACCTCGGTTTTTCGTCCAATCCGAACGACTAGACAGCTGTCCTTGTCAGTCCCTCGGAAACCACGCCGGAAAATTCCATTGAACTGTCTAATCCAACGCAGGGATCGAACACGTTACCTTCAGGATAGCGAGCTAGCGTCTTAGCCACCGTGGCTCCCCAGCAATTATATATACGCTACCTTCAGGTTAGAGAGCCAGCGTGTTACTCAATTAGCCACCATGGCTTCCATCCGGTTAATGAACAAGTATTAAAGCTCACTGAGTCACTGTTGCTCCACACTTCTGTAGAAATGTCAAGGCCACTTCCAAATATATATATTTACTTTAAGGGGTATGTTTGTGTAAATTGTTGACATTTCTTTTATCTTTCAGAATAATAATAAAATGAAATCTAAGTCCAGCAGACGGATGTATAATGAATGAAAAATGGCAAGTTCTATCAATGAGATATTTTCCCAAAGTTCGTGCTTCTAAAGGTGGTGGCTCAAAAACTTTAGATATTGGTAAAGATTGTACACTGAAAGAATTAGAGAAATAAATTTTGGATGTTTTTTTTCCTTCGGGGGTGTGTTATAGTCAAAATAAATACCTAAAAGACGCCAAAAGGTATTATTTGGCGAAATTTACAGGGGAGAAACTTGACGATATCTTAAAAAATGGAAATGAATTTACCATCCAAAATATTTTCCGGGGGTGTTCCACATACCCAGTAAGAATATACTTGCACACAGTATTTAATCAACGGTTTTCACCAGTAGTACAGCCTTAAACATTGGAAGATGAAACATAAAATCATGTAGCAACGCAGGGAAACAGCGTATTATCACTAAATGAAGCTTAGGGTGTTGGCTATATACCAATAGCAAGTGGGATATGTTACGCCTAAATCCAAGGTAGCCAGGGATGCTGATATGATGCATGACCCTTGCTTTAATTCGGAACACTTAAAAACTAAACTGCCCCCGCCCCGAAATAATGTAAATTAACTTTTTTATTATTTATTGCTTAATTCTGAGTGAGTACACTATAGTTAAGTTTTTTTTAAAACTAGCAGGTAGGAAAATCAATAAACTAACCCCATTGAGGGGGCAATTAAGTTTACTGAAATTCTGAAAGTAGCACAAAATGTCATTTTGGAGGCCAAATTCCACATTGCTTGAAATCTAAACACTTTATGCAGTCAAAAGTACATTTTACATCAATAATAAACGCCGTGGATAACTGGGCACCAACGGGATGGGGGCTGTCACGTGGTTTAACTGATCGGAATCTTACAGTTCTTGTTTAGTCCCTGGCGGTAACTATCGATGTAATACTATAGGGTTTATTTTAGCTATAAGAAAGGTGTTCTGTTTAATATAGAAATTCTTTACCTACATGATGTGTGACGACAACTAGGGTAATGAAGTAGCTTGCATTATGCTACTACTATCTTAGACTAGCTCACCGACAGTTATGTTAGTGTCCATTGCTGGAAGTAGGGCACCATAGTCCAGTCATCTCGTGCATGGATTATTACAATTAACTAGAATAGTGTTGACGTAGAACGGTGCCTATACGAAACACTTACCCAAAAATGGTAATTGTCCCGCCCTAATAGATGACGCATTGTGTTTTATATATAGGAGAGAGCTGGTTTGATTTACCTTCAGATATCATAATGAGACCGTAGGGAAGACATTATTCGGATCTCAAGGGGAACACACCCAACAGCCGCCTCGGCTGAGAGGCTGGGATAGAGACAATGTAGTATTTAACCCGTTAGGTCTGAGTTGTAAAGGATGCTAAACTCAGACCGTAGATATTTTAATAACGGCTAAAGTTTCTATAATAGATGTTGTAGTTTTCCTGGATTTAACTTTGTAGTTTGCTGTATTTGGTTAATTATATAAACTTAGTAAAAACATAAACGATGTTCCAGAGTCAGTTAATTGATGATTGAAATAATTGATCCCACAACGTGAAGTCGAAGAAATTCTCAGACGAAAGATAGTCACATCTACCCCGTAGTGTCACATCGGGACAACATTTGATTGGTAGGCATTGACACGGACAACGGTTTGTTTCACATGATGTGCATTCCCATGGCATTGGAAAGTCATCCGGTAATATTCTGATTCTCAGAGTTGGGATCCAAATGAGGCTGGCCAAGACAGTGTTACTGAAGGTATATATGTTCCGTAGAATGCATCCAGAATATGACTTTTGACGGCACAGCTAGTAGGGGCATGTCTATGGTCGTCGTGTTGCAGTGATGATAAAGGTGGTGCCTAAGTTCATCCATGGGTTTCCACGTTGTCTCGGGTTTATATACATTCACAATTCTAACGTAATGTCATTTGGGTCCTTGTCGAATCACTGACAAATTACCTTCAAACCAACGGCTTTTGTTAATATGCAATTATTTCCCCCCTTGCTTGTTTTAAAAACTTAACTATTTTGTACTCATTCAGCATTAATCAATAAATAATAATAATAATTTAATTTACATTATTATGGTGGTCATTTTAGTTTTTAAGTGCCCAGATGATAGAGGTGGTGCCTAAGTTCATCGATGGGTTCCACGTTGTCTCGGGTTTATATACATTCATCAATTCTAACGTAATGTCATTTGGGTCCTTGTCGAATCACTGACAAATTACCTTCAAACCAACGGCTTTTGTTAATATGCAATTATTTCCCCCCTTGCTTGTTTTAAAAACTTAACTATATTGTACTCATTCAGCATTAATCAATAAATAATAATAATAATTTAATTTACATTATTATGGTGGTTATTTTAGTTTTTAAGTGCCCAGATTTAAAGCAAGGGTTATATTACATTATATGCGACCGTGGATTTTGACAAACAATATACCACTTACTATTGGCATGTATCTGACACCATAAGCGTCTTTGGTAACACGCTATTATAGGCTATTTCCCTGCGACTCTACTATATGATTTTATGTTTCACCTTGATCTGTTTTATCGGTGGTTTGAGCCGGGGCTATTTCCACATAACCATGTAAAAAGTATTTATTGCCGGGTTTGAGAAGGTGCACCCTCGATAAAATGGTGCCCCAGGTGGTCCTATTTCAGACTCTGGTGAGAAAGTTATAGGCCCTTTTATCCACGCAAACACCCCTTGACTCCTGTCTATGTTATTTCCGTGACGTGACAAAGTTGCTGTATACAGATTATATAACCTATAAAAGAATGTCAATGTCAACATTTAAAATACATCTGAGTGAAAGGCAACTTTTTGAGGAGAAGGATATAAAGTTTTACTCATATTATTTAGTTTTTGGCTTAAAGAGTGCGACACCAAAACAGCACATAGATTCTTAAATTAGTTAAAGTATCTCACCAGTAATCATAAATTTTTATTTTGAGAGTGAATTTTAGAACCCAAAATACATTGTACATAAATATTAAATCTTTTATGCACAATTATATTAAGGAAATTATAATTGTTCCGTGAACAATTGTAGTACCATGAGTTTTCTGTCAAACGCGGAGAGCGGGCGTCGAAAAACCTACGCATGACCCATGCATCTTTTCTTACTACATATCTTAGTAGCCTTGTGATCGTCTAGTATTTTCACCTGTTGCCTTTAGTTGTCTTTGCTTCCCTTTCATGTTGGGTATTTTTTTACTGTTTACTTAAAGACGTGTGTCTTCTCAGTAGTTATAACAATGCAACAGTTCTTTTTTACATTTTATCATATTATAGCCAGATACAAGCATAGTGTAGATTATGATAATAAAGTCATTCTCAAACACTAGCCAGGCAGCGGCAATACTATATAACGGAAAACAACCGGAAAACACCATTTTATACTGAATACCGGACTTCACCGGAAAAACACTAGATACCGGAAAACACCCTAAATACTGGAAAACACCCTAAATAAGTAACCCGGAGCCTGGTCCTCTGTGTGCGGTTTTGGACCAAGTGAGCAGCGATGAAGGAAGGTCATGGTCATTACGATATTCGTTTTACAAATAGCGCCCCACCCCCCAAAAAAATTTCCGATATTTTTTTCTCCCAAATTTTTTGGACGAAAAAAAATTTCTTTCACAAAAAAAAAAATCGAATTTTTCCGAAAAATTGGTTTTACAAAAAAAACATTCCGTAGAAAATAATTTTACAGAGAAAAATACTGGAAAAAAAATTGTGAATTTTTTTTTGAGAGAAATTTGGGAGAAGAAATTGTTAAAAAAAATCTGAAAAGAAATTTTTCTTTGACCGTGGGCGATCGCTCGCTTGTATGTTAATGATCTTATTTCATCAGCGCTCACCTGGTCAAAAACCACACACGAGGACCAAACTCCGGGTTACTAAATAGCTACCGGAAAACTTAGAAGAGTAAACTGTGCCCGAGATTTTTTTAGAGAGCGCGCCGCTCCGGAAGGGATCATCGTCAGGGTGGGACGGGGGTGGAATTGTCCTGTCACGTGACGAACATAGATCTTCCGTTCCTCAACCCATATTATTTCCACAGTCATTGTCATTAATCACAAATTACGGGATGATATACGAAAATGCAGGGTTACTTTGAAATAGTGCAAATGATACTTTTCCATCCACAATCTTCAGATCAAAGAATGCAAGTTCTTACACAGTGCATCATAATTTGTGCAACAGAAGACATCTCGAATATCGATTGTCTGAAAAAACATTTTCTCGGGGACATTTTTTTCCGAATACGCATTCGGTGTAAGTCTTCAGCCACCAGGAAGTGGTTAACATAGTAATGTTTTATTACGATAGTAGCACATAAAACAAATTCGTTGCCTGAGGTTCTCGGGGGGGGGGGGGGGGAAGTAGCCTCATCGGCTAGAGTCCTCTATTTCACAAACAAAAACAACAATTGCTTCCTTTCAAATTTATCGATCAACCCTTTTCACAGACGTCCAGCTTACCACTTCCCGTCAATGCAGTAAGATAGAATATGTAGTTTTCTCATGGACAATTGGGCGAAAGTTGGGGTTTTCTCAAGGAAAACTGGTCAACAAGTTGGGGGAAAAAACCTCGAAAAGTAATCCAGAAAAAAATCCTGTGTGCGGCCCTCGGAATATGATGGAATATGTTGAATATTATTATAGTTCAAGTGATTATATTTGACCCCGGAATGAACGTAAGCTCAGAAACATGTAGATTTTTAGCACTTCCAACGAGATGGATAGCTCTTGGAAAGGATAGACACTTTTCAGATTACAGCCTGTCCGAGAATTGCGTGGCATCCATTTCGTTTGGTGATTAGGACACATAGTGGTTAAACCTGGAACTTCAACTCGAACTATTCAGAGATTTATTAACTCGCTTTTGATGATACTTGCTGTTTTATGATGCGATTTTTGTTACCTAGGGAGGAGTTGGCCTAGTCGTGCCTTCCACTAATTCGTACCACCCTGATGCCAGCGTTACTGGTAAGAATCAGGAGACCGGCGCAACCGGCATATAATGGGGCCCTCCGAGGGCAGTGTTTAATCTACTGAAATACTAAAACACTTAAATCTACTTAAATTTACTGAAAACTAAAATTAAAATACAAAATAAAATATGGTCAATGATGGAGGTAGACTGATTGCGTCTTTTAAAACATTCAAAACATAATAGGCATCAACAAAATTTTGGAGAAAAAAAATCGGAATTTTTTTATTTTATTTTTTTGGGGGGGGGGGGGGCTATTTGTAAAACGAACATCGTAATGACCTTGACCTTCCTTCATCGGCGCTCACTTGGTCCAAAACCGCACACAGAGGACCTGGTTTCCTATTTAGGGTGTTTTCCGGTATTTAGGATGTTTTCCGGTATTTAGTGGTTTTCCGGTATTCAGTATAAAATGGTGTTTTCCGGTATATAGTATGGCCCTCCAGGCAGTCAGACTCGCTGGGCATGTCTTCTGATGGAATCTGTCTATTGTCTGACAATCACCCACCAATATAATAGTTTTGTAGCTTTGGGTTTTGGACCTTCAATTATCTAAAAGGTCAAATATGATGAAAATAATTACAGAGATTGGTCAAACTAAACCAAATGAAGCAATAGGTAAATTTCCAGTCACATGTTTTTTGACACAATCTAGCCTTGAACTTAGACCTCTTTCCTGTTATTCTCAAACTATTTCATAAACAATTAATTTGCGTTTTAAATAAACTCATACCATAGCTAATATACCGACAATAATTTGTAAAGATATAAATATTGTTTAAACCATCTCATATCTCTGTTCCTTGTCTATAAATTTAAAAACAATGTCGCAACGACGATATTGTTTAAACCATCTCATATCTCTGTTCCTTGTCTATAAATTTAAAAACAATGTCGCAACGACGATATTACTTCACAATTTTATGTTTTTTTATCACTTTTTAAAAACACGCAAGCTGCTTAATTCACGGTATACTATTTAATAATAAAGATAGAACCCCACCCATTGCTAGAAGTGCAAATATAGGTTTTTTTTCATTCACCATATTTCAGGTAAAAAGTCCAGAGGATACAGTTATGAAACAAGTAAGTAAGTGGGATTGGTGAATTTATTTTTAAATTTGTTTTTGTCTTATGTCCCTATTACCAGACCATATTGGAAAAAATCACCCTTTTGAAATGTTCACTTATGTTCACTTATAAAATTTGAACATTTGTAATTAAATATTTATTTGATGTATTAGTAGGCCTAATAATTCTGTTGTTTCCAGAGTATGGCCTCTTCCGAACCACACTATGAAAATGATGTGAATCTGCAACCAGTAAGTTTACTGTTTCTCATGTTGAATGACCAAATTTCTGTGCCATTGCATTAAACTGTAAGAATGAGTATTATACTTTTTTTATACGCCAACATTTTCATGTGGACGTATATTGTCGTCGCCCAAGTCCGTCCGTCCGTCACTCTACAGGTCACAATTTTTATCCGATTTTGACGAAACTTGAAATATAGGTCAATCTCCCAAATAGTGGCATGTATCGGACCATAACTTCATGGATTATAGTCCCTGATTGTACGAAAAGTCACGTTTTAAGGTTGTGGACACTCTTGAGGTCACAATTTTTATCCGATTTTGTTGAAACTTGAAATTTAAGTTTATAACCCAAAGATCTCGGTTCCTTTCGATATTCGCGCATATCAGACCATAACTTCCTGAATTATGGCCCCTGATTGTACGAAAAATCGCGTTTTAGCTTGTGGACCCTATAGAGGTCATAATTTTTATCCGATTTAAAAAAACATATTATTATATCACCGTGACACCCTAAGGATGGCTGAGTTCAAATTTCGTGAAAATCGGCCCAAAAATGACAGACAAAATGGCCGCCGTTCGTTCTCAAATAGCGTAAAAATATGGTATATCAAGGTTGTGGACCCTATAGAGGTCACAATTTTTATCCGATTTTGTTGAAACTTGAAATGTAAGTTTATAGCCCAAAGTTCTCGGTTCCTTTCGATATTCGCGCATATCGGACCGTAACTTCCTGAATTATGGCCCCTGATTGTACGAAAAATCGCGTTTTTAGCTTGTGGACTCTATTGACAGACAAAATGGCCGCCGTTCGTTCTCAAATAGCGTAAAAATATGGTATATCAAGGTTGTGGACCCAATAGAGGTCCCAATTTTTATCCGATTTTGTTGAAACTTGAAATACATATTTATAGCCCAAAGATCTTGGTTTCTTTTCGATATTCGCACATATTGGATCATCACTTTCCTGAATTATGGCTCTTGATTGTACGAAAAGTCGCGTTTTTAGGATGTGATCCCTCTAGATGTCACAATTTTTATCCGATTTTAAAAAACGTTTGAATATATCACTGTTAAACCCTTATCCTTATGATGGTTGAGTCCGAATTTCGTACAAATCGGACCAAAACTGCCGGACAAAATGGCTGCCCCTTGTACGCAAATAATGTAAATATATGATATATCAAGGTTTTGGACCCTCTAGAGAGTGGACACAATTTTGATTCGATTTTGATGTAACTTGAAATACATGTTTATAACCCAAAGATCTTGGTTCCTCTCAATATTCATGCATATATAGGATTGTAACTTCCTGAATTATGGCCCTTGATTGTACGAAAAAATCACTTCTTTTTTTGAGCTTGTTCTCTGTCCATCTCTTGCAAAATGTGGGCGTATCTTGCATGGCAACGGCTTGTTATTTCATATTTTCAGGTTCGCTCTAAAGATACAGACATGCTTACAATAAGCATTCATTTGTTTTTAGTTGGTTTTTGTTTTGTTAATATTCTTCTACAGATTATCCGATTTTAAAAAAAAACAACGTTTAAATATATCACCTTTACACCATTAAGGCAGTTGAGTTCGCATTTCGTGAATATTAGGCGGAAACTTTCCAACAAAACGGCCGCTCCCCGTTCGCAAAAAGTGTAAAATCATGTAGTATGAAGCTTGTGGATTCTCTAGAAACTTAAAATGTATTTTTATATCCCAAAGATCTGGGATTATGGCCTCATATTGTACGAAAAATCGCTTTTCTGTTTAGCTTGTTATCTGTCCATCTCTTGAAAACTTTGGGCATATCTTGCATGGCAACCGCTTGTTTAGGGTTTTTTTTTCTCTCCAATTTTCAGCCAGGATGAAACCTGCGAGTATAGCTAGGGATTCTAGTTCATTTTTAGCTTACCATAGATACATGTAAATAGGTAATATTTCAAAAGAAGAAGTGTTCATGTATTTGTACATTGTGGTACCGGTATTAGTTCACTTTAATTACCTTGTTAGATGTAAAGTTCATAATGTAAATGTTTTTGGTTTGGAATGTATAGCAAGTTAATATTCTGTGTTAAAGTCATACTATAATCATATCCAACTTGTGTGTCTTAACAATTTTAAAGCTGGAACCACGGTGACTAAGTGATTAAGATGCTGGCTCGCTAGTCTGGAGGTCGGGTGTTTGATCCCTGCATTGGCCGAGAAAGTCAATTGGTATTTTCCGGCGTGGTTTCCCCTTTGTCAGTGGTGCAGGAAGGATGGCCTGACAAGGATCGTAGTCTAGTCGTTCGAATGGGACGCAAAAAAGATGCCCCGTGTATAAATTGGCGTAAGAGATCCCTTGGCAGTTGGAATTCGATATAAGAGTAGGCCATGGTGCCGCTGACCGGGCAAAATTTCCCTCATAGCACACTGTATGGCGTATGCCCGTCTCCATTAGCCCAGCCGGAGCAGAACAATATGACGTTAAACCCCATTTCATTTCATTTTCCTTTAAAGCTGTACTACATAAAATTAACTTGGCCTTTGAGCTTGCTCCAAACTCATCTAAAGGAAGAAGTCGCAATATAACAGACACGTAGTACAATTTGAAATTTATTGACAAGCAAAATAAATAAATTTTCACCTGCAACTATGTACGGAATTTGTGTAAACATTCCTGCAGTCTGTTTCATGATAAATAGAACTTTGTCAATAAAAAAAACATGCTTTTTAAGGGTCCAATGTGTTTTTCAGATATTGAAACAAATTGGGGAGGTTTTCCCATCCTCAGACATAAAGTCTCTGCATAGTTGTTGGAAGTCCATTTGGCATCCACTGCTTAAGGGTTTTGTAGTAAATTATTCGGTTATTCTGTCAATGTCCTCCTGATTCACCATACACTTGTAATCAACAGTATCTTTAATAATATAAATTAAATGACAATATTTTTTTAAATAAAGATATGTAGCCAGGCAAAGAAACATACGTCCCAGTGGCCAAATCGTCCGTACAATCGACAAGGGTAGTCGCATATTTATTCTTTTGTAGGTAATGGAAACTTTTGCAAGAAACTGAAATCAATTTCATACAGACTGGATAACTTTTGTCGACAAATATCAAATAATAAGTGTAGAATGTTGACAAGAAATTGCGGACGGGTGGAGGCTATGGCAATATACGACCACATTATCATGTCGGCATATAAAAAAGGTGTATCACTAATCAAATTTCAATCACTCATCATAAATCTCGGGGGGCAAAATACAAAATGTTCGGTTTTCCAGTTGGACAAACAGAATTTTTATTTTTTCTAACATTGTGATCATTCCAATCTTTTCTTATGTTAGTTAACTCATTTTGAATTATTTCCGTAAAAGAAAATCGCAAACATTCTCTGAAATGAAAAAGACAGTAGTTTTACAGTAGAACATATAGTCCATGTAAAATACATTATTATTTATCTGAACAGCAAGAAAAAAATATCAAAATAATCAGACAGAATTTTATTAACTATTTTTCGTGTTAAATGTTGATGGATGGTAAACGATTAACTAAGCCATTTGGTGCTTATTCTGAAAGTTTTACCACAATCGGTCTGTAAACATAGGTTATGTGCAATTTGTTTTAAAAAAAACCCGGAAATTTTGCCCTGCTGAAATGTTTTTGCTATATAAGATAGCGACTCTGACAGATTTTAATAATTCTTTTTTTCTTTAAGATTCTTAGGGTCGCCTGTCCAACCTCGTGGGTTTTCTCCGGGTCCTCCGGTTTCCCTCCACCAACACTTCTAAAGGCCCCTACGCGCATGCGAAGTGTTAAAATACAATTTAACCATATGTTAGTACCGAAATGACCTAGTTTGTGTCGAGTGGACGTTAAACCCCACCCTCCCGCGTATTTATGTTTCTTCATTCATACAATTCTTCAAAATACTACTTGTTGCAATTGAACCACAACTTTCAATTTTGCCCGTCCTTTTCTTTCCGTTGCTGATGTAATGGTCCAGGGCTATACATACATTTATTTTGTACTTTGTTCTATACTATTTAGGCCTATAAAAGTATAAATCCATTTAATTGTGGATAATATTGTATTCAAGATTTAGACCTAATAGACCCACTGGTCAACTAAGAGCAAATCCGGGGCGTTTGCTGAACACTATGAAAATGTGTAGGTCTACGACTCGTCGAGGAGTCGCGGTGGTTCACTGAATATGGCGCTGGCTCGCAAACTAGGCGGTCTCGGTTTCGTTCCCGTTGTTGGCCGAGAAAGTTCCTCGGGATTTTAATGGTTTGTCCTTGTCCGTGGTGCAGGATAGGGTAGCTGAAGAGTTGAGCCACTCTCCTACTATTCTAGGCTAGAAATAGCAGAAAACCACAGAGATTAAAGTAGCTAAGTCCGTAACTCAATATCATCCAAAATCTTCGACATTGAAAACACGAATTTTTTTGCAATTTAAATCAGCATTGGTGTTGTGATCTTACCTGGAAAAGATTGGCTTCTGATATCCAATATTTAAGACAAAATAAGCACTTTACCATTGGTACACGAATCGTGTATTATAGTGCATTTCAGCGCCATTTGTAACAAGGTGCTCAAAGAATGAGGCTAGACATATTCCACAAGTCATGTCAAACGGTGATATCATATTCTTATTTGGAGAGCATGCGCAATAAATATTATCGGTGTTGACTGGAATAACCAGACGCTAGAAACTGACTTGCTTTCGGGACTTATAGCGTATTTCGCCGAACATAACTGATGACAATTCACAGTAAAACGGACACGATTGAATGTAAAACAGTTTATATAAATTCATATTACATTGGGGATCACGTGGCTAAGTGGGTAAGACGCTAGCTCGCTAGCCTGGAGGTCGGGTGTTCGATCCCTGCATTGGCCGAGAAAGTTCATCCAGATTTTCCGGCGTGGTTCTCCCTTGTCAGTGATGCAGGACGGAGGGGTTGACAAGGAAAGCTGTCTAGTCGTTCGGATGGGACGAAAAACCGAGGTCCCTTGTACACATTGGCGTGCACGTAAAAGATCCCTTGGCAGTTGGAATTCGATATAAGAGTAGGCCGTAGTGCCGCTGTCCGCGCAAAATTTCCCTCATAGCACACTGTTTGGCGTATGCCCGTCTTCATTAGCCCAGGTTAGGAGCAGAAAAGTAGGACGTTAAACTCCATTTCATTTCATTTCATTTCATATTACATTATTATATGTGTTGCGACACATTTGTGCCAATTTCTAGGTCCAAAATATTAGCGATTTAGCTCCTTTAAATTATCTGGATCTCTTTATTTTTATTGTAAATAATAAATAAATAAAACATAAGGCACTTTTAAAGAAAAGGTATGTACGGTTTCTTTGAGACGTATTTCTAATGATATTGTATTTATAAATTCAGTCTTGTCCATTCATATTAAGTTAGAAGAAAACCTCAGTGATTAAATTATTTTGAAATCTAATTTTGGTCGAAAAACTGTAAATAATAATTATTTTATCAGCGTAGATTTATTAACGCAGATAAGCGAACATTTAATGAATAAAGGGAATAGAAGAGATGGCTTTAAATTATTATCAGCACATAACAATTCTTTGTTTCGTTGTGAATTTTCCGGTAGTTCTAATTTTTACAGGAGAATATAAAATACGCGGGAAAGAAAGGAATCCCGTTCACCAAGTTGCACTATCCCTGTTTTTTTGGCGTTCGCCGTTTTTGGGAGTATCGCAGACACCGGTGCAATGATTACTAGCAATACGTAAACGCCACACTCTCCAAAAACGCGTCAGACAACATAATATTACCAATCGGCAATAGAAAGGTGGCAATCAGCTACAGGTTTGAATAAATACTAGTAATAGTCCGATCTTTAATGTAAATCAGTCAGCTTTTCGGGTAGAAATTGTGGAACAAGCTTTATGTTGGAGGTTTTGATGTTTGATGACAAAAAACCCCAATGTAGTCTTCGTAGTATTGGACGCCATTATTTGAAAGGAGAGCCATTTTGTGGTAATATTTCAATTTATATTTTGTTTTCAACTTATTTATAATGTTATCGACATATCAACTGTGATTTGGCATGAAGATATTTTCAATATGGCGGCCATTTTTGGTGGGAAAATGGTACGATGTGTTGCTTTTGATAAAGTAGTAGTGTTTGGTGTCAATATATATTTTTGTGGACACAGATTCCATTTGTACCGGATACAACTGTGTAAAATGATCACATGTTCACAAACTTACATATTTCCAATATGGCGGCCATTTTTGGTGGGCAAATGGGACGATGTGCAGATTTTGCTTAAGTAGTAGTGTTTGTTGTCAATAATATTATGTTTACGGGGGCGCAGATTCGATTTCTGACATTTACAACCTTGTAAAATGATCACATGTTCATGTATTTAGCATATTTCGGAGGATGTGCTGATATTGATTAAGTAGTCGTCCTTTGTGTCAATATGTTTTCTATGGAAGACCAAACAGCTCTTTAATCAGTGTTCTTAATACTTAGTTCTTAATTCATAGTCCTTAAATCTTATTTCTTTATTTGTTGTCGTATTTCAACATTTGTACACAAAAATTAACATTTGTATCTTAAAATTATTATTTGTTTTACAAATTAGACATTTGTCATATCAGATTTGTAAATATTTGTTTAATTTAAACTTTATATTAATATAAAGACAAAACATTTATTTCAGTAAATCAAAAAAAAAAAAAAAAAAAAATCTACATTTAAATTTACATTTCATCATAGGCATACAACGAAAAACAAATCTCGAACAACAAATTTCTAAATACAAATCTCCAAATACAAATCTTGCAAAACATTTTTCCAAAAATATTTCTTCAATAACATTTCTCCAAAAACATTTTTCGAAATTCATCGAACCGGTTTATTATGACGACATGAGCGGAAATCAACCTGGCATACAACAAGTCACAATACAATAAAGGAGAATCGAGCAAGCATATATACAATAAGAGAGAGAGAGAGAGAATGGGGTTTAACGTCCACTCGACACAAACTAGGTCATTTCGGGACTAACATATGGTTTAATTTTATTTCAATAATTCGCTTGCGCGTAGGGGTCTTTAGCAGTTGGAGGAAACCGGAGGACCCGGAGAAAACCCACGAGGTTGGACAGGCGACCCTACTCCTTGCCACGCTAACCATTCAGCCATCCAACCCCCCATATACAATAAGAAAAATCGCTCGATGACCGCGACTCTAGTGAAACCTAGTGCGTAGTATGGCTAATCGGACCGGGCCTTCGAGAAAGAATGGCGACATATTTCTTTTCTCAAATGAAATCCTTCTAAATCATCTGTTTTTCGTTGTATTTCTCTGCTGAAATGTAAATGTAGGCTAATTTTGGATTTTCTAGAATAAATTTTATCTTTATATTAAAAGGCAATTACATTTTACAAATCGGATATGACAAATGTCTGATTTGTAAAACAAATATCTGATTTGTAAAACAAATATTGATTTTAAGATACAAATGTTAATTTTACTGTACAAATCTTCTTTAAGTGGCATTTAGTAATTGAACAGTAACACACACCAACACTATTTATGGATTAACAATCACTGGTTTATTAACATGCAACGTTTCGACGATGATACTCTCGTCTTTATCAAGCAATCGTCGAAACGTTGCTTGTTAATAAACCAGTGATTGTTAATCCATAAATAGTGTTAGTGTGTTACTGTACAAATGTCGAAATACGACAAAAAAATAAGAAATGAGAAATAAGGACTATGACTTAAGAAATAAGGACTAAGAACACTAAATAAAGAGCCCAAATTCAATTTCTGCAATATAAAATTACGTAAAATGATCGTATGTTCACAACTTTAGCATATGTCCAAGATGGCGGAAAGTTTTCTAGACACATTATTATCTTTTATTTACTTGTGGTTATTTACAGGTTTCTGAGTTCAATTCTGCTACGTAGGCTATTAGCACATACCGGAAAGCCGGTACAGTGTCTTACCTATGTGGTATATTATCGACCGATGAAAATTCCTCATCCGAGATTACCTCTGAACTGATATCGATTTTCCTGGGAAAGAAACCCTATTCACTCGGTCTCCTGGCCTGAACCCAAAGATAGCGTAACGGCAGCGTCGGGCTTGTGCCAATAAGCGTAGCAAGAAATTGACAACCGCCCATCGTGCTCCTGCCACGACCACACCCAGTGCTTACTACTCTGAGTGCGCTCCAGTCAAGATGTTACTACGCTTATGGCCAAGCTCTGACTGCGCACACCGTGTTCCCACAATTCTCTAGCAGTTAGCACTCGGACCGGAATACGTTCTCACCACCCTGCCGTGACGTGCCTACAAGGCGTAAGCCGCTCTCCCGCCACGCGTATAGAGACTGTGTCATGCTCACCCTGTCCTCATCCACTTTCAAAGCAAAGATATTTCGTTTTTGGGTGCTAGACTAGAGCTGGTGGGCGGGGCTCCGTACTTTCCCTATGTATACAAAAAGGTCGTAACAGCGTAGCAAGCATGTGGCTAGGAGGTTCGTCCCAGCCTGGCGGCAACGTGGTTGAAGGTGGTGGGGACGTGGCTGTAAATGAAATACTTGCTAAGAAACCCTCGTGGCATAGATTATGTTATCAGTTGACTTCCAAGCTGAATGTGGAACGAGCATGTGGAAACATAACGTATGTTACCACTTACACAACTGGGGTCAGTTGATAATATAATCTATGCCACGAAGGTTTCTCATAGCAAGTATTATTATTTGTCATGTAGAGGTATCTAGAGTCAATGTCGGTTGTCGATATATAATCCATATTTGGGCATAACCTACCAATTAGGTAATTAGTAACTCAATGCCAGGCGAAATAGATACACATTGTTGTAGCATGATGTAACGTTTTCAGCAGTACCGCTCTGGTTAGAGCTAGCTGAGACTGGAGAGCTGCAACAGTATCCACGCCAGTCATATCTATGCGATTAGTGGCCAAAACAGGGAAAGTGTTACAAGTCGCATTTGATAATCTTGTTGTTTGATGACTTTGACTTTCCGATTGTTAACTTTCCATTTATTAGTAGTAACATTCCAATATCACCAGCTTATGGAGTGTTTGTGTCTCAGCTAATTCGTTACGCGAGAGCTGGTTCCTTTTATTCTGATTTTTTAAGTAGATCGAGGCATTTGTCATCTAAGCTTCAACTACAAGGATACTTGCGCACTAAACTTATTAAAACCTTTAAAAAGTTTTATGGTCGTCATATTGATTTGATTGGTAAATATAACGTGTCTCTCCCGGCTATTATTCTAGATATATTTAATTGACACGTATACTATTACTATCTCCCTGATAATGTCTACTACATTGTTAACACAGTTCATCGCGTGCATTTTGCATACCGATAGTTCATAGGCCAATCACGCTATTTTACCGACATTTCGCCTAATAGTTTGGATGCAGCTATGGCGGGTGTGGCGCCAGGCAGGGTAAGCTTACTCTTCCGGACACCTGTTACCACTGTTTGTCGTGTATTTTGTACACGGTGAGCAGTCCATTTGCTAATTACACTATTTTGCCTGATTACACTATTTTGCCTATACCGTTTGTTTTGGGAACACAACCTGTGTAGGCTGTCATTGATAGTCCATTGGCCAATTACGCTATTTTACCGAGATTTCGCCTAATAGTTTGGATGCAGCTATGGCGGGTGTGGCGCCAGGCAGGGTAAGCTTACTCTTCCGGACACCTGTTACCACTGTTTGTCGTGTATTTTGTACACGGTGAGCAGTCCATTTGCTAATTACACTATTTTGCCTGATTACACTATTTTGCCTATACCGTTTGTTTTGGGAACACAACCTGTGTAGGCTGTCATTGATAGTCCATTGGCCAATTACGCTATTTTACCGAGATTTCGCCTAATAGTTTGGATGCAGCTATGGCGGGTGTGGCGCCAGGCAGGGTAAGCTTACTCTTCCGGACACCTGTTACCACTGTTTGTCGTGTATTTTGTACACGAGGAGCAGTCCAGTGGCTGATTACACTATTTTGCTTGAATACACTATTTTGCCTATAACGTTTTTTAGGACTTCGAATTCTATCTTATGGTTTGGATTGTTCGTACTTGGTTTTATTTTATTTTTATTCCATATACGACCAGCTATGTTACACTTTCCATCTGGTTACCGTGACCATAATGATCGATCACCCTGGAAGAAAACCCGTTACAAAAGGACCATGTATTAAGAACACTGAATAAAGAGCTCTCTTCCATACATTTGTATCGATACGATATAGTCTTTAATCATATCCTCAAAAATTACCAGAACTAAAGTTTCTTTAAACTGATGGTTCATTAGCCTGAATATTAATTAGTCTGTAGGTTCATTAGTTTGCATATTAATTAGGTTGATTAGTATGAATATTCCTTAGTCTAAAGGTTCATTAGTTTGTAGGTTCAATAGTTTCATTAGAAAAAAAAGGTTCATAAATCAAGAAATTAATCGTTAGTATGAATCTTCATAAAACATCAAAGGACAAACCTAACATAAAAAATACATATAAATTCTACTTACATTGATAAATATTGTACGACCCCCATGTTTAACCATCTAAATCATATAAATTTTATATCTTGGTATATAGACTAATTATACCAGGTGGTGGCAAACAAGTGTAGTCATAAACTCACATAATTTATATCATAGCGAAGATATTTTGTTTATTTGGAAAAGCCACGAGGGACAAATGAACAATCCCGATTTCACAGAATATGCACTGAAAATGTTGTGTCAACAAATACAAAGCCAATATCAGAATGTAATGAGAGTCGAATAAGCAAGATTGTCTGAAAGTTTAAAAAGAGTATGCAATGCTATATGATCAAAATACATACAATGTTATCCAGCCATTGACGGGAGCTGCGATGGTCCCGTGGTCGATCCCGGTGTTGGCCGAGAAAGTACATTGAAATTTTCCTATACGTGGATTCCCCTTGTCTGGTAAGGAAAGTGTTAAGTCGTTCGGATGGCACGAAAAACCAAAGAACCATTGACAGTTGGAAATCGATATAAGAGCTGGTCGTAGCGCCGCTGTCTCAGCAAATTTCCCCTCATATCAGTATCAGTATGTCCGTCTTTATTTGCCCAGTCGGTGCTGTAACGTAGGACGCTAAACCTCATTTCATTTCATTTAAAGTTTTTCATAGCAGACTGTATGGCTTCTGCCTGTCTCTTATGACCTCAACTCTACAATATGCATACGCGGTGAAATGCTGGAGCCATTCAAGGGAAATAACTCTGGAAATTGTAACGTCATAATCCTCTGAGTAAAAAAATAAATGTTATTTAAAATAAGCCGGTAAGTATTTCGCCATGATGTGCGGCGATTTTAATATTGTTGTGGCAAAAATGTCCCTTAAAATTAATTAACACATGTTCTGACGATCGGAGAGAGTCCAAAAACGTTTTTGTCATGTTTAATGTGACCACGTGTCCTGTTATAGACGAAAGGGAATAACACAAAACGGCGCAAAGATCTGGACAAAACGAACATAATGTTTAGTCAAGACGACCATAGATTGATTATAACAACCATAAAAAAACAACTATAGATTAAAATTATTTGTTATTTGATAAGAATCCGGTGATATATATTTATATAAATTTTGACCTGAGTGTTTGGTAGTTGACCATATCCAGTTTATATACTATTCAAAAAAAGTAGGGGATATTTGATTTTTAAGTGTTATTAAAGTCACCTAATGAAACTGACGAAGAAACAAATGACAAAATGAAATGAAGTTCACATTCATCGATTTATTCCAAATGATCGTTAGACTAAGTAAGGCACAGACTGACCATTATAAGGGTAAAATGATACCCGGGGTCAAACAGCAAAGTTACCACAGCATCACAACCAAGTCAGTTGTAGTCTCAACATTTATTAGAGACTTTTTAGGGGTTCGTTCCAGCCTAGCACTTCAATCGAAAGAACTAACAAACTCGGGTGTAGATAAAAATAAACATCTTTATTTGGATCAATTTATAATTGGGATACATCGCATTAAGGGGAGATAATTTGGGTGAGACGCCAACCCTTTGGATAAATTCCCAGGTATGGAAACAGGAATTAGGTAAATAAATACATTTGCCCTGTCAGGCCGGTGGATATGACGGGATTAAATCGGAGATTTGGTGACATAAGGAATTGGTAAGACTTGGCCTTGGGGGAATGGGTGAACCACAACTAGGCCTATCTTCGATCAAGCCAGTCAAGGTTAAACCAACCTATGAGTCTTTAAATAGGAGACCAGTTATGGATAAATTACCACAGCCAAAGCTAGGATATTAATTCCTTACCCATTTTTGGTGATCCATATCCAATTTAAAATAGCTGGATTGCTGCCAATTACGTAAGGAGTTTTCCGAGTGCACCGAGTGTCCACTGAGGATTTCCTTGTCGTCTGCTTCTATTTATAAGGGTATTCCGATGACGTCAGTTGTCGACCAATCAATGCGAGCGTAACTAACAATGACGACGTTATAGCCTTGACCGCGCCAAAGTGTCATGGCCGCCGGCTGTTTGATGTCGCTTGTTTCGCTAACTGATTTGTGTCAATTCATCGGCCTAACGGGAATGTTATGAATATAATTATGTGAAAAGGACAAGATGGATATCGGGCATTATATTGTGATACATGGTAATGTATGACATTGTTATATAAATGTGTTTCGGGCGTGAACTCTACAAGGGAGCTGGTCTCATTTTTTGACACTCTCAGTCGGAAACGACGTGCGAAAGACTGGAATCGCCTGGACCGTAACATTGCCCCCTTCCTCGGAGAAGTTCGTCCCGAACGCTAAAACGGTTATCCAACACACACTGACTCTGACGTGATTGACTTTGCCAATGTTATCTTCCATGTGATGACTGGAAATAAGGAAAGAACAACTCACTTCTGCAGTGGTAAACGTGGATATTATTGCCACAAGATTAATTTTTATTTTAATACAGGTGAGTGGCTCAATATAATATTATATTATAAACATTAATATTAATATACGGGGTAATAATATTGAGTAAAAATAGTATATACAATTTCATATATGTTAAAGTTTAACATCCTCACTTGAAAATTACATTTAAGTTAATTACAATTTTGAATTAGATATGTTTATATTATTATAATGATAACAAAATTCACAATGATAAGAGCATTAATATTATAATATGGAATTAACATAATTTTATAACAAGATTTTAATAACAGGTATAATACATTAATATTCGCTCATTTTCTCTTTAGTGACTTCTAGTAAGGCATCTAGTTCATAGAATTTCGCTTCCTGGATTATGGCAGTGAGTTTAAGACCTTGGATAGGTAACAAATGTTTAAAAGATATGGGGGAGTTTAAATTTCGAAGGTACTCTAAGATAATGGGGAAATGATCAGGGCTACGGTCTAAAAAATAATAACTATAATAGTTGTCTTGTTTGTAGGGTTGGAAAGGGGAGTCAGGGGTTATCATCTTGGCCAGGATACAGGATGGGTCTTTGCTTAAAATGAAATTGCTTGTGTAAAATAGGGTGCCTCCAACATTTAACGCAATACGGTTGTCCTGGGCGGTTTGAAAGGATTTCAGTTTTAAGGTTATGCTGTTCGTAGGGATGTACGTGGGGGATTGGAGTTCGCTACTGTGGGGGTGTAAGGCAACAGCCCCAGGAATGGCTGGGTTAATTGTATTACTATTATTGTTACAATTATTATTAGATTTCGACACGGATGACAATGATGATGATGAGGATGATGATGACAACGATGACGATATTGATGATAAAAGTAGATCTTGGATTATGGAAACTGGTGTCTTCGTCTTCTCTGGTGAAATTGGTGATTTCTCTGACAACACTGGTGTTTTTTCTGACGAAATTGGTTTTTTCTGTAAAGGAACCGATGTCTTGTCTGATGCAGCTGATGTCTTCTGTACGGTATCGGGTATCTTCTTTAATGTAATTTTTGGTATTGTAGGAACTGGTAATTTAACTTTAGGATGAATATAATTTTTATTTGACTGAATAGGTGGGGCAGGCGGGTGAATCGATAGTTTCAGGTGCTTCATCCCATTGTATGGTTTTTCTGGTATCGTACGCTTTCGAAACGGGGCTTGTGGATGCTTATCTGTAGGTAAAGATTGTCGTGTAATTATTAATGCCCTTCTCCTTCCACAGAAAGCTTTATATTCATCCTCGTCGTTTTGATTGAAGGTCATGGTTGCTTTATTGATCAGTTTCATCCTGGCAGTTCCAGGACATTTTGGATGTTTTACGTCTGCTCTCGCGGCCAGTCCAAAACAGTGCGTGCACTGTTAGCCAAAGTTACTATGACATGAAGTGACGTGCCTCTCCGCATACTGATATTTGGCGAATTCTGCGTTCATACATAGTTTACACCCATACCGTATGTTCTAAAAAAAAATAAAAATAAAGAGTTGATAATTTATGACATCTTTAACCAATTGGGTATATTATTTCCCGTATACGGTTTCAGATGATTATGGTGGACCACTTTAGGTTGGGTCTTTGGGGATTTTTGTATTTTATAGACTACATTATTAAGACATTTTGTCACCAGGTAGGGTCCCTCCCATGGACACCTTAACTTTGAACCTCCACCTTTGTATTTGTGGTTATAATACCATACAGGACTGCCGGCATTGTATGGATTTAATTGAATAGATCTATTGTGATCAACTTTCATGTTTGCCTTGGCTTGTTTTAATCGCCCTCTAGCAAAACTATGTATTCGTTCTATTTTATTTTGTAAGTCAAAAGCATAGTCTGACTTTATTTTTAAATTTGTAGGTTCCACTGATCCGAGAATGAGATCTACTGGAAGACGGATGTTGCGGCCGAAGACCATTTACATGGAGAAACGCCCAGTGATTCGTGTTCTGCAGAACGATACGCTGACATGAGTAAGTATATGTGATCATCCCAATCATTTTTATTAATATTTACAAATGCTGACAACATGGCACTTATGGTACGATTGGCCCTCTCAACCATTCCATCGGATTGGGGTCTATAGGGGGTGGTTCGAGTTTTCTCAATATCTAAAATTTTACACATTTCTTGGAACACCTCAGACTCAAAGCTTGGTCCTTGATCGGAATGGATTTGCATGGGGGTACCAAAAATTGTTACAATTCGGTCAATAAAGGTTTGGGCTATTGTTATAGCTCTTTGATCAGGTATTGGCATAGCCTCAACCCATTTAGAGAAATAATCGGCTGCCACTAGTAGGTATTTATTTCCATGCTTTGTTTCCGGTAATGGACCCAGGACATCTATAGCCCATCTTTCCATAGGTAAACCCACGTTGTAGGTTTTTAAAGGGCCTTTGGCTACCTTGGCAGGGGATTTGCGAGAGGCACAAATATCACAAGTCTCACACCATTTCCTTATGTCATTATGCATTTGATACCAAAAGTATCGGTTTTTGATCTTAGATAATGTTTTTTTATAGCCTAAATGACCCCTGGTCTGTGTTCATGAAGTTGGGACCATGCAGAATTTCTCAGGATATGAGGGAGAATAATTAAGATGGCTGGATCTTGGCCTTTCCCCTTATCCCAGATATAGCATAATTGATCGTGATCAATTAAAAGGGATTCGAACCGCATCCAATAGTATTTGGTGCGCTGATCTCTGTCCGATATGTTTGGCCACGAAGGTTTATCGTTATGCTTAACCCACTGGATTATTTCATGGAGTGTAGGGTCTCCCAACTGTAGGTTGATTATTAATTTGTCGTCATATATATTTATTTCTTTATTTATATTTTCAGGAAGGGAAGAGGAAGAAAATGGATTTTTGTTTAATTGGTCTATTGGAGCACTTGTGCAAGCCAAAACATTAAGGTTTTCATTGGAGGTACGTGGATCTTCGATAATACTATGCTCGTATCTCTGTTCCGCTTTGGTACAGTGGAGACAGTCAACTATGCATGGTCGTCGAGATAGTGCATCTGCATTATTGTGTACTCGTCCTGCCCTGTACTGAATAGTGAATTGGTAGGAAGACAGGAATTCAAACCATCTAGCAAGTTGTCCTTCAGGATTTTTAAAATTTATAAGCCATGTTAATGCACCGTGGTCACTTCTGACTGTAAACGGTTGACCATAGAGATAATGGTGGAATTGTTTCACTGAACTTATAATTGCTAGTAATTCTCTTCTGGTTACACAATATTTCCTCTCCGTTCTACTAAAAGCTTTACTATAGTAACTTATCACTCTTTCTACACCATCTTGTGTTTGTGAGAGCACAGCACCTAAACCATTATTGGATGCGTCAGTGTCCAAAATAAAATGACCTTCTAATTTAGGGAATGCAAGTATAGGCGGACTGGTTAAAGCTTCTTTGAGATTATCGAAGGCAGATTGGCATTCATCGGACCATTGGAATTTAGTTCTTATCTCTGTTAGTTTATAAAGGGGTTTAGCGATATCTGCAAACTTATTGACAAATTTCCTATAGTATGAGCATAGCCCAAGGAATTGTCTGACCTCTTTAACATTTTGAGGAATAGGCCAATTGCGTACTGCGTCTGTTTTAGATGATTCAGTGGTAATTCCATCCTGATTAATTATATGACCCAAGAATGATACTTGTTTTTTAAACATAAAACATTTCTTTGGATTCATTTTCAGGTTTGCTTGTTGGAGCCTCTGGAAGACTTTTTCTAAATTGGATAAGTGCTCGTCAAAGGATTTTGCAAAAATAATGATATCATCCAGGTACACCATACATATTTCCCATGATAAGTTAGCTAAGACCTTCTCCATCAGTCTTTCGAACGTGGCCGGCGCGTTGCACAGTCCGAATGCCATGTTTTTGAACTGCCACAGTCCACATCTGGGTACAGAAAAAGCAGTTTTGGGCCTATCTTGTTCGGCAATCTTGACTTGCCAATATCCCGATCTCAAGTCAATCGTTGAGAATCAAGAGAAACCAGACAAGGCATCAAGAGTAGTGTCAATCCGAGGTAATGGATGACTATCTTTTATGGTGACATCATTTAGACGTCTGTAATCAATACAGAACCGTAGTGTATTGTCTTTCTTTTTAACTAAAACGACAGGAGAACACCAAGGACTATCAGATTTTTCTATTATATTTTTCTGTGCCATGCTTTCTATTTCCAATTCAACCTCTTTTCTGCTTGCCAGGGGGACGCGACGAGGATGCTGACGAATTGGTGGAGCACAACCAGCATTAATCCAATGCTCAGCTTCATTGGTGATGCCTATATCAGATGAATCTTTGGAAAAGGTATGTTTGTATTTTAACAAAAGGGATTTGAATGAACGTTGCTCGTTCTCAGTTAATTCATCTATTGAATTATTATAAACTTCCATCAAATAATCAGGAAGGATGTCTGAATCCAATGCAGGAGATTGATTAGTGTCTATTTCATTAATGGGAATATTACTTTTCATTTCTGAGACCAGCTGAACTGTGTCAATACGGGCAATAATTGTGTTTTTTCGGACTCTTATTTCTGTGTTGGTATCGTTCATTAAACGTACGGGCACAGACCCCGAGCTAGGGTTAACAACACTTTTTGCCATTAACAGTTCTGTCTTTTCCAGAAAATTCTCAGTAGGTTCGACAATTGCGACCCCACTTCTATGTATCGGATCCATTAAGATCCCAAAGACAAAAGTCTCACTATTAGCGGGTATAGTAATATCCTCATTCATGCAAATCCTACTGCAAGTTTGCTCCATAGAACTTTGAAATCTATAGCATGGTAGATAGACACATTAGCTCCAGTGTCTACAAGTAAGGATATAAATTTCCCCATTATATTTGCATTAATAAAAAATCCATGTTTATCATCATTAATATTACTTATTGTTACATTATTGGGCCCTTTGTTATTTTCAATTTCTGCTAAATTCTGACCCTCGAGTTCAGCAACATTTAGTTTTCCTGGTTTTGGAGATCCCTTTCCCTCTGAAAATGGGGATTATAGGTTGTCTCCCTTGGTTTGGATTGTGACTCCTCATCAGGGTTTTGATGATTAGGTTGATTCCAATTATATGGTGGACGAGACCATCCATTTCTTGTGTTTGCCATATGCTGGGGCCTATCTGTTCTCCTATTGGAGTTATATTGATACCTGCCATTATTATTATTAGAGTTTGTATGTTGTTGGTTATTTGGCCAATGACTCCGACTGTAATTGGGATTTTTATTCCAGGAGCTACATGAAGATTGCTGCAATGGTTGTCCCTTATTTAGGGTATTTATCAAGTGTTTGGTAGTTTTATCCAATGATGTGATTGAACCATTCAAGGTAAGTATATCAATTTTGCTTTGACCCATATCATCAGATTTTACAGCTCCAGCTCTGACCTGGTTTATATTAGGATTTAGATCTACAGAATGAACTGAACGTCCTCTTTGTTTATCTGCCAGTCTGTGGGCTTGGAGTCTAATAGAATGTATCTCAGCCTCATTGATATCCTTGGGTCTTAGTTCCCTAATTCGTAATCTCATTTCTGAGTCTGGTATGGAGTCTATAAAATGTTCTAAGGCTAAAATATTGGTGAGAGATGCATCTGCCGTGGGGTAAGCCTGTCTCGTTAGTTTGCGAATGGATTGAGCCAGCTCAGATAAGGATTCGTTTCTTCCTCTAATACGAGTTTGTAATTTTGCTCTATATATTTCAGATTTTTCCGTTGATCCAAAACGAATACTTAGGAGGGTTGTGAGGGTATGGAAATCCGTTCTCTGGATAGTATTTAATTCTGACAAGATTGTCCTGGCGTTTCCAGACAAACTACTGGCTAGGTAAAGGGATTTTTCTTCGTAGCTCCACTTGTTCAATGTGGCTATTATATCAAATTGGGAGATATATTCCTCAAAATCTTCACTTCCATCATATGATTGTGGTTTGATCCTAAGGGGGTTATTAATTCTAGGACTGGTGGGAACATGTGCTTGGATTGAGGTATGATTAGAATTTTGATTATGGCTTGGTGTGCTTCTGTTTTGAGCATCTCCATTTCCATTTGAGTAAAATGTGGCAGGATTTGGATCATTTACTTTTTCATCCAATTTATTAACATGGTCTTTTAGTAATCTAACATCCTCCTTTAATTCCTTTAAATTGTCTAAAAAATCATTTTGAACCTGAGCATTTTCCAGGAAGAATTGATTAAATTGTCGGCTAATTTCTTTGAGAATTCAATCGTCACCCATATTCTGATTTTCTATTTCAGTTCCTGAGACATCACCATCAACTGATTCTACCGAGGGCATATCCGGATCAGTGTCTGGGATAATTTCGAACTCTGGGGACAAGGATTTGGTGGCCATTTTTATAGATGTATTTAGAATCTATTACTACTATTATTAATAAAGGAACCTAATTGAGTAATTCATTTATTTATTTGGAGTTTGTGTTTATTAGAACTTCCGATCCACTAGACACTGGAATAAGTTTCAATGAAATCAATTTAATTTGAATCCCACTTCTGACACCAATGTAGGTCTCAACATTTATTAGAGACTTTTTAGGGGTTCGTTCCAGCCTAGCACTTCAATCGAAAGAACTAACAAACTCGGGTGTAGATAAAAATAAACATCTTTATTTGGATCAATTTATAATTGGGATACATCGCATTAAGGGGAGATAATTTGGGTGAGACGCCAACCCTTTGGATAAAGTCCCAGGTATGGAAACAGGAATTAGGTAAATAAATACATTTGCCCTGTCAAGCCGGTGGATATGACGGGATTAAATCGGAGATTTGGTGACATAAGGAATTGGTAAGACTTGGCCTTGGGGGAATGGGTGAACCACAACTAGGCCTATCTTCGATCAAGCCAGTCAAGGTTAAACCAACCTATGAGTCTTTAAATAGGAGACCAGTTATGGATAAATTACCACAGCCAAAGCTAGGATATTAATTCCTTACCCATTTTTGGTGATCCATATGCAATTTAAAATAGCTGGATTGCTGCCAATTACGTAAGGAGCTTTCCCGAGTGCACCGAGTGTCCACTGAGGATTTCCTTGTCGTCTGCTTCTATTTATAAGGGGATTCCGATGACGTCAGTTGTCGACCAATCAATGCGAGCGTTACTAACAATGACGACGTTATAGCCTTGACCGCGCCAAAGTGTCATGGGCGCCGGCTGTTTGATGTCGCTTGTTTCGCCAACTGATTTGTGTCAATTCATCGGCCTAACGGGAATGTTAAAAATATAATTATGTGAAAAGGACAAGATGGATATCGGGCATTATATTGTGATACATGGTAATGTATGACATTGTTATATAAATGTGTTTCGGGCGTGAACTCTACAAGGGAGCTGGTCTCATTTTTTGACACTCTCAGTCGGAAACGACGTGCGAAAGACTGGAATCGCCTGGACCGTAACGGGTAAATCCTCCTCTGTTTGCCAAACAAGCATTGATCCGACGTGGCATACTCCTAATGAGACGTCTTAGGTCATTTTGGTCCAGATTGTCCCATTCCTGTTGCAACGCAGCAGCAAGTTCTTGGACATTGGCAGGACGTTGTTGACGTTGACGTAACCTCTGTCCAAGCATGTCCCAGACATGCTCGATGGGGGAGAGGTCGGGACTCAGTGCTGGCCAAGGTAATGTGGTGATGTTCTGTTGTTGGAGGTAACCTGTAACGATCCTGGACCTGTGACATCTTGCGTTGTCATCCTGGAAGATGAAACGGCGGCCATGACGTCGTGCGAACGGCACAACATGGACTGCCAAGATGTTGTCCCGGTAGTACTGGCCTGTAGCACGCCCTGCAACAACATGTAAAGCCGTTCTTCCAGCAACAGTGATGCCTCCCCACACCATAACAGAACCACCCCCAAATCGATCATGTCTGATGACGTTAACGTCTTGGAAGCGCTCGTTTCGACGACGCCACACCCTCCTACGTCTGTCCAAAAAATCAACAGTGAACCTTGACTCATCTGAAAACATCACATTGCTCCAGCGTCGATTATCCCAGTGTTGACGATCCCTACACCAACGACGTCTTGCCTGAATGTGATGATCTCTCAAACAAGGGATCACGCGAGGACGTCGGGCGCGAAGGTGACCCCTATGCAGTCGATTCCGAATCGTCTGGCCACTCACTCTCACACCAGTGTCTGTTTGAAGACGAGCGCTGATCTGATTTGCTGTGATGACACGATTTCTCAAGGCCAAGGTCCTGGGCTTGAGTTGTCGCCCTTGGTCGACCTGAGCGTGGTCTGTCCTGTACAGATTGTGTATCACGGTATCTGGACCATAGCCTGCTTATGACAGACTGAGAAACATTCATCGTCCGCGCCACAACCGCCTGTGTTGTGCCGATCTGTAGCATGCCAAGGGCACGTAACCTTTCATTTTGGGTAAGCCGACGCATATCAAAATTTGTTTTCAGGGGCCGGTTGTTCAACTTTTAGTTAAATTTAACCATGTGGTTACGTTTAACCATGGGTTATATATTTAACTAATCGTTACATAACCTGTGGTTAAATCTGTGTTGTTCAACTACATTTAACGATGTTGTTATGTAACCATATGGTTAAAATTTAACCATTCGATAACCGTATGGTTAAAATTTAACCATTCTATAACCGTATGGTTAAAATTTAACTATTCAACAAGTATCCCATAATTCTCCTTACTAGCAACCAATTCAAGATGGATGACACTGCAGGGGGAGTGGGCAAAAGAAAAACCAATTGATATCCGCAAACAAATTTTTCTAATGTTTAAAGATGTTTAGCTGAATGGGAAATTAGTCTTCATGTGGTGTTTTTAGGCAGCACTGTCAATCTTTAATGACATGGTTGTGGCCTGCTAATCGAGACTGGAGAAGGGTAACTCTTGACAACAAAAATTGTTTCGCTTGTAAAGTTCCCCTCTTGTAAAATGTGGTAAGTTGGTTTTTTTAGCTTTTTAAAGTATTATTTGCAGACTTTTGACACTATTTTTATTAGTTCCCGTTCAGACAAAAGTTGTTCGAGGCTTACATTCACCAAAAAGCCCTGTAAAATTATGGTTGGTACGTGATGTCAATGAATGTAAACATAGATAATGTATTAATGAAGTGTCAATTTTGGCATTCCCTATTATGAGGCGTATTTCAGCTGCCATAACCACATTTTCATCTTATTAAGTCCTTTCTGGTCACTAATGATTTTATTAATTAGGTGGTAGTCGGAATTAGATAAAAACTAGTAAAATTTGCTTAGTGATGCTGCCCCCCAAAAAAGGAACAAAATTGTGTATATAGGCCTATAGACAGTGCCTAATTAGGATAGGCCTCCAAATAGTTTTAATTAATTTGTGACTAATTTTCTGTTTTATGTGTTTCAGGGATGTGTTTTCATATAAGATGAAATTTGAAAATAGTGTGATGGACATTTGCAGAATTCTTGAAGATTTTTGTCACCCTAGCCTACTTTTGAGGTGGCGAAGATCCTTGACCATGACCATGACCATGAAAATCTGTATGCCTAGACACCAATATTTATAGGCGGTTATTTGCCTTGTTGAAACAGTTCTTTTTATCCAGTCGACCATACTTTTCTTTCAATGAGAACCGAGGAAATTTCAATTTGTGCTACGATACCTGGAGTTATATATTTAAAGGACATAGACGTATCATGTCATCTAGGCCTATTTTCAAGTGAACCAAGATCTACTTCCAACTTTACACACAGACTGCATACCGTTATAGCCCACATAAAGAAGTTACATTATTCTAATATAGAATTACAGAAGGCAGAGGTTATATTATACAAGAGATCAAAAAGATCTAAATATGCATGTACCAAACCAACATTATTGACAATAAATCCTAATGCTATTGGGCCACGATTACCTAGCAATGGGGAAACTGGGCTATTTGTGCACAATGTCATTGATTTAGAGAAAGGACCCACTTGCATAAAAGCACATGGCAATGAATACTTGCGGCTTCACTTCTTTGGTTATTAGTTGTGTTTTTTAGGTGAATGTCAAGACGATTACATATATTGGTAAATGACTTTTTCTTCAAGCATGTATCAAGATGTTAACTCAGAAGGAATCTTTTTAACTTGAACTTATTAAAGGTGCCCCTGTATACATTCTCTTTGGGAGACGCTAGCCTGCTGGCTTGCTAGCCTGGAAGTCACGGGTTCGCACCCGGTGTTGGCTAAGAAAGTTTATCATAATTTTTCGGCGTGTAGGACAGAGGACCTGGGAAGGTCCTGTGTACACATTGGCATGCACGTAAAAGATCCCTTGGCAGTTTGAATTCAATATCAGAGTAGGCCGTAGCGCTGCTGTCCGGGCAAAATTTCCCTCATAGCACACTGCATGGCGTATGCCTGTCTTTATTAGCGCAGTCGGGGCAGAAAGGTAGGATGTTAAACGGTTTCATTTCATTTCCTTCTTTTTTCATGTTTAAAGTTTGAAACATGACCATGAGAACTTGTCTGGCAGTCACCTTGACTGATTTAACGACAGGTTAATCATTTAACGATGCCCTGCTAGGTGGGTTAAATATGGACCATTTTAACGATGACATAACCATGCGTTAAATTTAACGACACGATGAACAACGGACTTCTTCAGTCGTTAAATATAACGATGTCGTTAAATTATTTAACCACATCGTTAAATTTAACCACAAGTTGAACAACTGGGCCCTGGTCACTAAAACAATTAAACTGATGTTTCCACCCTGGAATTCAATGCCACAATGACTGTAACATTCAAAGTCAGAGTCGTGCAAATCTTGGGTTGGACCCCCATGATGATCCCAAGCATCACCTGCATTCCATGCGGTAGCTATTGGTGCGTTTGGGCGTCACATGTAACTGGAAATGTTTCTTCTGTTAGGTTCTATAGTGACTTTTTTCGTAGTCATTTGCATATTTTAGTATTATGCCCCCAAAATCAAATATCCCCTACTTTTTTTGAATAGTATACCATCACTTGCAGAAGGATGCATTTTGCGATATTTTCAATGATGAAGTTTGAAATTGATTAACAACCCCTCTAATAAAGTTCAGCTATTCCTGTGAACCGTCACTAGTTAACCATTTATCTACTGCCGATAAAATTCTAAAACCAGTTTCGAAATTTTTATAAAGTAAATGCACCATTTTGAAATAGATTGGAAGCTAACGTATATCATAGTTACTGTAAATAATAAACAAATGAGAAGGCACAAACATAAAATGTGTAAGGCCCCCATGTACGCTTTTCCGTCGACGAAAATGTCGGTCTATTGCAAATATAATGGCACCGTTTCCAGGTAAGCGTTCCTCGATGGGGCCTTTTTCCGCTGGCGTTTTTTTTTTTTTTTTTTTTTTTTTCGCGTGAAGTGTACGCATGTGGGTGTTAACATTCTTGCCTACGCACCAAGTCAATCAGCCGCTCTTGTTTCTGCGTCAGACATTCGGTATTCCTAGGTAGTGCATCATACGGCATTCCTAGAGGAACGAGTGCCGACTCAGCTTAGAGGCCGGGATACAGACATCATTCGAGACCGGGATAGAAACATCAGTGGATTTATCAAGAAGCGGGTGGCACTTGCCACCTTTAAGACTCCAAGATTCAGACATCATTTGGTATGCTCACACAGCCTCCTTGGCTTTGAGGCTGGGATAGAGACATCGTGCTGGGTTCTTAGAAGGATGTACCCACAGCTCCTGACTCGGGACTGGGTTAAGACATCATTAAGAGCTCTTTGAAAGACATACCTTTATCTGCCTCAGCTTAAATGCCGGGGGAGATCTTCATGTAAACTCTAGCTTATATTTAATGGCATAGCCGTGTGTGTAGTTTCCTGTATATAACCTTTGTATTATGGATGTTATAAAGATCTATAAACATAGTTATAACAACAGTGTTCCAGAGTTAATTGATCATTGAGTTGTAAAAAAACATGTGGAAGTCCTGATTGGATAAGTGTCCCCGGAGTGTCACATATTGAATGTTTATTAACTAATGTTATAACTTTGATTTGGGGGGGGGGGGTATTGGATGGCCGAATGGTTAGCCCGTGCGCTGTATCATAAGGTCTGTCATTGAGTCCAGCTTGTATGTAACAAGGAGTAGGGTCGCCTGTCCAACCTCGTGGGTTTTCTCCGGATCATCCGGTTTCCTCCCACTGCTAAAGACCCCTAAGCGCAAGCGAATTATTGGAATAAAAATAAACCATATGTTAGTCCCGAAATGACCTAGTTTGTGTCGAGTGGACGTTAAACCCATTTCTCTCTCTCTCTCTCTCTCTCTCTCTCTCTCTCTCTCTCTCTATATATATATATATATATATATATATATATATATATATATATATATATATATATATATATAACTTAGATTAGTTGCTAGGGAAACTGAATATTTGTAGTATATTACGTTATCAGCTGTTATCTAATAATGTTATTATAGTGTATTCATTAAAACAAATCTAAACGTGACCTTTACAAGTGGAAATGCAATAATGTTAAACGTCCTACTTTTCTGCACCGACTGGGCTAATGAAGAAGGGTATACAATGAGGGAGATTTGCCTACTCTTATTTCGATTTTCAGTGGCCAAGGCTATTATTACGTGCACGTAATGTATACACGGGATCTCGGATTTTAGTCCCATAAAGATGAGCTTTCTCGGCCAATACAAGGATCGAACACGGGACCTCATGGTCTTACTCGCTGAGCCACCGTGGCTTTTGTGTGGAAGACTTCACAGTTCAAGGAGCTTAGTCGCTAATATGTGGGACCTAGAAATTGACACAAATGAGTCGCAACGCATACAATAGTGTAATATGAATGTATATAAATTGATTTACATTCAATCGTTTCTGTTTTTACTGTAATTTCTAATCAGTTAGGTTCGGCGACATACGCCAGTATTCTTAATCGAATTTCAATCTCTAGCTTCTAGTTATTCCAGTCTACGCCGATAGTATTTATTAGGCATACTCTCCAGATAAGAATATAGCGTCACCGTTTGACATGACTTGTGGAATATGCCTAGCCTCGTTTTTCGAGTCCTTTATTACAAATAGCGCTGAAACGCATTATGGTACACGATTCGTGTACCAATTGTAAAATGTTTATTTTGTCTTAAATATTAGATATCAGAAGGCCATCTTTTCCCGGTGAGATCACAACATCAATGTTGATTTAAACCGATGAATAAATCGTGTTTTCAATGTCGAAGATTTTGGATGATATTGAGTTAGACTTAGCTACTTTAATGTTTTAAGATTTGGTTGGGAAGATTCTACAGTTTGTGTTGAAGCTTTCAGACAATTTGACATTTATTAACACAACTTTTTCAGCGGATAGTCTGTAAATATTGGATTGTTCCTTTAAGTTTATTTGTCCTTATGGCCTTCCATAGGTTTTTCCAAATAAAAAATTATTCGGTTTGGTGATAAGAATTATATTGTGCTTGTTTGTGATTTAGACTTGACATCATCCGGGTCATTATTGATCTATATTTTATACAAAGATAAAAGAACACAGATATTAAGATTGTTAAAAATGGAGATCGCAAAGTATTGGACAATGTGAGTAAAGTTTATTGTATTGTTTTTAAATGGATTTTATTTTTAATATTTTTGGGGTGGTATATGTTTCTAGTCACTCTAGATAGACAAAACTGTACATCGTGGATAAATTTTGAATCTCTTTCATAATTACGCTAGTGTTCTTATATCATTTACATATAGATTGAGTCACTTTTGACAAAACGCTGGAAATCAAATATCAATACATGTCCGACGTTTTACACGAGCATCGATATATGACAGGTCTATTCATAAGTACAATAAATACTAAATTTAGTCCTATAGATCAATAATAATGAAAATGAATCAGTTTTTAGCTAGGAATGCAGGGATGTGCTTCTCTTTTGCTTGCGTCCGTGTTGACTCAATATCTGTGCGATAGGAGACGTGTGCCTTCGTTTATTTATCCACAGTATTCATACCCTATGATTTTCTCCTATATGTTGATTATCGAAACCCTTATTCACGAACGTAGCAGTTAAAGCCCATGTGATATAAAAACATAGACGGCATACAACCGTAGACACAGACCAGTTATAGACACATAGAATGACTCAAACTAAATAAAGAAAAACAAAGCTATGAACTTACCAGTAGACCCCAGTGAATATGCAATTTGGATCACGTGGTTTTTCGCATTTTCTTAGTGTGCTGTTCAAACTTAGGAAGATTTCGCGACACACTTGTTGAGAATCACTGGTTTAAACAATGGTATACATAAAAGTAATTCTCTTGCAACTCCACTATCTCGCAGAGCGAGTTACTGACTACACCATGGCTCTCCTACGAATCAACGGGTTCTACTGGATCTAGATGGTGTCTCTTGAATCTCAACGGTGTCTCCTAAAGAACCAAATGCGTATCTGATCTCTAAAGAATCTACATAATGTCTGAAAGTAGAGCCTAAGTACAGTTCTTTATATATGCCCAGATTTCTGCTATTAGTTATGCCATTGGCCAAATTTATGCAATTAATTATGTGATTGGTTACTTATGCCTCATGTAACGGTAATTTCTCCCTCGCGTGTATTTCAAAAGAATAACAAATTAGCCTAGACTCTAGGGACTTCATGTCCTGTCATTTTCATATTTTGACAAATCAATTGCGTTTTCAAAATACACTCATATACCAAACGTTATTATTTATATAGATAGCATTCTGAATTTCGAGTTTGCTTACTTCCGGTTTCATTTTTCTTCTCCTACTTTTGGTGAATTTACTAACCTGCTTTCACGTGACCCTATCCTCCAATGGCCTTAGACATTTACATATTATGATAACCCTTATCTGTACTAACAACTGATATCAAAGAGTTTGATATTGAAGTATAGGGTCTACGCCGTACTACTCATGATGATCCTTTAGATCTTCTCTAGTCATTCAGACACCCAAACTTCAATTGGCCAAGAATAGATTCAATCTTACAAATTTCATTACGAACGAAGAAAGCGCTTGTGACGCGATACCCAAGGAAGGTAGAACTAAAGAATCTAAAATGGGGTTTAGCGTCATACTGTTTTGCTCCGGCTGGGCTAATGAAGACGGGCATACGCCTCTTTGGCCCGACAGAAGCTGATTTTAATTTCATGTCCTCCCGGAAAGTACAGTACTTTTATTCACCAACTGGGCTAATGAACAGTGTGCTATGAGAGAAATTATGCCCGAGCAGCGGCGCGCTACGGTCAACTCTTATATCGAAGTCCAACTGTCATCTGTTCTTTTACATCCACACCAACGTGTACACAACCCGGACGACTAGACACCACTGACATGGCGAAACCCAGATGGAAAATCGCTGGCAATATTCTCAACCATCACGGGGGTGAAACCTGACATCCTGATTAGTTCACATGAACTAAAATATTGTTTATAAAATAAAAAAAAAAACATGTTGCCAATAGTAACGTAACATATGGTCAAGATATTTGTGACTTTATTAACTTCACAGATTATAAAACATTCATTAACTCAAGTCGTAATAATCAATAAACCCGGCCTCGATTCACATTTTAAAGATAAAATATTATGTTCATTAAGAAATAAACCTGTGCGTAGTTTACCATGATCTGGGTCACGACAGCCTGCAAAAATTAATCAACCCAAGAGATCGGACAAATACACAGTTCATATGGAACCCAAAACTGATTTGAGGATGTTAGCCCAGTATCTGCAAAAATGTATCAGTTTTTTTTAAATCGGATGATTAATGCTAAAATCAGAGGCGGACTGAGCCTCGGACTATTTGGCGTGTTCAGGTGCCCCGATTGGAAAGCAAATTGACATATGTTCTTTTAAAAATAGATAAAATTCATGACAAGATTCGAATTATGATCCATCGGCATTGCACTAAAGCAAGAGGTTAGTGAATGGAAGCCAATTTATGCCCCTTTTGATTTTCAACTTCTCTCAGGTCACTTAAATCAGACCACTGTAAATCAGAATAGAATACCGGTCTTCATTAGCAGAAAATTAGGTCGTTGAACCCCATTGCATTTCATAATACAATAAATTAATGTTTATCAACAATTAGGCTATTTTTTTTTATACTTCTCCTAATTTGGGGGTTAGTGGGTCTAGTGGTCTGGCACTTGCTTTAGCCAGAGAGCCCAGGTTAACCATGGGAAATCTTCATGGGACTGGTAAGTGTGTTATGTCTTTCGGATGATACGACAAACCTCGGTGTAGTGTACTATCGGAGTGCCCCATAGAAATCCCCTCCAACGTTCACTTGCCAGTAAAAGGTGCGGGGATGGTAAGAACAGTGTTCTATAAAGATCCCCCGATGTGTTACTACCAGGGAAGAATATCTCGCAAAGCACGCCGCACTCCATCATTTCAAGGTACCCATTACACATTGAGGGACATTAAACCCATTCAATTTTATTTGTGCAATTGCTTATACTAATGGACTTGCTGAATTTTTGTTTCTCGCTAGTAAATAGCAAAATTAAACAATATTAGTTGTATTCTTTAATATCAACAAATAGCATGTAATTAATACAACCCAAGAAATTGTCATACAATAAATGCAAGGGAATATATTAACATAGATTAATCAGTTGATTATTACGTAGGCCTACAGTGGATTGAAAATGAAATTTCCAAGCCTAACATCTGGCTCTGGTAATTATTTGTGGAGTGGTATGAGAAGTGGTATCAAGTGTTCTACAAAGCATACATATACCACACCTGTATAGAACACCTACCACACCTTATGGCTAACTGGAGTGTTGGTTTAATCGAAGCTCCTGGGTAGAAGATAACTTTGGGACGAAGGCCGCCAGTAAAGGCATAAACCCGGTGGTTTAAAGGAGCTAAATCGCTAATATTTTGGACCTACAAATTGACACATATGGGTCCTAACGCATTTTATAATGTAATACGAAAGTATATAAACTGTTTTACATTGAATGGTTTGGTTTTACTGTAATTTCCAATCACTTATGTTCGGCGAAATATGCCAGAAGTCTCAATCGAATCGCAATCTCTAGCGTCTGGTTATTTCCGTCTACACCGATAGTATTTACTACGCATGCAAAGAATATGGCGTCACCGTTTGACATGACTTGTGGAAAATGTCTAGTCTCGTTCTTCTAGTCCCTTGTTACAAATGGCGCTGAAACGCATTGTGGTACACGATTCGATCATGTACCAATGGTAAAATGTTTATTTTGTCTTAAATATTGGATATCAGAAGCTCATCTTTTCCCGGTAAGATCAACTAATTCGTGTTTTCAATGTCGAAGACTTTGGATGATATGACGTTAGAGACTTTAAGCACAAGTTCAACAGCTATTTGAGTATAAGTATGAAGTAAATGTACTTTATTCTTGCGATAATGATTTAAAAAATCATAATATTTCTCTTTACTACCCTATAATGAGTAATTAATTGTAAGTTAGCACTCCTTTGCGGTCGATCCTGTCAAACATAGATAAAATTATTGATTCCTACGCCTTATACCTCGAAACATCAAGAGGGTGGGTTGCTTTTACTCCGGAACCACTCCATTAGATTGAAACCTGAAACTGTTAGAGGGTATTCACAATGCAGAACTGTGCCAAATGTTTAATGCTCTAGACCTTGATCCCATTAGTTTTGACATAAAGGACACGACAAGGAAGCGCGGCGAATCATTCTCCGCACACAATCTCAGAAGATCCCCCCTGTCACTGCTGGAACCAAATCAATGCTACTTGTTTATTATTAGATTACTTGAATAATACCAAAATACTTTGTAGATGTTTTATTATTCTGAGAGAGAGAGAGGGGGGGGGTCAACATTGTTTCTTTACCATAATATGTAAGTACGAAGTTACATGCATATTAGCACAAGCATTACAATTATGTCGTTTATTCCGCTCTATAATGTATCTGATGATGGAGTGTATGGCAATGACTGATAGAAATAAAATGAAAAGGGACTTAATACCTACTGTTCTGCTCCGACTGGGCTAATGAAAACGTGCATATGGCATAAGGTGTGCTATGACGGACATTCCAACTGCCAAGGCAATTGGACCAATTTTCTGCCAAATTTTGGTATTTTAAATGAATCTATATAGAGACAATGTTAGTACACATCGTCCAATGTTGTAAATACCGAAGTTTTAGTGTTGGAATTTGTCTGCAGAAAGCCAAGACCCGATTTATAGAAACCGGGAAATGAGAGAAAAAAAATATTTTGGTGGATTACCAATAATGATTTTGATGACTGAAATCAGTCTTGGTTTTCTTTGTAAGATAATAGCATTTGTAGGTCCTTGGTAAGGGACACAGTTTCTAGTATTGACTCAGAATGGTATCGAAAGACAAATGATCTGAAAGGAATGGAATACATATATTTCTATGGTTACATGTGCAATGCGTGGGGGGGGGGGGGGATTTCGCTCGACAGTAGTGTTCCCGCCTACTCTTCTTAGAATTCCAACTGTTTACTAATTTGTCCAAGAAATCTATTTTTGGTCCACCGCATGTTGACTATAATTACGTAATATATATCGTTACATGAAGAATAAACTCAAACAGTTACAAGACTGGAAAGATTGGATTCAAATTAGTTCACTCTGAGTATGTGTGAAATATCCTTAGTTAACTTCCGCTTCCAAAATGATTAGCGAAAAAAGGGAACAGATTAGTGAAGTATTTACATCGATAGGTACATATAAGAACAGATGAAGGGTCGATATACAATTAAACATTCGGGCGTGGACATTTATATAATAGGTGCTATAATGAATGTGCAAATAACAGGGCCATTTTACAGACAAAAACACATACTGGACAAAGCGACAAAACAAACATAGATAAAGCCGAACATTAGATAAATAAACATAAAGTGAACATATATATTTATACAGGTGATCGTTTACGCGTCTCTGTCTAGAAGACATTTCTAAGTTCCACCTGGTTCCCTTTCTGCATATGATTATATGCGTTTTGTCATTCCTATCTTATCAATGAAGTCCCAGATAAGGCGAGAGGTCCTGTATCGGTCGTCTGGGGGTGGTGATAGGAGAGTATTGAAACATAGTGATTTGTTCAGCCCTTGTAATTTGTCAACCGTTGATTGACATTCGTTCCTTAACTGATTACAACCGACGAATAGGCGAGAAGTATGGAAGGATATCGCAGCCAATATTAAATGCTCTGCTAAAATGTCTTTCCGTTGATCACGTGTACAAAGTACAATATACAAAGTCTTAATACCGGTAATGATAAAGTCAAAATACATCTAAGGGCAAAGTTAAACGTAAAACGTCAAATGCGATGTGTCAAATGTTTTATTGGAAAATGCAGTTTTTGACGTGTCTACATTTTACTCCTTACATTTTACATTTGCGCTCTGTCGCATCTCATTTACCCTTCACGCTTTCTACATAGCATCTTACGCAGACTACTAAGTTTGATATGCAAATGTAGGATATCACGTGACATCATATACGGAAACGAGGCCTAGATCAACCTGGCACACTATAAGCCAGCACACTATAAAATATTTACATAATCTGCGATATCACATTCGTGGAAGCGGGTGTTAAATATAGTCAATTCGCACACACAAGATATTTAACACACGATATTGAGGCAATCATCATGGCAAACTATAAGAAATTCGCTGGACGACCTTGCCTGCAATAAAATCGGATTTTGGCAAATAACATAAATTGAAAGTATATAGTCTATATTTAGTAATTAGGTTACTGTCGGGCAGCGACACATTTCTTTCGACAAAATAAGGAGGGTTTTTCTTTCTCTAAAGTACGGAATTATGAATGTGCCAGAAAATGACAGATAGATTCAAAGAGCCATGGTATACTTTCCAATAATGTATAACACGACAGGAATTTCCATATATTAATAGGGGAGCTGGGAAGCTCAAGGCAGAACGAGGGCATGTCACAATGGAGGCAGACGTGAATTAGGACGATGGCCGTAATGACTACAATATGATACGTTATGTCCCTGTGTGCTGTTTTGGTTGCTATACATGTAATGATTTTTAATGTCTGTTCCTATATTGTTGACATAAAAAGAGAGAGAGAGAGAGAAAAATGGGGTTTAACGTCCACTAGACACAAACTAGGTCATTTCGGGACTAACATATGGTTTTTATTTTTATTTCACTAATTCGATTGAGCATAGGGGTCTTTAGCAGTGGGAGGAAACCGGAGGACCCGGAGAAAACCCACGAGGTTGGACAGGCGACCCTACTCCTTGTCACGTACAACCGGGGATTCGAAACCACGCCAGTCGACTCAATGACAGACTTTATGATACAGCGCGCGCACGCTAACAGAAGTCCAATCCACACTCATCGTTATCAGTTTTATCAATGAGCGTAAACAGTGTATCCTTTTCAACTATAAGTGATATAAACACAAACTATAATCCACCATAATATGTTTGACTGATATGAACAAAAACTGTGTAATCACACCATCATATACTTGACTGATATAAACAATAAATTAGTACAAATACACACATTGTATTCTTTTTTGCAATGTATTCTACCATGGAAGCCTAAAACTAATTTTCGCCCTTGATTTCCCAATACTTCCAAGTACCACCACATACTACCTTAATATTGTGAAAAACTAACATAATACTTCAATTATATAAAACTAAATATGAATTAATTCTCGGAAGTACAATTTTATTTACGATAAACTGGAAAAGTCTATTTATAGTATCAGTACCCGGTAGCTTAAGCGGCTGAAAGGACTACCCCAATATGACCAAATACCTCCATATTCTTTCCCAGTACTACAAAATGCAACCCCATACTACCTTATTATTATCCAAAACTGACAGAATACTGCCATTACTTCTATATCAGGGGTCAATCTTGATTGCATTTTGGAGAATAAAACAGTTTAATTTTGTGTGACAAGCCCTTAAAAACCACTACCCTAGGGGTCGAGCAACTAACTCAGTATACGTGATATGTTTTCAAACAAATTAAACCTGCCAGTCTTTATCTGGAAATGGAGACCGGTGCCCCAAACAGTATAATACGGTGTCTGGATAAAACCAGGCTTTTATTTTATAAAAAATAACATGTAGGTGAAATTTACTGTTCGTTATCAAGTAAAGCACATGCATCACGCACTGTTTTGACCTGTTAAGGAATGATAATAGATTATCAGGTCACCCATCGAAAAAATTGACCAGAAATCTTAAAAGGGTTACGTTTCTGGATAAGCGGTTTTGACGTTCATGTCCAAACGACTCAATATTTTGAGCTGAAACTTTCACACAGGGTAAATGGTGTGAAAATGAAAACTCAGCATTTTCTTTGTGAGTGTTTTCTTTTCTAATACGTATTATCCAGTCTTTGACACGTACGTAGTCCTGTTTCAGCATTTATTCACCGCGTTGATTATTCAATTATGTTCCCTTCCGTAATTTTAAGCATATTTCTAAATGGAATTTCATTAATGTTGCACGAATGTCTAAGGATACTTCAGTCTAAGAAATCAAAATTTCTACATTCGGTTACCTACACACTCATGTTTTCTTTTAACCACTTTCTATTTGATTAGAGTATGAAGGTCACAGTGGATATCTAAGCTATATGACTATATAGACATCATGTATAAGCGTACGTAATATAGATTCTTAGCCTATTTTATAGACCAGTAGGAACGATAACACACTGTTTTAGCCATTGGGCGTGGGAGGTGGGGGTGGGATATAAGGAGTATTTATAGTTGTACTGATTTATATACTACTAGAAGAATGCCCGGCTTCGCTCGGGGGTCATAACCCCGAAACCGGAAGTGGTAGACTAACACCACCTGGCCTATGTTACTCCCCGGTCCGAGCTACCCCTATACACCAAATTTCAGACTCGGGGCAGACCTAGTGTAGCCGCCAACCCCGAACAGACAGACAAACAGACAGATAAACGACAGTCACAAATATTAGTATAGATTTTATAAATTATAAATATAATTGTATGGATTTATATACTATAGATTTAAAAAGTTGTCTATTTAAAGCAGGAGATATAAAAGTCAATCTATTACTAGAATATAATTTAGAAAAAGCGACGCGAAGGCTATTCGCCGCTTTTTTAAGGGCAGCGTTTTGTTATAAAGTCGACTTTGCTAATTTATTACTCCATAACTTAACATTGAAAAAAGCGACGCGCGAAGTGGCTGAAATTGAAGACAGTATATTATATATAGAACTGTTTGTAGTTCTGTGTGATACGTTTAAAAAACAATTTGTCTGTCATAGCCATATCATAGTTCAGATATTCATTGTATTCATAATAATCTAATCTAGAAAATGCAACGTTCAGTATGTAAAATGTATTGTCGCCTTTTCTTCTATAACACCGAAAAACCCATATGACAGGGAAAAGAGAGAAATTGTATGTTAATTTGTGGCATCTCTGTAAGAACGACCGACACAAAAGGGTAGCTGGCATAGCAAATTACCATTTCATGCACATTTTAACACAAATCCCACTGCCGACAGTCAAGAATGGTTGGCCAAAGTCCCGAGTCTTTCCTAGGTCTTACGTAAAATACAATTTGAAAAAGAGTAGCCTAGAACTCTCTTATTTACTATAAAAATCTGTTTTATTTTAACAAGCTTCCACCATATGCCCAAATTTTTGTCAAGAGAGAGAGACAGTGAGAAATGGATTACTTCGCTTGAGCGTAGGGGTCTTTAGCAGTGGGGAGGGGAGGGGGAGGACCCAGAGAAAACCCAATGCCACTTGACCAAATGACAGACCTTATGATCCAACCTCCTTAGATATCATTAACAGAACATTATATAAAAGGTAAACAATTCTATGAACAAAAACTATGCAAAAATAATTCCGAGTTTTCGGCAAAGGACGAAAAGTCGGAATTTGTTTTTTCGAGTTTTCGGTACAGTACGAAAAGTCGGATTTTTTTCCCGAGTTTTCGGTAAAACATCAAGTCAAAACCTAAAACTCGGAACTGTTAAACTATTTTCGGTATGGTCGTTAAAATCGGGATGGCCCCTTTAATTCCGATAATAAGTGCAAACATTTGAAGTAACTATTTATAGCATCAGTGATAAATGAAACGGCTAAGCATTGAATAAATAATTCATTTTTCACAAATAAACGTGTTGTAATTCAAATAATTGTACCTTTATCTCATTTTTGGGTAATGTTGGCCCATTATTTTACAGAAATCGATTTCTAATAGTATGATATGGGTTAGTACTGGGTGATCAAGGGGGGTAAATGAAACATCGCGACATTGGCCATCACTTTTGCCGTAGATTTTTGCAAGTTTTCTTTGAATTAACTTCATTGTTGTTTTTCATAATTGAAGTATTCTGATTGTTGTTCACAATTTTGAGGTAGTATTTAGATAGTATATAGAGGATATTTGTCGTTTTAGAGTGAATAACATATTTTATTTCATCGAGAAGCAAGAAAACTTTTATTTTCACGAATGCGTTTCATGAGTGAAAATATAAACGTGTTCTTGCTTAGAGATGAAATAAAATATGTTATTCACGACAAAACGAAAAATGTTCTATTTATTTTATGATTTTACAATCATTTTAGGTAAAAACAACATGGATTACTTTGTCCGCTTCTAGCCAGTGGAATAACACTTTTATTCCACTGATAAAACGCGGTATTCCACTACTGATCATAAAATAAATAGTGGTATTGGGTAGAAGAGGGTGAATCGTTCAGCCACCTGCAAAACGCGAAAGTCGAAAAGTTGAAGTCACGACAAAACGTATGCACACACACACATCTATCAAAAATCGGATCGAAAATTGAAAATTAAGAAATAAACACAAGGAAATATTAGCGAACCTCGTTTTTTCGTGATCTCGACATTTCAAGTTGCATTTTTGCTTGTGTAGCGTGATGTAGACTTGGGTATTTATTGATTATTCGTGTCAGTAAGAAGTCACCATCACGCACATTAAGCAAAACTGCAACTATAAAAGTAGAATTTTGGAAATTAACACGTGGCCATATTAGCTGCCTTTTATTTTGGCTTGCTGTCGTGCTGACTACTTTTTGAATTTCGCCATCTGAAATTGCGAATGCTTCCATAATATTCTACTTAGTTTTCGAATACGCAATAATTTGTGCATTATTGACATTTCAAATTGATATGACTTACATCCATATTTGTGTGAATGAATCTGGTGTAACTTTAATTCTTATACCGTTTCAGTTTATTTAGAAGAGCATCCAAATGGAAGAACTATGTTATTTTGGCGATGCTTCTGGTCATTTTGTACATGTACATGGCTACCATTAAGATGATAAAAACTCGAGTAATTCACTCTTCAACAGTCACATCTCATTTTCTGGTCGACACAGGAGTTTGTCATATTCCCAAAGAGGATCCATTCGATTCGTCCATCAACACTTTGGTAAAGGATAAAAACTTCATCAAATGTAGCCGTGTGACGTCATTGACCTTTCAAGACGGTCAAGGGTTAAGGTTAAACGTGGATGTGATAAATACTAAATATAATGGAAATTTTTCTTATTGTGAATATCATGGTATAAACCGTGGCAACAACATGGATGACAATAAATACCAATATACACAGAATGGTACGATATTTAATAGGGATATTGTGGTTACTGAACAGTTTATACGTGTTAAATGTTATGATAAATCACACATTGTTATATATTCTAATTACCACGCCTTTATCTTACCACAACCAATCAGGCTTCAGCAATTAAAGACTAGCTTTAGTGGGCACGTGGAAGAGAAAAACCCACGGGAAACCTTGAACGTTGTTATGATTGGTGTCGATTCTGTTTCGAGATTAAATCATATGAGATATATGCCTAAAACACGTGACTACCTATTACGTCATCTTGATGCTATAGAATTACAAGGTTACAACAAAGTAGCTGATAATACTTTTGTTAATATCGTTCCCATGACAACCGGACGTTTTGTGGAAGAGTTACCGTGGAATGAACAAAAAAGTGGAGAACCTTTTGATAAATATAATTTCATCTGGAAGAATTTTTCTTCTAGTGGCTATTTTACTTTGTACGCTGAGGACGATCCCGAGCTTAACATCTTTAATTATATGAAACGTGGATTTCACGTTCCACCAGCCGATCACTATTATCGTCCATTTGCCCTGGCCGTAGAGGGGGATAACTCTGCATGGACGTCGGATCATCATTGTGTTGGGGATCGATTTGAAACTGACATGATTCTTAATTATACGAAAGATTTCCTGAAATTGTATCATAAGGTCCCATATTTTGGTTTCAACTTCCTAAGCCGATTAACTCACGATTCAATATCGAACACGGCCTCAGCTGATACCCCCTACTCAAACATGTTCAGGGATATTGACAATCAGGGCCTACTTAAGAACACTGTGTTGATATTTTTCAGTGATCATGGAATGAGATTTGGAGAGATCCGAGAAACATACATCGGTAAATTAGAAGAACGACTGCCGATGATGTTTTTAGTTTTTCCAAAATGGTTTTATAAAAAATATCCCCAAATAACACAAAATTTAAAAATAAACCAAAATCGATTGACGACACCATTTGATATTTACGAAACTTTAAAGGATATTTTGTATTTTACTGGTGACGTCAAAGGTGTCGCAGACGTTAAACAAAGGGGGATAAGTCTATTTAAAGAAATTCCGGTGTCTAGATCATGTGACCATGCTGGTATATTACCACATTGGTGTACGTGTATGTCACGACAAGAGGTATCTATCAACGATCAGTTTTATAATATGAGCGTCAATTATTTAATAACTTATATAAATCAACAATATGTGTTAAATAACGTTACAGACATATGTTGGCCATTAAAATTAGGACGTACGAAATCGGTCCACATCATAAAAAGTAACGATAAACTTTTGAAGTTCAAGCAAAGTTTGAATGACGTCATAAACAGGACCGTGTCATTTAATGACAAAAGTGTACATTCAACATACATTTTTCAAGTAGCCGTATCACTGATGCCCGGATCAGGAGAATTTGAAGCAGCCGTCCGGTACGACGAAACAACTGGTAACTTTACAATGGCGGGGGATATTAGCCGAATAAACAAGTATGGACATGATTCTGATTGTGTCCATAGAAGTTTTCTTCGTAAATTATGTTTCTGTAGATAATATTGAAATCATGGGGAGATGCTTCCTTCCTAAATTTTTCTAATTCTTTATTGTGTTTCCTTCTGACACAAAAAATATAATGAAATATAGAAAACAAAAAAGAGTATTTATTTTTAATTGTATTGCGAACTGGTCCCAAAGCTCTACTTGTTGTCGTCTATTGTCGTTTGTTTGTTGTTGGTGGTGTTTGTTGTTGCTGTCTGTTGTTTAAAAAGTCTAATGCTCTGCCAATTCATGCACGATCGACATGAAACTTGGTATGCGTCTTTCTTACCTTCCTTGTCATCAATATTTTATAATTATGATGGATCCGATGACGTCATATCCAGTACCTGATCCATAGTAACGTGTGTTTTTTTTTTTTTTTTTTTGTTAAATTATCTTACTGGTTAAATTATCAATCTGTGTTTTACCATTGTTAGTACTATGTTTGTCAGTGATAAACCCATTTCCGTCAGATTATTCAGATCTATTATTGTATCCAATTAGTTTTTAAACTTAAATAGCAAAACCCTTTACAGGAAGAAACCCTATACAACACCCCGCCCCTCCCCCTACTACTTATATTATTGTTTCGCTCGGACTGATCAGCGAGTCTGTTGTGGCAATGGCGCGCACTACCCCCCCCCCACCATTTAAGAGTTCAACAAAAGGTAATTTATTTATATTATGGACGGAATGGGAAAAAAATGTAAATTGGTTTACTGCACACTCCCCGTTCGACAGCGATAGTTATCACTGATTAACTTTAACAATTTATATTATGGATGGTATTGTACAATCAAAAATGTAAATAATTGGTTTACTGCACACTCTCCGTTTGGCAGCGATAGTTATCACATCCCACTTCTACTCGTTGCCACTGGCAACCTTTGATAAAACTGTCCTTTTTATTTTCAATACATGCTTAAGAGTATCTGTGTATCAGAAATGTACAGAAAGAGTACTGTTCATTTCTGATACACGGATACATTTATACCGTTTTAGATACCTATCAAGCAATAAGTAGCGGACGTTTAGTCCGACCCAGATCGCAATTGATAACGATGCCTCTAAACAATGCACAAGGATAATGTACATGAAACAACTAGTCAAAATCATAGTAACAAAACAAAATGGGGGGAACTACATGGCAGTTCAAAAACATATACAATGACATTAAATTAACATAACAACATATTACAAAAATCAATTATTATACATATCAATTGACATCTATTTCATAATTTGGTTTGATTTATATTAATATGCAAAATATATATAAATTAGAATATTGAATAATTATTTTAATTAATTGTGATGTTAGAAGGCGCAGTTCTCTTGCTGGACACTTCACAGGCATTGAAAATAAGCAGGATGAAAAAAACGCCTAGAAAGTCATAAACTTTATTACAAATAAATTTCAACGGAAGAACCATCCGCCGATGCATACTTTCACCAGGAATGACCCACGTTTCGCATTTCCGTTACACTACATTTAATAATATCGCAGTCCTCTACGCCATAGACAAGTTGTTTTGACGACGTGGACTAAACAAACACGTGATTGTTTTTTTTTGGGGGGTTTTTGACTACAATTGGTGCAAGCACGATGAAGTAGCTCTGATAATGTTTTGTAAATTAAGAGTAGTTTCTGTGTGAATTTCAACATCATATTTGCTACAGACAGACTTTTAAGTACAAGGAATTTGGTGAGCTGTTTTATAGAGATAATTACACTGTAATTATTATAGAATTTACAAGACAAATTTTTCGACAACTCAGTCAACTGTTCACTGACTACTAGTCACCTGTACATAACAACACACCTTGACCTACTTACGGTCTACACCTGTGTGTCTCTTAACTTGACTGCAGACTGGCGATTGTTTAGTTATTGGCTTGGATGTTGCTTTTTTCAAGCGATTTACTGTAATTAATGAATAAAAGGAAAAACAAACGACGGAAGGGTTCCAGTGGATCTTTTAATTCCAGTAATTCTGTTTTAAATGACAGAAGTTTAGTCAACTCTTCGTCTGTCTTTGCTCAAGCCATGCAAACATTAAATGATCACGACGAAAACCTTAGTCAACCACCTTATCTATATACAACCAGCACACCCAACTTTACGAAATCGGTTGGAGCTGAATCACAGACAACTGCCAAAAGAGATTCTAATTATCCTCCATCCAATGTTAATCCGGAGTACCTGAATATAGGTCAAGCACTCTTTGAAATCAATAATCGGTTACGTAAGCTGGATATTATTGAACGACAGATCGGAAACATGGCTAAAGATCTTACCTTAGTGAGGAATGAAGTAACCACTAATACAAATCGAATCAAGGATGTCGAGGTCAAGTTCAATAGTATTGAAACTGGACTGCAATTTCAGTCTAACTCTATTGATAAGTTGCAGGATAGTAATAAAATTCTCATTGAAAAATTAAATAGTATTGAGTCTGATAATCGTGACCTAAAGCAAAATGTCATTGACCTGAAGTGTAGAGAGATGCGGGACAATCTCTTATTTTTTAATATCAAGGAAACGCCAAACGAAAATTGCCAAGCTTTAGTTCACGAGTTCATTAAAACCAAACTAGATATACCCAATTCTGAAACAAGGATTAAATTTGATCGTGTTCATAGGCTTGGAAAAAGGCGAAGCACTAGGCAAAACATCCCCGATGATAATAACGCTGATATAGCGCCAATTGAATTGGTTGCTGACAAAGACTCCAGACCGATTGTCGCTAAATTTAATTATTTCCAAGAGAGAGAAGAGGTACGTAAATGTGGGTACCTACTGAAAGATACAGGTTTCGGCGTTGGAGAACAATTTCCAAAGGAGGTTGTGGCAAAACGGAAGGAATTACTACCAGTGTTTAAACGGGAGAAGGCTAGAAATAATCGCGTATCTTTGGTTCAGGATAAATTGTATATAAATGGTGAATTATATAATCCGAGATAGGACAGGTTAGGGGGCCAGCTTACAATTTTATGTTGGAACATTAATGGTGGTTTGTCGGGTAAACTAAATGACCAAAATTTCTCGGAATATATAAGCAAATTTAGCTTAATTTTTTGCATTCATTCCGGTAAAAACGTGAAGCGATGTACCTTACCAAATTATGACAAACACTTAATAATCCGATCAAAATGTCAAAATGGAGGTGGTATTGTTGTGTTTTGCAAAAATTCTTTGAAATCAAAATTTAGTATTATAGAGCAACATGATTATGGAATTGTTATTTGTAAATTATCTGATTTATTACTGAATGTAGACTTATTTATATGTTGCATTTATATACCTCATGAAAGATCAAAATTTTATCATATATATGACATCGATTTCTTCAATACTATACAATCACTTTATGTTAAATATAATTCATCTGGAAAATTCATCTTGTGTGGCGACTTTAATAGTAGAATATCCAACCTTGCCGAATATATTACTTTTGACACTTTCAAAGTCAATTTCTGTGATTTTGATAATATAAAAATTGTACGAAAATCAGAAGACACGATTATTAACAGTTTTGGGAAGAGATTGATTGAATTGTGTAGAAATACAGATCTATATATTCTAAATGGCATTCTTGAACCGGGAAAATTTACTTGTAGTACTGTTAACGGATCTAGTGTTATCGACTACTTTGTTTGTGACAAAAGCTGCCTTGACTTTATTCAAAGTTTTGAAGTTGATAGCTTCCAGGTTTATTCAGATCACGCCCCTTTAATATTATCTATAAACTGTGATATTTGTGTCAATGATAAAAGTGATGGTTTGGATCAATCGGTCAATTGCGTCAGCACCCGTTGTCTAAAATGGGAACCAGAAAGTGCAACACTTTTACATAATATACTATGTGATAATACAGACCAACTCATACATATTCTTGATGAATTTAACACAAACTCTGTAAGTGTCACTGAAAGAGTTAATCGCACGGCTGACAATTTTACTACCTGTCTATTTGATGTTAGTTTCACAGTCATTGGTCGTACAAAAACTGGCGCCCAAATCAAAAAACCTCAAAATCAAATTAGTAATAAGTGGTTTGATTCAAAATGTGCTACCGCTAGGGACGACTTTATCAAAAATCGAAATAATTATAGTAACACACGGGATGCCAGAAACAGAATTAAATTTGTACACTCCAGAACAAATTATAATAATGTCATCCGATATGCTAAAGAAGATTTTCGTACTAAATGCGGTCTTGACTTACTTTCCACAGCAAAAGATAATCCCAAGCAATTCTGGAAAACTGTTACTAAGTACAAAGGTTCTGCGCATGGTTCTGATCAATCCAGTTATATACCTCTTCAAAACTTTTATGTCCATTTCTCTGATGTTTTCAAATCTTCTAATGTTACTTCCAATGCTACATTTTGTTACGATAATTGTACAAGCGTTGACGAACTTGACGCGCCTTTTTCTGTACCAGAGATCAATGGGGCCATAAATGTACTCAAGGCTGGAAAATGTGCTGGCAAGGACGGTATTATACCAGAATTGATTAAATCTAATTCTGTAATTTTGGATGTATTAATTTGCCGACTGTTCAATATAATTTTTGAATCTGGTTCCTTTCCATCCGCATGGTCAGAGGGAGTGATAGTGCCCGTCCCTAAAAAAGGTGATCTTAAAGACCCTAATAATTACCGTGGAATAACATTGATATGTACTTTAGGAAAACTCTTTTCGATTGTTTTACACCGACGACTATACGAGTGGGCGAAGGAGAACAGAACTCTGTCTGTATTTCAATTTGGTTTTCAGCCAAATAAAAGTACCACTGACTGCATATTTATTTTACACGCTCTTGTGTCTAAGTCGTTGTCGAACGGTGAACGTTTATACTGTGCCTTCATAGACTACAGTAAGGCCTTTGACAATATCGACAGAAACTTGTTATTCCATAAATTGAGTAAAAATGGGGTCAGTGGAAAAGTCATACGAGTTATTGAGTCCATGTATGAAAATTTTAAACTATGTGTTACTCGTAATGGTCAACATTCAGATTATTTTTATTCGAGGTGTGGTGTTAAACAGGGAGATAACCTCTCCCCACTACTTTTCCTTTTCTTTCTTAATGATTTTGCTGACTTTATGAATGCTAACTCTGTTGACCCTGTGATCATTGGGACTTTAATCATTTCATGTTTCATGTATGCAGATGACACTACATTATTATCCAAATCATCGCATGGTCTTCAGAATCAGCTGAATAAGTTGTCTGAATATTGTTCTATTTGGAACCTAACTGTAAATGTCGACAAGACAAAAATTGTCGTATTTGAAAAGGGTAACAAGCATGACTTATCTAATTATAACTTTGTATATAATGATAGTGTTGTGGAATGCGTATGCTCCTTCAAATATTTAGGAGTCACATTCTCCTCTGATGGCAAATGGGACATTCATCAAGAATTAGTGGCAAAAGCAGGGTCAAAAGCCTTGTATAGCCTCTATAATGTTTTTGATCAAGTTAATGTTAACGTCAGACAGCAGTTGTTTTTATTTGATTGTTATGTAGAATCTATTCTCTCGTATTCATCCGCAGTTTGGGGTCTTAATAGTTCCCTAGATATCGAGAGGTTACACTTGCAATTCTGTAAAAGAGTTCTTGCTATTCGTAAATCCACACCAACCCCAGTTGTTTATGGTGAGCTGGGTAGGTCCCCTTTAAAAATCCGTCGTCTTCAAGAAATTATTAAATACTGGTGCCATGTCATTAGAGACCACGACTCGCTTGTTTATAAAGTGTATTCTGATCTGTGTCTTTGTCCCGGATTTTCAACTAAACGCAAAAATGTGAATAATTGGGCTCATCAAGTTAAATCATTACTCGACAATCTAGGTTTATCTTACATCTGGACTAACCATTTGTGTTGTTTACCCAAACCTGGACCTATAATGCTTCGCATACGTGATCAATATATACAATCCTGGAATGGGAGCCGTAGGAACCTATCTAAACTAAAGTATTATAACCTATTTAAAAATGATTTTTGTTTTGAAAGCTATTTAAATTATTGTATATCAAAGTATCGTATATCCCTTTGCAGGCTTAGGTGTACTTCACATGACCTATTTATTGAGAAAGGTCGATATTTTAAAATATTAGCACAAAATAGAATATGTGAATTATGCCATGAGTCTGTAGAAGATGAATTTCACTTTACACTATGTTGTAAATCTTTAAATCACCTAAGAACAAAATAAATCCCTAAATTTTATTCACTTCACCCTACTGTTTATAAATTTAATGAATTAATGTCTACAAATAATGGAAATCTTCAAGTTAAATTATGTAAATATGTCTTCGAAGCCTTCAAATTTCGGAAATCATTACTCACCCTGTGAGCTGTTACTTCTATATAATCTCATGTTATGAATTTTTCTATTTTATGTGTTACCATTGCTGCACTATGTTTAAAAGCTAAAAGTCAATGACTTACAGCTATGTGAATAAAAACTTGAAACTTGAAACAGAGTATCAATTCAAGACGCACGTGTAAATACTACTCAGGTCATCTCTCCACTGCGAAATCACACCACCATGAAATGTAACGTGAGGCTCAGAAAGGGATAAATAATGAAAGAGCAGAAAGTATTTGTCACTTTTCGGTTGAAACGACTCGATAATAAATACTATTTTTCACATTTTGCTTCACAATACTCGATAGATGTGTGATGTAAGTAACTTATTAGCACCTTTGCTCGGTGTATCGGTGAATATCAGGACAGTTTTGGTCGAGGGGCCCAGCCGAGATACACCTCGGAAAGTGTGCTAATAACTACTACTTAACTTTAACAGTTATGATAGTTTGAGTATATGATATGATATTAATAAACAGTTTCTGTGATTGGGCTCGTAAAACGTGTCTGAACACCATCTCTCACAATATGAAGTACAACTTTACGAACAGTGTTGTGTTTTCCAGGTTTTGTCTGTTCAACAATACCACCCGGCCATTCGTTACGATGCACTGAACTGTCCTTTAATAAAACGATGTCATCAAGTTTAAGGTTTGGACGTAACTCAGTACTTATCTAGTTTTACAGCCTTGATTTCACATTCCTTGATTTTGAGTTTATTGAATAATTATATATACGGTTTCCCTCGACCAGTTTTAGAGTCTAATAATAGATTTTATCTTTCATGATTTTCTGTTTATTGAATTAATATATTTTTTATTTATTATTATTTTATCTTTACCCTTGATTCAGAGATCACTCTGGTTCACTCATACTCCCATAAATACACACTTCTCTTTAAATAATTTTTGATCTATAGCTCAGGTTAATTGGTTTCCTATTAATTGTGTTAATACATTGATCGTTACATAATAGGATTGACCTCCTTTTAATCCCTGTAAGATTTTCCGTAGTGTGGGTTTAGTTGTTAATGGCACACTTAATCAAAGGTGTTAAATTTTAATATTCTTTAATTGTTATTTTTGTTGCATATTCTGTATATATTTGCCTGCTATTCACATACCTGTATCATTTGCTTGATAAAAGAGTATCCTCATCAAAACGTCGATTAGTATTAAACTCAGTAAATGTGTATTCATAAAATTGTACCTTGTGTTATTTTGGCATTGTTTGTTTACGTCATTAATAAGTAGCCGACTACTTTTTTCGCTGGGGGGAGGGGGGTGTACCACCACCCCACATTTACTACGCCCCTGTGGATACAGTTATTGATAAGATGAGAAGTAAAAGAGCTCCTGCAGACCCGAACCGACGAGCTTACATTCATATAATCTACACCATGACATATAACAATATAAAAAGTAAACCTGGCTTAAAGAAAGACCCGCAATAGGCAGAATTAGCTCTTGCATAATGTATGTTTAATTAAAATTATAATTGCCCTTATCCAATTTAATAAGAATTTTGTGAGTTAATCTAAAATACCACTATGAATGATACACTTAAGAAATAAACACTGGCCTGCATTGTCATCTGTTATGTCAAATTATTAGTATTCTGCATTATTCCTTGAAGCAACATTTCCTTCGTTGGATGTAAGAGGGATATTGTTGGTGTATCTTCACTCCACGAGATAGTAGTAATTTTCTTCAGAGGACTTAATATCTTGACAAGTTCCTCAGCCTGCGACACTTCAGTTTCAGAAAGTGTAACAATGTCTTCGTGATTAAATGTAGCAAACTTTGCAGGTTGTTGTTCTAAGTACCTGCTGATCATGTCAAAACTCGAATTCCACCGGGTCCGCACATCTTGAATTAGCTTGTGTTCTGGGAAATGAAATAAAATGGGGTTTAACGTCCTACTGTTCTGCTCCGAAATGGGCTAATGACGACGGGCATACGCCATACAGTGTGCTATGGGGGGAATTTTGCCCGGACAGCGGCACTACGGCCTACTCTTATATCGAATTCCAACTGTCAAGGGATCTTTTACGTGCACGCCAATGTGTACACGGGACCTCGGTTTTATCGTTACATCCGAGCGACTAGACAGCTGTCCTTGTCAGGCCCTCCGTCCATCATCACTGACAAGGGAGAACCACGCCGGAAAATATGGCACTTAAGGCACTCCAAACACAGTTGACGGTGATTGTTCTGAACAATTTGGTGGTAAATTCTTAATATATATACAACCTTCTTCTACAAACCCCAAATTTCAAGAATATTGTATGTCAAGAAGATATAAAATCAGTACACCAAAATCGAGTCATAGATTAGTAGTTTCAAAAGTTGCGAATTGGTACCCATATTCAACAACATCATATCTCAGTCAATATTAAAGAATCCATCTTTCAGTTTCAGGTTTCCAGTTCACTTTCGTAAAGCCAGGCAAAGAAAACCATTGCGCCGAATTCTTGACATCGATCTTATTTATACTGGAGATATAATGACGTCATGGCGTAAACAGGCCTTATCGAATAGAAACATCCACTAGGTGACGTTTCGAACTGTCATGGCTGATCATGAACAGTTTTGTACAAAAACTGATTGCCATGTGAATTCTGTAAAAATATAATATAAGTCTCTATGAAGGACCCGTGAACATATATTTGGACTAAATGGTGATCATAGTGCCGGATCATAGTTACTGACTCAACTTAATTAATAACTTCTTTGGATACCATGACGTCTATATACGGTAAGTGCTACTTTTGTTCTCATGTTAAAGTTGACGTTTTATCCCGACGTCAACGGGATAGAAAAGATTCTACCCCGTTTAAACTCGCTTGTGTGGACCATGAAACAGGTATAAATTGCCCAGGTTCCTAACAACAGCGCCAAAATCCAGCTTGTAAAGCTGCTCTGTGGCGCTTGTACAAAATGAAAATATATGATTATGAGTGCAGGATGTAAATTAATATAGATAGAAAATCATAAAGAATTTAAATGTTTTGTAAAACAAGATTATAAAATTTAAAAAATAAAATAAAATAAAAAAGCAGGATAGGCCTACAGGTACAGATAAAATATACAACATTTGGTAAATAAGATAATCACATGAAGGCTTTTCGGAACAATTATGTTTTTAGGTTCTTTTTAAAAACAACGAAACTTGAATTGGCCCTTGTTTTAAAAGAGATTTTGTTCCGAAGTTTCGGTGCTGCTAATACAAAGGAGCGTTGAGCGAGGAGTGTTTTACTTTACTTTTTGGCATTTACATAAATTTTGACCAGAGTTTTTGGTAGTTTTCACTTAGGTCAATTTCGTCCGTTTTGACCATATCCAGTTTTTATCGTCTGCACCGCCTGGGCTAACATGGACGGGAATACCGCGTGCAGTGTGCAATGAGGGAGATTTGCCTACTCTCATTTCCAATTACAGCTATCAAGGTTTTTTTTTACGTGCACGCTATGTATACACGGGATCTCGGTTTTTAGTCCCATCCTAACTACCATAGGCCTACGTTGTCCCTTTTCCGATCCTCTGTCCTACCCGAAGGACAAGGGGGGGGGGCACGCCGGAAAAACAAGATGAGCTTTCTTGGCCAACGCAAGGATCGAACACGATACCTCCTGGTTAGCGAGCCAACGGTCTTAACTCGCCGAGTCACCGTGGCTCCTTCTGTGTGGAAGACTTTACAGTTGATGTCATAGCCTTCAGTCAGGAAGACTCTACAGTTTGTATTGAAGTTTTAAGACAATTTGACATTCATTAACACAAATTGTTCAGCGGATATTCTATCAATTTTGGATTGTTCCTTTAAGTTTATTTGTCCCTCGTGACCTTCCATAGGTTTTTTCATATAAAAAAAACCATTCGCTTTGATGAAAAGAATTGTATATTGTGTTTGTTTGTGATTTAGACATGACATCATCTGGGTTATTACTAATCTTTATTTTATACAAATAAAAAATAAAGCGGATATTAAGATTGTTTAAAATATTGGAGAATGTGAGTAAAGTTTATTGTATTGCTTTTAAATGGATTTTATTTTTAATATTTTTGGAGGGTGGGTGGGGGATCTAGTCACATTAGATAGACTAAACTGTACATCGTGGATACATTTTGAATATTTTACATAATTACACTATAAATACAAACCAATGAACCTACAAACCGTAAATCTACAGGTAATAGATATAATAGATGTTTTATAAAATGAAATGAAATGTTTGGGCTAATGAAGACAAGCGGTGTACTATGGGGGGAAACTGTGGGCTACGCCCTTTATTTGTATTTGAAGTCCAACTGACAACGGTTATTTTACACCCACGCCAACGTGTACACAGGATCTCGGTGTTTTGCGCTATCTGAACGACTGACACAGTCCCTGTCTGACCTCGGTCTAGGAATGGTTTCACTACTAATGTCTTCCGTTTTGCCCCAGCCACAGTAGTGGATCGTTCTAGGGAATTCCTTTGAGCACGTTTTGTCATCAGTTTCTGGCTTATAACTCCCTTAATTTCCAATTACACTGACTCCAAACTGTACTGCACATAGATTATCTATCTATCTATATATATATATTTGTGACTGTCGTTTGTCTGTCTGTCTTTCTGTCTGTTCGGGGTTGGCGGCTACACTAGGTCTGCCCCGAGTCTGAAATTTGGGGTATAGGGGTAGCTCGGACCGGGGAGTAACATAGGTCAGGTGGCGTTAGTCTACCACTTCCGGTTTCGGAGTTATGACCCCCGAGCGAAGCCGGTCTGTTCGGGGTTGGCGGCTACACTAGGTCTGCCCCGAGTCTGAAATTTGGGGTATAGGGTTAGCTCCGACCAGGGAGTAACATAGACCAGGTGGCGTTAGTCTACCACTTCCGGTTTCGGAGTTATGACCCCCGAGCGAAGTCTGTCTGTTTGGGGTTGGCGGCTACATCTGCCCCAAGTCTGAAATTTGGGGTATAGGGGTAGCTCGGACCGGGGAGTAACATAGGCCAGGTGGCGTTAGTCTACCACTTCCGGTTTCGGAGTTATGACCCCCGAGCGCAGCCGGTCTGTTCGGGGTTGGCGGCTACACAAGGTCTGCCCCGACTCTGAAATTTGGGGTATAGGAATAGCTCGGACCGGGGAGTAACATAGGCCAGGTGGCGTTAGTGTACCTCTTCCGGTTTCGGAGTTATGACCCCCCGAGCGAAGTCTGTCTGTTCGGGGTTGGCGGCTACACTAGGTCTGCCCCCAAGTCTGAAATTTGGGGTGTAGGGGTAGCTCCGACCGGGGAGTAACCTAGGCCAGGTGGCGTTAGTCTACCACTTCCGGTTTCGGAGTTATGACCCCAGAGCGAAGTCTGTTCGGGGGTTGGCGGATACATCTGCCCCGGGACTAAGCCGAGAAAACCTTATTTTAAAATCTTTGTACCCTCGATTGTCATTGTTAGCACTGTCACACTAATTAAAAAAGTCTCGATTATCCGTTTTTGCGTTTAATCATCAACGGAGGTTGAACAGCAGATCGGATTCAAATCGTATGAAAATCGAACAGATAATATGGCATCGAGAGTTGATTTTGGTACATGTCTTGCTACTTCTGAACGATTTGCCACAGTTACAGCATTCACCCATTTTGGACAAAGTCTAATTTAATTTTCGATTTTAAAGACCAAAGACACGTTATTCTTGTCATTGCTATCATTGTGTTCCGATTCTTTCGTAGTAGAGGTTCGTAGTAACAAATCCCTATAAGGAAAGCGTTGGGCGGGGTTATTGCGCTCTGATGTCATTTGTAGCGGCGCACAAGACAAGTACGCTGGCTACAATATTGCGGCTCCCCGATTTCAATTGAAATATATTATTATTAACATTACAAATCAAAATGTTGCCGTTCGATTTAGTAACGTAGCATATGGTCATAAAAATTTAACCTTTTGTGAGATGGATTATTTTCAGTAATTATAACTCAAGACGTCCGGGAAGTCAATATTTGATATGGTACAGCTTGACTGAAAACAATATTAGCAAAATATTACGCGCAATGATCAATAAAACCCGCTTTGCTTCATATTTTATTGTACAAAACAAAATTCCACTACAATTCCTTTTCTGAAAATATTCTGTTTATTGACAAAAACATATGTGCGAACTTTCTCGGACAACACAGGATCGAACACGGGACCTCTGGGTAAATGCGAGCCAATATCTTACTAACTGAGCCATCACGGCTCCCTGGTCTTAGTGATTATCAAGTCACTTCGTACTCTTTTATATGTTCAGACAATCTTGCTTACTTCTTACCGATATTGGCTTTGTATTTGTTCATTTGGCCTTCCATAGGGTTTTCCAATTAAAAAAAAACACCTTCACTATGATGATTATGTGAGTTTATGTCTACATTTGCCACCAATGGGAAAAAATACGTTTTCTATATATCTTGTACCAGGATAAAATTTATAGGATTTGGATTGTTAATTATGGAGGTCGTAAAATATTCGTCAATGTAAGTAGAATCTATTTTTTTTATAGGTTTGTCCTTTGGTGTTTTAAATACCTCATACTTTTATATTTTCTAATGAAACTATTGAACCTGTAGATTAACGAACTTACAAACTAATGAACCAACATACTAATGAACCCGCAAATTAGTGGACGTACATAATTATTCTACAAACTAATAAACTAGTCCGGTGGCTGAAGGTGGAACGGGGGGGGGGGGGTGGTATCACCACAAGACCTGTGAATTTATGAGACCAAGTCTTTCTAGACCAGTATTTTGCGTGGATTTCTATTCTGGGTGGTGATCAGGCGTTTGAAGGGGCATTTTCGAGATATGTGGGGTCCAATGTCTACAATTAGGGGAAAATGTCATTATGGTGACATAAATGATGATCATGTTATATATATTAATAAAACAAAAATTTCTAGGACTGTCCATCTCTAAAGAAGTGTATATGATGCCCCTGGACAATTGTTTTGATTTCTGGGGAGGTGGGGTGCGGGTAGCAGATGTGCGTGTATGGAAGGGTGGGGTGGGGTTAAAATTGGCGGGAAATGAGTTCACGTTGATTTAAATGATGATTTTCTTAGAGCTTTGTAAAAACATGTGATTTTGGGGACAGAAACCACTTGGTTCAAAATTGACCCGAAAAGTGTTTTCTCGTTAGCTTTTTCGCTCAATCTGATTAAAACACAGATGCTATTTCGTTTCTCTTTTTATAGTTGAAAATTTCGTTTTACTTGTTTTCACAACACTAGGCTCTGGAAAAATTGTTATATTACAGGCGGTCTAGTTGATGTGAGGCGTGTTCTGCACGGAACTCTGAGTAAACCCCTAGAAATGTCAACGCTTATTGATTAATCAATGTCTGGGGTCATAGGTTCGAAAGCCGCTCGTATGACCTCCGACGTGATCTCCCAGTACAACTGGTCAGATCTTCATGTAGTGTAGGCCATCGAAAGTATAAAAAACGAAACGAAATATACATCTGTATTTTAACCAGATTGCTTTTTCGCTCAGTACCAATTTCGTCATTCCAAATACAGTATTAAAATATAATGGTACTTTTCAAGAGATCTGAAAATGTACATTACATAAGAAAAACACAGTAAATCCCGCTCCTATTATAAACTTTGATTTTTTAATGAAGACTAAGAATAAACTAATATCTAAACATGTCTCTGATTTACTGAGTTTTTTATGTACATCTCAAGATCTCTTGAAAAGAACCATTATAATTTAATATATTGAATGACGAAATAGGTACTGAACGAAAAATTCAACGAGAAACCACTTTTAGGGTCAATTTTGAACCAAATGATTTCTGTCCACAGTCCACAAAAACACATGTTCCCCCCCACCCCCACACCCAAACCCACACACACACCCTCGGGAACCCTCCACCCCCCACACACACTATGGGAATCTTATAAACATATACATGTGTAACTCCTTGACACGTCATTTTTAGCTGATTATGAACTTTCTTGTAAAACTGTTGGTTCAAGAAAATCATTTTTTGTCAAAGCATAGGTATTTTAACCAGATATTTTGAACTTGAACAAATTGACCTAAAAGATAGTGACATAAAATCTGCCACCGAAAAGAAATTTGTCGACCTTTTCCTAATAGCTACTGATCAATTCGCAATCGATCCATAAACTTCGGACCTATGAAAAAAATTAAGCCAGTTTTTTATGCGATACCGCTCTATCTGCACTCCGTCAAATCGAAGGCCCATAAAATTGCGTTGACTTCGATTAGGCAAACCACACACCATCTCGAGATAGAGCATGGTCGTTATAGAAATATGCCACCACATGCACGTTTATGTAAACAATGTAATAATAATAAAATAGAAGACCAATATTATTTCATATTTGACTGTAATAAATATAACGATCTTAGAAATTCAAAATTTACACCAATATTCAAAAGCAAACCGCACATCTCGTGCAATATGATTAATGTTTAAATTCCTCACAAACGAAATTGCTAGCCAGGTTGCTTCATATATACATATAAGTGTCTCCAAGAAAGAACATCAGAGTTACCTGTTGACCAACACTCCTGTTCAATAAAATATGTTTATTATACTAATACTTACGGTAGAAATAGTTTGTTTCCTTTCCAGGCCAGTCTACATAATTTTTGTTTTAGCTCTATACTTTTTTTCATTATATCGACCATCTTTTGATGCCTATAGAGTTATTATATCATATTGTACATCCAAAAAAGATCAACTCAGATGTTATGTTATAATTGTATGATCAACTATTGTTTAAACTGTGTATGCTGTCCTTGGTGGATGCAATGATACAATAAAATCTTATCTATCTTATCTATTCAGAGATGTTTCGTCAAGCTCTAGGAAAATCATCATTTAAATCGACGTGAACTCATTTTCCGCCCCCCCCCCCCCCCAACATACGCATACCTGCAACCACCGACAGCACCCCGTCACAATTCAAAACAATGTTGTCCAGGGGCATCATAAACACTTATTTAGAGATGAGCAGTCCTGGACATTTACATGTATGTTATATTAATCATATAACACGATCATCATTTATGTCACCATAATCACGCCCCCCCCCCCCCCCCAAACGCCAGATCACCACCAAGATTCGGAATCTGCGCAAAAAACTGGCCTAGAAAAACTTGGTCTCAAATTCGCAGCTCGAGTGGCGATTCACCATCCCGCCTACCCCTTCAGTCACCGGACTAAACCTTCATACTAGTGAACATACAAACTAATGGACCTACAAACTAATCAACCAACAGCCTAATTAAAATAATGAATCTTCAGATCAATGAACCTACAAACTGTTGCTTTATATGAACCTATAGAAATGAAATGAAATGAAATGGAGTTTAACGTCCTACTGTTCTGCTCCTAACCTGGGCTAATGAAGACGGGCATACGCCATACAGTGTGCTATGAGGGAAATTTTGCCCGGACAGCGGCACTACGGCCTACTCTTATATCGAATTCCAACTGCCAAGGGATCTTTTACTTGCACGCCAATGTGTACACGGGACCTCGGTTTTTCGTCCCATCCGAACGACTAGACAGCTTTCCTTGTCAGCCCCTCCGCATGAACCTATAGACTAATGAAGCTTCAGATTAGCGAAATATCTGGTCTATTAAACCAGTTAGTCAATTGCCTTGGAAAAATCAAAGAAATTACAAAATAGCATAGATTGTTTTCCTTGGGATCACATTATTAAGAACAAAAGGAGCATCTCTAGTTCCGAGTACGAGTCGAAAACCGAAGAAAGATTTTTTTTTTTGTTTTTTTTTTTGTGTTAAATTTGGAGAATTTTAAGTGCTAATTCAGATACAGACTATAAGAAATTACAAAATGGCCCCGTGGATGTACTCGAGGATATTGGCAGCCAAGGTGAATTACCTTTAGTCAGTATCCGTTGTCCAGAGCTTTACAGCCCGTCCATATACAGGACGAAGTTGAACAGACCGGTGATGGGAAGTCAGAAAATATATTATACTTGTTTATAAGTGACAGTTTCATTTGAAAACCCAGAAACGCTTTTGTTTCTAATTTACTGTGTGGGACGAGACGCAATTACGTAATGAAGTGTTTAACAGAGCAAACAAATTGATCATTTCCCGCTCATATAATATATAAAGGATTTGTCAGATTTCTGCAGCAAGATTAAAGAAAACAAGACCAATGGAAAACTTGTTAGTTACAATGTCGTCGACCTCTTTACGAATATACCAATCCCTGAAGGGGCAGCCATTTTGTCCGGCAGTTTTAATCCGATTTTAACGAAATTCGAACTCAAGCATCATTACAGTGTAACGGTGATATATTCAAACGTTTTTTCGTACAATCAGGGGCCATTATTCAGGAAGTTACGATCCGATATGCGCAAATATAGAAAGGAACCAAGTGTCCAGAAGCTAAAAACAAATTGTGCCCACAAACATATTGTGGACGGACGGACGGACAGAGGCGACGACAATATAGGTCAACATGAAAATGTGGGCGTATAAAGACTAAACTCAGGCTAGAAAACATTATTGACCTTCTTAAAGACTGTTAAACATCGACCTGTTTTACTTAGTTCGAACAAATACATGATTAACAGAAATTTATAGGACATCCTTTGAAGAAGCCGCCTTAAGAACTTTGCCATTTCAATCCCTGCTGATACCGAAGGAAGACGATACGTTCGCTGTCCTAGAGGAAAACCAAGATGAAACACAGCTGTTAGACCATCAGAACTCCATCCATCCTTGAATCCAATTTACAGTTGAAACAGAGAACCAACACAAGACTGTACCTATGATGCGTCGTATATAGGAGAGACAAAACGCCCTATATCAGATAGAGTCAATGAACACCGACTGGCTACCACAAATAAGAAAGGAGATAGATCAGCAATAGCTCAATACATAATTGCTAATCCTAACCATACCATAAAATGGAAAGCCAACAGATGTTCGCCAGTAATATCAAATGGAGTATACAGCTACATATTCGAGAAGCTATATAGTCGTGTTACAACCCCCAGATCGGTGACCATTTCTCTTGGAACAAGGTTTGATGGCGGTTTCTCACAGAAGGGACACTAGTGGAGATTTTTGTCGTTTACTTCCTTTATAATCTGGGGGCTAACTTCAGGAGAGCCTTGAAAATCCAAGATGGCGGCCAAATATGGCCTGAAGTTGACCTCGATAAACATTTTTGGCGAAATGACCCGTGTAATATATACTCTTCAAAAAAAGTAGGGGATATTCAGAAAAGATACAAAACTGCGGAAATGCACTGCTGTTTTTTTTTTTAGAGGTAACCAGTGTATGTTAATAACATGCCAATTGCCCGAATCTGTCATGCTGCCTGACGTTAACGTTAGCATGGCGCTCATTTACACGCCTCCAAACACGAGCACGCCTATCGGTGAAATCCAGAGTAAATCTGGACTCATCTGAGAACATTACACGTGCCCATCGACGATTACCCCAATTTCTACGCTGCCTACACCACTGACGCCTGTTTGCCATGTGCTGGCGAGTTAATGGAGGAACAACACGCGGTCTGCATGTAGCCGATTTCTAATCGTTTGGGGTGTAACTCGAATTCCTGTAACTTGGTACAAGTTTACAGAAAGCTGATTGACCGTTTTTCCTCGATTTCGCAGGACCTGTGTGCGAATGTATCGATCCTTGGCTTATGTAGTGTCTCTAGGACGACCTGAACGAGGTCTATCATCAACATTGTGTGTTTGTTAGTACCGGTTCTACTGTCTGCTGATCGCAGACTGTGACACATTAAGCATGTTGGCGACTGCTCGCTGTGTAGAACCCATTTTAAGCATGCCAATAGCACGTAGACGTTCATCATGTTGAAGACGTCTCATTGCAAATTAAACTTAACACACTAAAGCAAAGATACGCTAAACAGTAAATCTTATGAAAGAACCGATAGGAAAGCAAACATGGATAGGATAAAACAGCACGCGGAAGTTTTCATCAACCCTTCCTTGAAGTGTCAAATTTGACAATGAACCCTTCCCACGTGTATGGCGCTATTGTGTGACGCACATGCAGCTCAGTGGTTCTGTTGGGGCGATAAGTTCTTCATCTGTGAACATACTCTCAAAGCATGTCAAGTGTCCATAACTATTTATCATATCACAACCTGCAGAGGTATTTGCATTTCAATATCCCCTACTTTTTTTCTTTTTTTTTTTTGAAGAGTATATAATTTTATAGGTTTTGATGGACAGTTTCCGATTCATCTCACAAACGGTGGCTCCAATATGGCCGCCAAAATCTAAAATGGCGACAGATAGGCTCGAAAAGTATTCAATGCCAATAGCAACCAACATACAAGTGTGATATGTCGTTTCGAGAGTTGTGATTTTATGGGGAATCCAATCAGAGTGAAATCAAAATCAAGTTTGATGAAATTTGATCCTTACCTTTGATGTAACACGTTCATTTCCTCTGATTTTACATAATTATATGAAATGGTTTTTTTTCGCACATTTCTTAGTAATCGGCCCTATACTTGAGTATTAGGCGGCCGGGTCAAATAATGACCCTGACATCATCTAACCTCTGCACGCCGCCGACATTGGATATATTTAGAAATTGTGGATTTCTTTGTTCGGTTGAAACTCATGATGGATTTAAATTCAAAATCTATTTTCAGGATTATGCAGAAGCAGCTTTTTTAACAGAACATTTGATTTTAAATATTTCAATACAAATTTCTCTTTTAAGCTGTCACTGCATAATCCTTTGAAAAAGAAGCAGATTTTGTATAAAATATCTTCTATTTGACCCTTAAATGTATTCGGATTTGAGTGTCTCTACCCTTTTGAAAGACCATGAATGCCCCATTTTCGATGCGCTCACTATTCAAACTATCAAGGGATCTTTTACGTGCACGCCAATGTGTACACGGGACCTCGGTTTTTCGTCTCATCCGAATGACTAGACCGCTGTCCTTGTCAGGCCCTCCGTCCTGCATCACTGACAAGGGGGAACCACGCCGGAAAATCTGGATGAACTTTCTCGGCCAATGCAGGGATCGAACACCCGACCTCCAGGCTAGCGAGCTAGCGTCTTACCCACTAAGCCACCGTGACCAGACATACGAAACCCCAGTTTCATAAAGATTTAACGATATGACGAGTAGTATTATCCTTAGGCGGTAATATGACTGGGTTTCTTGTGTCATGCGCTAAATGTTTGACTTTGTCCAATCCAATCAGGGATTAAGACACAACGAGTCACTACGAACTAGATGATTCTTTTGAAGAGCTTTGAATGATTCCCTTTGTGCGTATCTATACCAAAATGATTCCGATTTCTCTAGCCCCTCTAAGACTAATTCTTGACTATTGGCTTGCGACAATTATTAACAAATCGAAACAGTTATTCTCAATAAACGAATCCACTTAGAGTATCTAGAAGGTCAAGTCTACCTAAATCATGTACAGCAGGAGTGATTACAAAAGTTTTTGAACAACGACTACGGACGTCTTCTTGGGTCTGGACAGAACTTAACACTATGGGAAGATCTGGCCACGACGACGAATCTTCGTGAAGAAAGTTAGGCCCCTACCACCAAATATCGCTACGAATAAGATCTTCTACAGATATCCCGCGAGTTGGTAAATCAGCATCATTAAGTTTAATCGGACAATACCACCATTGACTAGGATCCGAAGTTTCGTGAATCTCTCCGATTCGATGCGACACAATGGTTTAATAACTACGAGATTCGCCCTTAAACCAATATGAAATGCGCTGTCACACCAAAATGTCACTTCGTCTTTCGAAATGTTTAATATTTCACATACTGTAATAGTTAGACGAAAACCTAAGACAGCGCCACATAATTCTAATTTAGAAATCGAAATCGCCTTTAATGGCGCTACACGCGTTTTGGCAACGATCAAAACGACAGCAATGCTACTATCTTCGTATTCACAACGTAAATAACAAGACTCTGCGTACGCCATTTCAAACGCTTTGCAAAAGTGTGATTCGAATTACGAGTAATCTTCGAATGCCACTTGACCAAGCACCTTGGAAATTTGACTTAGTTGAGGCAGTTCGCGGAACCATTTCTCCGGTGGCTTTATTAATTCACCAGGTAATTCCTTATCCCAACGAACGCCTTGAATCCATGTCTTTTTGATACAGATTTTTGCCCGGATAGTACAGGGCGACAGAAAGCTTAATGGGTCAAATAAAGTCGCAGCTACAATTCGTTGTTATGTTAAAGTTACAGCGCCAGGCTTTTGTTCTTGGGAATGTGAATAAATCACTATCCGCCTCCCACAAAACACCTCAAGTTTTTACTGATGGTAATGAATCATCATCAAAGGTTCCTTGGTTTACTCGATGCTCACAAACTGGAATGTCCTCTAATACCTTGGGGTCGTTGCTCAAACATTTTCGAATAAAGAATCCTGCATCCAGGAGCTTGGGTGATATTTCACGACGTAACTGGGTAGCTTTGGATGCATCGTTCACACTATCCAACAAGCCGTACATATACATGGAGTTCAAAATGGAATTAGCACCAATAAGATATTTATCAATGTTTAATAGACAATGTTCTCTTGTCACAGGTTATGAAAGATAAGGTGATGATGAATTTCCAAATACTTAACAATTATATTCATAGATCTTGATGGACATCAAAATCCCGCCACAAGAACCTGTGAAATGGTCTGTCGTTAGGTTCTATTTCAATTTGCAGAAACATTTCTGCAATATCTGCCACGAGAGCGATAGGATTTGGTCGAAAATGGAGTAGAACATCAAATAAGTCTTTGTAGTTTCGGACCTGGACTGATGTAATCGTTCAACGATTTTCCCTGGCACACATACCTTGATCGTTGACTTGTCCAAGCGGACAACCGTGAAGTGTGGTAGTAAATAGGAGTCAGGATTAGCAGGATCTTCAACCTCGGCTATGTATTCTTTTTTGGTCTGGTCGTCGATGATTCTACGATATGCTTCGGCAACAAAAGGGCGCCTGGATAAGGTCTTTTCCGGATTAAGTAGTCTACACTCTGCTGCTGCATAGTTATTCGGGAGATTTGGCTCTCCGGGTTTCCAAAGAATTCCCACACGATACCGATTGTCTACTCGAGACAAGGAATTCTTGGTAGTCTGTACAGCTTGCGTTTTTTGATGGCGAAAATTGTCATTTACCAGAAAGCCCCCTCGATTCGACTTTCCACATATTTCGCAACAACGTATCTACACTGCTAGTCTCTTGAATAAAGAAGGTTATAGCAAAGTTGAAATTATTCCTGGCATGACTTCGTTGTCAACCAATAATAGGGCCTACACATGTCCATCCTAGGGGAGTAAGTCCCGCTACTGGTTCATCGATCTGTCCTCCGATTTTTGTGATGGATCTATGTAGTTTGAGAGCATTTAGTCTGATGAGCAAATCGATTTTGGTTCCAGCGACTACACGAGGGAATGGAATATCTTTCAGGTGGGGCCAGGTCTTACAGTTCGGAAGCCCAATCATAAGCTGTTATGTCACTAGTAACATCCCGAACCTTAAAAGCTTCAAGATTAAAAAAAAAATTTATAAACATAACTAGTCAAATTTACCTGCAACTGAAAGGACTAACCTCAACACAGATAAAGGCCGACATGAATATTTCTTCCTGACCGCCATCCAGGCCTTGCAACATCGTTTGCAACAGTGTGTACACCTCGAAGGGGGGTATGTAGAAAAATAAATGGAAACCATCGACTTTGTACAGGTCTTTCAAAGAAAGGTTTAGAACTTGTCAGCCAGTCCTCGCACATTTATCTACATTCACATTCAAAGCGAATCAAGGAGAACAAGTTTCAAAACTTGTCAGTATAGCTTTTTTCAACCCTAAGAGGGGAATATTTCGTACTCAGTGGGTTGTTGTACACTTTCATTTGAAATTATTTTCAACTTGTACCTCAAATGTATGAATATAACCATTTTTTTAAGCCCCGGAGGTCCATATTTAGGGTGTCAGTTAGGGCGTCCCAGGGCCAAAACCGTCTGTTATGGTCCATTTCGTACTCAGTGAGATGTACTCGAATACATTGGTTCGTTTAAAATTGGTTTTTACCGGTACCTCGAATGTATGAGTATAAACCATTTTTGGCACCCTCGGTTTTTGTGTGTCAGTTTGAGATCTAATCGTCTGTTATGGACAATTTCGTACTCAGCTGTATAAACTCTTTCATTTAAAGTTAGTTTCAACTGGTACCTCGAATGTATGAATATAACCTTTTTTAAACCCCAGGTGTTCATATTTAGGGTATCAGTTTGGGCCGTCCCAGAACCGGAATCTTCTGTTATACTCTTTCATTTAAAATTGGTTTTGACCGGTACTCGAATGTATAAGTATGCCACATTTTTGACCCCCTTCGGCTTTGGGGTGTCAGCCTGGGCCATCCCAGGGTCTAATCGTCTGTTATGGGCAATTTCGTTCTCAGTTGGATATACTCTTTCATTTAAAAAAAATATTTTCAACTGGTACCTCGAATGTATGTATACAAACTTTTTTCAAGCCCTCTGGGGTGCATATTTAGGGGCAATTCCAGGGGCCCAAATCGTCAGTTATGGGCAATTATGTATCGGTTCGACAGGTACCTCAAATGTTAACCCATTTTGGAGGTCATTCTAGTGGTCAACAGGGCCACACGGAGGGACTGGACCCCCGGCAGACGCCCATTTCTGCAAATCCCAGGTTAGTATGTAGATGCCGATATGGTCAGATATTGGTACCTCGTTCGTCTAGCTTCGACCCTCAGTTTTACACTTTAAAGTTTACCTGCGGTATCTTTGGTTAGCAGGTATTATTTAAAACCCATAGCTGAAATTATATACTTTGTTTTAATCGTTAATAAATCAATATCTATTAACTCATCACTTAACTTGGACATTACTCGTCAAATGTTTTACGTGACCTTACACGTAGAATTCAGAACATATTATTTAATCAGCAAACATAACCATAGAGAGAAGAATGACGTTACGGAAACCCATTACTCATTTTAATAACAATACAAATAATTGCAAGTTCGTAGTACATGTTCGAATGTGTAGTTTTTAATCGATTTCTTTCAAATTAGGTGGGAAGCATTGAGGTCATGAGAGAATAAATCCTATCTATAGTAACCGATCTGCGACTTTGCGTTCTGCTCAACATGCCAAGTTTTCCTTTCGGGTAAGCTGCAGTTGCGACAAATTCCTGTATTGGCGTATTCCACGCTTTACGTGGCTATCTTTGGTAGATACATTATGGCATTTATGTGTAGATGTGGGTTACAGTAAATTATGTTGTGTGGATGCCTTAGTTGCGTTTGTGTATGTGTGGTGGTGACCGTGGGCGTGTGTGCAACTTTAGTTCGTTCCTTTTTGTGCTGAGGTTGACAATCGCAGATTAAATTTGTGATTATCACTAATCCACTTTCGAAAATATGAACCTTAATATACGGGTCATTTATTTTCGTATTAATCTGGGAAAACTATCTCTAAAACCCTAGACACTGGTCGCGAATTACACAAATTAAATCTTAACTTCCCAAGTCTTCAAAAATAACGAACGAAGCAGCAGATCCATTCGTGAAACTTATGTGTTAATCACACAAAAATGCTGTATTTTGTTCCAGCACCAAGCAATGATAATTTTTGTATTGATAGAAATTCAATCAAACACAGACTGTCATCACACCATATACCTGACTGATATAAACAATAAATGAATACAGATACGTACAATCTATTCTTTTTTGTAGTGTATTCGACTACGGAAGGCATTAACATTATCTGCCACTCGTAATCTCTATCCCCACTACCCCCCCCCCCATTTAAAAAGCGAAAGTTGAAAAGAAGTCACCTGACAAAAATATAGCCTAAATTTAAAAGTGGAAATTGAGAATTTAACACATAACGATATTAGCGACACTTTGGCTTGCTGTCGACTTTTCGAATTTCGCGTTCTGAAGGGGCGAAAATTTGAAATAACAAATGCTTCCATACTTCTATTTAGTCATCGAATACGCAAACATTTTTTAATATGACTTACATCCATATTTGTATGAATGAATCTGGTGTAACTTTAATTCTTCTACCATTTCAGTTTTTTTAAAAGAACAATGAAGAGGAAGAACTATGTTATTTTGATGATGCTTCTAATCATTTTGTCCATATACATGGCTACCATTAAAATGATAAAGACTCGAATAATTCACTCTTCAACAGTTTCATCCCATTTTCTGGTCGACACGGAAGTTTGTCGTATCCCCAATGTGGATCCATTCGATTCGTCCATTAAATTTTTGGTAAAGGACAAGAACTTCATCAAATGTAGGGGTGTGACGTCACTGACCTTTCAAGAAGGTCAAAGGTTAAGGTTAAACGTGGATGTGATAAATACTAAATATCGGGGACAGTTTTCTTATTGTGAATATCATGGTATAAACCGTGGCAACAAGAATGACAATAAATACCAATATACACAGAATGGTACGATATTTAATAGGGATATTGTGGTTACTGAACAGTTTATACGTGTTAAATGTTATGATAAATCACACATTGTTATATATTCTAATTACCACGCCTTTATCTTACCACAACTAATCAGGCTTCAGCAATTAAAGACTCGCTTTACTAAGCACCAGGAAGAGAAAAAACCGCGGGAAACCTTGAACGTTGTTATGATTGGTGTCGATTCTGTTTCGAGATTAAATCATGTTAGAAATATGCCTACAACACGTGACTACCTATTACGTCATCTTGATGCTATAGAATTACAAGGTTACAACAAAGTAGCTGATAATACTTTTGTTAATATCGTTCCCATGACAACCGGACGTTTGGTGGAAGAGTTACCGTGGAATGAACAGAAAAGTGGAGAACCTTTTGATCCATATAATTTCATCTGGAAGAATTTTTCTTCTAGTGGCTATTTTACTTTGTATGCTGAAGACGACCCCCGGCTTGGCATCTTTAATTATATTAAGCGTGGATTTCGCGTTCCACCAGCCGATCACTATTATCGTCCATTTGCTCTGGCCCTAGAGGGGGATAACTCTGTATGGACGTCGGATCATCATTGTGTTGGTGACCGATTTGAAACTGACATGATTCTTAATTACACTAAAGATCTCATGAAATTGTATCACAGAGTCCCATATTTTGGTTTCAACTTCCTAAGCCGATTAACTCACGATTCAATATCGAACACGGCCTCAGCTGATACTCCCTACTCAAACATGTTCAGGGATATTGACAATCAGGGCCTACTTAACAACACCGTGTTGATATTTTTCAGTGATCATGGAATGAGATTTGGAGAGATCCGAGAAACATACATCGGTAAATTAGAAGAACGACTGCCGATGATGTTTTTAGTTTTTCCAAAATGGTTTTATAAAAAATATCCCCAAATAACACAAAATTTAAAAATAAACCGAAATCGATTGACGACACCATTTGATATTTACGAAACTTTAAAGGATATTTTGTATTTTACTGGTGACGTCAAAGGTGACGTGGATGTTGAACAAAGGGGGATAAGTCTATTTGAAGAAATTCCTGTATCTAGATCATGTGACCATGCTGGTATATTACCACATTGGTGTACTTGTATGTCGCAACAAGAATTATCTAACAATGATCAGTTTTATAATATGAGCGTCAATTATTTAATAACATATATAAATCAACAATTCGTGTTAAATAACGTTACAGACATGTGTTGGCCATTAAAATTAGGACGTACGAAATCGGTCCACGTCATACAAAATAACGATAAACTTTTGAAGTACAAACAAAGTCTGAATGACGTCATAAACAGAACTGTGTCATTTAATGCCAAACGTGTGCTTTCAACATATATTTTTCAGGTAGCAGTATCACTGATGCCCGGATCAGGAGAATTTGAAGCATCGGTCCGGTACGACGAAACAACTGGAAACTTCACAATGGCGGGGGATATTAGCCGAATAAACAAATATGGACATGATTCAGATTGTGTCCATGGGAGTTTGCTTCATAAATTATGTTTCTGTAAATAATATTGAAATCATATGAAAATGTTGGCTCCATAAATTGTTCTAATTGACAAAAAACTATATATTGAAATATTGAAAACAATAACGGAGTATATATTTTTAGTTGTACCGGAAATTGCTCCCAAAGCTCTACTTCTTGTTGTTTGTTGTCGTTCTGATTGTTGTTTGTTTGTTGCTTTTGTTTAAAAATCCTAATGCTCCGGCAATTTATGTACGATCGACATGACACTTGGCTTGTATCTTCATTGGTCAACTGCGCATCGCCTGCCCTTCTTCGTTTTTTGATATGGGGATATGGGGTTCTGTGTATGCCATTAGCAGCACGTTACAGTTTCGCTGACAGTTTAAAATATTAATGAGTGGCCCTTTGCACAATGTATGGCGTATGCCCGTCTTCATTCGCTCAGTCGGGTCTGAACAGTAGGACATTAAACCCCATTGCATTTCATTTTCTTTTGTCTGCGATATCAAGCACGGTCGTTGCTCTTTCAATCTTGTTAAAACACAGATCCTATAATATTTTGTTTCGTTTTTATAGTTCAAAATTTCGTTTTACTTGTCTTTACTACACTTGGATCTGGAAGAGTTGTTATTTAACTCGTGTTCTGAATGGTGTCAGGGATAAGCCAATGAAACGGTCTGTTACGGCGAGCTTTAGGCGTGTTTTTCACGGAACTGTGGGTAATCCACTAGTAACATCAATGCTGATTGGTTAATCAAATGTCTGACGTCATAGGGTCATAAGTCGGTCTTTTGACCCCTGACGTGACGTATCGCTATAACTTGTCAGATCTTCATGTAGTGTAGGCCACCCATGGTGGAAGCGGACGTTAAACTTTAAGGAACGAACGAAAGGTCAAGCCACTGCTCGCGGAGCAAAATACCATTCATACCACACTGCATGACGTATATCATGCGTTTAAACCCAGTGGATTGAGAAAAGTAAATGTCAGACTCCATTTCATTTTATGGGGAGCTTTGTTGGGTTTTGTTAGAAATAGATTCGACTAGAAATGGTTTTTTTTTTTGTGAAGTTTGTATTTGTGATAATCATGTCTAGGGATTTGCGACTTGTCAATTCATGCACCCATTTTCATTAGATTATCTGCTATGTTTTATTTATGTGGCGGAATTCAGGGCGAGTCGTTTAAACAACAGATGAAATATAAACACAGCGGTGTTGTCTGACCACTACAACAAATGTTTGGTTGAAGTTTGGGTATTTATCGGGAATTTATTCGTTTAGTTGATAAATAGATAGAAATTATTTGCATAGTTTTGTTAGTATAATGAAAGGTTACAGGTTATATCTATTCGTTATATATTCCATTAGAACAGTAAATATACTACACCCCACCACCCTTCCCCGAATTTAGTCGTTTTTATACGTCCACATTTTTATGTGGACGTATATTGTCGTCGCCCCAGTTCGTCCGTCCGTCCACAATTTGTTTGTGGACACTCTACAGGTCACAATATTTATCCGATTTCAACGAAACTTGAAATATAGCTTTATCTCCCTGAGATCTCTGTTCCTGTCGATATTGGCACGTATCGGGCCATAACTTCATGGATTATGGACCCTGATTGTACGAAAAATCGCATTTTTAGCTTGTGGACACTCTAAAGGTCACAATTTTGATCCGATATTGATGAAACTTGAAATGCATGTTTATAACCCAAAGATCTTGGTTTCTTTCGATATTCGCGCACATCGGATTGTAACTTCTTGAATTATGGCCCCTCATTGTACGAAAAATCTCGGTTTTGGCTTGTGTTCCCTCCAGAGGTCACAATTTTTATCCAATTTAAAAAAAAGTTTTACTATATCACCGTTACACCCTAATGAAGGTTGAGTTCAAATTTCGTGAAAATCGGACCAAAACTGACGGACAAAATGGTCACCGCTTGTATGCGAATAGTGTAAAAATATGGTATATCAAGGTTGTGGACCCTGTAGAGGTCACAATTTTAATCCAATTTTGATGAAACTTGAAATGCATGTTTATAACCCAAAGATCTTGGTTCTTTTTGATATTTGTGCATATCGAATCTTAACCCAATCTTTGGCGAGATATCAAATTTGTTTGATTTTTTAATATAATGTCTAAAGTGGCACGAAATTGAAGTTTTGGTAGTTTAAATTCGGTTAAATTTTAAAAATCTGTTAATTTGGGTCATTTCAAAGGCTGTCCCAAAAATGGGACGCTGCCCACAAGAGGGTACATGTTTTAATAAAAATATAAACAATAGCAGTGGAAATTATAATGACGGTTTAACAAAGAAACAACTAGTTTTTATTTAGATCAGGAAATTTATTTCATTTCTAATTATATTTGTATAAAATATCAAGCGTTAAATAATGTAAAATCCCATGTAGGCTAAAGTCCCATTTTGCTGTTTTTACTAAATCTCTTTAACCGGCGTTAAAAAATTACAGGTGACGGAAAATTCTTCTGGTTTATCCAGACATATTCTCCTACTTAATTTATTCTGGGGGTTGAATAAAAATATCGGCACCATTTAAGTCGTCCTCGTCATCCAATATCCGATCCAAGGCTTCATTTACACTCAGTAACCTATAAAAAATAAACAAAGTCACTTTTTAAAAATTCATGTAAAATTATACAAAACACTATCGGTGCTGTAAAATTGAAAAATATCACTATTCGGAACTTAGTATGTACAAAATGGCAAATGTGAAAAACATGCCCTTTAATGGGCAGCGTCCCAAAAATGGGACGGACTTTATTCAGCTCACTAAAAGTAATGTATTTTGATTATTCTTGGACAAAGTCATATTTGAGAACCTAGAACACATAAACTTTAATATGATCGTAAAATTTTTCCGAAATATATATTGTAAAAGGATTACTGACCTTTGACCTTTTTGACTTTCGCATTTTGCAGGCTGTGTCATTACGGACGCCATCTTGGAAGGGGAGGTAACTCCATGTGACTTTTTTCTAGTCAATGTCAATTAGGCTCTTTATGTATTATACTAATATTGTTACTTAAATAATATCTTGATTTTCTTTGTTTTAATTTTGATTTGTCGGGTCGTTCCAAAAGAGGGACGCTGCCCTTGAATGGGTTAACCCATTATGGCCCCTGATTGTACGAAAAATCACATTTTTTTTAGCTTGTGGTCCCTCTGGAGGTCACAATTCTTATCCAATTTAAAAAACCGTTTCAATATATCACCGTTACACCGTAATAAAGGTTGAGTTCGAATTTCGTGAAAATCGGACCAAAATTGACGGACAAAATGGCTGCCACTTGTACGCGAATTGTGTAAAAATATGGTATATCAAGGTTGTGGACACTGTAGAGGTCCAAATCAAAACCCTTTCATAAAGTTGATATAAAAAATGGGCAATATTTGCATTTACTGTCATATATTTTTTCAGTGGGACGTATCAGTCCCGTCAGGCAGATTGTACACCCAGGGACTCTGAAGTGCCAATGCGTTTTTTTCCAAATTTATGTGACTTTTCACAAAAACTTAAATCTCCTTAAAATCGTCTTAAACTCAAATTCCATCCTAACTTAAGATAGACGCGTTTCACAAAACGATTTTAAGCATACTAGGTAAAATCCACTAAAATAATATTGTAAGTTAAAATTGTATCTTAACTTACAACAGTGGCGTTTCACAAAACTATTTTAGGGACAATTTTAACTAAAATCTATTGTAACTTAGGACAGCCGTCACCCTCTCCTAACTTAAAATCACGACATTAACAAACATTAATTAGAGCTACGCTGTGAGATCTATTGCGACATATAGATATATTTGGAATAATGATAATATTGCCAATTCCCCGGGTTATATAATTTAAACATACTATCATTCACAAAAATAATTTTCATTCAATTTCTTTTCATTGCATGGGAAATATAATCAATCAGATGACGCCCCAAATTAAAACCCCAAGAACAAAAATCCAATCAAAACCCCAGTAAACAAAACTCTTTGTTGCTATTTTATATATTACCATATGATTCAAGTATAAATAAATTATTATGCTATTTTCAAATAATTAATAGACCAAACAAATAACCCTAAAAAAATCTAAAGCCACTTCATATCTAATGTCTATAAAAAAATATCTTTGTAGGCCTACAATTGTTTAAAATGAGAGAGAGAGAGAGGGGGGGGGGAGGGAGATGGGGTTTAACGTCCGCTAGACACACACTAGGGCATTTCGACACTTAACACATTGTTCAATTTTATTTGAATAATTCGCTTGCGCGTAGGGGTCTTTAGTAGTGGGAGGAAACGGAGAAAACCCACGAGGTTGGACGGCCGACCTTACTCCCTGTCACGTACAACCGGGGAATCGAAACCCCGTTAGTCCTGTAATACTAGATACGCCATATGCAAATTATTAATTATGATTTTGGGGTTATGATGATTTAAATAGGAGCCAAGGGTATTTTATATTGTGAAAAAAATCATTTTAATTTAGTAAGATAGATAGGTATTATCCAATAAGGAGCGTGGCACTTTGACATTTTCAAATTATTATTGAAAGGGTCCATGGGACTGACATTTCAAATCTAGGCATCGGAACATTAGTTATTTCGTGTATTAGTTTAAAAGTTCTTAAATACTTTTAAAATTCGACAATACTTTAGTCTAGATTAATCGTTTGAGTCAGAAATATTACATGTTTGTGACAATTTCTCAATAGTTTCTGTTATCCAAAATACAACAAAACTACGAAATTCAAGCCATTTAGTTTATCGATACGCATTATTTCCATTGAAGCCTGAAGTAAATACAATGCCAAGGTCACGAAAGCGACATGCAAGTTCAAGGCCAAACAACTGATACATATCAAAACAAATAACAGGCAATAAACTTATTTTTTTCATCTCTCTACGACTGTCTGACCATGTGCAGGCATTGCTACAACGTATGAAACTCTCCTCATTGGTATTGTAACTGTTATTTCAACCTGCCAACAGTTTTCAGTTACGAAGCGTTTATGCTTACACCCTAAGTGCCCTCGTCGGAATTGTGAACTGCGCGGGCGCAGCCAATTTTAACTAAAATCTATTAAAATTGCATTTCAAGTTAAAATCGATCTTCGTGAAACGCTAAAATTTAAAATTTCATTTTGATTTTAGTTAAAATCTATTTTAGTGATTTTAGTGTAAGTTTTTGTGAAGCAGGGTCTTGGTGACTAACGAACAACAAACTAGCTCGTTGTTCCTTATTCGCGAACTTAACGTCGTTATTCAATGGTCTGAATACATCGACAATAGGCAATACAAGAGTCAGAACAAATTGGCAATAAGTTATATAAGGGTTTGACCAAATCACAAGTAGAATCTCGAAAGCCTTACATCGAGGTGTATAGAAATGATATAAGGTTTAGCGTCCTACTGTTCTGTTTCGACTGGGCGAACGTGCCTACTACCCCATGCAGTGTGCCATGAGGAAATATATTTTGCCAGGACAGCGGCGCTACGTCCTACTCTTATATCGAATTCTGTCAAGGGTGTTTTTACGTGCGACTAGACAAAATCCTTGCCAGGCCCGCCGCCCTGCTGCACCACTATCAAGGTAAATCGCACCGGCATTTCCCAAGGAAATTTCTCGGCCAACATTAGCTTTTCAAAACATTTCTATCGCGCGGGGTAGCATCCCCCCCCCTCCCACACACACACACACACACACACACACACATACACACAAACACTCGGATCTTCTCGAAAGCAGTAATTTCAAAAGCTTTTAAAGGAATTTATTTTTTCAGGAAAAAAGGAGTATGCTCTTTAATGTATACTTATATATTAATCTGTTTTATAATGATTTATATTCAAGTATACATGTATATAGAAACCAGGGGTTGCCAGGCACGCTACGCCAACATTTTGCAAGAGATGGATAGGGTGCAACAGTGATACATTTAAACGTTTTTTAAAATCGGGTAAAAATTGTGACCTCTAGAGGGTCCACACGCTAAAAACGTGATTTTTGGTACAATCAGGGGCCATAATCCAGGACGTTACGGTCTGAAATGCATGAATATCGAAAGGGACTGAGATATTTGGGATATAAAGATATATTTTAAGTTTCATCAACATTGGATAACAATTGTGACTTCTAGAGGGTACACAACCCTGGTATTACATACTTTCACACTATTTGCATAAAAGGAGCGGCAATTTTGTCAGGCTGTTTCGTGCGATTTTCATGAAATTCGAACCTAATCGTCATTAGGATGGAACGGTTATACATTTAAACGTTTTTAAAACTCAGATAAAAATTGTGACCGCTAGAGTGTCCACAAGCTTAAAACGTGATTTTTCGTAGACTCTGGGGAGATAATCCAGGGAGTTACGGTTCGATATGCGCAAATATCGAAAGGAACCAAGATCTTTGGATTATAGTCATAGATGTAAAGTTTCATCAAAATAAATCGGATAAAAATTGTCACTCCTAGAGTATTACATACTCTTAAACTATTTGCTTACAAGGAGCGAACATTTTGTCCGGTAGTTAGGGTCAGATTTTTACGAAATTCGAACTCAAGCTTCAATAATGTGTAACGGTGATATATTTAAATGTTTTTTTTTTTTTTTTTTTTGTTTTTTTTAAACTGAATACAAATCGGGAATTCTAGTAAACATGTAATTTTTCGAACATTCAGGGGCCATAATCCAGGGAGTTATGTTCGGATATGCGCGAGTATCGACCTCTAGAGGGACCACAAGCTAAAAGTCGATTTTTTCGTAACATCAAGGGCCATAATGCAGGAAGTTACGATCCAGTATGCGCAAATACCGACAAAAACCAAGATCTTTGAGTTATAAACATGTATTTCAAGTTTCATCAAAATCGGATCAAAACTGTGAGCTTTAAGGGATCCACAACCTTAATATATCATAATTTACGCTATTTGCGTACGAGCGGCGGCCATTTTGTCCGGCACTTTTGGTCCGATTTTCACGAAATTAGTTCTCACCTATCATTATGGTGTAGCAGTAATATAATTGAACGGTTTTTTTTTAAAATCGGATAAAAATTGTGGCCTCTAGAGGGACCACAAGCTAAAAACGTAATTTTTTGTACAATCAGAGGCCATAATCCAAGAAGATACGGTCCAATATGCGCGTCGACAGGAGCCGAGATCTTTGGGCAATAAACATACATTTGAAGATTTATCAAAATCGGATCAACATTGTGACCTCTAGAGTGTCCACAAGCTAAAAACATGATTTTTCGTAGAATCTAAGGCCATAATCCGTGAAGTTACGGTCCGATACATGCCAATATCGAAAGGAAACTGTATTCGGACGGTCAGGGGCAACGACAATAGACGTCCACAAGAAAATGTGGGCGTATAAAAACATTTTTGCTATGCAATCTCCCTTGAATGAAGGAAGTGGAGAGTATACATAATCATGGGATTACTGGAAAACTATAAACACAGGTTATAGAAGCTATGCGTAGTCCCGAGTTTGCTCTTACAGGGTGTGATTTGATGATAATCAAAGTATTGGAAGTGATATCCTTTCAATGACCAAAAATGTAAATACATGTATATTAACATGTTACAAATCTTGAATATGTCATCTTTTTAATGAAAAACTGCAAACCATGAATCTACAGATAATATATACATGTATATAACTTATGTACATGGGGAAACAAATTAGTCCACGTTTTATAAAGTAACATGAAATGTTCTGCACAGACTGGGCTAATGAAGACAGTCATACGCAATGGGGTGTACTATGAGGGAAAGTGTACGCTAAGACCTACATTTATATTGAAGTCCAACTGACAACGATTCTTTTCCATCCACGCCAACGTGTAGACGGGACCTCCCTGTTTCGTCCAACCCGAACGACTAGACAATATCCTTGGAGAAACCTCGCTGACATGGGGAAACCCGCTGGAAAATCCTAGAGAACATTCTCAACCAATTCTACCGACTTACTGCCCCCCCCCCCCCAATTTCAAATGAAATTAAATATTGTTAATAGAATATAAAACAAGAGCATCGCTAAAGCTGCAACATACGTCCACATTCCTGCTTTGATTGATATGGTACTTTTTAAAATGAAGAGAATGAAATATGAAATGGATGTAATAGGCTAGACGTTGGGTTTGTTTTGCCAATTTTACAGACAAAATATTACCAAAAATGTGGGTGTGACACTGCCCCAGGGGGTCGGGGCATGCACCAAAATAAATAGTTGCTGTCTTTACGGTATAAGGAATAAATATGCCAAGTTCTAAAATGATCCATTCAGAATTGCAGTCTGTAGACGATAAATACAAAAATTGGGCGTGGTTCTGCCCCTGGGGTTGGATATGGAACAATATAAATAGATACCACCCTGTTATTGAAATGATTGATATGCTCAATTTGAACAAAATCTTTTAAGTATTGCAACCTGTGGAGTATTTACCGATAAAAACTAACAAAAAGGTGGGTGTGGCACCTGACAAAATATTACCAAAAATGTGGGTGTGACACTGTCCCTGTGGGTGGGGACATGCACCAAAATAAATAGCTGCTATCCTTACAGTATAAGGAATAAGTATACCAAGTTCTAAGATAACCCATTCAGAATTGTGGCCTTCGGGCGCTAAAGGCAAAAATTGGGCGTGGCACTGACCCTGGTGGTCAGCAAAATAAACAGTTGACGCCCTGAGGCTATAAGGAATACATATGCCAAGTACCAAGTTGATCCATTCAGAATTGCGGCCTGTAAACGATAAACACAAAAATTGAGCGTGGTTCTGTCCCTGGGGCTCGGGACATGCAGTTGTCCCAAGTTCAAAGACGACCCATTAAGAATCGTGGCATGTAGGGGTATGTAAAGTTTCAAAAGGATCTGTTAAGAATTGTGGCCTGTAGGCGAAACACAGGACACACAAACATAATGCAGGCATGGCTCGGTCCCAAACGACAAACAAACAAATACAAGAATGTGAACGCATAAAAATATTGCCAGTCGATGTAGTAACGCAGCATATTTTCAAGATAATTTAACCTTTCTCTGATTATAAAACATTCGTTAACTCAAGTCGTTCCAGAGGTCAATATTTGATACAATGTACAGCGTAAATGAGAATATTCACAAACTTTCCGTTAAATATCAATAAATCCCTCCTTACTTCAAATTGTAAAGATATAATATTCTGTTTATTGAGAAATTAACCTGTGCGGAGTTTATCATAATCTGGGTCACGCCGTTTAGCAGAAGGTGACCTATTTTTAACAGCATGTTGTGTCGCGAATAATGACTCTAGCGATGTAAGCAAGGTCTGTCTTATTTTCTCAAAAAAATGTTCCTTTACATTGTGCAGGCGTTCACAGGGACTGGCACGCGATCGTTTAGCAGTAAAAAGTTGCCCAGTAAAATTGACAGGGGTTCGAAAGTTTTTCAACAAGGATTCAACAGGGCGGTTCCGGAACGTACAGGGCGAGTGTAATAAGACCTACGTTCAGAGCTGAACTAAGAGCTACCCAGTCCGACCCTGGTTAAAATCTGTGATAGAACTTTCGAAATACACACCCACTTTCCCGATTGATTTGAAGAGTTATGTATTTAGTTCCTGGAATATCGCAAAAATGAAAAAAAAGAAAAAAGAAGAAGAATCCGCACCAAAATAATACTTTTTCACGCTGATGATCAAACAAAAGGCGGGGTTATCAGTATGAAACAGTTTAGTACGTTTCAATGCGCGGATTGCTCCTATTAATTATGAATACAGAGCCGAATTATGGTTGCGGCGGGGCTGTAATTCGAGTAAGGGGTCTTTCATCAAATTAATATCTAGTGCATGAAAACAAGAAATATTATTCAATTGAATTGCAATTGTATATTGCATACTGTAACATGAAATAAAATCTCGGTAGAAGGTCTATATATACACACATATCCACTAGAGTCGACACCCCTTCCTCCTCATCTGGTCTTTCCCGGGGTCAGTATCGTTCGTTCCTTGTTTAACGTTGCACCTTGGTTGACAATGGGGTCAGTTTCGTATGGAATGAATCTACACACACAGCATTACCTAGAATGGGCATCGTATTACATATCTCTGCGACACCGAGCAGCTGTACGAGCTGCACTTGGGCGCTATAGAAGCTTATTAAGTCATTATGATAATCACAACCACGTGGTTGTCATTGTAAGGTACACATTTGCAAGAAAGGGTATGAAAGGGGCATTGTTTTAAATTCCATTTAAATTACTGTAAATTTAAATTTTTAAGTGAATGAAATGAGTTTAATGTCCTACTTTTCTGCGCCAATAGAGCCAATGAAGATAGCCATACTTGTGATAAATCATTTCATATGATAAGAGATGCTGCAGAGGAAAACGCTGAGAGCTTTCAGACAATCTTGCTTATTCGACTCTTATTGGGTTTGTATTTGTTAACCCAATTTTTTCAGTGAATATTCTCTGACATAAGGGTTGGTCATTTGTCCCTCATGGCCTTCCATACAGTTTTCCAAATCAAAACCGCCTTTACTATGTTAATTAAATGTATTAATTTATTTGCCACCATCTGGTAATACTTAGATATTTCATACCTGGATATATTATACAATTTGTAGAATTTAGACTGTTAGACATGGAGGTCGCACAATATTCGTCAATGTAAGTAGAAATTGTCTGTATTTATTTTATGTAATTTCCTGATTCGTGAACCTTTTTTTCTAATGAAACAGACTACTGGACCAATAAATTAATTAACCTACGGACTAATGAACCTTCAAACTAATGAATCTACGGACTAACGAACCTTAATACTAATGAACCTACAGATTAATGAACCTTCATACTAATTAACGGGGTGCTCCCGGAATGCCGACAGACTTTGATATCGTATTTTGCCGCTAATCCAGAGTTAATCCGAGAACAATGGTGTTATTAAACTATAGTCCATTTCACACTTAAAGCATAAAACTGCATTGATTGTAACGGTTTAATCTCACTGTGCCCCCAATCAACTGGTGTTATAGGGTAGTGGTGTGAAAATTTAAGTAAACAAAGGATTATAGACTGTATCCTTATTAATACTGTTCACCTAGTTAAAATTTAATTATTTTAATGATTAAAATATATAAGTTAAATTCATGTGTCATCGGTTATCGAGTATCTTAAATATTATTCACCTACCTTTCATTCAGACAGTACTCATAAATCAATCAAATATATGATTAGAAACTCACTATCATTATATAAGGATAGTTGTCACCCCCAATTACATTATATCTTTTAAAATGGCTCAAGTTCGCATAGGGTTTATTCCTAATTCTCAAGGTCAAAATTTAGTTAATTTGGGGTATAAGTACAGAGTAAAAAATACGAAACCCAACAGCACCAGCAGACTTTTACTGAAAATACAATAGTTAAATTGGATAACGGGGGACGATTGCCCCCTAAAAGACGAAAATATAAAAGAGTAGAAGAATCTATTAATGATCTAAAAATCAAACTGTTAAATGGAGTAAAAAGTGCAATTGAATATACTGACGCCATATCACATTTAGTAGGGTTATGATTTATGTTTGATACATGTATTTGTTGTTACTTTTATGAAATTTATTGTGAATAAAGTTGTTAATTAGTTTAAACCTAGTAGTTTACAAAAACAGACTATACTTTTAACACCATTGTATTCGATAATCCCCTTGCTTGATTAATCCCCCCATGAGAACAATAGCAGGGGGCACAGTGAGATGTCCCCATTGTAACAAATGATAATATAGCTTTTATTAAGAGAGAGAGAGAGAGGGGGGGGTAACGTCCACTCGGCACAAACCAGGTCATTTCGGGACGGACATATGGTTCAATTTTATTTCAATAATTCGCTTGCGCGTAGGGGTCTTTAGCCGTGGGAGGAAACCGGAGAAAACCCACGAGGTTGGACAGGCGACCCTACTCGTAGAACCGGGAAATCGAAACCACGCCAGTTGACTCAATGACAGACCTTATGATAGAGCGCGCGCTAACCATTCGGCCATCCAACTTCCCAGCTATTATTAAATAACAGTAATTAATTTACACACAAAAATGCGTCAGATATATAGGATAAAATGCAATAATTTATACATTATAACATTCTCCTGCCCAACTAAATAGAGTAATTTGTTCCATATTGATTAGGAGCCACGGTGGCTAGGTGGGTAAGGCGCTGGCTCGCTAGCCTGGAGGTCGGGTGTTCGATCCCTGCATTGGCCGAGGAAAGTTCGTCCCGATTTTCCGACGTGGTTTCCCCTTGTCAGTGATGCAGGACGGAGGGCCTGACAAGGACATCAGTCTAGTCCTTCGGATGATACGAAAAACCGAGGTCCCGTGTAAACATTGGAATCCACGTAAAAGATCCCTTGGCAGTTGGAATTCGATATAAGAGTAGGCGATAGTGCCGCTGCCCGGGCAAAATTTCCCTCATAGCACACTGTATGGCGTACGCCCGTCTTCATTAGCCCAGTATAGGAGCAGAACAGTAGGACGTTAAACCCCATTTCATTTCCATATTGATTAACACTTAAAGTCCCATTTAATACGTCAGCTTGATTTTATTCGGTATTTATAGCCATTGTCTAGTAAATTTCTGCCGACTCGACAATTGGAGATGAAGCTAACGTTAACCTGCGCGTTTGCCATTTTGAAATAAATATAATTCTCGAACAATGGTCAACTCGTTGATTAGGCTAATCAACATTATAAAAATGTTAGTTTAAAATTTAATCCACTTTTCGGAATATGATTTTTCAGAAAATCGGAGATAAAATTTCTGATTAGATTTAATCCACGTTCGAAAATATCGACCAAATTAGCTTAACAAAACCATAATCAACTCTCAATGCCATCGAGTGGCTACGATATAAGTAGATTTAAATACGTTTTGTGACTGAAATTGTCAGCATATTCACTATTCATTGTCTATTTTATAACTATTATAAGTGAGAACTGCCAGCTCTTTATCTAAACTTACCTAATGCCGCTTTAACAGAACAAAAATGTAATCTTACCACAGGCCCTATACTTGACTGTTATAAACACAAACTGGCACCCATCACACCATACTTGACTGATATCAGATGTCGTGCTGTCGACTTTTCGAATTTCGCGTTCTGAAGGGGCGAAATATAGAAATTACGATTTATTTCATAAGAACACGCAAAAATGCGTGTATTATTAACATTAAAAATTGGTATGTCTTAAATCCATATTTGTATGAATGAATCTGGTGTTACTTTGATTTTGATACCGTTTCAGGTTATTAAGCAGAGCACCTAAATGGAAGACCTGTTTTATTTTGATGATGCTTCTAGTTGTTTTGTCCATGTACTTGCCTACCATTCAAATTTTAAAAACTCGAGTAATTCACTCTCCAACAGTCAAATCCCATTTTCTGGTCGACACGGAAGTTTGCCGTATTCCCAATGTGGATCCATTCGATTCGTCCATTAAATTTTTGGTAAAGGACAAGAACTTCATCAAATGTCGAGGTGTGACGTCATTGACCTTTCAAGAAGGCCAAAGGTTCGGTTAAACGTAGATGTGATAAATACTAAATATAAAGGACAGTTTTCTTATTGTGAATATCATGGTATAAACCGTGGCAACAACAAGGATGACAATAAATACCAATATACACAGAATGTGACGATATTTAAGAGGGATATTGTGGTTACTGAACAGTTTATACGTGTTAAATGTTATGATAAATCACACAGTGTTATATATTCTAATTACCACGCCTTTATCTTACCACAACCAATCAGGCTTCAGCAATTAAAGACACGCTTTAGTAAGCACCAGGAAGAGAAAAAACCGCTGGAAACTTTAAACGTTGCTATGGTTGGTGTCGATTCTCTTTCGAGATTAAATCATATTAGAAGTATGCCTAAAACGCGTGACTACCTATTACGTCACATGGATGCAATAGAGTTACAAGGCTACACCAAAGTCGCTGATTGTACTATGGTTAATATCGTTCCCATGACAACCGGCCGTTTTGCGGAAGAGTTGCCATGGGATGAAAATAAAAGTAGGGAACCTTTCGATAAATATAACTTCATATGGAAGAATTTTTCTTCTAGTGGCTACTCTACTTTGTATGCTGAGGATCATCCTCGGCTTAACGGTTTTAATTATTTTAAAAGTGGATTTCACGTTCCACCTGCCGATCACTATTATCGTCCATTTGCTCTGGCCGTAGAGAGAGATAACTCTGTATGGACGGCGCGCCATCATTGTGTTGGTGATCGATTTGAAACAACCCTGGTTCTTAATTACACGACAGATTTCATGAAATTATATCACAGGCTCCCATACTTTAGTTTCAGTTTTCTAAGCAGATTAACACACGATTTAATATCGAATGCGGCCTCTGCTGACATTCCCTATTCAAACATGTTTAGGAATGTTCACACTCAGGGCCTACTTAACAACACCGTGTTGATATTTTTCAGTGATCACGGAATAAGATTTGGAAAGATCCGACAAACCTACATCGGGAAATTGGAAGAACGGCTGCCGGTGATGTTTTTTGTTTTTCCAAAATGGTTTTATAAGAAATATCCCCAAATAACACAAAATTTAAAAATAAATCAAAATCGATTGACGACACCTTTTGATATTTACGAAACTTTAAAGGATATTTTGCATTTTACTGGTTCTGTCAAAGGTGATGTGGACGTTAAACAAAGGGGGATAAGTCTATTTGAAGAAATCCCTGTGTCTAGATCATGTGACCATGCTGGTATATTACCACATTGGTGTGTTTGTATGTCACAACAAGAGTTATCTAGCAATGATAATTTTTATAACATGAGCGTAAATTATTTGATAAATTACATAAATCAACAATTCGTGTTAAATAACGTTACAGACATATGTTGGCCATTAAAATTAGGACGTACGAAATCGGTCCACATGATAAAAAACAACGACAAACTTTTGAAGTTCAAGAAAACTAAGAATGAAGTTATAAACAGAATTGTGTCATTTAATAAAAAACGTGTACATTCAAAATTTATTTTTCAAGTAGAAGTATCACTGATGCCCGGATCAGGAGAATTTGAAGCAGCCGTCCAGTACGACGAAACAACTAGAAAATTCACAATGGCCGGGGATATTAGCCGAATAAACAAATATGGACATGATTCCGATTGTGTCCATGGGAATTTGCTTCGTAAATTATGTTTCTGTAGATAACATTGAAATCATGGGGAGATGATTCCTCCGTAAATTGTTCTAAATGTGTATTGTGTTTCCTGCTGACAAAAAAAATAAAATATTAAAATATTGAAAACAATAAATGGCTATTTATTTTTAGTTGTACCTTACAGGCAGACAAGGGCGTGGATTTGTCGTAACTTTTTTTTGAGGGGGGGGGGGGACAAACCCTGGAATCTGGAACATTTCATTACCAAACGAAATAAATAATTACGAACAGTTTACTGTACCAGTAAAGGGGTAATAGGGGTAACAGGAAGACAATATGGAAAAATTGACTATACCTACATCGAAGCTGCATAAATATTAATTGTTCATGAAGTTAAGTGAATCGTCCAAAGACGTTCGTTCTACGATCAGGACTGTTCTCTTTGAATATCTTGGCGACATGAAGGGGGTCATTATGCACCGCACACGCCATCAAGTGGCTCAGTCGGTTTTGCGTCATGGAGTTGCGCAGCCAAGTTTTGATACGGCGCAGAGTGCTGAAGGATCGCTCGGCTGAGCAGGAACTAACAGGGTTCAGCAGTGTGAGATGAGAAGAGCTTCGACAGAAGGGAACGTCAGCCTCACTTCAGGTGACATAATGAGGAACGCTTCGTGCACAAATGAAATAGATTTTGCCGAAAACTGGCGCTTGAAGAATGGCAATTCTTGTTCCAAATCGCGATTCAGTTCCAGATACGTAGAAACAAGCTCACCATCATGTGGATATAAACCTGAAAATCTGTCCTGGCGATCAAAATCATGGGGGGGGGGGGACAGAGACCTATTCGTCCCCCCCCCCTGAAAATACTGGCCAAGACACTCTGATTGGTCAACGAGGTCACAGGTCTTCAGGGTCAGTGCGGGGTGGGGTGTCCATCAAATGGGCACAAAACCAGACCCAACTTTTCTATAGTAAAATTTTGCATAGAATATGATGCCGAGTGGTAATCAGTGGTAATTGCACTGAAAGTGAATGCGCATCCATTCATGTATCATGAAAATAAGCTGAAAATGATCGAAAGTAATCCCCCTTTCAATAAAAATGTAAACTTGCTAAATTCCACTTTGTTCTTTGTGACTCCGGTGTTGAAAGGTCAAATGTTCCATTTTTGCACTAGGAATATTTACACCAATAAAAAAAATTATATTTAACGCTGACATTTATTGCTTTAATTCTTCCTAGTGCAAAAACGGAACATTTGACCGTTTGACCTCCGGTGTTACTAAGAACAAAGGTAAATTTAGCAAGAGAGAGAGAGAGAAACGGGGTTTAACGTCCACTCGACACAAACTAGGTCATTTCGGGACTAACATATGGTTTAATTTTATTTACATAATTCGCTTGCGCGTAGGGGTCTTTAGCAGTGGGAGGAAACCGGAGGACCCCGAGAAAACCCACGAGGTTGGACAGGCGACTAAATTTAGCAAATTTACATTTTTTATTGAAAGAGTGATTACTTCCGATCATTTTCAGCATATTTTCATGATACAACAAAGGCTGCGCATTGACTTTCAGTGCAAATGAACTCATTTTACCTTTGACCCCGGAATACCTCGAAAACCCGGACTGATTATCACTCGGCATCGTATTCTACGTAAGATTTTACTGGTCTGGTTTTGTGCCCATTTGTGTCCTGCATACGTTCCATGAGTGTTTTTCAGGGAATCCAGTATTTTTCTAGTAAGATTGGATATCTATTTTCCATATAATATACCAAAATTGTCATACTTTTATAGGCAATAACCACCCGATAAATACTTTTCTGGGAACCTATCTTTAGGACTTATAAACTCGTTCTCATTTGACTATCTGTATTATTTTATTTATGTGGCGGAATTCAGAACGATTCGTTAAAAGCAACAGGTGAAATATAACATAGGGTTTTGTTTGGTCAAAGTTTTGGTATTTGTCATTAATTAATTTCTTCAGTTGATAAATAATTTTGGTTGTTAGTAAAGAAGCATGTTCTTGAAGAAACGACCGCGATATTTCCAATACGATGTACATAGTTAAAGCGAGATCAACCTTTCTATTGAAGGTGGTAAAGAAGTAACAGCACATTTCCCTGGGTTAAATGACCTATCTCTTCCTTACATGCTCCATCCGAACTGTAAATATACAAGGACCCACCCAACCCAATTTCCAATTTCCGAACTGTTTATAAAGTATATTTTGCAATTGGTTTCAATTCTGTTTTGCAACAACATGGCATTGTGATAGATACTGTCATTCCAGTTTTAGAACACCGGAGCACCTACAGTTACTGAGCTCCATTGAAAACGCATCACTTAGTTTTTCGTTTAACAAAATGATCCTGTAAACACATCTTATTTATTTTGCTTATTGTGAAAAATATTCAAATGGGAACAAGTCAATAATAACACATTTGTACACTTATGGATGTTTAATCTGTAATCAACGGTACAAAGTCAAAGGGGTCAAAACCAAAAGTACGACACAGATGTCAGTAGCGCGTGTGTCTTCCACGGGCTCTTACGCACGCTGTGCAGCGACGTCGCATGGAATTTACCAATGTTTGAAAGAAGGCCTGGGGCAATGATGTACATCTGTGGTCTCCGATACATCGGCGTCCAATCTCATTCCAGACATATTCTATCGGTACCATGTCCGGAGACATGGCTGGCTCAGTCCAAGACATTGATGTTGTTAGCAGCCATGTAGTTCATACTAAAACGGGCGGTATGCGGACCTGTATTATCCTGTTGGAAGTGCTGAAGTTGTGGGTGCGCTCGAAACATCGGAACAACAATTGGTTGCAAGACATCATCACGGTAGGCTACAGCATTAACGCGACCCACTGCAAATGTGTAGGGTGGTCCGGTGATGAAATGTGAAGCCTCCCCACACCATTACACTTCCCCCACCCCATCGATTCGTCTCGAAGACGCAGCAGTCTGCAAGACGTTCCCACACACGTTGACGGCCATCAGCGTGATAAGATGAAAGCGACTGAAGAGCAGACTTTGCCAGTCTACTCTTCTCCGTGTCTGGTGACCTTGAGCCCATATCAAACGCCGCTGACGGTGATGATCCCTGAGGATAGCTCCAACATAAGGTCGTCGTGCACGGAGTCCTACTTCTCTTAGACGACGTCTTACGGTGTTGGCACTTACTGGTCCTTGCCTTCCGACGACTGCTGCACCTGTTCGAGTCGCTGGGCGGAATCTGTCACGCAGATGAGTGACCCGGATGTAGCGGTCTTGAGCCTGGGTTGTAACGCGTGGTGGACCAGGACGTTGACGGTCACGTGTTGATCCAGTAACTCGAAAACGTTCCACCAACCTTACAATAGTGGACTGATGACAATTGAAGTGTCTGGCAATAGCACGTGTAGACATGCCAGCCCTGGACATTCCCATTGCTTCATTCCGTTGATTTTCAGTAAGTCTCGGCATCTCTAGCTCGATTCCTTCACACGTCCAACAACAAATTACGACAGATTGACGTTTCACAGTTCATGTACTGCACATTAAGTTGAAAACATGCTTTTAAAGGGCTCACACACAATGCTGCGCGTGAATATTGGGTTTTCATGTGCATCTCGTGCAATTTTTTTTTTTTTCTTTGCACACGGGCCGATATTTTTTGCGTTTTGGAGTATTGTGTGAAACAATAGTTCATAGTATTGCATAATATTATACATACAAAACCTCCTAGTAATAAAATATTTGGGGAAAAAAAGTGATGCGTTTCCCATGGCGCTCAGTATATTTGGAACGTGTTTAACCAGTTCTATCACATATGTATAATGACTGGCACCAATGACAGAAATCAAAAACCTCAATTTTCACTTTTGACAGTGTATCTCTTTGCGAGAGAAATGGTGCCGTCAGATAAGCCGCCCATATGAACTGTTTATGTTCATGTGTACGATTGGCCTGTTATTGACATACACTAGTTACCTTTAATAAAAACAACAGTGTAGTTCCGCAGTTTTGTATTGTTTCTGAATATCCCCTACTTCTTTTAAGAGTATATAATTAACTGTATTGTGACTGGAGGCATTTTAAGACATTTGTTGATCTATGGAACGGGACAACGACGAAAAGGACATGGGGTGGGTGACGCATGTCGGGTGCCATGCACGGTGAAGATAAAAAAAAATTCGCGGACCCCAAACCATTCAAACGCACATTCATATAAACAGTACAACCCCATCGATGACCTCTATCAATCATTCAAATTACGTAATTATCACATAATCATTTGTAAATATCGTCCGAAGTGCGATATATTCTACTCTGTTGTACACGAAATGAATAGTTTAATAAAAAAAATTCAACCACAATAAATAGCAAATGATAGAGAACTATTCCGTCTATCTAACCACTGTCACGTATGACAATATCTTTATTAGACAAAGATAGTTTACAATATTAGTTTGCCGTTGACGTACCAAATAAACATTTGATTTTATTGTTTATTTGTAAGATGTGTGAAAGTTAATATTTGCCAAGGTTGAGTAATTCACGTGTCTGGTTGCAGTTATGATTGCATTGAATGCACGTGGACTGCCTGTTTCGTTGTCGTGGTTTGATTGGTTGTGAGTGAAACTGTAGTTTACGTGGTGGGAGATATGAATTTATATAGTCACTCTAATGATGGATTTTGGAAGAATCACACGTATTCATTGATCATTATTCATGAATCATTCCTATAGATATTTCAACTAAATGGGTGTTAGACTGTGTGTCTCGTTGATTTGGACTGTGTGTCTTTATAATGGTAATCTGTGTGATTAATAAGTAGGAATTAGTACATTTACTTGTGACCTGTTTCTGTTTCTGATAATGTTAATGTGCTAAGGATGGTGTTATCTAAATTGATAATCTGGTAGTTACTGTTCCAGTTATTTATTTTATCGCGATTAAAAGATCTACATGAATAATTCATCAACCTTATCTTAATTATCTTCTTAAATGTGCTGCGGAGAGTTAAATTTAGTCTAGTGACTGCTGTGCGCGCGTTTACCACCAACTCATCGTCATTTCATCAACGTAGAAACGTGATTCTTCGTGCTGTTTCAATCAGTGATATAATGAACTCATTAGAGAATAATTACATGTATTTATATTATAATTGTATTAATATGGTATTGTAGTTATAAAGATATTTAAATTATACTGTGGTTTTGTTAAGTACATGACCGTCAATCCGCCCTAAAAAAGAACCAAAGGTCCAATTTTGTGACAAACACTATCTATCGTACACGCTGATGAACAACAAATAAATCATGGGTTTAGCAGTGCAGTCAATGTGAAATGGACACAGCTAACAGCGAAAGTTGTTGTTGACTTTTGGTGTAGAATCGAAGAAAAGGGTTTAAAAATACATTTTCTGCCAGGTTTTGGTGAATATTCATCATTTTGAGGGGGAAGGATACGAAAGTTGAGAGGTTGGCTAAGTTGAAATGTAGCTCGAAAAATTGCAGGTTTTTTTGTAGTTACTTCAAGTTTGTGTATCATGTTTTCTATGGTGAACCTCGTTCGTGCTTTTGGGCAAGAAGTTGCCACATTCTGCTCCATCTGTGGTAGAAAGCGTTCTACCAAACGAATATTTTGGAAAACGTTAGAGCCGATCTAAGAAAGGAGAATTAACATTAAAGTCAATGGGGAAATCATTAGTGATCTGTGGCCAAATACTAGTTCTTGTGAACTTATGGACTCGGACTAGCAATTTTTTGCTCATTGACTTAATGTTAAATGGCTGTAGCTTTTTGCTCAACATTCCATTGGTTCCAATCTTTATAGGTACACAGGGGGCCACATTTGGCAATCTCATCATAATTTTGTAGTCGGTTGACCGTTTAGATTCTTTGCTGCGAGGATTTGATGTTGACTGGGCTCAAAATCTCACTTCCGATTCAATGATTGCCCTGCAGAAAGACACTTTACACCCCCTATCCCTCCGCTGTAATATCGTCAGTATTACCCAAAACTGCTATGAAATTGCAAATTGATCCCTTTTCTCTAATTCTAGACCAAAAAGTCAACCAAAAAATGCAGGAAAAGGGTAGAACAAAATTAAAGGAAAAATTGTCTATTTATAACTCTGACTACATTACTAGTCTGAATCCATATTACAATACGAGTTGTTTCCCTTGTATCAGTTTTGTATACAATAATTTTGACGTAAATTTCAAATTTATCGATTTGTTGATAAACTAAGATGGGAGAATTCATGAAAAATCGAGTCCACATTTCCGACACACCAAACTACACAACGATGCTGGCGTTTTTAGTAGGAACACACGATTGTAGACTTAGACGGAATATTTATAAAACTCCATGGAAGGTGATCCAATCCATCGTTCCATCAACACAATACGCAGGGGCGGATCCAGAGCGCCCCCCCCTCCCTGCTCAGCTACATAAATTTGTTTGTAAATCAACACTTTTTATGAGAAAATTTTCTCGGCGTGTGCTTTATCCTTTATCGTCAGATGTGGTACAGGATATCACAATAATTAAGGCTTTGCATCCATGAAATTGAATCACAATGTCATTGTATTAATTCATAATAAAAATTGACGTCAAACGAAGTGTTGAATTTCTCTGTTTAAAAAGCTCATTGTATATGTATATACGCCAAAATGACGATGGAGACCATGCGGGAGGGGGGTGGGGTAGAGATACATTGACTCCGGAACCTGGCAAACCCCCTCCAGCAAAAATTCCTGGATCCGCCGCTGTACGTCGGTTATTTTGAAACTGTTTGTCATGTCCGTTGTTAATCTAAACGAATAGGCTACACATTCATTGTCAAACCCAATTACTTGAAAATCTAGATTTTCTTCTCGACCCACGCAAGTATTTGGACTTTAACAGCTCGACCACCACGATCTTCCTAGATAGACTATAGACGACAGTCTTGTGCGAGGCTTGTTCTTTCTAGAACACACGATACACAGAGAAGGATTGAGCTTGCATGGTGTCCCTGGATGAAAATGTCACTGGGACCGTGCATTAACAGTGAAAAGGGGGGGGGGGCATGTTCTGAGCACTGTCCGTCACATTCTTTTGTAAGCGGAGCCAGTCGTGTTGAGGGGCAAGTCCATCATAGGTTAAGAATTTGAGGACCGAAAAAATTCGCAATCCCCTATCGGCGTAGTTAAAGGAACAGTCCTGTCTTATGAAACACGGTGTCTAATGGGACCTTCTGGGCCCATTCTCGCTACAATGTAACGCGTTCCTCCTGGCAACAAGTTATAACTATAGTAACCTAATCGGACGGGTAGCCACAAAGTACTGTTTGAACTCATTGGGGATGCTTGATTCACAGTCCAGAACGTCCCGAATTGACAGAATTACAATCGAGTGACGCGAAATTCAGTTCTGTCAGTCCGGACTACGAAGGTGGTGTGAGTAGAATCGTGACGTAATTAAACACAACAAATATGTTTCGGCTGCATGGTTGGTTGAGATATTTACTTATCCAGTCGACGCATGCGTTGTAGCCCGAAATACCGCTTTTCACTCGATTGTCACTATTTTTGGGATTGTGAGAATTCAATTCCGGAACGTTCATTCGAGTACCCCCATAGTAGTCGGTGCTACGTTGCGGATAAACATGATACCATAAGATTGTTTTTACCGTGGCTACAATGATTTCCACATCTCAGAGATGAGATTGTTCTTCAATGGTTTTGTTGTATGAATAATGAATTCAATTTAATGAGTAATTGCGATATTGCAAGATGACAAGGCAAAACCAGAACACAGCACAGTTATACAAACAAATAATTTTTATACAAAACAAAAGCAATATTTCCTAAGATGAGATTCGTCTATACAATCACCTTGGTTACCATAGCGATTGATCCTACTTACATCACCAGCTGGACTAAACATGCGCGTCATTTCATCATATTTTATTGTAGCCTCGAACACACTAGCCCCTGGCACAAGAACCACTGCCACTTGAAACAAGGTAACCATGCTCGTTCTTTTTCCATAGACAACAGTCCTGTTGATGACGTCATTACTACTGTGATCGAACCTCAATAGCTGGTCATTATTTTTTAAAATATGTACAGATTTGATGTGCCCTAAAACTAACCGCGCACATAGATCGCGATAATGGAATATTTGCCTATTAATTTCTGAAATTAAATATTTTACACTGAGTCTAGAAAATCTATGGTCTACCGGAAGTTGTTCCTGCATCATACACACGCACCAATGAGGTAAGATACCGGCATGATCACATGATCTGGATGTCGGAATTTCTTCAAACAGACTTATCCCCCTTTGTTTAACATCCACGTCACCTTTGACGTCACCAGTAAAATATAAAATATCTTTTAAAGTTTCGTAAATATCAAAGGGTGTCGTTAATCGATTTTGGTTTATTTTTAAATTTTTTGTTATTTGGGGATATTTTTTATAAAACCATTTTGGAAAAATTAAAAACATCATCGGAAGTCGTTCTTCAAGTTTTCCAATATACGATTCTCTGAAACTGCCAAACCGTTGTCCATGGTCACTAAAAAGTATTACTACACTGTTATTGAAGAGGCCATCTTTATAAAACTGTCCTAACCTTTTGTAATAAACATCGTCTGCTAATCCAGCGTTTGACAGGACGTCATGGGTTAGCCGCGTTATAAATGCAAAAGCAAAATAAGGATGATTTTTGTTCATTTTAGCGAAATCGCGTGAATAGTCTAACAAAATGTCGGTTTCTAAGCGATCACCAACGCACTGGTGCCCGTGATTCCACACAGAAGGATGTTTTTCCATGGCAACTGAAAAGGGGCGGTTGTAATAGTCTGCAGGGGGATTATGAAACCCTTTTTTTAGATAGGTAAAAATGGCCATTTTCGGGGCGTCTTCGGCGTACATTGTACTGTAACCATTGGAAGCGAAGTTCTTCCAAATAAAATTGTATTTGTCAAACGGTTCCATGCGTTTTGTTTCATTCCATGGCAACTCCTCTACAAACTGTCCGGTTGTCATGGGAACGATATTAACAAAAGTATTATCAGCGACTTTGGTATAACCTTGTAATTCTATAGCATCCAGATGACGTAATAGGTAGTCGCGTGTTTTAGGCATATTCCGAACATTATTTAATCTCGAAACAGAATCGACACCAATCATAACAACGTTTAAGGTTTCCCGCGATTTCCGTGTGTTGACGTGTCGTCTAAGACGTTTCTTCAATTCTTCTAGTCTCGTAGGATTGGGAATTATCAACGCATGAAAATTTGTGTAAATTTTTCCTCCGGAAGTACTGAAACAATATACACGAATAAATTCTTCCGACATTTTAACATCTGCGTGAAACTCTTCGCTTAAATCTGTGTAGATGAAATGTTCGTCTGACATTTTTTCTCCTCGCCTGATACCCTGATATTTGCAATGCGAGAAATCACCTTTGTAAGACTGATAAATAGTCGTCCAATTTAATCGCAGCATATCGCCATCTTGAAACGTAATGGAGGGTTTAGCAAAGCACTGGATACCTTTGGCCAATCGAATATGTTCTTCTATCGACGAATCAAACGGATCCAAGTCGGGAATACGACAAGCTTCGGTTTCGACCAGAAAATCGCCCGTCTCTTGCTTGGAATCGTGAATATATTGCGGAATGTGGATTTTTCTGGTTATCCAATGAGCAAAGAATGATGACGTCATAACTACGCCAAATAATAAAATTGCTACCTTCTTCAGTTTCACGTGACTTTTCCTGAAAAATAAGAAAGAATAATTAATGCAGTCTGTCATTGGCGATCGGGTTCCCTATTTGTGTCTTGACAAATAGGTATATAACAGATGTCCCGTCCCATTTGCCCTACCCAACGTCGCCCTCTCCTTTCTTTACTAACAATTTAGGTCATTTAAACATTTCGTGGTTCCCCTAGCCCTCCATTTCCCTGACCAATGACGTATGTCTTTAGGAAATAATCCATAATTGAGTTAAACCCCTTAACCATTGGCGCATGTAAAGAGTTACGCGTGTATTCTCATAAGGATAATTTTGTCTGGACAGCGGCGTTTCCGCCTGCACTTCTTCGACTTCGACTGCGAAGTGATTTTTTTAGGTGTGCTGCCAATTTATAAGCAGACAGGCCCAAGGAGATGGGTGTAGACAGTACATCGCTCCGTTGCCCGTGAAGCCCCTGGTGGCCCAGAAATATATATTTATTTAGCTTTACGTCGGCCTGACCGGTATTCTTGTCGCAGAGCCCCCGATCTGATTCCCAATGGCCTACCCTGGCTATGCAGGGGTAAAATTGTGCACGTGTGGGGTGTGGGTCTACACAGGGCCATGACTATTCGTCATATCCTAACAAGTAGACAAGCGTTCTTAGTTATTTCCACAGTCACCACGGACACCATCACTAGCAAGTGGCAATCTGTATTTTAATCAGACTGTTTAAGCGAGATCCAGACTTGAACAATCAAGAATGCACTTCAACCGTGATAGCTCCATGAGTAAGACGCTGGCTCGCTCCCGGTGTTAGCCTAGAAAGTCCCTCCGGATTTTCCAGCGCGGCTTTCCCTTACCAGTGGTACAGGATGGAGGGCCTGTCCAGAACAGTTGTCTAGGCGTTCGGATGGGTTAAAAAAAACAAGTTCAAATGCACACATTGACATGTACGTTACAGATCCCTTGACACTGTAAGCCTATGGCGCAAGCCAGTCTCCATTAGCCCAGTCGGACGTAAAATCACAATTCAATTGATTAAACCCATTCTGATTTCAACCCGGGACATTTATTTAAGACATAACTAACGAGGCCCGCTAGCGGTAATCCGGTAAAGATGACATAAAATTATGGGACTAAGTAAGATATCTCGGATGTTCCTGTTAATTAAGACAAGGGGAGGTTGGTTGGCCGAATGGTTTAACGCATTAAATCATAAGGTCTGTCATTGACTCAAGTGACGGGGTTTCGATTGTGTATGACAAAGAGTAGGTTCGCTTGTCCAACCTCGTAGGTTTTCTCCCGGTCCACCTGATTCCTCCCACTGCCAAAGACCCTCACGGGCAAGCGAATCATTGAAAATACGTGAACCATATGTTAGTTCCAAAATGACCTAGTTTGTTTCGAATGGACAGCAAACCCTATCTCTCGCTCTCCCGAAATATGACCTAGTTTCTGTCGAGTGGACAGCAGTACGCCCCTCCCCCTCTACTATCTCTTACTCGAGGTTGCTGAACAGTAGGACGTTAAAAGGACGTTAAACCCATTTCACATCCCTCTCTTTTTCTCTTGAGGCAAGATAGCAGAACAGTAGGACGTTAAAGCCATTTCAAATCCAACTCTCACCCCAGCCCCCCCCACCCCCAAGTTTGTGTCTAGTTGACTGTACCCCCCCCCCTCCCTTTCTCTTTCACGCTCTCGGATAGTTATCTTTATTTATTTTATGCTTGTCAATTAGTAAGTGCCAGTTAACCAAGATATAGTATTACTGCGGTAATTAACCATGTTCGTGATGGTAGAATAAAATATGGTAATTTAAGATACAGTTGTCATAACGTCTGGACTAAATAATTAACAAATAAGTAGGTCTAGTCCAATCACTCACAGAC